>NC_082640.1:77266770-77891770 GCF_028023285.1 Balaenoptera ricei
CATTTATCCTGTTTCACAAATCTAGTTTCTCTAGGGAATTTGCCTTGTCAAATTCTTGAGTCTTATCCTCAACTTTACTAGATAACTCCAAACTGCTTTCCAAAGGAGGTAGTCAATTTACATTTTCATTAGCATGTAATGAAAATTCTCTATACTGCATATCTTCTCCAATATTTAGTATTGTCAGACTTCTAAATGTCAGCCAGTCTGATGGGTGTGTAGTCGTATCTCATTTACGTTTTAATCTGCATTTCCCTGATGACTAGTTCACACGTTCACTGGTCATTTGGGTATCCATTTTTGTGAAGTGTCTCTTCAAGTCCTTTTTGAAGAATTTTAGCTTTGTTAATCTTCTTTATTATATATTTACCTTCTATTTTAATACTTTTGCTCTTAAGATAGATATAAAGCTCATTAATTTTCAGTCTCATTATTCCTTAATATTCGATTTTAGGGCTTTAAAAACCCCTTTAAAAACTGTTTTAGCTAAAAAAAAAAAAAACTGTTTCAGCTAAATCTCACAAGTTTTGATATAGATTTAGTTGTTGTGTAGTTTAAAATATACTTTAAGTTTCATTATGATTTTTTGATCCAGACAGTCCCTACTGGTTTTTTCTGCTGATTTCTAGTTTACTTGCACTGTGGTCAGAGACTATTCTGTACTTCATATATTTTAAATCCTTAAAAATTTGTTGAAACTTGCTTTATGGTCCAGCATTAGGTCAATTTTTGTAAATTTCATGAGTGGATGAAAAGAATATATAGTCAGGTTCATAAAAAACAAGGAAAGACTAAGAAAATGGCAGAGACAAGGGGAGACTAGGAAGATACAATGATTAAAATGCAATGTGATACCCTGGATTGGATTCTGGAACAACAACAACAAAAAAAATTAGTGAAAAAATTAGTGAAATGCGAAGACTAATATAGTTAACAGTAATGTACCAACACTAAATTTGTA
The DNA here is from genome assembly GCF_028023285.1 of Balaenoptera ricei. Taxonomy (NCBI): domain Eukaryota; kingdom Metazoa; phylum Chordata; class Mammalia; order Artiodactyla; family Balaenopteridae; genus Balaenoptera; species Balaenoptera ricei. The sequence continues at coordinate 77,267,732 of NC_082640.1, forward strand.
AGTTTTGACACATGTACTATGGTCGTGTAAGGTTCAGGGAAACTGAGAAGCATGTATGGGCATTCTGAATAATATCTTTGCAACTTTCCTGTAAATCTGGAATTATTCAAAAACAAAAAGTTCATTAACTGTTTTTAAAGAATGTATGTTCATTAGGTTCTCTTTTCTGCTTCTATCAATTACAGTGAAAGGTATATTAAAATCTCCCAGTATGACAATTTCTTTCTTCTTATAATTCTGTTAAATTTTGCTTTATGTACTTTGAGGTTATGTTATTAGATGCATACAAATTTTGTTTTCCATTGTTAAAAACTGACCTTTATTCTTTGTGGCAATTCCCATGGGTCCAAGGAATAAACAGTCAATCAGGGTATTTACTTTCCAGGTGTCTCCAGGCACATACAAATTTAAAATGATTATATCTTCTTGGCAAATTAAACATTCTATTATTAGTAATGCTTTTTGACTTAAAAGTCTATTCTTTCTGATATTACTATAGATACACCAGCTTTCTTTTGATTAGCAACAGTATGGCATCTCTTTTTTCTCTTTTTATTTGCAATCTTTGTGTTTAACTTCAGACTGTCTTATATATGTCTCTTGTAACAGCAACTATATATATTTTAATCCGGCCTCAGAATCATTGTCTTTTAACTAGAGCATTTAGTCCTATTGACACTTACTATAATTATTCATATATTTGAATTTATTAAATCTACCATTCCTTTACCTCCCTTTCTTCCTTCTTTTAGGATTAATTTCCCCCCTTCTGCTAATATAGAAGTTATCCACTATGTTTTCTATTCTTTTCACGGTTACTCCAAAAGACCATTATCCAATAGAGTACACTGTAATAATGGAAATATTCCAAATCTTTGTTGCCCAGTAAGACATCCACTAGCCACACGTGGCTACTGAGCAATTGAAATGTGTCTAGTGAAACTTAAGAAGTAAATATTAATTAAGCTTAAATAGCAACAGTTGGCTACCAAGTTGGACAGAGAAGTTATAGGAACTATCACATCTACCCCTATCATATCAAATTCAGAAGTTAATACTCTCTTCTTGAACAATTAATTCTAGGCCCTTAGAATATTTTACCCTTCTCCCAACTTATGTTATTATTTTTGCATATGCTAATGTTTTTTAAACCCCAAAAGATAATGTTATTATTTAATACAGTCAACAACCGTTTATATTTATCATGTTATTTTTCTCTCTATTCACTCTTTCATCTGGGATCACTTTCCTTCTTTTCAAAATCCTTGCGTAGAATTTCCATTAATGATAGTCTGCTGGCAGGAAACTATCTTAATTAATCTAAAAATGACTTTATTTCTCTCCATTCTTGAAAGATAATCTTTCTGGGAATAGGAAATAGGTTAGCATTTGTCTTCTTTCAGCACATTGAATGTATGATTTCCACTGTCATCTGACTTCCAATGCTGCTCTTTTTAAAAAAATTAATTAATTAATTTATTTATTTATTTATTTTTGGCTGAGTTGGGTCTTTGTTGCTGCACGTGGGCTTTCTCTAGTTGCGGCGAGCGGGGGCTACTCTTTGTTGTGGTGTCCGGGCTTCTCATTTTGGTGGCTTCTCTTGTTGTAGAGCACAGGCTCTAGGCATGCGGGCTTCAGTAGTTGTGGCTCGTGAGCTAGTTGCTCTGCCGCATGTGGGATCTTCCTGGACCGGGGCTTGAACCCGTGTCCCCTGCATTGGCAGGCGGATTCTTAACCACTGTGCCACCAGGGAAGCCCCCAATGCTGCTCTTAAAGAGTTAATTATCAATTAATAAAGGAGAAACACCTTCCCATGGCTGAACTATGGTGCCCGCCCACCATCCAGAGAATGACTGACATTTATTTGCAAGATAATTATTTGCAGTACACATAATCATAATACAAAGAACTAGCCAGTTCTGAGAGATATTTCATAGAGACCTATGGATTTCAGATTTTGCCTTGTTCTGTTTTCTTTCTCAGCATCAGAATCCTTCTGTCACAAAACAAGTAAGTAAAATAGATAAAAAGCACAGCTCTCAGGCCCAAGAGTTTGAAAACCACTGTGTAGACCAGAAAAGTCTGATGAAAATTTTCTGTCCTATATTAGAGTACCTTTTTTTCTTTAAGCATATGAATTCAACTGTTTGCCAGGCAATATGTAGCTACACATACAGTCAGAGGGATGATCTGAGTCCAGTTTTTAAGAACTCAGGCTTAAGTTCCTTGGGTCATAAGTTCATCCTCCTCAAGAATCTAGGCTACCTGGCATTGCCATCTGCCAGGATCCAACATGACTCACCTTGGAGGTTTCAGATGCTGGACATATTTAGACTTTTCAGTGATGTTCTCAGAGACAGAGTGCCAAAAAAAATACAGATGCCCTGCTTACAGTAAGCCACCCTTTCACTGCCCAGAATGCCAGTTACCTTTACCAAAGGACAGGGATGAAGAAACACTATCAAATCCTTGCTATTATGATCTCTCCTCCCCTATAGGTAATGCATGCATGCATGCATGCATGCATGTTTCATTCCATCAGTTAATATCTATTGAGAACCTACTATGTTCCAGGCACTGTTCTTAACAATGAGAAATAAGGGCCCAGCTCTTATAAAACGTACACTCAGACTTCTCTGGTGGCGCAGTGGTTAAGAATCCACCTGCCAGTGCAGGGGACACGGGTTCGAACCCTGGTCTGGGAAGATCCCACATGCCGCAGAGCAACTAAGCCCGTGCACCACAACTACTAAGCCTGTGCTCTAGAGCCCACAAGCCACAACTACTGAGCCTGCATGCCACAACTACTGAAGCCCACGTGCCTAAAGCCCATGCTCCTCAACAAGAGAAGCCACCACAATGAGAAGTCTGTGCACTGCAACGAAGAGTAGCCCCTGCTCGCTGCAACTAGAGAAAGCCCATGCACAGCAACGAAGACCCAACACAGCCAAAAACATAATAATAAATGAAATAAATAAATTAATCAATTAAAAAAAAACAACAAAAACATACACTCTACTGGGAGATGAGAGTCAATCAAGTAAATAAATAAATAATAATTCTAGATAATGACTGGGGGAAAAGAGGGTGACTAATTTCAACAAGGGAAGGCCTCTCTAACAAGGTGATATCTGACCTAAGACCTGAATAATGAGGAACTAGAAATGGGGAGATCTGGGAGAACAATGTGTTAGGGTAGTAAAACAGTGTTCCACAGTGGGCAATCAGCTAGTACAAAAACCCGAGCTAGAAATGAGCTTGGTATGTCTGAAAAATAGAAAGGCAGCTGGTGTTGTTGGAGGGTAGTAAAAAGGTGGGAGAATTACATGAGGTGAAGTTTGACAGGAGGCAGAGTCTAGATCACGCAGTATATCATAAAAACTCTAATAAAGGTTTTGTATCTTATTTTAAAGAACGAAATAATGCCATTTGCAGCAACATGGATGGACCCAGAGATTGTCATACTGACTGAAGTAAGTCAGATAAAGACATATATCATATGATGTCGCTTATATGTGGTATCTAAAAAAATGGTACAAATGCACTTATTTGCAAAATAGAAATAAAGGACTTCCCTGGTAGTGCAGTGGTTAAGAATCTGCCTGCCAATGCAGGGGACACGGGTTTGAGGCCTGGTGTGGGAAGATCCCACATGCCGTGGAGCAACTAAGCCCGTGCGCCACAACTACTGAGCCTGTGTTCTGGAATCTGCAAGCCACAACTACTGAGCCCATGCGCCACAACTACTGAAGCCCGCATGCTCTAGGGTCTGCGTGCTGCAACTACTGAAGCCTGCACGCCTACAGCCCGTGCTCCGCAACAAGAGAAGCCACTGCAATGAGAAGCCCGCGCATGGCAACAGAGAGTACTCCCACTTGCCACAACTAGAGAAAGCCCGCACACAACAATGAAGACCCAACACAGCCAAAAATAAATAAATAATAAAATTAAAAATAAACAGAAATAGAGTCACAGACGTAGAAAACAGACTTATGGTTACCAGGGGGCAAAGTGGGGGGAGGGTTAAATTGGGAGATTGGGCTTGACATATACACACTACTATATATAAAATAGATAACTAATAAGGACCTACTGTATAGCACAGGGAACTCTACTCAGTACTCTCTAACGGACTATATGGGAAAAGAATCTAAAAAAGAGTGGATATATGTACATGTATAACTGATTCACTTTGCTGTACACCTGAAACCAATACAACACTGTAAATCAAATATACGCCAATAAAAAGTAAAAAAAAAAAAAAAGATTTTGTATCTTATTTTAGTTACACTGGAGGCTTTTAAGGAAAAGAGTAGGGCGCAGGGATAAAGGGGAGGGTTTATTTCACAAAGATCACTCTGACTGCCAAGACAATTCACTGGGGGAAAGAATAACCTTTTCAACAAATGGGGCTGGTACAACTGAATATCCACATGCAGAAGAATAAAGTTGGATCCCTTCCCCAAACCATATACACAAATCAACTCAAAATGGATCATACTCCTAAATTAAGCACTAAAACTATATACTCTATACTTACATACTTTATATATTATAAATATACAAAGAACTCTTAGGACCCAGTAACAAAAAGACAAATAGCCCAATTAAAAATGGGCAAGAGATCTGCAGATATTTCTCTAAAGAAGATATACAAATGGCTCATAAGCACATGAAAAGATGATCAACATCATTAGTCATTAGAGAAATGCAAACAAATCCACACTGGGATACAACTTTACACCTACTAGGATGGCTGTAATCAAAAAGATAACAATAACAAGTGTTGGTGAGGATGTGGACTCAGCTTCGTAGTTGGCCTCCAACTCCATGAAATTATAGTCAGAAGTCTTGGGCAGATTTAGCAGTCTGGAGGACTGTGCTCTTAACCTCACAATGTGGCTAATTTCATGTAAAAGCACAAAAACATAAGTATCAGAAAATATAAATCTAGATTAATTTGCCAAATTAATAGATTTTTACTATATTTGTGTTCATATAATTTAAGATTTTCTACTTACCTGAGGGTCCACTAGCCATCCATGGTACAAAGGAATATCAAGAAGATCAAATACTATGCATTCTGGTGTATATTCAAACACTCGAACACCAGTGAATTTTACATTTACATCCAAGCCTGTCTGTAGTTTGTGCAGTACTGCCATAGCATCACTCATATTCTGAAAACAGAAAGGGGAAGAGAAAAAATGAGGAAAATCAAACAACAACAAAAAAGATATTTAAATGCAGGCACATTTACTACAAATTTTCCATTTTATCCAATTTATTCATCCCTTCAATTTTTATTATTAAGTACCTACTATGTGCCAGGCACTAGTATGAGTTCTAACGATAAAATAGTGGATAAAACAAAGTTCCTGATCTCATGGAACTAACATTCTACTATGAGAGACAAATACATAAATTATAAAGTCAAGTATTAGTAAGAAAAATTGAACAGGATAAGGATGTACAGAGTGAGAGGGGTGAGGGACCTATTTTTAGACCAGGAAGTCCAAAGACAAAATTTCTAGTCAAAGAGGAAGGCCTCTCCCACTTCTAGGTATATTCCTAAAAGAATTGAAAGAATTTAAAGCATCGTCTTGAAGAGAGATATGTGTACACCCATATGCATTGCAGCATTATTCACAACAGCCAAGAGGTGGAAGCAGCTCAAATGTTCATTAACAGATAAATGGATAAAGGGAACATAGTATACATATACAATGGAATATTATTCAGCCTTAAAAAAAAAAAGAAGGAAATCCTATTACATGCTACAACATGGATGAAACTTGAGGACATTATGCTGAGTGAAATAAGCTGCTGCAAAAGAACAAATACTGTATGACTCCACTTATGTGAGATATCTAGAGTAGTCAAAATCATGGAAATAGAAAGTAGAATGGTACTTGTCAGGAGCTGGAGGGAGGGAGATCTGGAGAGTTGTTCAACGAGTATAGAATTTTAGTTTTACAAGATGAAAATGTCCTAGAGATGTTACACAAGAATATAAATACAGTTAACACGACAAAACTGTACACTTAAAAATGGTTAAGAGAGTAAATTTTATATTACGTTTTTTAACCACAATTTAAAAAAAAGAAAGAAAGAAAAAGAAATGAGCTATCAAGCCATGAACAGACATGGAGAAAATTTACATGTACATTACTAAGTGAAAGAAGCCAATCTGAAATATATTGTATGATTCCAAATGACACAGTGGGAAAAGACAAAACGATGGAGATAGTAAAAAGATCAGTGGTTGCCAGGGGTTAGGAGGAGGGAGGGATGTACTGGCAGAGCACTGCGGATTTTTACGGCAGTGAAAACTATTCTGTAGGATACTATAAAGGTGGATACATGTCATTATACATTTCTCAAAACCCAAAGAATGTATAAACACCAAGAGTGAACCCTAATGTAAACTATGGACTTTGGGTAATAATTATGTATCAATGTAAATGGTGGGAGATGAAGTCTGAGAGAAAGAGGCTGGATCACAAAGACTTGTTGGTCAAATTAAAGAGTCGTTCTGTCCACATCAGTTTTCTCAATAAACACGGTCATGTAAGTGTGTAATGAAGACTATTTTAAAACATGTTTTTCTAAACGCTTTAATATATTAAATATGGACATAATTTAGAGGGTATATTTGATGGAACAAATAAAAACCAATATATAAAATTTGATAAAATTTTATTGAACCCCTACTGTTAATCAGACACTGTGCTACATACTAAAGATATAAAATAGCAGTAGACTATAGCCTACTGGAGGGCTTATAGTAGAAAGGGTGAACATGAAATAAATCCTTTTATATTAAAATTAGGGACTCTCACTGAAATCTGAGAAGGACAAATTTAGGTCATAATAACAAAGTTCTGTTTTACCAATTAACTTATAAAATTCCATGCTAAGAGACTATACAGACTGAAAACAAATTATTCAAATGTTTTAAATTTATGAATGAAGAACTTATAACAGGATAACACTGTTATATACTCTTTGGCTTTTGTCAGTTTCACCTCTAATAAGTATAATCCCCTAAAACAATATATTTTCTCAGTCTTCCTAAAAGTTGAACCCTTGAAAACAGTCAGCTCACATTTATTTCCTTTCAGTGTTTTAAAACTTCTCCTAAAGTCATAACAATGATGAATGTGAGAAAATAGTAACAATAATGAGCCACTGTAGGATTATAGCTCTACTATTGATACTACTGATTTTTTTCTGCTATTTGTTAAATTCTTAGTTGCCAATCATCCAGTTTCCTTCAGGGGGAAGTATAATTTCTAACAGCTCCTGGACTCAAGCTTATACCTTTATGTATCTTCTACATTTTTAATAGATTATATAATGTTAAAATAACTAAGTTAATACACTTAATAATCTCCATAAATAAAACTGATAAAAATAAACAAATTTATAAACAAAGAGTTAAAAAGAGTATTTTGCCATCTTGTTCCTGAATCCAAATGGGTGCTTACAAGAAAGGATTACTACTCCTTTAAGCCAGTAGTTCAACTGTTTCTTAGAATTTTTCTTTAATGTACCGTTAACGTGGTGAAATTTTTAATTTAAATATAAGATATATTTTAAAAATATATTTGCAGTCATATAAAAACCTGTCATAAACACACACACACACACACAGTATTTTCTTGTGTTGTCATCATTAAGCAAAACTGAAAAAAATATGCTCTTTGTTTATATTATGATTTCTGGTAAAAGGGTTTTTAATTAGGAAGACTGCAGCTGTGCATTGGTCTTTCTAAAATTTAGGCTTAAACATTTCTGCTCACACAAAACCATACAAAAAGAACATGGTTACATCACACCTGTGGAACGTTAAACACCAGCTTAGACTCAGTCTTATCAGCTTGGTACATACTATCCTCAAAACTAATGGTAATGCAATCACAATACCTTATAAATAGTTTTAGAGCTTATTTTAAATGCAGGGTACTTTCTGTCTGACATGTTTATAAGAAATGCAAGTGGTTGTTAGTGTCTGTTTCAACTTTGAAGCAAAACTTCACTTCGAATCATTTTCCAAGAGTCTAGATCACCTTAATGGAAACATATCCTGAGACTGCAAAACAGACTTGAAACAAAGGGCTGATATCATTTGCAAATACTCATCACTCAAGATTTTCTCAAAAAACAAATACCGTACGCTAACACATATATATGGAATAAAAAAAAAATGGTTCTGATGAACCTAGGGGCAGGACAGGAATAAAGACGCAGACATAGAGAATGGACTTGAGGACATGGGGATGGGGAAGGGTAACCTGGGACGAAGTGAGAGAGTAGCACTGACATATATACTCTACCAAATGTAAAATAGATAGCTAGTGGGAAGCAGCTGCATAGCACAGGGAGATCAGCTTGGTGCTTTGTGACCACCCAGAACGGTGGGATAGGGAGGGTGGGAGGGAGACGCAAGAGGGAGGGGATATGGGGATATATGTATACATATAGCTGATTCACTTTGTTATACAGCAGAAACTAACACAACATTGTAAAGCAATTATACTTCAAATAAAGATGTTAAAATAAATAAATAAATAAAAAATATTTTCTCAAGACTGTGCAACAGAAATAAAATGAATTTTGAGGTTAATGTGAAACTGCAACTACGATCCATAATTTCTAATTTCAAGTTTTTGTATTAATCATAATAGCCTTGTTGATTTCAATAAGAAATGATACAAATTTGATAAATAAACGATATAAATTTAACCATAACACTTTATAATTATAAAATATTTACTGGTTTTATATGTTGAAGGTTAGCCTAAGATTTCATTTGAAAAGAAGTTTCCATTGTGAAAAATGTTTGGAAATCCTTGCTTTAAGCTACAAATTCCGATAGAATTTAAATGTTTTAGCATACCTATTTGGCTTTAGCTATGGATTTCCTACCTTACACAGAGATGCAATGCAACATACTGGCTTTTCCATTTTATTAGGACTAGATTATCTGAACATTCAAATTCAAGAAATTTTGCAATACCAAATGAATTTTGTTTTCTTTTTGCCATTTGGATACTGGTGAAAGTATGTAGTAAGGGTTACTTTGAAAGTAAACATAAAGGTTCCAATGATGTCTGTTTCTTCCCTGCCTGATACTTCTTCCACTGTAAGAACCTGACTTCTTCTTGACTTCCATTGTCAAACAAAGGAAGAATACTGAAGAAAATGAAGCTCTGCTTGCTTTCTTACAGCTCCAATAATTTTGAGCCCAGTGGTCCCCTCCTATATTACAGAATAGTATCTCAAAAGAACATGCCAAGCAATGTAGACACATTGAAACTATGAAACAGCAGATTTAGTCCTAATGACATACCCCAGACATCATTTGCTGAACTGTTTCCTACATATAATTTAATTGTAAAATATACACAAATGAGGAAAGATAAACCAATAACAAATTCACTTGAAAGTCAATTTTTTCAAGGAAAATACCAAGTTATCATTCTACATAGGTGGGTAGAACAATATCTATGTTTCATTCTACATTGCATATAGGTTCACATAAAAGAGAGATCAGCAAAGTATGGCCTGTGGGTCAAATAAGGCTGTGAGCTAAGAATGGTTTTTACATTTTTAAAAGGGTGTAAAAAGAGAAAACAAAGAATATGCTCAAAAAGCCACTGAGACTCCCTCTTGCAAGAGCACCGGAATCACAACCAACTGCTGAACAATCATGGACAGGAAGACACTGGAACTCACCAAAAAAGATACTCCACATCCAAAGACGAAGGAGAAGCCGCAGTGAGACGGTAGGAGGGGCGCAATCACAATAAAATCAAATCCCGTAACTGCTGGGTGGGTGACTCACAGACTGGAGAACACTTATACCACAGAAGTCCACCCACTGCAGTGAGGGTTCTGAGTCCACATCAGGCTTCCCAACCTGGGGGTCCAGCAACGGGAGGAGGAATTCCTAGAGAATCAGACTTTGAAGGCTAGCGGGATTTGATTGCAGGACTTTGACAGGACTGGGGAAACAGAGACTCCACTCTTGGAGGGCACACACAAAGTAGTGTGCACATCGGGACCCAGGGGAAGGAGCAGTGACCCCATAGGAGACTGAACCAGACCTACCTGCTAGTGTTGGAGGGTCTCCTGCAGAGGTGGGAGGTGGCTGTGGCTTACTGTGGGGACAGGGGCACTGGCAGCAGAAGTTATGGGAAGTACTCCTTGGCGTGAGCCCTCCCAGAGTCTGCCATTAGCCCCACCAAAGAGCCGGGTAGGCTCCAGTGCTGGGTCGCCTTAGGCCAAACAACCAACAGGGAGGGAACCCAGCCCCACCCATCAGCAGACAAGTGGATTAAAGTTTTACTGAGATCTGCCCACCAGAGCAACACCCAGCTCTACCCACCACCAGTCCCTCCCATCAGGAAGCTTGCACAAGCCTCTTAGATAGCCTCATCCACCACAGAGCAGACAGCAGAAGCAAGAAGAACTACAATTCTGCAGCCTGTGGAAGGAAAACCACATTCACAGAAAGATAGACAAAATGAAAAGGCAGAGGACTTTGTACCAGATGAAGGAACAAGATAAAACCCCAGGAAAACAACTAAATGAAGTGGAGACAGGCAACCTTCCAGAAAAAGAATTCAGAATAATGATAGTGAAGATGATCCAGGACCTCGGAAAAAGAATGGAGGCAAAGATCAAGAAGATGCAAGAAATGTTTAACAAAGGCCTAGAAGAATTAAAGAACAAACACCTAGAAGAGTTAAAAAACAAACAAACAGAGATGAACAATACAATAACTGAAACGAAAAATACACTAGAAGGAATCAATAGCAGAATAACTGAGGCAGAAGAACTGATAAGTGGCCTGGAAGACAGAATGGTGGAATTCACTGCCATGGAACAGAATAAAGAAAAAAGAATGAAAAGAAATGAAGACAGCCTAAGAGACCTCTGGGACAACATTAAACGCAACAACATTCGCATTATAGGGGTCCCATAAGGAGAAGAGAGAGAGAAAGGATCCAAGAAAATATGTGAAGAGATTATAGTCAAAAACTTCCCTAACATGGGAAATAGCCACCCAAGTATAGGAAGTGCAGAAAGTCCCAGGCAGGATAAACCCAAGGAGAAACACGCCGACACACATAGTAATCAAATTGACAAAAATTAAAGACAAAGAAAAATTATTGAAAGCAACAAGGGAAAAACGACAAATAACATACAAGGGAACTCCATAAGGTTAACAGCTGATTTCTCAGCAGAAACTCTACAAGCCAGAAGGGAGTGGCACAATATATTTAAAGTGATGAAAGGCAAGAACATACAACCAAGATTACTCTACCTGGCAAGGATCTCATCCAGATTCAATGGAGAAATCAAAAGCTTTACAGACAAGCAAAAGCTAGGAGAATTCAGCACTACCAAACCAGCTCTACAACAAATGCTAAAGGAACTTCTCTAAGTGGGAAACACAAGAGAAGAAAAGGACCTACAAAAACAAACCCAAAACAATTAAGAAAATGGTCATAGGAACATACATATTGATAATTACCTTAAACATGAATGGATTAAATGCTCCACCCAAAAGACACAGGCTCGCTGAATGGTTACAAAAACAAGACCCATATATATGCTGTCTACAAGAGACCCACTTCAGACCTAGGGACACATACAGACTGAAAGTGAGGGGATGGAAAAAGATATTCCATGCAAATGGAAATCAAAAGAAAGCTGGAGTAGCAATACTCATATCAGATAAAATAGACTTTAAAATAAAGAATGTTACAAGAGACAAGGAAGGACACTGCATAATGATCAAGGGATCAATCCAAGAAGAAGATATAACAATTGTAAATATATATGCACCCAACACAGGAGCACCTCAATACGTAAGGCAACTGCTAACAGCTATAAAAGAGGAAATCGACAGTAACACAATAATAGTGGGGGACTTTTAACACCTCATTTACACCAATGGACAGATCATCCCAACAGAAAATTAATAAGGAAACACAAGCTTTAAATGACACAATAGACCAGATAGAGTTAATTGATATTTATAGGACATTCCATCCAAAAATAGCAGATTACACTTTCTTCTCAAGTGCACACGGAACATTCTCCAGGATTGATCACATTGTGGGTCACAAATCAAGCCTGGGTAAATTGAAGAAAATTGAAATCATATCAAGCATCTTTTCCGACCACAACGCTATGAGATTAGAAATCAGTTACAGCAAAAAAAACATAAAAAACACAAACACATGGAGGGTAAACAATACGTTACTAAATAACTAAGAGATCACTGAAGAAATTAAAGAGGAAATCAGAAAATATCTACAGACAAATTACAATGAAAACATGACAATCCAAAACCTATGGGATGCAGCAAAAGCAGTTGGGATTGACATATATACACTAATATGTATAAAATGGATAACCAATAAGAACCTGATATAAAAAAAAATTTTTTTTTAAAAGATGACACAAACAGATGGAGAGATATACCATTTTCTTGGATTGGAAGAATCAATATTGTTAAAATGACTATACTACCCAAAGCAATCTACAGATTCAATGCAATCCCTATCAAATTACCAATGGCATTTTTTACAGAACTAGAACAAAAAATCTTAAAATTTGTATGGAGACCCAAAAGACCCCGAATAGTCAAAGCAGTCTTGAGGGAAAAAAATGGAGCTGGAGGAATCAGACTCCCGGACTTAAGACTATACTACAAAGCTACGGTAATCAAGACAATATGGTACTGGCACAAAAACAGAAATATATATCAATGGAACAGGATAGAAAGACCAAAGATAAACCCATGCACCTATGGTCAACTAATCTATGACAAAGCAGGCCAGGATATACAATGGAGAAAAGACAGTCTCTTCAAGAAGTGGTGCTGGGAAAACTGGACAGCTATATGTAAAAGAATGAAATTAGAACACTCCCTAACACCATACACAAAAATAAACTCAAAATGGATTAAAGACCTAAATGTAAGGCCAGACACTATAAAACTCTTAGAAGAAAACATAGGAAGAACACTCTTTGACATAAATCACAGCAAGATCTTTTTTGATCCACCTCCTAGAGTAATGGAAATAAAAATAAACAAATGGGACCTAATGAGACTTAAGAGCTTTGCAAAGCAAAGGAAACCACAAACAAGACAAAAAGACAACCTTCAGAATGGGAGAAAATATTTGCAAACAAATCAACGGACAAAGGATTAATCTCCAAAATATATAAACAGCTCATTCAGCTCAATATTAAAGAAACAAACAACCCAATCCAAAAATGGGCAGAAGACCTAAATAGACATTTCTCCAAAGAAGACATACAGACAGCCACGAAGCACATGAAAAGATGCTCAACATCACTAATTATTAGAGAAATGCAAATCAAAACTACAATGAGGTATCACCTCGCACCAGTTAGAATGGGCATCATCAGAAAATCTAGAAACAATAAATGCTGGAGAGGGTGTGGAGAAAAGGGAACACTCTTGCACTGTTGGTGGGAATGTAAATTGGTACAGGCACTATGGAGAACAGTATGGAGGTTCCTTAAAAAACTAAAAATAGAACTACCATACAACCCAGCAATCCCACTACTGGGCATATACCCTGAGAAAACCATAATTCAAAAAGACACATGCACCCCAATGTTCATTGCAGCACTATGTACAATAGCCAGGTCATGGAAGCAACCTAAATGCCCATCGACAGACGAATGGATAAAGAAGATGTGGTACATATATACAATGGAATATTACTCAGCCATAAAAAGGAACAAAACTGGGTCATTTGTAGAGACGTGGATGGATCTAGAGACTGTCATACAGAGTGAAGTAAGTCAGAAAGAGAAAAACATATCGTATATTAACGCATATATGTGGAACCTATAAAAATGGTACAGATGAACCGGTTTGCAAGGCAGAAATAGAGACACAGATGTAGAGAACAAACGTATGGACACCAAGGGGGGAATGTGGGGGTGGGGTGGGGTGGTGGTGGTGTGATGAATTGGGAGATTGGGATTGACATATATACACTAATATGTATAAAATAGATAACTAATAAGAACCTGCTGTATAAAAAAATAAATAAAATTCAAAAATTCAAAAAAAAAAAAAGCCACTGATAGAGACCAATGAATATATCTGTAAGTAAAAATTAACTATATTAATATAACAAAAATTGTATCTATTACCTGCTCATAGTTTAAACGTTGAATTTCTGAAATTTCTTTTGGCTTTGTATCAAGCATGTAATCTCCTGTAAAAAGAAATTGTAAAGTTGCCTTTTAAAAATATTACTTTTTTTCTAATTACAAAGGTAATATGTTTTAATTATAAATTGTAGCAATAGGTAACATAAAATATTGATCCCCCCCCCATTCAGAGAATGTCAGTGTTAACTGTTAGCTAAGGTCTCACATATTTTTTTCAGTGTACATCCTATGTTTTGAACTTTCTTTTTCTTTCTCCTTACATTTAAGCATCTTTACATGTCACTACAATAAAGCTCTAAAAGGTTTTTACCAAGTTTCACTGCTATCAGCAAGATAACTATTACCCCAAATACCTTTCCAAGAATGGGTGTCATCAGTCTTCTAAATGTTTGTCATTCTTAGAAGTAAGCAAAAATTTTTTTTGCATTTAAAAAATTGGTATCTTAGTGGTTACCAGTGAGGAGAGGGGAGAGAGAGAGGCAAGAAAGGGGTATGGAATTGAGATACAAACTACTATGTATAAAATATATAAGCAACAAGAATATATTGTATAGCACAGGGAATTATAGCCATTATCTTGTAATAGCTTTTAATAGAGTGTAATCTGTAAAAATACTGAATCACTATGCTGTACACCTGAAACTAATATAATACTGTAAAGCAACTATACTTCCCCCAAATTGATATATTTTTATACATGTATTTTCATTTGGTATCACCTTTTTAATATATAAATGACTTTTTAAAAAATAAATTTATTTACTTATTTATTTTTGGCTGCATTGGGTCTTCGTTGCTGCACGCGGGCTTTCTCTAGTTGCGGCGAGTGGGGGCTACTCTTCATTGCAGTGCGCGGCCTTCTTATTGCGGTGGCTGCTCTTGTTGCAGAGCACAGGCTCTAGGCGTGCAGGCTTCAGTAGTTGTGGCATACGGGCTCAGCAGTTGTGACTTGCGGTCTCTAGAGTGCAGGCTCAGTAGTTGCGGCACGTGGGCTTAGTTGCTCTGCGGCATGTGGGATCTTCCCAGCCCAGGGCTTGAACCTGTGTTCCCTGCATTGGCAGGCAGATTCTTAACCACTGTGCTACCAGGGAAGCCCCTATAAATGACTTTTAGTATAAGTGATACCTTTTAAATATATGTAGCATCATTTTAATATATGCAGTAACTTTTTATCCATGTTTTGCCTTTTTAACTATGTATTAATTATATATACTTTTCTTTGAATTGCCTGCCTATACAAGTATCATTTTTTTTTTTTTTTACTGAACCAGAAAAGCTCTTTTTCAGTTAGAGGAATTAGAACATTTCCTGTTATACATGGTAAATTTTTTTTTTCCCATAATGGCTTCTGACTTTATGGTGATGTTTTCTGCCTACTTTTCACCATACAGAAACATTTAATTTCAGTATAGTCAAATTCTTCTATTATAGCTTCTGGGTTTGATGGGTTTGATGTCATGTTAGAAAGATTTTCACCTCTTCAGAGTATACAAACATTCACATATACTTTCTTCATGTAATTTTATGTGTCTTTTTTTACGTTTAAATCTTTAATTTATCTGGAATTAATTTTGATATAAACAGTGATACATGGAACTAACTTCTCAGCCAGCCTCCCAAATCACTAAGTTGATAAACTGTTTTATTAACTTTTATTTTCAAATTCAAAATAAACTTCTGAAGACTGCATCAAGTATTCTTTTAGGGACTTCCCTGGTGGCACAGTGGTTAATAATCCGCCTGCTAGTGCAGGGGACGTGGGTTCGAGCCCTGGTCCGGGAAGATCCCAACTAAGCTCATGCGCCACAACTACTGAGCCTGCGCTCTGGAGCCTGTGAGCCACAACTACTAAGCCGACGAGCCACAACTACTGAAGCCCATGCGCTTAGAGCCTGTGCTCTGCAACAAGAGAAGCCACCACAAATGAGAAGCCCATGCACCGCAACAAAGATTAGCCCCTGCTTGCTACAACTAGAGAAAGCTGCGCACAGCAACGAAGACCCAATGCAGCCAAAGATAAATAAATAAATAAATAAGTTTTAAAAAAGTGTTCTTTTAATCTCTCCAACTCTGATAATAAAGGAATTCCTATGAACATCAATATATTATTATTTTTGCTTTTATTTAGAACTTTAAGATGGCAACATCTAACTAATAACAATTTTATTCCACCATAGGTACAGGAACTCTAAATCACTAAATTAATTCATTCACAGAAATATATAAGCAAGGGTATTTAACAAATATTTTTGAATCCTTACTATACATGGCACATTGTATATTTACATGTTGAGATTTTAATATAGCATTTAACTGAAAACTACGCTTTGAGTAAATTTTATACATTATTTATTCAAATAATTGAGAACATATTTGCTATACTTGTATCCTATATCTCATTTAAGTTCTGTATTTATCCTGATAAAAGACTGTAGTGTATGCTTTCCTACAACTTTAATAGGGTCAGGATGCAGAACATTACATAATTCAATACTAAATGACCCTAGATATGCTATCATAGATTAAAGCTTAGGTGCTAAGAATAGAATAATTATTGGGAAAGACTCAGATAAGCAACTCCTCTTTTCCTGAGGTCAGAAAAGATCTTTAGACAAGAGAAGAATGGCCTGACTAAGGGAGGCAGCCTCTCTGATGGACCTCAGTGAGCCCTATAGCCTGGTATTCATACCTTTGTATAATCACCTTCCCTTGAGTGTGGACTGGATTCACTTCTAGTGAATCAAATACAACAGAATTAATGAAATGTCACTTACAAAATTATAAAAGAAAATATTGTGTCGTTTGTCATGGTGCTTTCTCATTTGTTCACTCTGAGGAATGCCACCTGCCATTTTGTGAGCTGCCTTTTGGAGATGCCCACGGCAAGGAACTGAAGGAAGCCTCTAGAGAGAGAGCCACAGAGAGCCACAGTCAATGAGGAACTGAGAACCTCGGTCCAACAACCTGTGAGGAACTGAATCCTGCCAACAACCAAGTGAGTAAGCTCGGAAGCAGATCCTCCTCAGTTGGGCCTGGAGATAAGACTGCAGCCCCAACTGACACACTGACTGCAACCTCATGAGAGACCTTAAGCCAGAGTCACTTAGCCACACCGAGATTCCTGACCTACAGATACTGTGTGATAATAAACGTTCATTGTTCTAAGTGACTAAATTTTGGGGTGATATGAAACAATAGACATCTGTATTTTTAGGAAAGTTTGTAATAGAGAATTAGATATTTTTAAAAGACTGATTTTGAGTTTTTAAGGGAGCATCTTTCAGTTTTAGATATCCAAATAAATCATCTCTTAAGAATTCTGTCTAGCTTATCTAACCTTTATAACAAAATTGGTCAACAATACTACTTCAATCAAAAATATTTATTGAGGGACTTCCCTGGTGGTGCAGTGGTTAAGAATCTGCCTTCCAATGCAGGGGATGCAGGTTCGATCCCTGGTCGGGGAACTAACTAAGGTCCCACATGCCGTGGGGCAACTAAAACCACACGCCACGACTACTGAGCCCGCACACTCTAGAGCCCGTGCGCCACAACTAGAGAGCACTCATGCTGCAACTACTGAGCCCATGGGCTCTGGAGCCCGCGTGCCACAACTAGAGAGCTCACACGCTGCAACTACTGAGCCTGCGTGCCCTGGAGCCCGCACGCTGCAGTGAAGAGCCTGTGTGCTGCAAAGAAAGATCCCACCTGCTGCAACGAAGATCCTGCATGCCGCAACTAAGACCTGACACAGCCAAATAAATAAATAAATAAAACATTTTTAAAAAAACAGTATTTATTGAAAGTCTATTCCGTGTTTAGCAACAGGTTAATGTGTTTGGAAATGAGTGTTTCCCTTAAAAAACTAATAATTTGGTTGGGCAAAGAACATACAGGAAACAGAATAAAATAACAATAAGGTATAATAGAGTGTAAAATGTAATAAATGCCTTAAGTACCAAGTGATTTTGAAAAGAAATATTGATAAAGCCTGTAGCACTTAGAAATATCCTTTGTAGGGGGTAGTATCTAAAGCGGATTCAGAAAAATCGGCAGAACTTGCCAAGGCAGTGAGGGGAAAAAGCATTCTTTGAGGGAGAAAGAATGATGGGAAAAGCAAATATAAGAAACATCATGCTATATTGGCAGTTTATAAGGAGGTTTATACATAAGATTTATGTTGCAGAGTGGTGGGAAATATGGCTGGATGGGTAACCTTGATCAGATTATAGAAAATCATAAATAATACATCAGTAAGTTTGGCTGCTTGTGAAAGATCGTAAGGGAATCTTTCTGTTTTTAAGTAGACAAGTGAAGGATGAAATTGGTGCTTTAAGAAGATAACACTGATATGTAGGCTAATTTGGAGAGTAGAGGAAACAAAAGAGCTTGCAATAAATCACATTCCGAAGTACCAGTATACAGAGAGAGGAAAGAATTTCAAAGAAAGAATCCATAAGACTTTGCTATTAATGGGATATTTCAGACAAACAGAAATTAAGAAACAAAAACCTGACAGCTACATTAGGCCAAAAAAGGAAGAGGGTTTCGCAGTAGGTAGTAGGTAACTTATCCCAGGTGAGCATTTGGAAAAGAGGAGACACAGTCAACTGTGGGCAAAATTAAAATGCTTCAACATTGACCTCCTTTTATAGTATTTATGTTCAAAAGATAAAATAAATTATCTTTTAAAAAGTCAGACAGCACCATCATCCCAACAACTATTTTCCTTACTATAATACGATGCTAGTCTCACCATCATACAAACTGTCTTGGATGGTTAAAATCATAGTGTATATTCTAGTTTGTGTTGTGCTTTTTTACCTCATCTTCCTAACCATTTTCTGCCTTCCACCTACACTTCTTCCCCACTTTATTAGACCTCCTAGCACTTACTAGGAGCTTTCATGTTGCTTTCTTGAGGCCAAAGCCCTCCAACAAGCCATGTCCATGTTTGGCCCTGCTCTAATACTCCAGTAATAGAAATTTCCAAATTAAAATTCCCTCCTCCTCTAACCTTTGACAATCAAAATTCCCATTCCCTGTAGTTCCTCAGCTAGGTACTAGGAAAACCTTTAATGGTTTCTTTACAATCTTTCTGCTAGTGTTTGCTTATTAATGAAAAAGTATCCCTGGTTCCCCCAGAGAACTGGAGTAATCTCAAGAGAACAAAATCCAAATAGCTTAGAAAATTAAACAATTTGTTTTGGCAGGATTGGCTTTAAATAAAGTTTACTTTTGGCGAGGCAGAGTTTTCAGAATCTCTCTTCTCACATTATTCTTACTCACTTCTCTCCCACCTTCCATTAGGATCATAGTACTTTCATGCTGTCCCTGTAGATGAGTCTCCTCACCCAGGACTTCCAAACCTCTTTAGCTACCCTAAATCTAAATATTACTTCATCAATTTTTCTTTTTCCCTATAATTTAAAAAATTCTCTACCCTATGTCCTGCTTCCTCAGGGATTTTTAAAATCTAACAGATAAATTTAAGATACCAAGATGCACTAATTATTTTCTTTCCAAGAAAAATACCATGTTAACATTTTCTTAGTACATTTATGCAGCCACATTGACTGTATTGTTGACACCTCCAAATAACTTGTCCACAGTACATGATCAGCAAATATTTGCTGGATAAGAAAAAGGAAAAATAAAAGGAAGAGACAAGTAGTAGGAATTTAAAATACTCTATCAAAAACACTTGAGTGGTGGAAAGGGAGAAGGGATATACTTTTGAGAATACTAGCCTTTCAGCATTTAAAAAATCATATTAGAAGGTGTCTAGATGGAGAGAACACATTATTTAATCTTTCTGAGCTTTGGTTACCTCATCTGTAAAATGAAGAGGTATTATAATTTATGATGCTTTTATTTCCACTCCAATCTTACCCTTTTATACTATTAGTACCTCCATTCATATGCCCTCTGTCTCTGCTCATGGGTCTCTGCCATTACAACTGCATTCTTTAGCTACGGGAACTAACAGCAAAAGAGCTCATTTTGTCTCAGAAGGTAGAATAGAAAAAGGCAAGTAGAGTGATGGTAATAACTAGCAGGCAAGAGGTTAGGTAAATGGCATCAGTCTATGATAGCACAGACAGCAGAGCCAGGATGACATAAGAAGCTGTGGAGTGGCAGCACAGTTTAAAGTTAGCACTGTCCAACAGAAATATAATGCAAGCCACAAATGCAAGCCCATATGTAACTTTAAATTTTTAGTAGCCACATTAAAAAAAGTAAAAAGAAAGAAGTAAAATTAATTTTAATAATATATTTTATTTAGCCCAGTATATTAAACGTCACCCCTGCTGAAACTTACCCCCCCCCCCACCCCGTGGAAAAATTGTCTTCTACAAAACCAGTCCCTGGTGCCAAAAAGTTTGGGGACCGCTGCTCTAACCCATGCATTTCAGCAGGGGTGATGTTACCCCCAAGGGGGCAAAAACTGATTCTTGGAGGGTAGGGACAAAAGTATCTTAGATATTATAATGTTCTGTGGCCTTCAAAGGGCCACAGAACATGAAGAGACATACAGTATATCTGTGGTATTAAAATTTCCTGGAGTGAGTGATTAGGACAAAGATATCTACAAAGGCTCCTTAGGGGGGCAATACTGAAAAAAGGTGGAGAAACACTGCTCTACCCAATCTGTGCATGCTGGGAAACTTTAGGAGATGATCCTGGACCCACGTCTCTTCTCTATACTTTCTCTCTTAATGATCTCATCAATTTCCACAGATTTAAATACCATTTTTATACTAATGACTCCTAAATTCCTATCTTGAATTTCAGTGTCCTCTGGAACTCATGGTCTCTCAAATCTTCTAAGTATTTTCTTTTCTTAATGTTTCCTTCATCTTCTGCCTAAATGAAATTTGGCTCTGCCTTGATGACACTGCAGCCCTCTCAAGTGATGTCTTTTCTCTCTCATGCTTCTTTACCGGTGAGCCTGGAGGTGGATCTACTTGCTCCTATGGTCATTCTTTCTCTCCCTCCTCCCTAAGACTCCTGAGTTTTAAAACTCATGCTATCATATAATACTACCCATTATCCACCCACCTGGTTATAGTTCTCTACCAACTTTCAGGTCAATCTGCCTCATTCCTAGCTCACTACCTCTCTATAACAAAAATCCTGCCATAATTTTTGATAATTTCGATACTCATAGAGATGACCCATCTAATACCCTGGACTTTCTGTTTCTTGACCTCTTTTCCAACAAAAATCTTATATTCCACCTTATCTCAGAAACTCATTCCCTATGATCATATGACTTTGTTATCACCAGGCTCCAAAAATTCTTCAGCTGTATCAGGGCCTACAAGCCACTAAATCCCATCACATTTTTCTTCAACATATTTATATCCTCATTTCCTCTTTATGCAACTTAAATATTATAGCTCATCATTATAACCACTCTCTACACATACCTTCAATTTCCTAGTCTCTTTCTTCAACATACTCACTTGGCAAAAACCCAGCTCTGGTTAAATCCTGCTCCTCCACTATTCAGGCCTATACTCATGCAGCTGAGTGTGACTGAAGAAATCATACCGCCAATGTTGGCTGGTCTCACTAACCCCAGTGGTAATGCCCAGGAATCATACTTCATCTCCCCATTCACCTCCAACTTGTCTAGGCAACTATTTTATACCTTCCTTCTCATCTTCAACAACTCCTCCTTCATCTTCACTCTCAGCTGATGACCTGGTTTCCCGTTTCACTGAGAAAATAGAAGCACTCAAAAGACCTTCTATAAGTTACCACACCCACATCTGTCCACCTACCTGCATCTATTTTTAATACATTCTATCTTCCCTCCTATTGCTAAGGATAAAGTATCTGTACTGCTTAAGACTAATACTTCTATTTGTCTAAAATACTCTTTTCAATTCCTTTCCTTCAATTTTCTCTTTTTAAAAACAGCTTTATAGAAATGTAATTCACATACCATATAATTAACCCATTTAAAGTGTAGAGTTCAATGTTTTTAAAGTATATTAATAGGATTGTGAAATTATCATCATGATCTAATTTTAGAACATTTTGGTCTCCCCTTAAAGAAACTCTATACCCATTAGCAGTCAATCTCTATTTCCCCCTTATATTCCCTAGTCTTAAGCAACCCCTAATCTACTTTCTGTCTCTAAATTTGCCTATTCTGGACATTTGATATAAATGGAATCATATAATAAGTGGTATTTTGTGACTTGGCTTCTTTGACTTAGCATAATGTCTTTAAGTTTATCCATATTACAGCATGTATCAATACATTCCTTTTTATGGCTGAATAATGTTTCACTATACGGATATACCACAGTTTGTTTATCCAGTCATCAGTTGATGGCTATCTGGGTTGTTTCCACTTTTAGGCTATTATTAATAATGCTGCTATGAACATTCCTGTACAAGTTTTTGTGTGAACATGTGTTTTTACTTCTCTTGGGTAAAGTTGTAGGACCATAGGTAATTCTATATTTAGCTTTCTAAGGAACTGACAAACTGTTTTCCACAGTAGCTTCATTATGTTACATTCCTACTGGCTATGTACACTGTAAGGGCTTCTAATTTTCCCCTGTGCCCACTCCAGTCAGGTTTTTATCCTGTGGACTCGTTGAAGTTACCAATTACCTCCTTATGGCTCAATCAATGGTCAATTTTCAGCCTTCATCCTGCATGGCCTATTAGCAGCATTTGATTCAACTAATCTCTAACTCTTCATTGAAACTCTTCATTTAGATTCTAGGAAATCAGTCTTCGGTTTTTCCTCTACATAGTTGAGCTTCTACCCATTCTTCCTCTTCCTCAGCTTCTAATCACTGGCACATCCAGGATTCAGTCCACTGATCTCTTCCCTTCTCTATCTACATTCATATTATTTGTGACTCAGTCTAACTGTCATTTATATATGTTGTCTGTTCCCAAATGTGTATTTACAGGCTAGATCTGTGCTGTCCAATACAATAACTAGTAGTGACATGTGGCTGTATAAATTTAAATTTAATTAATTAATAAAATTTAATTTAATTTAATTTAAATTTAATTTAATATTCAGTTCCTCAGTCACATTAGCTATATTTTAAGATATCAAGAGCCCCATGTGCCTAGTGGCTATGAAACTGGACAGCACAGATACAGAACATTTCCATCGACACAGAAAGTTTTACTGTACAGCACTGAGACCTCTCCTCTAGACTCTACATTTATATATCCCACTGCCTCCCTGATATCTCCACTTGAATGCCAATAAACATCCCAAAACCAAAATCCTGATATTCCTCCCTAAACATGTTCCTTCCATTTTTTCCTGTTTCAGTTGATGGTAACTCTGTCCTTCCAGTTGTTCAAACCAAAAATCATAGGGTAACCCTTGACTTCACTTTCACTCCACATTCAACTCATCGGCAAATTCTGTCAGCTCTATATTCAGAATCTGACCATATTTTATAATCTCCACTTCTACTACCCTGCTTGAAGCCACCACCATCTTTTGCCAGTTTTAACAGCTTGCTAACCAATCTCCCTGCTTCTGTCTTTACACCACTAAGTTCTATTTTCAACATAACAGCCAGAGAATTCTTGTTAAACTCAAAGTCAGATCATCAGTCCTCTGTTCAAAATCCTTTAATGGCTTCCCAATCACCCACAGCAAGAGTCAAAGTTGCTATAATAGCCTAGGGTACTGTATGATATGATCCCATTACCTCTAATCTCATCTCCTAATACTTCCCCTTTGCACAGTCCTTGGCAGTCATACTGGCTGTTCATCAAAAGCACTAAGCATATTTCAGCCTTTTCCATGAAATATAATTTAGAAATCACAAAGTTTAAGAATCACCAAGCTAGAGTAAAAGAGGTTTAAATAGAAATTCTATTTCCAAACATCTAGATATTCAAAGTAATCTACACTTAACTATGAGTTTCCCTAGCCAGTGAACGGGATTAAATGACATTAATTACATAAAGAAAAAGGTCTTCCAAAAGCTCTAATCTCAATTACTTCACTAAACCTACCCCTCACAAAAAAAAAAAATCAGTTAGCTAGTTGTCTAGAATGGCATAAATAAACTAATCAGCTAATAAGATTTTTTAAAATAAAAATTTAATTAGTAAACAACCGTAAGAATATGGATTAAGATTTCTGATTTGGTAGTAGTATAAATAGTATAAATATATAAATTCCTATTTGCTAAATTGTAAAAGACCACAGGGTGACATACAACAACCTGCTCTGTAAACAAGTTCTACTCAATGCAACTGGTCTGCAAACTGTGTATTATGGTCTGTTTTGAAATAAGAATCTTGCATAAGAATGCAATTCAATACACTGCTTCCTTCATCAAGAAAAATTGGCTATCAAAAAATTTCAGATGGACTAATAAAACGTTGTACACTCTAGTATAAGCCTCTATTTCACTGCAGACTGGTAAGTAACATTTTATAGACTGGCAGAGGTCCATGAATCATATTTTGGGTAGCACTGCTCTAAATCACCTCCTGGGTTTTAATTCAAGTCTACTCAATATTTTAAAACACTCCCTACATTCAATGTTAGAGTTTTTGTGCCATTTCCCATTCTGTAGTTTATAGGAATTGATATGTACCTTGTTGTTTTCTAGATGTCACTAGTCTATTTATATTAAAGAATTTTAATGCTGGTCAGAAAGAAGGCATCCAAGAACAGAAACATACTGATAAAAATTTTTAATTAAGAGATTAAAAATTATAACTTAAAAATAGCCTCAAAAAGGTGAAATTTGGTAATATATTAGCTTTGAAAACTTTGGTTTATTTTGAAAGAGATATAAAAATCATTCACTTTTCAACACTAACCTAAATATTCCATCAGCTGTTCAGCAGTTATGATTTCCATCATCGGTGGAAGTTTCACCTGAAAAACAAAGTATTTTTTCTATAAAATCAAATGTTTTAGATAATTAAAGTGTTTCTTCAGTCAGAAACACAAGTATGTATGTGTATTATATGTATCCACTATAGGTATACAACACTCACATTTAAAAATCTTTGTAGCTAATCTTAATACAACAAAGCCAATCTTATCACCATAAAATTTACAGGGTGATACAAGATCTCAGAGAGTCAATGAGAAATCTATTTTCAAAGCCAAGTGCTATGCTTTTTGTCACCCATCCTGATTGTCATTATGCACCTGCAACAGTGTCCTGCATTATAGAAAATACAGTTTAAGGGCAGGAAGAGGCACCGAACATGTTTTGACAGGTCACCCATGCAGCAGTTTTACTGAAGACAGGCTTAACACAGGTCAATATTCCATTACTTCAGTCTACCTGGGCCATTTTATTTTGTTGAGTAGCTAAAATGAATACAGTATAAAGGATGGTCATAAACTGAAGGATTCATACTATATGAGTCAACCTGTAAAATTTAAAAACAGGCAAAATTAAACTTTACTGTTTAGAGCTGTACATGTATAAAGAAAAGAGAATGGATACTATAAAAATGAGGACTGTGGTTAACCCTAGGGATAAAAGGAGTTATAGTTGTAACAGGACATATAAGAGGCCTCTGGGGTGCTGGCAATGCTCTATATCTTGACTTGCATGGTAGTTCCACTGTTTGCTTTATGATAACTTGTTAAACTGGACATCTCTGTTTTATGTACTTTTCTGTATGCGCTATATGTCACAATAAAAAGGTTAAAAGTAGATATATACGTTATAGTCATATTTAAGCTTCAAAAGTTAAGTCAGCTGCAACACAGTCTAAATGAATTTTTCAAATGAATTATCAGATGAATTACACAGATATTACAGCCAATGACTGTAAATATTTTAGCTGACTTATTGAAAAGCATACTCCTTGGTATATTCATGGAAGAAAAATAAGTACTGTAGGATGCAAACTCAAACAAAATAATTAACATAGCAATGACAGAATAGCAGCATAATTAAAAATTCCTCAGGAATTACTATTTCAGGATCATTTAAATCAGCAATTTCTCCAACAACGTGTTGAAGAAGGTGCTCTGGATCTTTATGTTACCAAATGTAGTAACAGTATGTCACAATTTTTTGTTTATTTTAATCAATGAATAAAGTAAGTGCTAAAAAAGATCCCTGTAAAACAGAACAGTTTTAGACCCTCTGAAAGCATACATGACAGTTGGTACTTATGAGTTAGTCATCCAGTGGCTTTATCACTCAGTGAAAACCAAGAGTTGCCATGGAGGTTTTGATCATTACTTGTTTCTAAATTATTCTTATTTTCTAGGACATTTTTTAAAATTGTAATAGACTTTTTTTTTTTCGGTCTGCGCCGCATGGCATGCGGGATCGCAGTTCCCCGACCAGGGATCGAATCCACGCCCCCTGCAGTGGAAGCGCAGAGTCTTAACAACTGGACCACCAGGGAAGTCCCAGAAATTGTAATAGACTTTTTTTTTGGAGCAGTTTTAGGTTTACAGAAAAATTCAGCAGAAAGTACAGAGAGTTCCCATAAAGAGTACATTTTTCAAATTGAAACTCATTGGCAAATTATAGTCCCCTGCTTGTTTTTCTAAATAAAGTTTTATTGGGTGTCACTCTCATTTGTTTACGTACTGTCTTTGGCTGCTTTTGCACTATAATAACAGAGTTGAATCTTTGCAACAGAGACTATACGGCTCACAAAGCCTAAAATATTTACTATCTGGTCCTTTACAGGAAAAGTATGTTGATCCCTGCTTTAGATGATTTTAACTGCTTTTAGATAATATTTTATCAAGGTGTTTCAATACCACTTGGAAGGTCTGATATTTAAACCAGTAGTTTATATACACTGTGAATATTTACATTCTGAATAACTGTCAGACCACTCTGAAAGTCTGATTTTCACCTAACGATGCTTCTTAAATGAGACCTATATATTCTTTTACTCCAGACAAATTCAGTGCAGAAATATATTCACCAGAAAATCCCATAAACAAATAGCTTATCCTCTTTTGGTCAATGTAGTAATCCCACTATAAAACTGTCAATAAGAAACCAAGGCACTAACAAGTATATGTATTTGGGAAATACATTCTACAACCCTAGATTTCTACAAATAGATGATTTCAGGGTTTAGTCTTGAAATTTCCAAATGATAACAACTGCCTATCATGTCTTGCTTCAAACATTTGAAGTAGGAAATGACAACCTTTATAGAGATTTTAGAAGTGGGACAACAAATACGCAAATATTTTAACTATTCCCAAGCATTCTGAGTGGTATATTCATTTCCCGAATCTTAGCCAACAAAATATTCTGGATGTTCACTAAAGCTAGGGACAAAAGAGTATAATAGTGAAGAAATGCCTGCCTCCCTCCCACTAATACTTTGGAGCCATCAACAGATCTTAATTTTTTTTAACCACAGAATGATCTTCCTGAATGCTTGCTTCTCTTTTTGCTTCCCTCTACCACCATCACCACAAAAGCAAATGCTGAAGATTTTGTTAATGATCCTAAGACTTTCTTTCCTTTGTCTCTTTAGAGTCTATTAAAGAAAAAACAGGTTATGGGAAAGCTAGCTAAGGATACAGAATTTAAAATTGTGGCATTCTGTCTGAATCTCTAAATTTTAAATCTTATGATGAAAAACAGACAAACAAATGAAGTATGACCTAGATTCTCAGATGGTCTTCTTTTAGTAATAATCTATAACATACCATTTACAAGTAAATTAATGTATTCAAGGACACCTAGAAGGTACTCTAAGTAGTTTAAATATTCTTCCTAAAATTTGAGCAAAACCTCTCAGTACATATTAACACACAGTTTCAAATTAATAGAGTCCAAATAAAATGAAGCTTTTATTATCTAGGAAAATAAATTATGTCATATCCTATAAACATTTTATTATTCTAACTAGATTTCTATTAAAATTAATATTTAAATAAAATATTTAATATTAAACATTTAAATTAACAAAAGAATATTTAAATTAACAAAAGGAAATAGCTACTACAACTCCAAATATTCAACTATAGGATAAAACATCATTAATTCAGCCCAATTATTCTGTAATTCTTAGTCATTCGAAGAGTGAAGTGTACTTGAGAACAGACTCAAGAGAGACCAAAAATAAAAATAACAAAACCTGCTTAAAGTGTTAATATCCTGAACAGAAATGTAAAACATCTCAAAAGTGATATGCCAAGATTTTGATACCTATAATTTTGATGTAGGGGAGAGGGGGGAGAGAAATGCAGGGGACCCAGTAATAACAAAGAAATAAGGAACAGTTTATATAGCTAATGGTAAGTATGAAAATGACCAGCCAAAGAACATTGTTAAATGTTTAATTACAATACCAATTAATAAGTACTCAAGAAATACACCGTTTGGGGCTTCCCTGGTGGCGCAGTGGTTAAGAATCTGCCTGCCAATGCAGGGAACACGGGTTCGAGCCCTGGTCCGGGAAGATCCCACATGCTGCAGAGCAACTAAGCCCGTGCGCCACAACTACTGAGCCTGTGCTCTGGAGCCCACGTGTCACAACTACTGAAGCCAGCATGCCCTAGAGCCCGTGCTCTGCAACAATCAATCAATGTGATACACCACATTAACAAATTGACAAAAAATCATAGGATCATCTCAATAGATGCAAAAAAAGCTTTTGATAAAATTCAACATCGATTTATGATAAAAACTCTCAACAAAGTGGGTATAGAGGAAACATACCTCACCATAATAAAGACCATTTGTGACAGGGCCACAGCTAACATCATACTCAATGGTGAAAAGCATTTCACCATTTCCTCTCAGATCAGGAACAAGACAAGGATGCTCAACCACTTTTTTTTTTTTTTTTTTTTTGGCCACCCAGTGTGCCTTGTAGGATCTTAGTTCCCGGACCAGGGATTGAACCTGTGCCCCCTGCAGTGGAAGTGTGGATTCCTAACCCCTGGACCACCAGGGAATTCCCGTTACCACTTTTATTCAACATAGTATTGGAAGTCTTAACCACAGCAACCAGACAAGAAAAAGAAATAAAAGGAATCCAAACTGGAAAAGAAGTAAAACTGTCACTGTTTGCAGATGACATGCTATACATAGAAAATCCTAAAGACACCACCAAAAAGCTACCAGAACTCATCAATGAATTTGGTAAAACTGCAGGATACAAAATTAATATACAGACTTCTAAAAACAGCAACACTTTCTTTCAATGAAATCTTATATAAAACATTATCTGAAATATATGTATATATATGTGTGTGCGTGTGTATTTTTTTTTTGGCTGTGCCGCACAGCATGTGGGGTCTTAGTTCCCCAGCTAGGGATCAAACCCGTGCCCCCTGCAGTGCAAGCACAGAGTCTTAACCACTGGACCGCCAGGGAAGTCCTGTGAAATATATTTTAAATGAAGAACTGACAGAACTTTGTGACCGATGAAAAGTGGAGGATGATGCGAAAAGAAAAACTGAAGTTGACTCTAAGGCTCAGGGAACTCTAAAACTTAAGATCCATACATTTAATAAAAATAAGACATTTGGTAAGGGAAGGTAAGTTTGCAGAAGAAAATGATGTCTGCTTCGTAACTGTGAAGTTTAGTTTGACATTCAAACAGAAAGTTGAGTTGGAACTCAGGAGACAAAATTTTTTTTTTTAATATTTATTTAGTTAGTTAGTTAGTTGCACCAGGCGGGCTCCTTAGTTGCAGCTTGCAGGCTCCTTAGCTGCAGCATGCAGGTTTCTTAGTTGTGGCATGCATGTGGGATCTAGTTCCCTGACCAGAGATCGAACCTGGGCCTCCTGCATTGGGAGCATGGAGTCTTAACCACCGTGCCACCAGGGAAGTCTCAGGAGACAAATATTTTTAAGTTGTCCATGAATTATTTGATTCCTGTGCTGTAGTCTGTTTTTGCATTACTTATGGTAAAAAGGATCACTAAATAATACAATTTCTTGGGAATTCCCTGGTGGTCCAATGGTTAGGGCTCCACACTTCCACTGCAGGGGCTGTGGGTTCAATCCCTGGTTGGGGAACTAAGACCCTGCAAGCAGCACAGCGTGTCCACACAAAAAAAAAATTTCTTCTCAGTTCAAGTTTCACTGATTTTGAATATGCGGCAAATCATATAGTATTCGTAATTTTTTTAAGTTGAAATTGTAAAGAAATTATATTGTAAGTATTATTAATGGGAATCAAAGAGACGAAATGCAGCTTTTTTCAAAATAAGGGCTAAAAAACTTAAGGATCCTTTCAACATGCCTTTAATTCCGGCTCCAGCAAATAAACATGTATTATAAGCTATTATACATCATGCTTTATATTCTAATTTCTTATAGGTAATATTCATTTATTATTAAGAATAATTACTGTACTTAAAAATACTAAAAATCTAACTGACTTTCTACATGCCATCAGTATTTCAAATCAGGAAAATTTAATAAGAGACAACTTTCAACTTCGGCCAATTTGAAACACCCTTACCCTCAATGTTTATCAGAACTTAGACCCCATTCTCAGAGTAATATTGAGGCCTATTTAAAACTATTTAAAACCATCAGAAACTGCAGATATATTCACATGTATTAGATTTTCAAGAATGTCCTATTTTATACGCAATTCAAAGGTTTTAGAACAATGAAGAATGTTTTTCCAGTGAAATTGTCCCAGTAAAAGATGTATAATAAAGGAAGACATCTTGGGGCTTCCCTGGTGGTGCAGTGGTTAAGAATCCGCCTGCCAATGCAGAGGACATGGGTTCGAGCCCTGGTCTGGGAAGATCCCACATGCTGTGGAGCAACTAAGCCCATGCACCACAACTATTAAGCTTGCGCTCTAAAGCCAGCGAGTCACAACTACTGAAGCTTGTGCACCTAAAGCCCATGCTCTGCAACGAGAAGCCACCACAATGAAGCCCACGCACCACAACGAAGAGCTCACTGCAACTAGAGAAAGCCCGCGTGCAGCAACGAAGACCCAAGGCAGCCAAAAATAAATAAATAAATAAATAAATTTATAAAAATAAATATAAATAAATACAACTTTAAAAAAAAAGGCATCTTTAGTTCAAATTTCACTGGACTTATATTTAAGCAGCTCAGCAAGGTTACCCTGCTGAAAATCTAACCAAAGAAAAAGTGACAGTGAAACATTTATATTAATTGCTTGAAAGACAGATGAGAATAAGATAAGACAAGAGAACAGTTAAAAGGCTACTGAAGTAGTCCAGGAGAGAGATGAAAGTGGCCTGAACTAGGGTAGTGGCAGGAGAGAGAAAACTTGACTACTGAAAATATCAAAGAAAATACTTAATAAACTTTGATGGTAAAGGCAAGCTCGTTCACCACAGAACTCAAGAAAGGCTCTGAAATTGGAAGTGTCAGACAATTGAGAGGACATGGGATAAAACACAGGGGGCTAAAAACAGAAGGAATCTGTACAAAGAACAGATCCCCAGGATTTGTTCTAAGGAATCATGAAGTCTATTTCTGCTTCTCTGACTTTATCACTAGCTCTTCTTCCACCCTGGTTTGTCCCAGGCCTATTGTCCACCAGGCTTACTCTTACCTTGAATTTTAACTTTCCAACCAAATATCTGAAGTAAGAGCTCAGGTTCTGGAGTGGGTATAAACTTACCTTGGGTAAGTTATTTACACTTTATGCACCTCAATTTTCTATGTACGTAAAATAGGAACAATATCTACACAAGGATTTCATGATGTGGTTGAGAAAATTAAAAGAGAAAATGCATATAATACATGTAGAATACTTAGCATAGTATCTGGACATAAAAATAATTGAGTACTTACTGTTATTATTCAAAGCCCTAGGATTACTGATACCACCTGTGCTCAAATGCCCTTCACCTGGGACTTAACAGAGACAAGGATGGAAGGAGAATGGGAAGGTTTTCCACTGAAGGACTACTCATAGCAAAGGGAGAGGAGAAAATGAGGACATCACTAATAGGACAACCACCACGGGGAGTATTCATAATATCATCAGCCCATATCCACTTTATCTGACAAACCCAGAGATGTTACACCAATCCTAATTCTTAGGAGAGACTGGAAATGAAAGCCTCGGAAGTGTTGCTTGCACCTTTTGTGTAAACAAAACTCCACCACTGTGTGAAGTTTTTAATCTCTTCTTACAGGATCTATATTAAAAAACAAACAGGGTGGGCAGAGGCTAAAATGGAATCTTCAGCTCACCATCTGTTTTTCCATTTTTATAGATAATACACTTGGAAATCCTCAAAAGAGCTTTGTGCCTACTTTAGGAAAAGGGGAATATGAGAAAATTTGTGCAGTTGCAATATTCCTATAAGTCAGGAAGTAAAAAAAGAAAGTAAAACCTAGTCAAAAGTAAGAAGAGGTATCTGTGAAAAGGTATGAGAAAAGAAAAGTCATCAAGGAGGGAGGGAGAACTAGAGCAAAAGCTTTCTGGTAAGAAGCTCACCCTCTGCAGGTGATAATGAGACAGAGGATATGTCCGCTTGAACTTCACTGAATTTTCTGCTAATGGCCTTTTGCTCATTTTGCTCTTGGGTCACTCATTTTTTTCTTTCTAATTTATAAGGGCTCTCTGTAAATTAAGAAATTAGCCCTTAGACACATACCGTAATCTAGCAGATAATTCCCTTAGTTTATAGTGTGTGTTTTGACTTGACTTAGTTCCTGGTGAAGTTTTTTTGGGGAAGGGGTATCTTTTTGTCCTTTTTCTTTTTTTTAACCTTAAGTTTTTTGTTTTTTACTGAATCAAATGTATCAATTTTTATTTTATATTGATAGTTTCTAGGTTTAATGTCTGGAGCAACAAACCTAAGGTAAACAAACTTGCTTAAGAATCCTGCTGTTCCTCCCTTGATGTGGAGTAGGAGATCCTCTCAGCGTCTGCTAAGCAAAGAAAGAAGAGGAAAAATTTCCCACCCAAAGGACTAGGGAGGAGAGGGGATGTGCTTCCAGCATCTTAAATCAGAATAGTGCATTCAGTCTTCCATTAAAATGTTACATAATAATTAGATACATAATGATTAGATATTACAATACTATGTCTTCTATTACAATGTACAGTATAAGTTATATATATATGTGTATGTGTATATATATATATATTTTGAGTATGTGGGCCTTAGAACCTATATTTTTCCTATAAGAAAACAGAAGTGTGACAAAGCAGGGACTCCCTCTATTATTAAAGTAATACCTTCAAAAACATAAAAACATTAAGGCAGAAGTTTTTAAAAATGTTTCATAATGCAAAATTTGAATCATATGGAACAGCCGAAAAGTAACAGCATAATGAACTTCCAAGTACCCATCACTCTGCTTCAGTATTTATAACATAGGCCAATAACATCAGAAAGTAAATTTTATATTTTATGTATCTTCTGACTTGTTGATTTTTATAAACACAACTGATTAATTGGGCCACAGCCCTCAAATAAACCTATAAATGGCATTGTTTTATGATAGATAAAATGAAAGATTAAAGAAAAACTATTAAAAAAACACCAAAAACAGTCTAAAATAAAGAAGCAAAATGAAAATGTATTCTAAGACTTCAATTTGGGTCAATTTACCTGGTGTCAGCTAAAGAGAATTACAAATTTCAGCCTGAATTAAATTTAATGAACAGATTTCCTTCTTTCTTGATTTGTTGGATTATCACAGCTAAACTATTTTACAGATTAGTAATGATCACCTACTTTCCATCAGTCCTAAACCAACACTTTTAATTAAAACTTCAACATTTCCAACTCAGTACTTACCATGTTTGATAATTTTAACTGTCATCTCTCACCCAGAATCATCATGGCACTTACTTCCTTTGAATCACTCAAATCTTCCTAATGTATTCAGTTTATTGATTTTTTTTTTTTTTAGTTCCCCAACCAGGGACCAAACCCGTGCCCCCTGCAGTGGAAGCGCAGAGCCTTAACCACTGGACCGCTAGGAAATTCCTTACTGATTTTTCTCATTACTTCATTCTCCCCCAAAAAAGATGATCAACTGTTTTACTTTCAATTCTTAATTCCATTGACACTCCATGAATCAACCCTTGAAAAGCCCAATACTTGATAATCCTAACCAGTCATTCTTCCTGCTCCTATTTCCAGGGATGAGAGAACTATTTGGGGGGCGAGGGGGGAAGCAAAATTGACATACTAGAATTTTTAAAAGAATACCCCAATTTATCCATGGCCACTGACTACTTTCTGCTTATGCCTCAAATTCCTAGGCATAATCTTCAATGAGATGAGAACTTCTTTAATATACAACATAATTTTCTCACAAAATTCACCCTTCGATGCTTTACAACTTCTCTCCTTAATTACTGGCAAGTTCAATAGCTATTACTGATGAGATCATCTGTTATTCTGCCAAAATGCAGAATGAGGCCTCAATTTTCATGTCTCTCTATCTTAACATGACCTTGTCTTTGTATCTTCCTTCCATTACTTCAGAAAAAAAGATTGTTGTTGTTTTCCTCTGAAGAGAATTTTACCACCTATTCTGAGGATTCCACGTTATCCTGACTTTTTAGCGACCTTGTTCTCATATCTGTCCTTTTTGGCAAAATCTTTCCTACTCCACCAGTTCCTTGATGCTGCTGCATTTGACAATGATAACTGACCTTTTTTTTTTTTTTTTTTTTTAATTAGAGTTTCTCTCCCACACTACTATCATGACTTTGTCCTCTCTCTAGTTCTCATTTACATCTCAAATTGTGCCTATACTGATTTCTTTTACACTCTCTCATCTTTACGGCTTAGCATTCCCTTCTCCCCAACAACTTTATTCCTCTGTTTTCCTCTTTATTCCTCTGTTTTCTCTATGTCTACTGGAGAACTGGACGGAAGAGGGAGGGAGAAAATAGAGGGAGGATGTTTATACTGGCAATTTGTAGTTCCTCACATATACTGGGATGGCAAATAGTTGAGAACTATTCACCACTCTCTTTGGAGAATTCATTTATTCTCACAGATACCATACTTATATCTATGCAATAATTCTCCAGTTCAATTTTCCTCATAATTTTGACGTCTTTCCTGAGGCCCATTCTATGTTTCTGGAGGCACAATGGACATTTATATTTTTATGTCCCACTAACAGACAATTCCAACCTGACACAGCCAAACTCTGACATCAACTTTCCCATCTAAAACACATTCTCTACCTTTTGAATGATCCAACCAATCTCTATTACCCAATTAGAAAAAGTATCACATCCTTCATTTCCTATATCCAGATAGCAATCAATTCATCATTTAGGCTGTGACATTATCCTCATCAGAGAGAAGGGGCAGAGAATTTCCCATCCAAAAGAGCTATCCTCATCAATTCTTCCTGCTACACTCACTACAATCTCATCTCCAGTCTAATCTCAAATGAAAAGACCCCTTTCTTTATGTCATTCCTCTATCCAGCAATTTATAGTAGCTTCCTATTATCAGCTGTATATAAAGTCTAAACATGCCTAATGATGGGTCCTCTGAAATCTGACAACTACCTTCATACCCTATTTATTATTTTTCTCTACTACAGCATTTCTCAAACTTTTTGGTCTCAAGACCCTCTTCAGTCCTAAAAATTATTAAGGATCCCAAAGAGCTCTTGTTTAAGTGGATTATATCTATCAAGATTTACCATACTAGAAATAAAAATTGAGAAAAATTTTAAACACAAGAATGCACGAGCACAGAGTCTGTTAACTGTCAGAGCAATGATGTCATCACACATCATACAGCCTGAAAAACTCTACTGACGCTGAGAGAATGAGAGTGAAAAAGGCAAAAAACAACTTAGTACTATTATGAACAGTACTGACCTCAGAAGCCCTGACTCACTTTGAGAACACTGCTCTAGCCAACCTTGCTTCTCTTAATCGATCTCCCCATCAGTCACTGATGATTACTGATGAGTAATTTTTGTGTGCATCAATAGCCTTGAGGCAGAAAAAAGGCTAAGAACCAAAGATTTATAAAACAATCTCGAAGTTCCTTAGCATGCCTGCTCATTCAGAGTCTAACCCACCTATCAATTTTATTTCCTGCTACTGCCATTTCCTTCTCCTCCTCCACTGCACTCCAAGCAAGGTTGGAGTCTCCAAATAGAACAAACCTTTTTCTGCTTCAGCATCTTTGAACACACTATTCCCTCTGCCTGGAAGGAACTTCTCTTACTCATCCATCAGACCCAGTACACAGGTTACCTCTTCTATGAAGCTTTCCCTTGACATGTTCCATTCCCAATTACACTTTTCTCTGTAATTCCACAGCATATTTAGAACTTCTACATTGCAATGTGGTTATTGTTTCTATGTCTGTCTCCCCATTACTAATGAGCTACATGAGGGCACACTTGCATCTTACTCATCTTTGTATTTCTAGTACCTCACACATAGTGGGAACCCAAATGTATGCTGTCTTTCAAAGACAAATTCAATGCTCATCTATCCCCAAATATTTGAGACCATGGTACTTGCTCTTTCCTCTGAACTTCTGCAGTACTATGTAGAAACTAGGAAGTGAGAAGAGCCTAAAGGAAACTGTTACTCCTTCTGACAGAAAGACTGGGGACTTTGGCTCATAGGATGAAATTTAACTCCCTAGTCTGACATTCAAAGGCTTTCATCAAGGGGCTCTTCACCTTTTCAATCTTATTTTCTATTATCCTGCAATATGAACTTACCACTCCTGTCATCCAAAACATACACACACACACATTATCCATTTTATTTTCATCCCTTTTATTTATACCCTTCCCTCTCCCAGGAATTCCATTTTCCTGTTATTTTAAATCCTACTTTTCCTTAAAAGCTTCCTTCAAGATCTAAAAATTCCATGAAGCTCTCTGGGACTATGCCAGACCAAAGGAAAACTTCACCTTTGGGGATGTCTAATGCATTTCAATCTGCTTCCTATAACCTAGTATTTATAGTGTATTGTCTTGCATTGTTCTTTAGTAATTTCAAGTAAGTCGATGCTGCAACTCCAAATAGCTCAACAGCTCTTTAAGAGCAGGCAGTTTTCACTCAAAACATTTGAGTGCCATTATGTACTAGATACTGGTAAGATCTAATCTTATTTCTTTTGCATTAGCCCTTGCTAGAAAGGAAGATGAAGGGACTTAATAAACACTGTTTCCTTTACTTGATTTTCTTCCTAACTAGTCACAATAATCCAGGTTATTTTTTTCTAGGGAACATTTTATCTATAGATACAATCCCCAATTTAAAAGTAAAATATGTACTCTAAGATGCATCTTCTCAGCACTCTAAAGCTGCAAGCTTAAATAAGACACTTCATTTACAGGTCCTCAATATATTGAGTCCTCGATATACTTCCTTTTGAAGGGCCCTTCCCTCTTTTGCTCCTTTAACTTGAATATATCTTTTCTTATTTTAGTTGTTATAATTTTAGCTCCCTTCACACATTCTGATGTGTGGTTACTGGTAATAATGCCAGACTATTTAAGTAGAGTCAAAGAAATGAGGCAAGTAAAAATCATGCATAAAATAAAAACAATCTTTGAAAACCAAGAAGTTATGGTAATTAGGTCTCAGGCCACTGCTTTTCCTTAAATGGAATTTGTCTAAGGGGCCACATCTTCCCCATCACCATGTCCTTAAGTATCCACACCCAAATGGAGCAAGCAGGAGTTGGAAAACAGACTAAACGTAACCATCGAAACTTGCTCCCTGATATCACGGATTGATGGTAACTTCTGAAGATGATCTTCCCCATTTCTTCACTCTTTTGCATACGTGATAAAGTCAGTAAGAAGGAATAACACAGAAAAATATAGGTTAAAAAAACAAATCAAAGGGTTTAGGATGCTCCTAGTCCCGGCTGTTTCCAAGTATATCAGCCATAGCTGAATGCTGAACGCTCATCACTGAACGCTACAAGAGAGACCTGAGGTTGCCGGCAATTCTTTCTGACATACATAGGAGAACACTCTTGTAACAAGGGAGTCTCAGAATGAGTTGCATGTAAGAAGAAAAAGGGATGGATTGATGAATGAGGGGAAAAAAAAGGAAGAAGCCATCAGCTGACAGGCAGCAGCACCCTCGTCCCGTGTACCCCCTCCCCAAAGCTGTAGGAAATAGAAAGCTGCGAAGTGTACCTTCCAGGCCAGAAGCAAAACATTGAGGATGGCCAGTAAAGGGCAGGGGCCATTCTCATTCTGCGTGATGATGGGTGTGTTCTCTTCCTTCCACTGGATCCACTTGATATGATAAACAGACTGTCCCGGGAAGCGTTCCCTGGAGGCCGCCAGCACCTGGGCTGCCTCCCCCTCCTCCTGCTCCTCCTCTCGGCACAGAGGCACAGCCCGGGGCAACACCGCCGCGCCCTCCTCCTCCTCGGGGACCCTGTTCTCAGCTCCTTCCTCACTATTGAACTCGGAGCTACTTGGGAAAGAATGCAGGTTAGAGAACGACTCCAGGGAGTCCAGGCTCGGCGATTCCCCGGGAGGGCTCGGGTCGCTGCAACTGCTGCTGAGGCCGCCGCCGCTGCTGGGTTCCTCGGAGCCCGCGGCCGCCGACTCTGCCCGGCAGGTGCCGGCGGGATCCGGGAGGGCGCCCGCGTCTCCGGCCGGACCCAACTCATGGTCGGCTCCGGCCTCGGCTGCCTCCGGGGAGGCGGTCACCTTGTGCTGCCCTGTCAGAGGCGCCTTCTGGGCAGCAGGACTCTCCAAATCGCTCCCCTTCAAGTCCAAGCCCGGGAGGGAGCTGCAGGGTACGAGAACCCGAGGCGAGCCGGCGGGAGAAGCCGAGTCCGAGAGGCTCCTCCCGGCGGCTGCCGCCCCCTGCCCCTTCCCGCCGCTGCTCTCCGCCGCCCATACTCCAGGACCATCCCCAGTGGCGAGCCTGGTCTCCTGTCGCCCTTCCTGCGGAGAACCTGTCCCTGGCGCCGGCCCGGCGGCCACTCCGTGTTCTAGCGGCTGCAGGCTCTCGGGGCCGCTCTCCATACCCAGCCGCCCGCCCCTCGCTCTAAAGAGACCGCGGCGGGTTCTCCTCAGACAGCGCCTCAGACGCCATGACAGAGGCACTGGCAGCTAGAGCGGCCTTGCGCGGCCTGGGCCAGGCACGTCACGGAGGAGGGCACCGAGAGCGCGCGCGCGCGCCGCCGCGCCGTCCGTGGGCCCTGGGCGTTCCTGCGCGCCGCTGAGGGAGGGCGAAACTCGCTGCGGCGGCCTATGCGGCCCCGCCCCTCCCGCGCGCCCGCGCGCTCGCGCGCTCCTGCTCGCGCGGGGCGTGGAGGGCGAGGCTAGGAAGGTGTGGCCAGGAGGAAAACATCCTCTCATTTTGTGGCCGGAAGTTGGACTCTGGGGCAGCTCGACCGCGCGCGGCTTCTTTAAAGGCCCGCCGGGAGGCGGTCAGCTAGATGTGACCCTTCAGAACTGGGTCGTGTGTGTTTCAACCTTGGACTGAAGGATGGGGAGGTGGCAGTGGTTGTAGTATTTGAAAAAGAGCTCATCCCTGAAGAGCTCCGGAGATTTGTTTCCCCAGCTTGTAATATGGAAAATGGAAGGAATTTCTTACGAGATATAGATTTTAAAGGCTGGGATCCACTCGAGGTGTTTGGATTACTGCACTGCACAATTTCCAGTCTCCCTCGGTTTTGGCTGAGAAACACCGTGCTCCTCACCAGCTACTGGTGAAAACGTTCGCCCTACATGAGGCATCAGTGCGGTTGTGGATATTGGCCTGCGCGGCAAAAAAAAGTGGGTAATTTGGGCCAATCATAATAAATTAGCTTGTGCTTGCATTAGCCAAGTCTTTGCGGTTTTGTTGACTTGGCCTCATTTTGCATGGAGTGGGAAGTGCCTGTTCCTGAAAAAGTGACTTTTCTATTGAGAATCTACTCCTCTTAAGGCCATTCAGTTTTCAGAGAGGGCAGACAGAGTAGGCTGGAAGTTTTGTTGGTGACAAATAAAAGGGGATTTGGGTGCTACTCTAACCCACTGCGATCTGTTCCCGACAAGGGCTTTTTTTTTTTTTTTTATTGTCTTTCCATATTTTCTAGGTTCTGGGGATCCAAAACTTGACAAGATAGGTCTTCCTTCGTAGTCAGATGTATAAATTCCTGATACCTAATAGAATGTGGTCTTTTTGTATCTCTTTTGATTAGGGAAGATAGATGAAATTAGTAAGCAGTGTTGCATTCACTCATTTAACATATTTCAATACCCATTATATTGCTGGATACTATGTTTGGCACTGGGGATGCCATGGTGAATAAGAGGAAGGGCTCATATCTTCTTGCGGTTCGCTGTCTAGAGGTTTTTTCTTATTGCTACATTTTAAATATTTGCTTGGGCAGTACAGTTTCCTGACAATGCAGGAAAAAGGTGCAACACTGTAAAAAGGTGGAATGCCTTTCCTTCCACCTTTTTACAGTGACACAATGTTATGATATTTATCCAACTCTTGGCAATGAGGAAAATTAGAAGAGATAATAGAAAGCTTCTTCAGAATGTTGAATTTAGGTCTCCATGTCAATCTGTAAGCAATAAATACTATTGTTCAAATTAGAATTTTTCCCTGAAAAAGAATTGCAAATGTTAACAGATTAAGATATATGTTGCTAGATTAAGCACTTTACAGTATTTAAGATCATTAAGTACAAGTGAGAATATTACAGATTTCAGGAAATTCAGAACTTAGCAAGGTGCCTGGATTATAAAAAGGAAATTTGTAAAGGTGTATTACATGAAAAAAATTGAATGAATGAATCATTTATAGGCCAGAAACCATAGAAGAGCTAAAAATCATGAAACAAGCATCTCAAATAATGACCTTTCACCATTTTTCAAAGATGCTACTTAGATAAACCTTCTTGCTCTGGTAGTTTTTATTAGTATATGTTTCAAATGTTCACATGCATAATTTAATAACTTATTTATAACAAAGAAACAGAACCAGTTTTTCTCTTCATATGTTGTCAGCAATTATGTAAGTCAAGATGACCAAATGTATGTATTTAAGTTTGTGAAAATGTACATAGTATTTTTCTAAGGGAGATGGGGAGTGGCATCTAGGGACAAATGTCGGAAGATAATAAACTGGAAAATGTTTCATTCTTTTTTGCTTATTTGCATCTTTAGTTAATTGTGAGATAAAATATACCATTTTAAAATAAGCTGGTTACTATCCAAAATTCTTAAATTATTTTTCAGAGTTACAGATGTAATAGTGTTAAAAGTCAAATAGTTTATGTACAAACAAAGCAGTTCTCTGCTCTATGCCTCCACACTGAAGCAGTCCCATTCGACTCCTAGATATTTTTAGCTCCTTATCTCCATATTTCTGAGTAACATGATTACACTCTGATTTCTTCATTTAAAAATTGTAGATATTGTTTACTGATTTATTCCCATGAAAGATGGGGATTTGGTTCTTTTCTCTCACACCATTCTTCCTTCTCTTGCTCCAACCTCCCAATTATTTCAAATTTTTGATCAAAGTACTCAAAATTTAAAGCACTAGAGTTATATATATGTTATTCACCACTAAATCAGGTATTTTACTGTGACTGCGTTTACTTTTTTTGTTAAAGTTTTGTTTTCCCTGGAATTAACAATTGCCTCATCATTTTGTTTGTTTGCTTTACTCTTCACCTACCACTAACTCAGGCCGACTTACCAGTACGGTCAACCATATCAAGTTACTTCTCACACCCATTTTAATCTTGGGTACACCTCTCCTGGAACACTCACTTCTCTTGTTCTGATCTGGACTTGTTGTTTTATAGGCCTGCTGCACAGCTGTCATCCTGGGATTTCTCTTCACTGTTGTTTTAGGAATTCCTTCTTCCTCTCTTACATGTTGATTACTTTCTTTCTTGGATCTCCTGTCTCCCTCTTTCCTTGATTTGGTGGAACATATTCTCAGCTTCCTGAGAAAGAGTGCATAGGAAGCCCATTTTTGTAGGCCATGTTTGTTTGAAAATAGCTAGACCTTTATTCTACCTTTACATTTTATAGTTTGGCTGGATATAAAACTCAACATTGGAGATACTTTTTCTTCATTTTAGTCATTGATCAACTGTCTTCTAGCTTCTAGGTGATTGTAGAGTAGTCTGATACTATTGGACTCTGGATCCTTTGTATATAACCTATTTCTTTGACATTTATTTGATCTTCTCTTTCTTCTTGGTGTTCTGACATTTCAGTATTTGATATACCTTTGGGTGGGTCTTGCTTTATTCATTGGGCTGGGTATTTGGTGATCACATTCAATGTAGAAACATGTCCTTCAGTTCTGGGAAATTTCTTTTTTCATTTCTTTTATAAATCTTATCTTTTCTCTAATTTTATTTATCTTTTCTTTCTAAGAGATTTCCTCAAATTTATCTTTCAATTATTTTAAATGCATTGTTTATTGACACTATTGTATATTAAACTTACAAGAGTTCTTTCTAGTTCCTTTATATTGTTTGATGGCATCCTGACCTTTCATCTCAGAATATTGATCATAATTTTTTATATATCCTTTATATTTTTCAAAGAATATCTGAACCATGTGATATAAAATAGTATTACTTATTCAGTATGGAGTTACAGTGCCAGAGTATGAGATACGGGGGATACAGGTGTAAAACATTGGTTTTATTCTTTGGGAGAGCAAAATCTGCTTTGGGAAATAAGACATTCACATGAATTGGTCATTGAGAATACAAGTTAATTAATAATTAATACTAAAGGAGTAGTACAAGCAGTAACTTAAAAAGATTCAGATGAGAAAAAATCTTTTAGTGTGAGATAATTAAAGAGGAATTAAGCTATACTCCCCTAATTAAAATCACAGACTGATTATTACCTCAGGCTTAAGAAATCCAAAAAAATCTCTAACTCTCAAAATGATAATTCTTTTAAAATTCTATTTTTCATAGTTGGATCATAGCTTTTCTAGCTACCATGACAGAAAAATTGATGCTATATTTGACTTTTACCCTAATTTATTTACTATTGTCTCGTCTATCAAGTCTTGCTGATATTACACACCCCTTTACTATTTCATTCATCTATAGCCACTTCCTAGCTGAGTCCTTATCACCTTCTTACTAGAGTGTAACAGCATTCTAGTTATTCCCCAGCCTATGGTTTTGTGTTCCTCACTTTATCCTGCATAAACCTATTAGAGCTATAGTTCAAATATCTTGCTTTTATTTTGTTGATGGTTCTACTAAAATTGTGATTGTTCTTTATTGTTAGCTGAATCAAAATTGGCTCTGAGCAGGTTATTGCACAGGTACAGGGCATATATACCTTTACTCCTCTTCTCTTAGCTTTCTACCCAAGAGAGAGTGATAAAATTCTGAGCTAAAATCAAGGGTTTCACACATGAAAGACTGCTCAACATCACTAATCATTAGAGAAATGCAAATCAAAACTACAGTGAGATGTCACCTCACATCAGTTAGAATGGCCATAATCAAAAAATCTACAAACAATAAATGCTGGAGAGGGTGTAGAGAAAAGGGAACCCTCTTGCACTGTTGGTGGGAATGTAAATTGATACAGCCACTATGGGGAACAGTATGGAGGTTCCTTAAAAAACTAAAAATAGCACTACAATACGACCCAGCAATCCCACTACTGGGCATATACCCTGAGAAAACCGTAATTCAAAAAGAGTCATGTACCACAATGGTCATTGCAGCCCTATTTACAATAGCCAGGACATGGAAGCAACCTAAGTGTCCATCTTCGGATGAATGGGTAAAGAAGATGTGGCATATATATACAATGGAATATTACTCAGCCATAAAAAAGAAATTTAGTTATTTGTCTTGAGGTGGAAGGACCTAGAGTCTGTCATACAGAGTGAAGTAAGTCAGAAAGAGAAAAACAAATACCATATGTTAACACATATATATGGAATCTAAAAAAAAAAAAAAAAAGATATGAAGAACCTGGGGGCAAGACAGGAATAAATACGCAGACGTAGAAAATGGACTTGAGGACACAGGGAGGGGGAAAGGTAAGCTGGGACGAAGTGAGAGAGTGGACGTATATACACTACCAAATGTAAAATAGATAGCTAGTGGGAAGCAGCCGAATAACACAGGGAGATCAGCTCTGTGCTTTGTGACCACCTAGAGGAGTGGGATAGGGAGGGTGGGAGGGAGGAGATATGGGGATTATATGTATATGTATAGCTGATTCACTTTGTTAAAGCAGAAACTAACACACAATTGTAAAGCGATTATACTCCAATAAAGATGTTAAAAAAATAAATAAATTAAATAAGAAGATTAAAAAGAAAATCAAGGGTTTCCATGTAACTCAAATTGCCCTGGCTCTGGCCCTCAACTGACTATGCAGAAACTCCAGCCTACTGTAAAGTACATCCCC
This sequence comes from Balaenoptera ricei, assembly GCF_028023285.1. Classification (NCBI taxonomy): domain Eukaryota; kingdom Metazoa; phylum Chordata; class Mammalia; order Artiodactyla; family Balaenopteridae; genus Balaenoptera; species Balaenoptera ricei. The sequence continues at coordinate 77,312,296 of NC_082640.1, forward strand.
TATTTAATTATTTCTGAGAGCCCCCATGAGGAGTCCCACACCTGTTCAGAAACAAATTCAATCCTATGATATTCTACCAGGTGCTGCTTCTACTACATGCTGTTTCACCAGATGCTAGTCTGTTCTGGTGGTGTTAAAGATGTATGATGGTGACTGGAGGGAAATGACCTTCTTTTCCCTTTTATTGTAGCTCTAAAATGCTACAGTATTAATAAAACAGTTTTCTCAATTTTACTTGTGTAGTCTTTTTTAAAAGTGGGACCTAAATATGGGTCCAGATAGGTTTCACCAGGAATGAATTAAAGGAATATAGTCCATCACCTTCAACTCAGAATCCTTGCTCCCCTGGTATTACACTAGCTATTAAGGTTTGTTTCTGTTTTTGTTTTTTTAAATTCCCCACACTCCAGCTCTTTCTCACTGTACCATCCCAACCCAGTTCCCTTCCCTAGAGCCCCCTTGCTCCTCCATGATCAGGGCTCTTCTGCCTTGTGAGAAAGAGGCTCTGGAAGTGGCTCTGCTCATCTGGTTCAGGTTTTCTTATTGAATCAAGTACATCTCATGCCTTAGGACTTCTCTCCTCAAACAAATTTCTCCCCTGTCAACCTACCAATTTACCAGATCTCTCTCAACTCTAGTATGATTGTTTTCAAAATGTGGTTTGGGAATTAGCAGTATCAACATCACCTAGGTTCTTGTTAAAAATGTAAATTCTCTAGTCCCACACAGATTACAGAATCAGGAACTCTGGGTGTAAAGCCCAGCAACAAGAGGTCTGTGTTTTAACAAGACCTCTAGGTGATTCTGATAAACGACAAAGTTTGAGAATTACTATTCTAGCATTAAGCGAAGCCTCTCCTCCTCATTCCTACTGCCAGTAAATAAACCTTAGCAAGAGAAAAAGGTTTCTAAATTCATCTTCTATAGCCAAAGTTATTTTTCATTACTCTCCCAGAACGCCACACTGCTCCAAAGTTAGTCTTTTGGCCATTTCTCTATACACTCTCCCTTGAGATATGTATATAATCCTGATCTCAAAATGCTTTTTTGTTCTTGTCCTTCCCACAGTTTTCCATATTAGTATCAGTCTCTGTCACCCAGGCTTAAAATATTCAAGTAGTTTTGTTTTAGTTTCCTCATGGTCAACAAGTCCTATTTTTTAATATAAAATGCTTAATGTAAAGAAATAATTAATTTTGCTTTTTTAGTAGAAAACCAAAACATATTCATTTTAGAAAAATTAGAAAACAAGATAAGCAAAAAGAGGAAAATAAAAAACACCCTTCATTGCAGTATTAGAAATAACGCTAGTGATACTTCATTGTATGTCTATCCTTCCCAAACTTTTCTAGGCATCTGAACACATACATATTTTTGTAAACAAGAATTAGACCATTCTAAACACATTTGTTTCAGTTATCAATATATCGTGAACATTTTTATGCGTTAATATCCATTCATCTGCAACATTCCTAGTGAATTAATAATATTCCACTATGTGGCTGAACCAATCCCTGTTTCTTAAATATTTAGATCATTTCCATTGTTTAACTATTATGAACTTCACCGCAATCAGTGTCCTTGGAACTGAATCTTTTTTTTTTTAATATTTATTTATTTGGCTGTGCCAGGGCTTAGTTGCAGCACGCGGGATCTTCGTTGTGGCGTGCGGGATCTTTTTTTAGTTGCGACCTGCGGGATTTTTAGTTGTGGCATATGCGATCTATTTCTCTGACCAGGAATCGAACCCGGGACCCCTGCATTGGGAACGTGGAGTCTTAACTGCTGGACCACCAGGGAAGTCCCTGGAACTGAATCTTTATATCTGTACTTATGATTATATTCCTCAGATATATTTCCAGAAGTGCAAGTCAAGTCAGGATTTGACTCTTTCTTCAATGGTTTATCCAAGCCTTGCTTTCCATTCTCTCTGGTGCTGTTCTAGGTTAGTGAGAGTGTTGGGGTAAACCTGCTAACTGATTTCTCTACAATTTCTTTTCCTTTGAGTACATTGTGGATATTGCTAGATTAAACAGTGCTTTCGTTAGTTCCACCTACTGCTGAAAAACCTTTAAAGGCACTTCCTTAACTACTGAATATCATGAGTTGACCTGGCAGTAAAAGCTTTTCTTAATCTGTCCTTATTCTTTTTAACCACCCGTACCAGCTACTAAAATGTAATAGCAACCTTCTTTCTATAAGATTTGGTTTGGTCACTCCACTAATTATACCTATCCAAATCATTAGCTCATTTTGTTTCCCTAATTTAAAGTGTCCTCTCTCTTCTTAGCTTTCAAAGTCTACTCAGACCATGTCCAACTTCCCACCTCCAAACTCCTCTGTTTTTACTACACCATTTAAAATGTAAGTACTGAATTTCCTCAGGTCTAAGTTTCACTTTCTTAATATGTAAAATTTTCTAGGTTTGGAATTAAATATTTTTTGAGGATTTAATGCTCTTTTCTTCAAAAACTATTATTGAATCAATGGTGTATCTTACAATTGAGGTTATCTTAGAATCAAGGAAATGTATCCTCTTCTCTATTGTTTTTATATGTTGAAATATATATATTTTTATATGTTGACATTGCCTTTCCTAGAGAACCTGGTATTTTATATTCGCTCTATCCCTCATTATGTTTATTTGGAACAGTGGTTGTCAAACTTCAGCATGATTAACTCTTAGGTGGAAAACCTGTTGATAGGCATATTTCTGGACTCCATCCCCAGGAAGTCTCATTCAACAAAATTGGAGAAAAACCCAGGAATCTGCCGTTTTGACAGGCATCCTAGGTGACTCTGATGCTGATATGCCACTGGCCATGTGTTGAGAAATACTCATCTAGAACAATATCAGATAATAACCATTTGCATTATTGAGATATATAGTTGATATGTTAACATACATCTAATAAGAATTATGACTCACTGGCTTATAATTACAATAAAAAACCTCTGTGATTATTTATTCAATATTTACAATGTGGTGTTCTGGGGCTCAGAAGAGAATATTAAGCATGGTCATGCAGAAGCAGCCTAATGTATTGGCTTGGCCAAAAAGTTCATTTCAGTTTTTCCGTAAGATGTTACAGAACTTTTTGGCCAACGAACCAAGAGTAGAAAGTGTGATGATGAACAGAGGCTACAAGAACTGGGACTAGAACCTGGTCTTGCCATTGACTAATTTTATAAGCCTGGGTAGGTCAATTTACTTCTCCTAACTTCAGTTTTCACCTTTTGTAAAAGAAAAAAAAAAACAGGGGAAAAAATATTAGCATGAATGATTTTGCTATGTGGTTTTGTGAATAAAATGGAAACAGATAGTAAAGCTCTTCAAATATATTATTGTTGTCACTGCCCTCAAATTGGTTACAATCCGGTTAGGAAGACAAAACATAAACATTTGCAAATGAAATAAAAATGGGAACCTGAAGCAGTGCATAAGGGCTACTATAAGGTGCTTCCCAGAAAAGTGAGAATTAAAAAACCAAATCAGTCTGAAATGAATCAGTTTAGCTATTTGTCATAGTTCCCTTGGAAAACAGAATTCTTTCCAAGTCCAAAAGAAGCGAAAGTAAGGCCTGGAAATTAAATCAAAGTCTGAATAGGCATAAGAATTTGTGGCATAATCAATTATATTATAACCGAAGAAAGCAAATAATAATAACAGAAAGGGAGATGGTAGTCTGCGTGGAGTCTAGAGAAGATCCCAAAACATAAGGGTTCGTCACAATATGCTTCAATCACCATCTAAGGTTGGGGGGCACCTGAACAGGTGGATGGCCTGGTACCTGTCTGGTACCTTGATAGATTCTTGTGTGGCATAGTCAGTTGGATAGTTGGATGAACTAGTCAGTAAAATCACTCAATTAATTTATTCTGCACTGATGCCTTGCTTACCTAAGCCACTTTCAGTTGTGAGTTCCCTTCTGAAGCATCGAAGATTTAAAAAAAAGAATGTATTGACTTGCTAACATGAATGTCTCACTTGTAAAACAATAAGGTGACATTTTGATCAAGACATAAGTCCCTTGAGGGTTTAGTTCCTATGAGCTAGTCTTTGTCAGCTGATCATCTCAGGTTGCAGTGAGAGAAATCAAGCTTCTTGACCTTCGAAGCCAAGAAGTAGATTCTGGACCATGGCAGTGATAATAAGGATGAATTTATCCAGTAATTCAAAAGACTAGACAACAAGATTCGGAGTGAAACATACTTGGTTTAGAAGTCTGGTCTGCTCCTGCTTCCTCATTTGTAAAATGGGAATCTACTTCATAGCCTTGTTGCAAAGAGTTAAATGGGATCATGTATGAGAACTGCTTATCTTGGTGCCTGGCACTGCATCAGGAATATTGTCTTGGTGGTCTGGAAAACCCCAAACCAGGAGCAGAACAAATATTTGTTGAATGAATAACCAATAATTATCATTGTCACCCTGTAAAGTTTTTTGAGTGCCCTCTGCTTTGCCTCAAAGCCTCTTTATCTAAGCCCTCTGTAACATCAAAATAATAATATGAGAGTTTCTATAAAGTAACATGTGATTTATTGCAGATGAAGGATATAAATAATAGGTGTTTTGGACTAAAATGTGATTGAGATTAGGGGGCCCCAGGGATCTAGGAAAACAGGACTATTTGGAACTTGGTCTAATTCTTAAATCAAGCATCAGAAGGTCAAATACTGACAGAGGTAGTGCAGACTGGGGTGACATTAGACCAGCCCCATCCAAGGAGGGCAGCCTCTACTCAGTTTTAGCCAACTCCTGTTTTGCAACAACTTAAGTCTGCTTAACCTTTCAGCTTTCACAGAAAATCTGGCACTAGGTTTTAACATGAAAGCTCCTAACTGTTGAATAGTGACATATAATTAAGAAAAAAAATTTTAACTACAAATGAAACTGAACTTGTCTGTGAGTCTAATTTGGTTTATGAGCTACCAGGTTGTAACCAGCACTTTAAGACTATATATGAAATACATGTTAAAAGGTAAACTGAGGCATATTAAACATTTTAAGAGTGTATTTGAACAAAACTTGATTTGAATCAGGAAGCATCCAATCTAGCAGATAGAAAGGAGCTCTGAGGAGCTCTACAAAATGAAAGGCTTTTATAGGCAGAAGGGAGTGAAAACAAGGAAGTGATACTAGGCAAAAAAAGGTGTTGGTTATTGCAAAGTTACTTTCGTTTACAGGATAGCAGGGCACTACTGGGCACATTACCTAACAAGTGCTGATCAGGTGTTTCCTGATTGACTGGTTAAAGGTTCCATTTCTGGGAGAACTGAAACAATTAAGAATCTTGGTTTGTTGACATGGGGCTTAGCATAAGTGACTCCATTTTTGGTCCATTGTCTTTTTTTTTTTTTTTTTTTTTTTAATATACTCTATAAGCAGAAAGGAAACCGAGGTGACAAAAAGCATGGAAGGGGGAAAGTTGAAGATAGGTTGGAGTTCCCAAGTGTAGTTTGATAGTGTGGAGAAGTTTCATTGAAAGAAGAGAGAAAAGTTTGGACAAATGAATTTTGTGGAGCATCTTGAATGTTAGAATAAGATATCAGGAGTATAGGAAGTGGGGAGAGGGTCACTCCTAGGTTTTGAATAAATTAGTAAAATGGATCTTATTCTGGCATTAAGATTCAATAAACATTTGTTGGATATATATTTGCTTAACTCTCTGAGGTTCTGTTTTCAAAACCCCTATAACATGTGATTCATTATTATCTTTAAGAATTAGGGAAGATTTAAAATAAACAAATACAATACAGTTTGATATAGCTACTTTATAAGTATGGACATGGTATATATTAAGTTTGTCTAGTGGTGAAGTTAGTGAAGATTTTATAAAGGAGAAACCTGAGCCGTATGTTTAACAATATCTATTCCTTTACATTTGAAAGGAAAGTGACATTTATTACATGCCTTCTAAATGCCTTAAGTTGTAAATACCATTTTCCACTGTTCTCTTTTCCCCAAAAGTGGATTTTCTAAGTGCTTTTCCTCTCTGATCCCTCTTTTATACAGAAAGCAAAATCCTAACAAAAAAAAAGTGTCTTAAAATGAATTATTGAAATTCCACATGGAGAGAATAAAATATGCAAAGATATCGAATTTGGTGTGGCCATGTAAAGGCAGGAAGGCATTGGCTAGTATAAGTTAGATATGTAACAACACCTAAACTTTTACAGTGCTTGCTACATGCCTTGCAATATTCTCAGTGCCTTACCTCTATTAATTTATGTAACTCTCAAACTTCTGAGGTAGGTATTACTACTCTCCCCATTGTAAACATTAGGAAACTGTGGTACAGATGCCTTAACTTACTCAAGGTTGCACAGCTGGCACATGATGCAACTAGGATATAGGGCTGGTGCTTGGGGCACAGGTGCAGGAAAATGCTGACTATGTGCTAGGCAGTGGGGTAGAATTCAGAACAAGACAGACCCAGGCTTTGTTTTCATGGAGTTTACAGCCTAGTGAGTCATAGATATTTGGAGGTAGTAAAAAATAATCATGCAAATGAAGAATGAAAAGATAAAGCCAAAGATAAAGTCCTGAGGAACACCAATATCTAAAGGATAAAGAGAAGAAAAAGCCCCAGGGGAGAGATGCAGAAGTCACAGTTAAAAGTAAGGAGGAAGAGACCTTCAAGAGGCGGAGGAGTAAGTCGTGGAGATCACCTTCCTCCCCACAAATACATCAGAACTACATCTACATGTGGAACAACTCCTACAGAACACCTACTGAATGCTGGCAGAAGACCTCAGACCTCCCAAAAGGCAAGAAACTCCCCACGTACCTGGGTAGGGCAAAAGAAAAAGGAAAAAACAGAGACAAAAGAATACGGACAGGACCTGCACCTCTGGGAGGGGGCTGTGAAGGAGGAAGAGTTTCCACACACTAGGAAGGCCCTTCACTGGTGGAGATGGGGGCTGGGCAGGGGGGAAGCTTCAGAGCCACGGAGGAGAGCGCAGCAACAGGGGTGCAGAGGGCAAAGCGGAGAGATTCCCGCACAGAGGATCGGTGCCAGCCAGCACTCACCAGCCCGAGAAGCTTATCTGCTCACCCCCCAGGGTGGGCAGGGGCTGGGAGCTGAGGCTCGGGCTTCGGTCAGATCCCAGGGAGAGGACTGGGGTTGGCTGCGTGAACACAGCCTGAAGGGGCTAGTGCACCATAGCTAGCCGGGAGGGAGTCCAGGAAAAAGTCTGGACCTGCCTAAGAGGCAAGAGACTATTGATTCAGGGTGCACGAGGAGAGGGGATTCAGAGGACCGCCTAAACGAGCTCCAGAGATGGGCGTGAACCATGGCTATCAGTGCGGACACCAGAGACGGGCATGAAACGCTAAGGCTGCTGCTGCAGCCAGCAAGAAGCCTGTGTGCGACCACAGGTCACTATCCACACCTCCCCTCCTGGGAGCCTGTGCAGCCCGCCACTGCCAGGGTCCCGTGATCCAGGGACAACTTCCCCGGGAGAACACACCGCGCACCTCAGGCTGGTGCAACGTCTCGCTGGCCTCTGCCACCGCAGGCTCACCCCGCACTCCGTACCCCTCCTTCCCCCCGGCCTGAGTGAGCCAGAGCCCCCTAATCAGCTGCTCCTTTAACCTTGTCCTGTCTGAGCGAAGAACAGATGCCCTCAGGCTACATACACGCAGAGGCGGGGCCAAATCCAAAGCTGAACCCCAGGAGCTGTGTGAACAAAGAAGAGAAAGGGAAATTTCTCCCAGCAGCCTCAGGAGAAGCAGATTAAATCTCCACAATCAACTTGATGTACCCTGCATCTGTGGAATATCTGAAGAGACAAGGAATCATCCCAAAATTGAGGCGGTGGACTTTGGGAGAAACAGTACACTTGGGGTTTGCTTTCTGCATCATATTAGTTTCTGGTTTATGTTTATCTTAGTTTAGTATTTAGAGTTTATTATCATTGGTAGATTTGTTTATTGATTTGGATGCTCTCTTTTTAAAAAATATATATTTATATATATATTTTTCTCTTTTTATGAGTGTGTATGTGTATGCTTCTTTGTGTGATTTTGTCTGTATAGATTTGCTTTTACCATTTGTCCTAGGGTTCTGTCTGTCTATTTTTCTTTTTTTTTTTTTTTTAGTATAATTTTTAGCATTTGTTTTCATTGGTGGATTTGATTTCTGGTTTGGTTGCTCTCTTCTTTCTTTCTTTTTTTTTTTTTACTACATTTTAATTGTTTTTATTTTTAATAATTTACTTTTATTTTAATAACTTTATTTTAGTTTCTTTCTCTCTTCCTTCCTTCCTTCCTTCCTTTCTTCCTTTCTTCCTTCCTTTCTTTCTTTCTTTGTTTCCTTCTTTCTTCCTTTCTTCCTTTCTTTCTTTCTTTCCTTCTTTCTTTCTTTCATTTTTCTCCCTTTTCTTCTGAGCCGTGTGGTTGACAGGGTCTTGGTACTCCGGCTGGGTGTCAGGCCTGTGCCTCTGAGGTGGGAGAGCCGAATTCAGGACAGTGGTCCACAAGAGACCACGTAATATCCACCACTGGCTCCATGTAATATCAAACGGCGAAAGCTCTCCCAGAGATCTCCATCTCAACACTAAGACCCAGCTCCACTCAACGACCAGCAAGCAAGCTACAGTGATGGACACCCTATGAGAAACAACTAACAAGATAGGAACACAACCACACCCATTAGCAGAGAGGCTGCCTAAAATCATAATAAGGTCACAGACACCCCAAAACACACCACCTGACGCAGTCCTGCCCACCAGAAAGACAAGATCCAGCCTCATCCACCAGAACACAGGCACTGGTCCCCTCCACCAGGAAGCCTACATAACCCACTGAACCAACCTTAGCCACTGGGGGCAGACACCAAAAACAATGGGAACCACGAACTTGCAGCCTGAGAAAAGGAGACCCCAAACACAGTAAATGAAACAAAATGAGAAGACAGAGAAACACACAGCAGATGAAGGAGCAAGGCAAAAACCCACCAGACCAAATAAATGAGGAGGAAATAGGCAGTCTACCTGAAAAAGAATTCAGAGTAATGATAGTAAAGATGATCCAAAATCTTGGAAATAGAATGGAGAAAATACAAGAAATGTTTAACAAGGACATAGACGATCTAAAGAGCAAACAGTGATGAACAACACAATAAATGAAATTTAAAATCCTCTAGAAGGAATCAATAGCAGAATAACTGAGGCAGAAGAACAGATAAGTGACCTGGAAGATAAAATAGTGGAAAAAACTACCACAGAGCAGAACAAAGAAAAAAGAATGAAAAGAATTGAGGACAGTCTCAGAGACTTCTGGGACAACATTAAATACACCAACATTCGAATTATACAGGTCCCAAAAGAAGAAGAGAAAAAGAAAGGGACTGAAAAAATATTTGAAGAGATTATAGTTGAAAACTTCCCTGATATGGGAAAGGAAATAATCAATCAAGTCCAGGAAGCACAGAGAGTCCCATACAGGATAAATCCAAGGAGAAACATGCCAAGACACATATTAATCAAACTATCAGAAATTAAATACAAAGAAAAATATTAAAAGTAACAAGGGAAAAACAATAAATAACATACAAGGGAATCCCCATAAGGTTAACAGCTGATCTTTCAGCAGAAACTCTGCAAGCCAGAAGGGAGTGGCAGGACATATTTAAAGTGATGAAAGGGAAAAACCTACAACCAAGATTACTCTACCCAGAAAGGATCTGATTCAGATTTGATGGAGAAATTAAAACCTTTACAGACAAGCAAAAGCTAGGAATATTCAGCACCACCAAACCAGCTTTACAACAAATGCTAAACGAACTTCTCTAGGCATGAAATACAAGAGAAGGAAAAGACCTACAAAAACAAAAGCAAAACAATTAAGAAAATGGTAATAGAAACATACATATCGATAACTACCTTAAATGTAAATGGATTAAATGCTCCAACCAAAAGACATAGACTGGCTGGATGGATACAAAAACAAGACCCATACATATGCTGCCTACAAGAGACCCAATTCAGACCTAGGGACACATACAGACTGAAAGTTAGGGGATGGAAAAAGATATTCCATGCAAATGGAAATCAAAAGAAAGCTGGAGTAGCAATTCTCATATCAGACAAAATAGACTTTAAAATAAAGACTATTACAAGAGACAAAGAAGGACACTACATAATGATCAAGGGATCAATCCAAGAAGAAGATAGAACAATTGTAAACATTAATGCACCCAACATAGGATCACCTCAATACATAAGGCAAATGCTAACAGCCATAAAAGGGGAAATCGACAGTAACACAATCATAGTAGGGGACTTTATTTTTTTTTTTTATTTTTTTATTTTTTTGGCTGTGTTGGGTCTTCGGTTCATGCGAGGGATTTCTCTAGTTGAGGCAAGTGGGGGCCACTCTTCATCGCGGTGCGGGGACCGCTCTTCATCACGGTGCGCGGGCCTCTCACTATCGCGGCCCCTCCCGTCGCGGGGCACAGGCTCCAGACGCGCAGGCTCAGTAGTTGTGGCTCACGGGCCCAGCTGCTCCGTGGCATGTGGGATCTTCCCAGACCAGGGCTCGAACCCGTGTCCCCTGCATTAGCAGGCAGACTCTCAACCACTGCGCCACCAGGGAAGCCCATAGTAGGGGACTTTAACACCCCACTTTCACCAATGGACAGATCATCCAAAATGAAAATAAATAAGGAAACACAAGCTTTAAATTATACATTAAACAAGATGGACTTAATTGATATTTATAGGATATTCCATCCAAAAACAACAGAATACACTTTCTTCTCAAGTGCTCATGGAATATTCTCCAGGATAGATCATATCTTGAGTCACAAATCAAGGTTTGGTAAATTTAAGAAAATTGAAATCATATCAAGTATCTTTTCTGACCACAATGCTATGAGACTAGATACCAATTACAGGAAAAAGTCTGTAAAAAATACAAACACATGGAGGCTAAACAATACACTATTCAATAACCAAGAGATCACTGAATAAATCAAAGAGGAAATCAAAAAATTCCTAGAAACAAATGACAATGAAAACACGATGACCCAAAACCTATGGGATGCAGCAAAAGCAGTTCTAAGAGGGAAGCTTATAGCAATACAATCCTACCTCAAGAAACAAGAAACATCTCAAATAAACAACCTAACCTTACACCTAAAGGAACTAGAGAAAGAAGAACAAAAACCCCCCAAAGTTAGCAGAAGAAAAGAAATCATAAAGATCAGATCAGAAATAAATGAAAAAAAAATGAAGGAAACCATAGCAAAGATCAATAAAACGAAAAGCTGTTTCTTTGAGAAGATAAAATTGATAAACCATTAGTCAGACTCAACAAGAAAAAAAGGGAGAAGACTCAAATCAATAGAATTAGAAATGAAAAAGAAGTAACAACTGACACTGCAAAAATACAAAGGATCATGAGAGATCACTACAAGCAACTCTAGGCCAATAAAATGGACAACCTGGAAGAAATGGACAAATTCTTAGGAAAGCACAACCTTCCGAGACTGAACCAAGAAGAAATAGATACCATAAACAGACCAATCACAAGCACTGAAATTCAGACTGTGATTAAACATCTTCCAACAAACAAAAGCCCAGGACCAGATGGCTTCACAGGTGAATTCTATCAAACATTTAGAGAAGAGCTAACACTTATCCTTCTCAAACTCTTCCAAAATATAGCAGAAGGAGGAACACTGCCAAACTCATTCTACGAGGCCACCATCACCCTGATACCAAAACCAGACAAAGATATCACAAAGAAAGAAAAGTATAGGCTAATATCACTGATGAACATAGATGCAAAAATCCTCAACAGAATACTAGCAAACAGAATCTAGAAGCACATTAAAAGGATCATACACCATGACCAAGTGAGGTTTATCCCAGGAATGCAAGGATTCTTCAATATATGCAAATCAATCATTGTGATAAACCATATTAACAAATTGAAGGAGAAAAACCATATGATCATCTCAGTAGATGCAGAAAAAGCTTTTGACAAAACTCAACACCCATTCATGATAAAAACTCTCCAGAAAGTAGGCATAGAGGGAACTTACCTCAACATAATAAAGGCCATATATGACAAACCCACAGCCAACGTTCTTAATGGTGAAAAACTGAAACCATTTCCTCTAAGATCAGGAACAAGACAAAGTTGTCCACTGTCACCAGTATTATTCAACATAGTTTTGAAAGTGTTAGCCACAGCAATCAGAGAAGAAAAAGAAATAAAAGGAATCCAAATCAGAAAAGAAGAAGTAAAGCTGTCACTGTTTGCACATGACATGATACTATACATAGAGAATCCTAAGGATGACACCAGAAAACTACTAGAGCTAATCAATGAATTTGGTAAAGTAGCAGGATACAAAATTAATGCACAGAAATCTCTTGCATTCCGATACACTAATGATGAAAAATCTGAAAGTGAAATTCAGGAAACACTCCCATTTACCATCGCAACAAAAAGAATAAAATACCTAGGAATAAACCTACCTAAGGAGACAAAAGACCTGTATGCAGAAAACTATAAGACACTGATGAAAGAAATTAAAGATGATACAAACAGATGGAGAGATATACCATGTTCTTGGATTGGAAGAAACAACATTGTGAAAATGACTATACTACCCAAAGCAATCTACAGATTCAATGCAATCCCTATCAAACTACCACTGGCATTTTTCACAGAGCTAGAACAAAAAATTTCACAAGTTGTTTGGAAACACAAAAGACCCCGAATAGCCAAAGCAATCCTAAGAACAAAAAACGGAGCTGGAGGAATCAGGCTCCTGGACTTCAGACTATACTACAAAGCTAAAGTAATCAAGACAGTATGGTACTGGCCCCAAAACAGAAATATAGATCAATGGAACAGGATAGAAAGCCCAGAGATAAACCCACGCACATATGGTCACCTTTTTTTTGATAAAGGAGGCAAGAATATACAATGGAGAAAAGACAGCCTCTTCAATAAGTGGTGCTGGGAAAACTGGACAGCTACATGTAAAAGAATGAAATTAGCACTCCCTAACACCATACACAAAAATAAACTCAAAATGTATTAAAGACCTAATTGTCTTTAAGGTCTTTAAGGCCAGGCACTATAAAACTCTTAGAGGAAAACATAGGCAGAATACTCTATGACATAAATCACAGTAAGCTCCTTTTTGACCCACCTCCTAGAGAAATGAAAATAAAAAGAAAAATAGGCAAATGGGATCTAATGAAACTTAAAAGCTTTTGCAAAGCAAAGGAAACCATAAACAAGACGAAAAGACAACCCTCAGAATGGTAGAAAATATTTGCAAATGAAGCAACTGACAAAGGATTAAGCTGCAAAATTTACAAGCAGCTCATGCAGCTCAACATCAAAAAAACAAACAACCCAATCCAAAAATGGGCAGAAGACCTAAATAGACATTTCTCCAAAGAAGATATACAGATTGCCAACAAACATATGAAAGGGTGTTCAACATCACTAATCACTAGAGAAATGCAAATCAAAACTACAATGAGGTATCACCTCACACCAGTCAGAATGGCCTTCATCAAAAATCTACAAACAATAAATGCTGGAGAGGGTGTGGAGAAAAGGGAACCCTCTTGCAGTAACGAAGACACAACTGAGCCAAAAGTTAAATTAAAAAAAAAAAAGATCTGTTAGTTATCGATGCCACTACACACTTTCACTCCTTATCTAACATGTAAATTGATACAGCCACTATGGAGAACAGTATGGAGGTTCCTTATAAAACTAGAAGTAGAACTACAGTATGACCTAGCAATTCCACTACTGGGCATATACCCTGAGAAAACCATAATTCAGAAAGAGTCATATATCACAATGTTCATTGCAGCTCTGTTTACAATAGCCAGGACATGGAAGCAACCTAAGTGTCCATAGACAGATGAATGGATAAAGAAGATATGGCACATATATACAATGGAATATTACTCAGCCGTAAAAAGAAATGAAATTAAGTTATTAGTTGTTAAGTGGATGGACCTAGAGTCTGTTATACAGAGTGAAGTAAGTCAGAAAGAGAAAAACAAATACCGAATGCTAACACATATATATGGAATCTTAAAAAAAAAAAGAAAGGTTCTGCAGAACCTAGGGGCAGGACAGGAATAAAGACGCAGACATAGAGAATGGACTTGAGGACAAGGGGAGGGGGAAGGGTAAGCTGGGACGAGGTGAGAGAGTAGCATGGACCGATATACACTACCAAATGTGAAATAGATAACTAGTGGGAAGCAGCTGCATAGCACAGGGAGATCAGCTTGGTGCTTTTTGACCGCCTAGAGAGGTGGGATAGGCAGGGTAGGAGGGAGACGCAAGAGGGAGGAGATATGGGGATATATGTATATGTATAGCTGATTCACTTTGTTATACAGCCAAAACTAACACAGCATTGTAAAGCAATTATACTCCAATAAAGATGTTAAAAAAAAATTGTTAAAAAAAATATTTAAAAAAAAAGTAAGGAGGAAAATCAGGAAAGAGCACAGTCTTGGGAAACATTGGAGGAGGGAATTTTGAGGAGAGAATGTCAATTGACCAAGAGGTCTAGTTAGATAAGGAGTGAAAGTGTGTAGTGGAATCGATAACTAACAGATCTTTTTTCTTTTTTTTTAATTTAATTTTTGGCTGCGTTGTGTCTTCGTTACTGCATGCATGCTTTCTCTAGCTGTGGCGAGCAGGGGTTACTCTTTGTTTCAATGAGTGGGCTTCTCATAGCAGTGCCTTCTCTTGTTGCGGAGCATGGGCTCTAGGCGCACGGGCTTCAGTAGTTGTGGCTCGCAGGCTCAGTAGTTGTGGCGTGAGTGCTTAGTTGCTCCGTGGCGTGTGGGATCTTCCCGGACCAGGGCTCGAACCCATGTCCCCTGCATTGGCAGGCGGATTCTTAACCACTGTGCCACCAGGGGAGCCCCTAACAGATCTTTGATGGCCCCAGCAAGAGTAGCTCCTTGAGAGTGATGGTGTTGGAAGAAAACTGCAGTGGACTGAGGTGAGGTTTGAAAGCAGCACCAGAAGTGAGAGAGACTGGAGTGAGATGCATTAGAAGTCCACCAAGCAAGAGAAAATAATTGTGTAAATTGGAGTGATAGTAATGGGTAGGGACGCATTAAAGGCAGAAGAAAAATATTTTTAGGGAAGGTGACTGTTTATGAGTAGACAAGGGAAGAAGAATCTGAGATGATTCCACTCTCCATTCCAGGTTACTGAGAGGGTGGTGGTGCCATTATCAGAGATAAGTTACACATATTGAGTTTGGCATGACAGTGAGACATGCAGCAGGCAGTTTATTAGGAGCTGGAAAAATTTAAATGTAATTTTTGTAATGTTTACCAGGATTGGCTTTAAGTTGTGCAAGAAGCATTTTCCTACAGTATTACTTGTATAATATACTGTATACGGCCATATACTGCCAGGCTGAATTTCTCATTATTAAAACTTGAGGGTAATTTTCTTTTATACTGGTAGTATCAAAGCTGTGTATTGTTGCTAAGGAAATAATGCTATTAATCACTGTTTTCAAATGGACGAGTGTTCATGGAAGAACCATGATATTTATATATTTTTACTTAAACACTTATATAGCAATTATTTAAACACTTATGTAGCAACAGCCAGACACTGTTATAATCACTTTACAAATGTTAAATAATTTAAATTTAATCATCAAAACAGTCTCATGAGGGACATATTTTATCATTCTCATTTTAAAAAAGAAACATTGAGGTTAGAAAGGGGAAATAACTTGGCCAAAGCCACACAGCTTATAAATGGTAAAGCTGGGAGTCCAACCCAGACTGTCTATGACGGTATAAATGCAGACCTTATACTTCCACATTTCATCAGTTTCGCATAAATTTACAAAATACCAAAAATGTAGTACGTTAAAATGTCAAAAAAAAATAGTGTTTCAAACTTGTAACGTTGGAATACCATTCATTATGATGCTGGTATGCGATGAATATATGTTTTTAAATAAAAAGAGATACAATCTTAAATGTAATTTTTGGTGATCACCTTGGTAATGTAAAACACGATTTTGGTTTTTTTCCAGTTGAAATTAAAGAGAAGGTGCCATTTGCCTCTAACCACTGGAATTAACTATAAAAAATACTGTGCAACACTAAACATGCCACAAGATGGTCTAATAGCTAGAAAATCAAAACGTTTGTTCACAGCACCACCAAAAGAAAATAGTAATAAGCACAGAGTATATGCAATGTAATATTTGCATGTAACTGTGTCCTAAGATTGGATCTTTTAAGAAAGAAAAAAAAATTCATGAGATTCTGCCATCCTTCTAGACATCTCATTGTAAATGGACACTATTGATGATTTTAGAACTTCTGACTGTATTTTTGAGCTTACTAATGTTGGAGCAAAACTATAATAATTCATTTTTCGCGGCTTCCCTGGTGGCTCAGTGGTTAAGAATCCGCCTGCCAATGTAGGGGACATGGGTTCGAGCCCTGGTCTGGGAAGATCCCACGTGCTGCGGAGCAACTAAGCCCGTGCGCCACAACTACTGAGCCTGCGCTCTAGAGCCTGTGAGCCACAACTGCTGAGCCCACGTACCACAACTACTGAAGCTCACGCACCTAGAGCCTGTGTTCCGCAACAAGAGAAGCCACCACAATGAGAAGCCCGTGCACCGCAAGGAAGAGTATTCCCCGTTCACCGCCAGCAACGAAGACACAACACAGTGAAAAATAAAAATAAATAAATAAATTAAAAAAAACTATAATTCATTTTTCAAAATGAGAATTAAAGAAGCATATGGTAATAAATTGTAAAAAATACACAGTAAAAAGAAGTAGGAATTCCAAATTATTATTAGTATTAATACTATTAATACTTATATTTTTAATTCAGCCTCCTGAAGCAGGATGCCAAATAGATGAAGACTAATTAGATGTCATTGAAACGTTCTAATTCATGAAATACAAGTTTTTTTTCTTATTTGTCATATGAATATGTCTTGGAAGTAGATGGTGGTAATAGTTGCACAGCACTGTGAATTTACTAAATGCCACTGAATTGTTTACTTTTATTTATTTAGTTACTTTTAAATATTTTCCAGCTTTATTGAAATATAATCAACATATAACATTGTGTAAGTTTAAGGTGTATACATGTTGATTTCATACACTTATATATTGCAAAATGCTTACCAGTATTATTAACTATAGTCGGCACGTTGTACATTAGATCCCCAGAACTTGTTCATCTTACAACTGGAAGTTTGTACCCTTTGACCAACATCTCCCCATTTCCCCCACTTCCCAGCCCCTGGTAACCACCATTTTACTCTCTGTTTCTTTAAGTTTGGCTTTTTTAGATTCCACATATAAACGAGATCACACAGTATTTGTCTTCTCTGTTTGAATTATTTCTCGTAGCATAATGCCTTCCAGGTTCATCCCTGATGGCAAAATTTCCTTTTTTATCATGGCTGAATAATATTCCACAGTATCTATATACCACATCTTTAGCCATTCATCCATAGAGGGACACTTAGGTTGTTTCCATATCATAGCTATTGTGAATAATGTTGCAATGAGTATGGGAGTACAGATTTCTCTTCAAGATCTTGATTTCACTTCCTTTGGTTTTATACCCAGAAGTGGGGTTGCTGGATCATATGGTAGTTCTTCTTTTTCTAATATTTATTTATTTATTTGGCTGCGCTGGGTCTTAGGTGCGGCACATGGGCTCTTCCTTGCTGCACGTGGGATCTTAGCTGCAGCATGTGAGATCTTTAGTTGGCATGTGGGATCTAGTTCCCTGACCAGGGATTGAACCAGGGCCCCCTGCATTGGGAGCATGGAGTCTTAGCCACTGGACCACCAGGGAAGTCCCTCATATGGTAGTACAATTTTTAATTTTTTGAGGAACCTCCATGCTGTTTTCTGTAATGCTGCACCAATTTACATTCCCACCAGCAATGCACAAAGGTTTCCCTTTCTCCACATCCTTGTCAACACGTATCTCTTGTCTTTTTGACGATAACCTTTCTAACAGCGTGGCAATATCTCACTGTGGTTTTGATTCACATTTCCCTGATGATTAGTGGTACTGAGCATCTGTTCATGTACCTATTGGCCATTTGGATGTCTTCTTTGAAAAAATGTCTGTTAAGTTTCTCTGCCCATTTTCAAATTGGATTGTCTGCTTTTTAGCCATTGAGTTGTAAGAGTTCCTTATATATTTTAGTTATTAACCCTTTCTCAGAGATACAATTTGCAAATATTTTCTCTCATTCTGAAGGTTGCCTTTCCATTTTGTTGATTCTTTCTTCTGCCATGCTAAAGCTTTTTAGTTTGAGGTAGGCCCACTTATTTATTTTTGCTTTTGTTTCTTGTGTTTTTGGTGTCGCATCCAAAAATAATTGCCAAGACCAACATCAAGCTTTCCCCTGTTTCCTTCTAGGAGTCTTATGGTTTCAGGTCTTATGTTTAAGTCTTTAATCCATGGAATACTAGTTTGAAGAATCAAAGGGAGTTACTGAGAAATCAAATAGGAGCTTCAAAGAAGTTGGGGTGAAGGAGATTCCAGAGTTCTGTTCAGAGATGGAACAGAGAGAGTGGTAAATAGGACATTTTTCGGGCTAGAGATTCCGTACCCTGTGGTTGAGGCGGCACGCTTTCAAAATGGCTAAGGCCTGATCTGTGTCACAAATTTGTAAAGCGATCAGAAAGATATGACAGGCTGTGCTTCTGCTGCTGGAAGATCTTTACATTTAGGTTCTGATTGTTGGCGGCTGTTTCCGATGTAATTACCGCTTTTTCGCACTTGGCTTTTTGGGTGGGGGACTTTGCTTTTGTTTACTTAGTAGACGTCGTGCACCCTGAGAGGCAAAAAAAGAAGTAACCAAAATCTCCATTCCCTGTTAAGAAGTGGACAGCTGCCCCTTGACTCTCCCATTTTAACCCGAGACACAGTTCTCAGCAGCTCTAAAAAGCAGCCCCGTGCGGTCCGCAGATTTGCGCTCCGGTTCGGGGGCGGAACCCCAGGAAACCCCGCCTCCCAAGCCCAATCCCCGCTCTCCACCTGCGGACAGGAAGCAGCGGCTGGCCTAGCAGCCCGGGAACCAGCCGCAGCGCGCATGCGCGCGCCCCTGGGGCGCCTGGGGGAGGGGGAGGAGCGGGAGGAAGGGGTGCGGCTCCGCCTGCTTGTTGGGCGCTCGCGGGTCACGTGGCAAGGAAGGAGGCGGAGGTACCGGGCTCGGGGGGAGGGAGGTAGAGAAGAGGGAAGGAGCGAGGGAAGGAAAGCGGGGAAGGGAGGAAGGAAACGAACGAGGGGGAGGGAGGTCCCTGTTTTGGAGGTGCTGGGAGCTTTGCCGGCCCCTGAAGTGGGGCGAGAGGGAGGTGCTTCGCCGTTTCTCCTGCCGGGGGAGGTCCCGGCTCCCCGTGGAGGCTCCGGACCAAGCCTCTTCAGCTTCTCCCTCCGGATCGATGTGCTGCTGTTAACCCGTGAGGAGGCGGCGGTGGCAGCGGCAGCGGCAGCGGCAGCGGCAGCGGAAGATGGTGTTTCTGAGAGTGTTAATTCTGCTCCTCTCCTGGGCGGCGGGACTCGGAGGTGAGGCTCGACCCCGAGCCCCGGGGGCGCGGTGAGCACGGCAGACCGCGCAGCGGCAGCGGCGGCCGGGCCGACCGGAGCCCAGTCCCTCCGTGCGGCTGGCGCGTCAGTCAGCCCGGCCGGCCGGCGGCGCCACTCGGGCGCGCAGCGCTCCCCGCTCCCTATTGTCCCCCGCGCCCCGACCGCGTTCCCTTCCGTGGCGGGCCGAGGAGGCTCCGAGACTCCGGCGAGGCCTTTCCCGCCCCCTGCCGCCCCAGCAGCAGGGGAGCCTGGGGTTGCCTGCCTGAGAAGCAAAGTCGAGATTCCGGGTCGCCAGGCGAGAGCCGGTGGCGCTCAGGCCGGCGGCACCATCCCTCCAACCTACTCGACGGGCGCCGTGGCGGGCAACTGCCGCGGGGCCGCCGGTCTTTGCCATCCTGGTCCCGCGCTCACCCTCCTCACCCTTCCGCCCCCAGCTCCTGCCTGGTGGCGAATTCCGGAGTCCGCTCCGTCGCGGAGAACCGCCGCGCAGGCTCGTGGGAAGTTGCGATTGTATTGTTCTTTACCGGGCGCAGCGATCCAGACCGACCCGGTTCTGCAGAGGGGCCGCCCGTGGAGGGGTAACAGTGGTCTCCTGCTCGTCTGAGCCGGGCGGCTACCGCTCTCCAGAGTGCCCCGCCTCTGTCCGGGTGTTCGGAGAGAGATAGCGGGAGGGTGTGTTTATGTTCAGTGGAAACATTTTGTTGCCTAAGGGAAAGGTTTTGGTGGGGAGAAAGATAAGCCGTTTTCGGGATGTTCACTGATATGTAGGCTGGATTGCGTCTTTTTGAGGGGAGGTCCCTCGGTGACCCAACTTGAAGAGTTTTCTTAAAGTCTCAGGTGGAGTAGTCATACAGTGTAATTAGTGGATTGTCAAAACAGTGGCAACCCTCCACCCCCCACGTTGGCGTTAAGTGTGCTAAAAGCATATAATTTCTTGATTACTCCAGTTTTGAAGACGATTTTCATTTCCATTCTACCCCAGGACCAACTGCATCATTTTGTTGTTGTGTAAAGTGCTTTATTTTAGGTTAACTTTTTGACTTCCTCCATAGTATACTTAAAGACCTTAAAATATGTTTAAAAGAATTGGATTGGAAATTTTTCCGGAGTGCTTTGGATTAGTATAGACAAATTTGATAATTTAGAAAATATCTGAATATTTCATGTAGTGGATTGTTTTTGTTCTTTTCTTTGTAACTTTGACTGCAGAGCCAAGCATAATTTTGTCCAGTCTTCTACTTTGTCTGAGGATGATACTTTGTAGGTAGACTTCTATTGTAGTTTGTAGTGTTCATTTGCTAGCGAAAACATCTTAGATTAGGAGCTTCTAGTAGATGTTTAGTTTGAAATATCTGTGCTGGATACCCTCTATAAGGGCCTTTGTTTTTACATTTGTATTTATATCCTAAATGTGGCTTACAAGAAATTTCTGTTTTCACTTTTTGTTAGACACCGATTTCTATGAGGTAGTAAAATGTGAGGCGTCCACGTGAGGCAGTTTAAACTCCTGATGAGCAGTAGTCTATAAAATGTTCTTTGCTTTTAAAGAGTGGAACAGTAAAAATAGAAACTGGTGTATTCTGATGGTCGAAGAAAAAGTATAAATTGACAGCATAATCTTTGTGGGCTAAGGCCCTTTTTAAACAAAAATTTTCTAAATTCAGAACTCTGGAGTCATTTATAAAGTATCATTTCGCATTAAACATTGGTTAAAAGGCTACTTACTTTTTGATGTTTGTTTTAAGCAGAACTTTTTCAAAAAGACACTAAGAAATCTTTCATTTTAAAATTAGCATCAAGATTGTAGCTTTTGGGTGCATGGAGATATTGGTAATTTAATTGTAATATATAGTATTTTTATCTACAAATCTGAGCTTTTATGGTCAAGTTTGTAAGAAGTTTTTATGAGCATGATATGAGAATAGAATACATTCAGATTCTCTTATGAGAGAATGAATATGTTTGTGTAGATTAGAAGAAGCTGTGGTGGAAATATGGATTTAACTTTAAAGTATAAATCATTTTTAGGTACTTAATTATCCTTTTTAGTTGCTTTCCCCTATCCGATTTGTCAGTCACTGTTTTGCATTAGTTTTTTCTTGCTCTTAGTGTGTTGGTGGGAAGCTGGAAAAGAGAATGTGTTTAGAATCATAAAACTAAACTTTCCTAAAGTTGTCCATTTCTTCTTGCACATGTCCCAGCCTATGCTGTATTTGTAGGAAGATACCATACATTTTCTAGAGTTTAGTAAGTGTCTATATAGACATGACTCAAATATATACATAAAAATACTTTATTTTATGCAACCACATTAGAAATTTTATTAGAACTATTCTGATTAAATATAGCCCAAAGAATTTTTATGTATGTGTGAATTATACTTTTTAACACAAATATGTTGGTGAGTTGATGTTTTTTCTTTCTCCTCTTTTAAAAAAATTAATTGGTGTGTTTGAGAGGTCCAAAGGTATTTTAGCTGTAGCAGTAAATTCAATCCCATGTTTTGGTTTAACGAAATCATACTTTAAATGAACTTTAGAGTATGAAATTTTTTTTTTTTTTTGATGGAGGCACGGCTTGTGGGGATCTAAGTTCCCCGATGACCAGGGATCGAACCTGGGCCCTCGGCAGTGAGAGCGCGGAGTCTTAACCACTGGACTTCCAGGGCATTCCGACATGTTTTTTATATTAAAAAATCTGGTGTAAATGCTTTGCTTTGTAGCATGTGTTATAAAGAAATAAGTTTTCTGGAAGTTTGGCTAAAAGTATTAAAAGTATCAAAGTTTAAGCTTAAACTATTTCTCTCACTTTTACCAGCAAGTAAGGGCCTATGAAATTAATAAAGGGGACAGACTTCTTGTCTTTATCTTTTTTTAAAAATAAATTTATTTTCATTTTTATTTATTTTTGGCTGCATTGGGTCTTCGTTGCTGCGCGTGGACTTTCTCTGGTTGCGGCAAGCGGGGCTACTCTTCGCTGCGGTGCTCGGGCTTCTCATTGAGATGGCTTCTCTTTGTTGCGGAGCACGGGCTCTAGGCACACGGGCTTCAGTAGTTGCAGCACGTGGGTTCAGTAGTTGTGGCTTGTGGGCTCTAGAGCGCAGGCTCAGTAGTTGTGGCACACGGGCTTAATTGCTCCGCAGCATGTGGGATCTTCCCGGACCAGGGCTCGAACCCATGTCCCCTACATTGGCAGGCGGATTCTTAACCACTGTGCCACCAGGGAAGTCCTGTCTTTATCTTTAAGGAGCTCTGACTCTTCATCTTTTTAATCGGAGATTGATAATCCAGTTAGCTGTATCATCTTGAGAATGCCCATTTCAAGCCATCCCCTACATTAGCAGTATCTTTTCTCTGTGTGTACAGGACCTCTCTGAGTAGCAGGGTTTGAGGGAACTGGGCATGGCAAGCACCTCTGTCTTTTCTGATCTCCCTTTTATAACTTGTTTAAGATCGTCAAGGGTGTTTATTATCTAATATTTTAAAAATTATCTGACAGGCTTGCAGGGTGGAGCAGGGAGAGTAAAGGGACATTTTTGTGATGTCTGCTGTGTATCTGATATTGTGTTAGAAGTTTCACTTTTCAACATGTATGAGAGAGAGTGGTGATATTTTACATTTGAAGAAACAGGCTTGAAGAAATAAATTTTCTGGCATCATCCACCTGCTAAGTGGTGAATTAGATATTCAAACCCAAGCCAGTTTGACCTCAAAGCCTGGGCGTTTTACCCATTGCCCCCTCATACCTTTTTAAAATTAATTAATTAATTAATTAATTTTTGCCTGCGTTGGGTCTTTGTTGCTGCGCACGGGCTTTCTCTAGTTGCAGAGAGCGGGGGCTACTCTTCGTTGCGGTGTGCAGACTTCTCATTGAGATGGCTTCTCTTGTTGCGGAGCATGGCCTCTAGGTGCGCTGGCTTCAGTAGTTGTGGCACACAGGCTCAGTAGTTGTGGCGCACGGGCTTAGTTGCTCCGCAGCATGTGGGAACTTCCCGGACCAGGGCTCGAACCCATGTCCCCTGCATTGGCAGGCGGATTCTTAACCACTGTGCCACCAGGGAAACCCCTGTGTTCCTTTTAAATGGGCTGAATTTAATCTTAAATGATTGAGGTTTAGTATAAGAACAACTTACAGTTTTGGTCTAAACTTGGTTTAGCTGTCAATTTTGTACTTAGAAAAGGGAGCAATACTAAGGATAAATGGAAAAACTGGAATAATCCTGCCAGTTAGATTCCTATGAGGGCAGTAACACTGCTGTCTAGCAGTGTGAACGCTTTGCCTTAGGACTAGTGGGGTGGGGACAGTCCTGTCCTAGCTAGGTTGCAGGAAATAGCAGTACTGAGAATAGTTCTCAGGGGGTGTAGACTCTCTTTGATGTTGGGTGAATTCATTCTGAAGCTACTACAATTCCAACTAAACAATGTGAGAACATGTACAGTAAGAACATTGCTGTTTAGTCACCAGTGTTTATTGTATGTCTGTGGCTAGTAGGAGTCATGACGGCACAGTCTTGAGTGAGAAGAGAAGAAAAAACATTGAGTTTGTCAGAGTAGACAGAAATGCCAAGATATAAAAATAGAGTTCCAATTATGTATTGTAGCTGCAGTTGAAATGAGGATTTATTAAGCTGGAGGGACATCAGCCAGCTGGGGAGAGCTTTTTGAAATAGAAGAGAATGGCTTATAGTGTAGTAAGATGCATGTAGGCTTACTTGCCTGGAATGGAGAGTCCATGGCAGGAAATAAGGAGAAATGCTAACTGGGCCATAATGACTGGGACTCTCATTATTCATATAATAGGCCGTGATAACTATGAAGAAGAATTTTGGTTGGCTGAGCAGTTGGGATATGATACAATAAGGAATAAATTAGCTGCTTGATGAACTGGGTGATTGAGTCCTGGGTTAGGGTAGTGATTGTAGAAACAAATATGGGTACAACAAGAAATCATATGAAAGAAAAACTGGTAAAACTTGGCAAATGTTTAATGTGAAGGTATCACAATTTATTGAGGGCTCACTCTGTGTTGAATTTGGATCTTAGAGGCTGTTGCATTGGAGAGAGTGTAGTTTTATTAAAGCTTTGAGGACCTCAGTCTTTGAAGTTGAAAGTGTCTAAGATCTTGAATCTAGATTGAAGGTTATAGGTTGCGATGTGTGTCAGAGTTGAATTTTATCCTACTTGCAAACTAATACTTTTGTTGGGCATTGGTTAAAACTTTGCACAGTCCTTCAATAATCTGTGGTGAGTCACTTGGGAAGCATTGTTCCTGACAGTTGGGAGATAGAAGTTTGGTGAATTTGAGGTGGAGGGGAGAAATTAAAGGTACATTAACAAGTATATTTTTACCTTACAAGTATATATTTACTGTCCTTCAGCTGGAATTAGGCTCTTCAGTTCAAGAATATGCTTGATACTGTTGATTATATGTGAATTGTGAAATTCCTGTTTCAGACACAAATTGGGGAAAAGAATGTGACTTCTGTGTTTGAGGCAAATGTACGTATACTATTTGTGGAGCAGAATTTTCTTTCTGTTTATTTTTGCTTGCATTAATGATTGCAAGGGATATATATGTACATGTATTTTTTGAACAACTTTGAACTTTGGATTTAGTTTTCAAAAGAATACAGATAGAATCCTATACTTATGAATTGGGTGGAATATTAATTTGCTTCTTTTTTCCTAAGACTTAAGTGGGATAAGTTTGTAAAAATGCTGAAGAGATTGTAAAGTGCTGTGCAAATATTGTTAAAAATATGTTGTTTCCAGGCCTAATTTCATTTGGAATCTATTAGTTACAAAATATAGATAAATAAATGTATTTTTAGAAGTTGAAATACTAGAACATCATTATCAAACATTAACAAATAGAATTTGAGAAATCCATAATTCCTTCTCGAACTCAGTTCTGTCACTTCTTAATATTAATCATTCAGTCTTTTAAAATGCCTGTTATTATGAATTTACATCATAGTATTTATGTGGTTTTGTAGCTTTTAAAAAATTAATGTGTAGTTAAAATGTATACGCAAGCAGACACTGAAATATTTATAAGTAGTCTGGAGGTAGTTTTGGTTGTCACAACTTGAGGGGTGCTTACTAGCATCTAGTGGGTAGAAGCCAGAGATGCTGTGAAACATCTTTTACAATGCATAGGGCAGCCCCCACACAGCAAAGAGTTATCGGGCCAAAATGTCTCTAGGGCCGAGGCTGAGAAACTGCTCTAGCAGAAATTCGCCATCTTTGTCCTCTTCATCTTTTTTATTGTTGTTGTTATTTCTGATAGCTTATTGTCTTGATTACTCAAGTCACATAAACTCCCCATATTCTTATCCTGTTGAAGCCTTCCTCTTCCAGTGTTCTGTGCACTACAGTTAGGAAAAAAATTTTTTTTCCAGCATTGCCCATTCTTCATCTTTGAGTTTGCCTTTGGGAAGAAAATCTGATTCTCTTAATTTATAATAGTGATTGAATGACTGATTATCTAATGAGGATTATCTAAAAACCAAACCAAACCAGTTTCTTGTTAACCCAGAAGAGCCATGGATTAGCAGGATTTTAGTTTCTGTGGAAAGATACTTTGAGGCACTTAACCAGTAGCTTACTCTGCAAATCTCTCTTCAGAATTAGTTGTACTCAGCTTCAACTTTTCACAATTTATTTTCTTTAGAATTTTAACTCATAAGTACTCAAAAACTTTCATGTTTTTTTCATAACTCCATCCCTCCCTCCCCTTATTGTCATTGGTAGCACCTTTGGCAGAATTGTTTTATTTACACATCAGATTTCCTGGAAAGAGGCAGAGGTAGATGGTTTGGGGTATAATATGGGAGAAGGGTGAGGTACTGAGAGTAGGTTTAGGATAAAATGCAAAGTGTGGGGTAAATATATATAAACATTGCAGTGGTGGCTGGAGCCATTTTGTGTGTGTGTGTGTGTGTGTGTGTGTGTGTGTGTGTGTATGTGTGGCGGACTGAAAGTCAAAGTCCCTAGTCTGTACTTATGTTTGCATTTACTTGAAATGGTGTAAAGGCATTTCAAATCAGCATAGAAATCTAAATTATGTACCTATTCCACTTTTGGATTTTTAAGTTGTATTTCGTAAGTGGTTGAAGTTTAATACATTTGGTAGGTTTTCACTATTGATGTTTTATGTCCTTTGTGATAGATTCAGTTTAAAATTTATAGTTTATAATTTCACTTTGAGCCAGCTAACTTTACTATTTTTAATTCTTAGAGACTAGCTTATCTGAAAAAGTGGGTATGTTGGAATATGCTTATAATTGTAGACATACTCTCCTATTTTGAGCTTTCACTTGTAACTCTTAGGTGTAGATATTTGTAGAAAATGATTTGACTAGTTTCTAGTG
This sequence comes from Balaenoptera ricei, assembly GCF_028023285.1. Lineage (NCBI taxonomy): Eukaryota > Metazoa > Chordata > Mammalia > Artiodactyla > Balaenopteridae > Balaenoptera > Balaenoptera ricei. The sequence continues at coordinate 77,339,286 of NC_082640.1, forward strand.
AAGAAATAGATACTGTGGCTTAAGTTTGAAGTCACAATTTAGAAGTAACTTTTCTAAGACTGCAGTAAAGGCACTTAAGTATATTGCTGAAATACAGGACATTATAGTTCCTGGAAGTCTACCTTTGTCATACAAGAGAACAGCTTTGTTAATGGTATTTAGTGCTTCAAGATCAGAGTGAATGCATATCAAATATAAGAATCATTGGTCAACCCAGTGTGATGCCTAAGACACAGTTGATGACTCAAGTTCCTTAGGAAGGAAATACACTTTAAAGTTGTGGAAAAATTCTCTTGGTTCCTAATTTTAAAATTACACAAGTGAAAAGTCTGTAGAAAACAACTTGATTACCAGTAATTTTTCTGACGAATGGAAGTGTGCCAGCCTTAGCTTATTCTTACACATCCTCTAATTTATTGTAATTGAGTTTTCCTGTAAATAGGGAGATGTGTAATGTCAAAAGATTTTTGCAGATTTCCTTCCCCCATCCTGAAGACTGTACTATCAACTTTCTTTGATATTAATAGGAAAACAAGTTTATTTCTTACATAATATTGCTCTCCCACAAAAAGGTGTTATCCACCATCAGTAAGATATACTCTGTTTTTTCCCCCTGATGTTAATGAAATTTTCATTCTGTGTTTTTTTGCCCTATTCTTATATTTAATTTAGATTGGAACAGAAGATTGTATGTTTTGGATTCAGGAGTTAGGAGGGAAGCTTTTGTTTGCAAGCATTCCTGAGAAGTAAGATGCTGCCTACCCGTAGAATATGGAAAATAACCGTAATGGTTAGCATTTATGGCATACTTACTATATTCCAGGTGCGAGTCTTAAAGTATAATGAGGTTGTTAGATTCTGCCTTTGTACGAAGATTGGGTCATTTTGCCATCAGAGCATAATTTAGGCTCTTTGTACTTAGAGTATTTGAGCCATTTGACTTTTGATCAGTCAAGTTCTTTGAAAGGTGTTTTGTTTTTCTTCGTTTTTTTTTGACATTAGAAAATGTTTACAGTTAAGATGGGAGAAGCACCGTAAAGAACATTTTGTGCATAATACCATTTCAGTTTTGTCACAGATAAATTTATATATGTATTCATTTTTTAAAAGCTTGAGAACAGATACTAAATCTCTTGATGGTGAGATATAGGTTATATCTTTTACAGAAGTATCTATTACAAAACTTTTGTGATACGGAAAAAGAAAAAAACATTTTTTAAAGTTGGATTACCTTTAGTAAATACCAGTATCCTGGTGACTTTGAAAACAGTCACAGGAAATAAAATACTGTTCTCAAATTGTGAAAAGGGAGAGAGCGCCTTAACATCTCCAGTGGCAAGGAGACCGAGTTATGTTTTTTCTACTTAGAACCTGCTGACCATTTTTCTGCCTGTCTTGTATTGTAGGTGATTTTTTTTTTTTGGTGTTGCTTTACTTTTTTAGTTTTTTTTTTTTTTTTGAAAATTAATTATGTTTTCTCCATCTTATAGGTCCAGTCCAATTATTCTTCTACCAATTTTACACATAGGCATTTGCTTGATATACTGTTTAATTTTTCCTAACTTTTTATCTTAAAAATGTATGTATTTTCTGAAAGGTTGGAAGTATATATAGTCCAGTTAACATTTATATACCTTTAACCTAAGTTTATTAGTGGTTATCTTTCACCACATTTGCTTTATCACTGTTAATATATATTCTTTTTTTGTTCTGAACCCCTAAAGTAAGTTGGTACCCTTAAATACTTAAGTATGCATCTCGTAAGGTTAAGGACATTGTCCTTACATAACCAAGAAGATTCTTTTTTATTTTTTAAGTGTTCAGATTTCCCATGGAGCTTGTAGGTACTAAGTACCATGTGAATTTATTATATGTTTGTGAAGGCCAGATTTCTGGCAAGTACAACTAAGGACTAGAAGGTAAAACACTGTTGGTATGCTTTTATGTATAGGTAAAAAAGAGTAAGAGGAGAGAAAGGAGGCATTGACAGAATAACTACACTGCAGGATGGAGCTATTTTATGTAGGAACAATGGCACAATAACATAATAGCCTAGAGGTTATCATATCATTATGACCTCTTAGGTTAAAGATGTTAATAAGGGTGAGCCTGGCTCAAGAAGATGTTAAAGTAGAGGGAAAAAAAATCAGTAATGGTTCAAAAGGAAAGATACTAGGCACATAGATAAACTTCAATTATCTAGAAATATTCCTCAGTGGAACCTGTCATTTTCCTTTGATGTCAAATTACTAACATCTTACTGTACTCTAGGTTAAATGTATTTTATTTTCGTCATTGTCTAGTAACAGATCTGTTTCTCCATTGTTAAGGACTTTACATGATGAGAACGTCTTCAGTGAGTATTGTATTCTTTATCAGAAGGGAGAAAAGGAGTTAAAGATTGCCATCCATTGAGTCCTTCCTGTTACCTTCCCTGTCATTCATGTTGCCCTGCTTGGGTAATATATCAGTGATAAAAGAAGCTCCAGTTCTGTATTCAGGGGCAGCAACAGAACATTAGTTTTTTTGCATTGTTTGTTGCTGTTTTGTGTTTTACTCCTAGGCCTCTAGGCTATGATTCCTTTTGTACAGATCTATTTCATCTAAATAAAGGATTTAAATTAGAGGAAGAAAACAGTAGTCTGTTATGGGCCACAAATCACATGTAAATTTAAATGGCAACAGACCTTTGGAAGAAGAAGTTTCTGTGCTGGTAGTTACTTATTAGTTGGTTAAATAACCCCTAATATGATGATGACCCCTATATTTGTATCGCCAGCCCAGGACTCTCCCTTGAATTCTAGACTCCTGTATCCCAGCTACATCTCCAGCTAGATATCTGGTGGGCATCTGAAACTTAACATGTCCAAAACCAAACCTCTGATTCCTCTTACCCCAGTCTTTTTTCTGTAGTCTTTCCCATCTCAGTAAATGGGAGCTCCATTCTTCAGTTGCTTAGGCAAAAAACTTTGAGTTATCCTTGATTCCTCTTTTCACTTACACCCTACATGCAAATTCTGTCAGCTTCTCCTTAAGAGTATATGCAGATTTTGACAACTTCTCATTAGCTCCACTGCTACCGCATCCATGTCACTTTAATTTCCGTAAAACCTGCTGACTCTTCTCCCTGTTCTCTTGTTCTCCCAGTCTCTTCTCAACATAGCAGTCAATGTGATTGTGTTCAAAAGCTGCTTTGGTCAAAACCATCCACTGGTACATTGTATACTTTAAAATGGTTAAAATGGTGAGGTTTATGTTCTGTGAATTGTACCTCAACAAAAAAGTAATAGCAAAATACATAAAAAATAAAAAAAACATTCGGTGGCTTAATATTTTAAGTAAAATCCAATGTCCTTATAGTGGCTTCTAAGGCCCTTCCTGAGGTACATGTATGCTTATTCTCCCTACCCTCTGCCCCCAGTCCTTCCCCACTGTTCGTTTCTGCTCCAGCCACACAGAGCCCTTTAAAAATTGCCAGGCTTGCTCCTGTCTCAGGGATTTTGCACTTGCTGATCCTTTTACATGGAACAGTTTCCCCCTTAGATTGCTGTATTATCTCCCCTCTTTCTTTTTTATTTTTTAAGTTAAAAAAAAATTACGTGGTGGTGAAATACACATAAAATTTACCAGCTTAACCATTTTTAGCTGTGTGGTTCAGTAGTATTTAAGTACATTCACATTGTTGTACTTCTGTTAAGTCTTTACTCAAATATTATGAAGTCTTCTGATTACCTCATATAAATACATACATATAATACAAACCCCTTCCTTGGCATTCTCTATCCACTCACCCTGTGATAACACTGTTATAGCCATCCGAAGTTATTTACTTGTTCACAGGGAACTCTATTCAATATCCTGTGACAACCCATAATGAAAAAGAATATGAAAAAATATATACGTATAACTGAGTCACTTTGCTGTACAGACACAGCATAACATTAACACAACAACACAACATTGTAACACAACATTGTAAATGTTAACACAACATTGTAAATCAAATATCCTTCAATAAAATAAAAAAATTGATTATGCGCCAAAAAAATGAAGTTATTTGCTTGTTTGCCTTCCTTCTCTAGAATAAAATTTCCTAAGGTCAGTAATTTTGTTTTGTTAGCTGCTATATTCCCAGCATCTAAAACAATGCCCATATAGTATATAGTATATAGTGCATATAGTAAGTGCCCATTATATGTGCTGAGTGAATAGATGAATGATTACTGAACTAGATAATTTCACTTTTTATGAATTACATAAGAATTCCAATTTTCTAAAAGTATGTCTGGAAAAAAAGCCTTCAAAGCTTATAATTAATCTTTTTTACTTTAATTGACTTTAAAATGGAATGAAAATACCATTTCTGTTAGTGTATTGGTTTTGCTCATTATTTTTATATGCCCAGTTAATTAAAAGAATTAGGTAAATTAGACTAGAAGGGGAAATGTAGAATGTCATCATGGTTATCTGATTTTACTGAATAAAACTTGTAAACTTTGCTATATTCCTAAGATGAAACTTTAAAAAACCCATTTTCATTTTAGGGTAAATTTAGAATCACAGAATGTTCAAGCTAGAAGGAAGTTTTGGGGACTTCCCTGGTGGCACAGTGGTTAAGAATCCTCCTGCCAATGCAGGGGACACGGGTTTGAGCCCTGGTCTGGGAAGATCCCACATGCCGCGGAGCAACTAAGCCCGTGTGCCACAACTACTGAGCCTGCGCTCTAGAGCCTGTGAGCCACAACTACCGAGCCCTCATGCCACAACTGGTGAAGCCCCCGCTCCTAGAGCCCGTGCTCCGCAACAGGAGAAGCCACCACAATGAGAAGCCCGTGCACCACAACGTGGAATAGCCCCCACTTGCCACAACTAGAGGAAGACCATGCGCAGCAATGAAGACCCAATGCAGCCATAAATAAATAAATAAATAAATAAATAAATAAATAAATAAATAAATAAAAAATAAAAGGAAGTTTTGTAGTCTTGGGTGGGTCGCTTAACCTCTCTGTGCCTTATCTTAAGATTAATTGTACTTACCCTGCAAAGTTGTTAGGAGGGTGAAATGAGATAATACATTTAGCCATAATTTACTGAATTCTTACCTGTTATGTACTGTATACTATTCTAAGCCCCTTTATATATATTAAGTAATTTAATCCATATAACAACACTGCTAGGTATAGGTATTGCTATTTCACTTATTTTATAGACAGGGAAAATGAGGCACAGAGAGGTAGGTAACTTGCCCAAGATCACTCAACTAGTTAGTGGCACAGTTGGGATTCTAACACATGACTTATAAATGAAGATAATGCTTGCTAAACTGTTGAAACATAAAGTAAGATATGTTGACCATATACTTCCACGGTTATTGAAAAACTTCATTACGAAAAGGAATATAACATTTTTAACTGTCCAGAAAGTCATGCAAAATGGTGATGAAAGCTGCATGGGTAATTGCAGAGACAAATACCTGAAATACACTCATAGAATCAGTAGAAGATTAAAAAAAACTTACCTAGCGAATAGATCTATAATAATTTTAATTTTAACAAGTAGCACTTCGCAAATACTAGACCTGTTAGAAATTCTGGTACTTCTTGGATGAGTATCATAGATCACATTTTCTGATGATTGATTTATGGCTCTCTTATCAGCAAGGTATAGGCTGCTTTCTTTATAAATTCAAATGAAAATGGCAATTTCCGTGAAACGTTGAGTGGATTCATTAATTCTTACAGCAAACATTTACTGAGCAACTGTTTTCTTACTCTGTTCTAGGTAATGAGGGTACATCATTGAACAAATCAAAGTCCTTGTTCTCATGGAACTTCTGGTGGTAGAGGGATATGTCAATAAAAACATGAAGAAAGAGCAGGATATTAGAATGAGTGTGATTGGGACATAAGCTTTTAGATAGGGTGATCAGAGAAAGCTTCTGAAGAAATTTTGTAGATATCTGAATGAAGTGTGCCAACCCTGCTTTGGGGGAAGATGTTCCAGGCAGAGGGACGATAAGGAGACTAATGTGGCTGTAATACACAGAGTAAGGGGAGAGTGGTAGAAGATAAGGTGAGACGGGTATGGAAGTGGAGTGGGGGAATGCAGCCCCTTATGAGGATCATCTTCAGCGTTATAAGCCACAGTTATGACTTTTTTTTTTTTTTGAGATTATAAATCATGATGAAGGCTGTGGAGGGGGAACAGCGGGTGAGGGGGGTGGGTGAGGGGTGGAAGATTTTGAGCAGAAGAGTGACACAATGTAACTTTATTTGAACATTATTACTCTGACTGCTGTGTGAAAAATAGACTGTGGGGGGCAAGAGTGGAAGCTAAGAGGCCAGTTATTTGCAGTGGTTTTTGATTGTCTAGAACCTTTTGAACCTTGCTTTGTTTGGCACATTTTCAGCCTTTTGAATTCCATCTCCTTAATTTAGATTCCCCAGCCTTTCATTTGCAACTAGGACACAGGCATGTAAACTAGTCTTCTGAACTAGGCTCCTCTAATCAGAAGCATCACCGGAGACCCGGATTCTGAACTGAGCAGACATGTATGCTTGCTGAAGTTTTGCCAATAGTGTGCATCTTTCAGACTGTTAGGACACATTTTTCCCTAGTTGTTTTAAGGTTGTGTTTCTGGTACAAAAGTGGGATTGGAGAGGCAGGACAGTGTTGGTGTTTTTCACAAGATATTTTGGGGGTAATTATGGTGTGTACTGCTGCTGCTGGGGATACCTGGATAATCTTGAGGAAGATAAAATGGGGACGGTTCCAATATTATTGTCAAGTAGTAGAATATTACTTCAAGTAATAGACTTGTATCAGAAGTATGGGAATTGATTAAGATCATAATGGAGAATGCTTTAGTGTTTATGGAAAAATCTTTAAGTTCTGGGTGAGGTTTCCTGTGTAGGATCTGCATGTTGGGATCACTGGTTGTCGTTTACTCTTTTTTATCCCCAACTTTTACTACTTATGTCTGTCCTATTAACAAAAATATAGTTACTTATGAATAATGAATCATTATAGGATGCTTAATAGTTTCTTGGAGGTGAGTAGAATGTTGATTTTATTTATTTTCCTGAAGGGAGGACAAGCTGGACTATTTTGAATTGTCTTTGTTTTAGATTCTGGATTTTTTTTTTTTTTTTGAAAAAGTGTATAACTTAAGGAAGAGTAAAAGAAAGGCCAAATACCCATATGCTTACCACTTTGACTCACCATTTTTCTTTAAAAAAAATTTAATTAGCTTTATTGAGGTATAATTTCCATACAATAAAATTCAGCAATTAATTTTGAGAAAGGTATATAGTTGTTTAACCACCACCACCATAATGATAATAATAATAATATAGAACATTTACATTAACCAATAAAGTTCCCTTGTGCTCTTTGCAGTCAATTCAAAATCCTTCTGATTTCCCTTTTGATTTCTTCTTTGACCCAAGGGCTATTTAGAAGTGTGTTAAGTTCCCAATATTTAGGAATTTTTCCAAGTATCTCCTACTGATTTAATTGCACTGTAGTCAGAAAACATACTCTCTGATTTCGGTCTTTTAAAATTTATGGAAACATGCTTTATGGCTTAGAATTAAGGTCTATCTTGGTGAATACTCCATTTGCCCGTGAAAAGAATATATACTCTGTTGTTGGGTGGACTATTTTGTAAATGTTAATCAGGTCAAGTTGTTTGATAGTGTTCAGTCCTTATTTTTTGTCTACTTGTTCAGTGAGGAGTGTTCATGATTTCCAACTATAATTTACATATTTGTCTACTTTCAGTTCTGTCAGCGTTTTTTATTTTTAATTAAAAAAAATTGTCCTTCTCATTCTTTTTTTTTTTTTAAAAATTTATTTCTTTATTTAGGCTGTGCCAGGTCTTAGTTGTGGCACGCGAGATCTTCATTGAAGCACGTGGGATCTCCAGCCGCAGCATGTGGGATTTTTTTTTTTTCTTGGTTGTGGCACGCGAACTCTTAGTTGCGGCATGCATGCGGGATCTAGTTCCCCAACCAGGGATTGAACCTGGGCTCCCTGAACTGGGAGAGGGGAGTCCTACCCACTGGACCACCGGGGAAGTCCCCCGTCAGCTCTTTCTTCACATACTTTAAGCTCTGTTATGTGATGCACATTTAGGATTGTTTTTAAATGTAAATGATCCAAACACTCCAATTAAAAGGCAGAGATTATCAGATTGGACAAAAAAGCAAGACCCAGCTCTATGCTGCCTACTGTGAACTCACATTAAATACGTAGGCACAAATAGATTAAAAATAAAAGGATGGAAAAGAGATACCATGCCAGTCAAAAAAAAAAAAAAAAAGGAGTGCTATATTAATATCAGACAAAGTAGATTTTAGAACATAGAATATTACAAAGAATAAATAAGATCATTTGATAATTGATAAAGGAGTGAATTAATCCAAAAGGCATAATACATAATAATCATTGACATTTATGCATGTAATAATAGAACTTCAAAAATCAATTAAGCAGGGCTTCCCTGGTGGCACAGTGGTTGGGAATCCGCCTGCTAATGCAGGGGACACGGGTTCGATCCCTGGTCCGGGAAGATCCCACATGCCGTGGAGCAGCTAAGCCTGAGCACCACAACTACTGAGCCTGAGCTCTAGAGCCCACAAGCCACAACTACTGAAGCCCGCGTGCCTAGAGCCCGTGCTCCGCAACAAGAGAAGCCATGACAATGAGAAGCCCGCGCACCGCAACGAAGAGTAGCCCCTGCTTGCCACAACTAGAGAAAGCCCACGCGCAGTAACGAAGACCCAATGCAGCCAAAAATAAATAAAATAAATAAATTAAAAAAAAAAAGAACAACAACAAAAAATCAGTTAAGCAGAGAACTGCAAGGAGAAATAGAAAAAGTCATAATTACAGACAGAGATTTCAATACCTTTCTCTCAATAATAGAACAGATAGATAGAAAATCATGAAAGATATGGAAGGCTTGAACAACACTGTCAGCCAGTTGACCTGGTTGACATTTATAAAACACTGTACTCAATAAGTGCAGAGCTTGACATTTCTAGAACACTCATCCATTAACAGCAGAATATACATTCTTTTCAAGTGTGCATGAAACATTGCAAGGATAGACCAAATTCTTGGTCATAAAATAAGTCTCAATGTATTTAAAAGGATTGATGTCATACAAAGTATGTTCTCTGGGTATAGTAGAATTAAATTAGAAGTCAATAACAGAAAGATAACTGAAAAATTCACCATATTTAGAATCTAAATAACAGACTTCTGAATAGCACATGAATAATAGAAGAAATCAAAAAGGAAATTAGAAAGTATGTTGAAAAGAATGAAAATGGTAACACAGCATAACAGAGTCTGTGGGATGTTGCTAAAGCAGTATTAAGGGAACATTTATAGTACTAAATACCTGGATTAGAAAAGAAAAGTCTTAAATCAATGGTCTTTACTAAAAAAAGAAGAGCGATTAAACTCAAAGTAAGCAGAAGGAAAGAAAGAAAGATCAAAGTGAAAAATAAAAAAATAGAAAGCAGAAAAATAAGGAAAATCAAAGGAAATAAAAATTGGTTCTTGAGAAGATCAGTAAAATCAGTAAATCTCTAGCTATCCTGATCAGGACCAAAGAGTGAAGATACAGATTACCAATATCAGGCATGAGGGAGGTAACATCACTATAGATTCAAAAGATATAAAAAACATAATGAGGGAATATTATGAACAGCTTTATCTCCATAACTTCAACAGCTTAGGTAAAATGGACAAATTCTTACCAAAGGTCACTCAAGAAGTAGATAACCAGAATAGCTGTTTATATATCAAATTGACATCATTAATAACCTTTCACAAAGAAAATTCCAGGCCAAGATGGCTTCACTGTTGAAGTCTATCAAACATTTAAGGAGGAAATAATACCAATTCTACATACATTTGTCTAGAAAATTGAAGAAGAGGTAATACTTTCAAGGTCTTTTTTTATATGGATACCAAAACTTGACAAAGACAGTCCAAGAAAACTACAGACCAGTGTCTCTCATGAACATAGATAACAAAAATTCTAAACAAAATTATAACAAATTGAATCCAACAATATTATAAAGCATAATATACTACATTCAAGTGGGATTTATATCAGTAATGCAAGGTTGGTTTAACATTAGAAAATGAACAGTTTTTTAAAAATTGAAGTATAGTTGATTTACAATGTTATGTTAATTTCTGCTGTACAGCAAAGTGATTCAGTTATACATATATATACATTCTTTTTAAATTCTTTTCCATTATGGTTTATCACAGGATATTGAATATAGTTCCCTGTGCTATACAGGAGGACCTTGTTGTTTATCTGTTCTCTGTGTATTAGTTTGCATCTGCTAACCCCAAACTCCCACTCCACCCCTCCTCCATCCCCACCCTTGGCAACCACAAGTTTGTTCTCTATGTCTGTGAGTCTGTTTCTGTTTTGTAGATAAGTTCATTTGTGTCATATTTTAGATTCCACATATAAGTGATACCATATGGTATTTGTCTTTCTCTTTCTGACTTACTTCACTTAGTATGATATTCTCTGGTTCCATCCATGTTGCTCCAAATGACATTATTTTGTTCTTTTTTTGTGGCTGAGTCGTATTCCATTGTATATATGTACCACATCTTCTTTACCCATTCATCTGTTGGTGGACATTTAGGTTGTTTCCATGTCTTGGCTATTGTGAATAGTGCTGCTATGAACATAGGGGGTGCATGTATCTTTTTTTTTTAATTTTTATTTATTTATTTATTTTATTTATTTTTGGCTGCATTGGGTGTTCGTTGCTGCACGTGGGCTTTCTCTAGCTGCGGTGAGCGGGGGCTACTATTTGTTGCAGTGCGTGGGCTTCTCGTTGTGGTGGCTTCTCTTGTTGCGGAGCACGGGCTCTAGGCGCACAGGCTTCAGTAGTTGTGGCACGAGGGCTCGGTAGTTGTGGCTCTTGGGCTCTAGAGCGCAGGCTCAGTATTGTGGAACATGGGCTTAGTTGCTCTGTGGCATGTGGGATCTTCCCGGACCAGGGCTTGAACCCGTGTCCCCTGCATTGGCAGGCGGATTCTTAACCACTGTGCCACCAGGGAAGCCTGCATGTATTGTTCTGAAATATAGTTTTGTATAGATATATACCCAGGAGTAAGATTGCTGTATCATATGGTAACTCTATTTTTAGTTTTTTTTTTGTTTTGTTTTTTTTGTTTTTAAATTTAATTTATATTTATTATTAGAGTAATATTCCATTGTGTACGTGGACCACTTCTTCTTGGTGCGTTCCTCGGTTGATGGACATTTTCATTGCTTCCAAGCGCTGGCTATGGTAAATATTGCTGGCGTACAGGTTTGCCAGCCTGTGACTTTTTTTTTTTTTTTTTTTCACACACACACACTGTATTTTATTTTTACAAGCGATAAATAGACTGACACCAAGCATTGTACATGGATGACCACAACCAAAGCAACAATGATTGCAATTACCAAACATGAAACACACTCATACTATGTCATAATATTGACATTCAGTCCAGTAATCCTCCACTGTAACAGCTCCTTTACTTTGCAGTGAAAATTGATTTGTATATTCTTTGCCTCTGAGTCCTTGTGGGATTTTTTTTTTTTTTTTAAATTCAGACAGAAAGTCACAAAAATTATACTCATCCTCATCAGTTCACTCAGTCCCATGTAATTAATTTTTTTTTTCATCTTGATCTTTTGTTAGCACTTTTATGAGTTCATCAGTTTTTCATTAGAGTTCTGAAAATGCTTATTCATTCAGTTCAGCAGTACAGTCAGTTACCAGAAACCTGTACTTGTCAGAGTCTTTTCCATGAATTTCTTGAAGATGAAACCCTTTTATAGGAACATATTTGCAAAATCATCAGAGTACACCCAGAACTGTCTGTAAATGACAAAAGACTTAAAAATGACCATGGTTAAAGATTTGATGAAAGTTCATAATAATGCAGTTGACAAGAAAATTAGTTATTTCTGAGATATACATTTTAAAGTAATAACTAGGATTATTACTTATAACATTATACCAGAACATATAGGATTTTTAGAAATTTCATGTAATGTCTGAAACATTTATATTAACATATTTCCATACATATTTCCATACAGATACAAATATACGATTTTTAGAAATTTCATGTAATGTCTGAAACATTTATATTAACATATTTACATACAAATAACCCAATGAAAGTTTAGTATTAGTTGTTTTGTTTGTTTTTTTATACTGCAGGTTCTTATTAGGCATCAGTTTTATACACATCAGTGTATACATGTCAATCCCAATCGCCCAATTCAGCACACCACCATCCCCACCTCACCGCAGTTTTCCCCCCTTGGTGTCCATATGTCCATTCTCTACATCTGTGTCTCAACTTCTGGCCTGCAAACTGGCTCATCTGTACCATTTTTCTAGGTTCCGCATACATGCATTAATATACGATATTTGTTTTTCTCTTTCTGACTTACTTCACTCTGTATGACAGTCTCTAGATCCATCCACGTCTCAACAAATGGCTCAGTTTCGTTCCTTTTTATGGCTGAGTAATATTCCATTGTATATATGTACCACATCTTCTTTATCCATTCGTCTGTCGATGGACATTTAGGTTGCTTCCATGTCCTGGCTATTGTAAATAGAGCTGCAATGAACATTGTGGTACATGACACTTTTTGACCTATGGTTTTCTCAGGGTATATGCCCAGTAGTGGAATTGCTGGGTCGTATGGTAGTTCTATTTGTAGTTTTTTAAGGAACCTCCATACTGTTCTCCATAGTGGCTGTATCAATTTACATTCCCACCAACAGTGCAAGAGTGTTCCCTTTCCTCCACACCCTCTCCAGCATTTATTGTTTCTAGATTTTTTGATGATGGCCATTCTGACCGGTGTGAGATGATATCTCATTGTAGTTTTGATTTGCATTTCTCTAATGATTAATGATGTTGAGCATTCTTTCATGTGTCTGTAGGCCATCTGTATATCTTCTTTGGAGAAATGTCTATTTAGGTCTTCTGCCCATTTTTGGATTGGGTTGTTCGTTTTTTTGTTATTGAGCTGCATGAGCTGCTTGTAAATCTTGGAGATTAATCCTTTGTCAGTTGCTTCATTTGCAAATATTTTCTCCCATTCTAAGGGTTGTCTTTTGGTCTTGTTTATGGTTTCCTTTGCTGTGCAAAAGCTTTTAAGTTTCATTAGGTCATATTTGTTTATTTGTGTTCTTATTTCCATTTCTCTGGGAGCTGGGTCAAAAAGAATCTTGCTGTGATGTATGTCATAGAGTGTTCTGCCTATGTTTTCCTCTAAGAGTTTGATAGTGTCTGGCCTTACACTTAGGTCTTTAATCCATTTGGAGTTTATTTTTGTGCATGGTGTCAGGGAGTGTTCTAATTTCATACTTTTACATGTACCTGTCCAATTTTCCCAGCACCACTTATTGAAGAGGCTGTCTTTTCTCCACTGTATATGCTTGCCTCCTTTATCAAAGATAAGGTGACCATATGTGTGTGGGTTTATCTCTGGGCTTTCTATCCTGTTCCATTGATCTATATTTCTGTTTTTGTGCCAGTACCAAACTGTCTTGATTACTGAAGCTTTGTAGTATAGTCTGAAGTCAGGGAGCCTGATTCCCCCAGCTCCATTTTTCGTTCTCAAGATTGCTTTGGCTATTCGGGGTCTTTTGTGTTTCCATACAAATTGTGAAATTTTTTGTTCTAGTTCTGTGAAAAATTGGGCTTTCTATCTTGTTCCATTGATCTATGTTTCTGTTTTTGTGCCATTACCATATTGTCTTGATTACTGTAGCTTTGTAGTATAGTCTGAAGTCAGGGAGTCTGATTCCTCCAGCTCCATTTTTTTGCCTCAAGACTGCTTTGGCTATTCGGGGTCTTTTGTGTCTCCATACAAATTTTAAGATGATTTGTTCTAGCTCCGTAAAAAATGCCATTGGTAATTTGATAGGGATTGCATTGAATCTGTAGATTGCTTTGGGTAGTATACTCATTTTCACAATGTTGATTCTTCCAATCCAAGAACATGGTATATCTCTCCATCTGTTGGTATCATCTTTAATTTCTTTCATCAGTGTCTTATAGTTTTCTGCATACAGGTCTTTTGTCTCCCTAGGTAGGTTTATTCCTAGGTATTTTATTCTTTTTGTTGCAATGGTAAATGGGAGTGTTTCCATAATTTCTCTTTCAGATTTTTCATCATTAGTGTATAAGAATGCAAGAGATTTCTGTGCATTAATTTTGTATCCTGCAACTTTACCATATTCATTAATTAGCTCTAGCAGTTTTCTGGTGGCAGTTTTAGGATTCTCTATGTATAGTATCATGTCATCCGCAAACAGTGACAGGTTTACTTCTTCTTTTCCAATTTGTATTCCTTTTATTTCTTTTTCTTCTCTGATTGCCGTGGCTAGGACTTCCAGAACTATGTTGAATAATAGTGGTGAGAGTGGACATCCTTGTCTCGTTCCTGATCTTAGAGGAAATGCTTTCAGTTTTTCACCATTGAGAATGATGTTTGCTGTGGGTTTGTCATATATGGCCTTTATTATGTTGAGGTAGGTTCCCTCTATGCCCACTTTCTGCAGAGTTTTTATCATAAATGGGTGTTGAATTTTGTCAAAAGCTTTTTCTGCATCTATTCAGATGATCATATGGTTTTTATTCTTCAATTTGTTAATATGGTGTATCACATTGATTGATTTGCGTATATTGAAGAATCCTTGCATCCCTGGGATAAATCCCACTTGATCATGGTGTATGATCCTTTTAATGTGTTGTTGGATTCTGTTTGCTAGTATTTTGTTGAGGATTTTTGCATCTATATTCATCAGTGATATTGGTCTGTAATTTTCTTTTTTTTGTAGTGTCTTTGTCTGGTTTTGGTATCAGGGTGATGGTGGCATCATAGAATGAGTTTGGGAGTGTTCCTTCCTCTGCAATTTTTTGGAAGAGTTTGAGAAGGATGGGTGTTAGCTCTTCTCTAAATGTTTGATAGAATTCACCTGTGAAGCCATCTGGTCCTGGACTTTTGTTTGTTGGAAGATTTTTAATCACAGTTTCAATTTCATTACTTGTGATTGGTCTGTTCATATTTTCTGTTTCTTCCTGATTCAGTCTTGGAAGGTTATACCTTTCTAAGAATTTGTCCATTTCTTCCAGGTTGTCCATTTTATTGGCATAAAGTTGCTTGTAGTAGTCTCTTAGGATGCTTTGTATTTCTGCGGTGTCTGTTGTAACTTCTCCTTTTTCATTTCTGATTTTATTGATTTGAGTCCTCTCCCTCTTTTTCTTGATGAGTCTGGCTAATGGCTTATCAATTTTGTTTATCTTCTCAGAGAAGCAGCTTTTAGTTTTATTGATCTTTGCTATTGTTTTCTTTGTTTCTATTTCATTTATTTCTGCTCTGATCTTTATGATTTCTTTCCTTCTGCTAACTTTGGGTTTTGTTTGTTCTTCTTTCTCTAGTTTCTTTAGGTGTAAGGTTAGATTGTTTACTTGAGATTTTTCTTGTTTCTTTAGGTAGGCTTGTATAGCTATAAACTTCCCTCTTAGAACCGCTTTTGCTGCATCCCATAGGTTTTGGGTCGTCGTGTTTTCATTGTCATTTGTCTCTAGGTATTTTTTTATTTCCTCTTTGATTTCTTCAGTGATCTCTTGGTTATTTAGTAACGTATTGTTTAGCCTCCATGTGTTTGTCCTTTTTACGTTTTTTTCCCTGTAATTCATTTCTAATCTCATAGCGTTGTGGTCAGAAAAGATGCTTGATATGATTTCAATTTTCTTAAATTTACTGAGGCTTGATTTGTGACCCAAGATGTGATCTATCCTGGAGAATGTTCCGTGCGCACTTGAGAAGAACGTGTAATCTGCTGTTTTTGGATGGAATGTCCGATATATATCAATTAAATCTGTCTGGTCTATTGTGTCATTTAAAGCTTCTGTTTCCTTATTTATTTTCATTTTGGATGATCTGTCCATTGGTGTTAGTGGGGTGTTAAAGTCCCCCACTATTATTGTGTTACTGTCGATTTCCTCTTTTATAGCTGTTAGCAGTTGCCTTATGTATCGAGGTGCTCCTATGTTGGGTGCATATATATTTATAATTGTTATATCTTCTTCTTGGATTGATCCCTGGATCATTATGTAGTGTCCTTCCTTGTCTCTTGTAACATTCTTTATTTTAAAGTCTATTTTACCTGATATGAGTATAGCTACTCCAGCTTTCTTTTGATTTCCATTTGCATGGAATATCTTTTTCCATCCCCTCACTTTCAGTCTGTATGTGTCCCTAGGTCTAAAGTGGGTCTCTTGTAGACAGCATATATATGGGTCTTGTTTTTGTATCCATTCAGCCAGTCTATGTCTTTTGGTTGGGGCATTTAATCCATTCACGTTTAAGGTAATTATCGATATGTATGTTCCTATGACCATTTTCTTAATTGTTTTGGGTTTGTTTTTGTAGGTCCTTTTCTTCTCTTGTGTTTCCCACTTAGAGAAGTTCCTTTAGCATTTGTTGTAGAGCTGGTTTGGTGGTGCTGAATTCTCTTAGCTTTTGCTTGTCTGTAAAGCTTTTGATTTCTCCATCAAATCTAAATGAGATCCTTGCCGGGTAGAGTAATCTTGGTTGTAGGTTCTTCCCTTTCATCACTTTAAGTATATCATGCCACTCCCTTCTGGCTTGCAGAGTTTCTGCTGAGAAATCAGCTGTTAACCTTATGGGAGTTCCCTTGTATGTTATTTGTCGTTTTTCCCTTGCTGCTTTCAATACTTTTTCTTTGTCTTTAATTTTTGCCACTTTGATTACTATGTGTCTCGGCGTGTTTCTCCTTGGATTTATTCTGTATGGGACTCTCTGCGCTTCCTGGACTTGGGTGGCTATTTCCTTTCCCATGTTAGGGAAGTTTTCGACTATAATCTCTTCACATATTTTCTCTGGTCCTTTCTCTCTCTCTTCTCCTTCTGGGACCCCTATAATGCGAATGTTGTTGCGTTTAATGTTGTCCCAGAGGTCTCTTAGGCTGTCTTCATTTCTTTTCATTCTTTTTTCTTTAGTCTGTTCCGCAGCAGTGAATTCCACCATTCTGTCTTCCAGGTCACTTATCCGTTCTTCTGCCTCAGTTATTCTGCTATTGATTCCTTCTAGTGTAGTTTTCATTTCAGTTATTGTATTGGTCATCTCTGTTTGTTTGTTCTTTAATTCTTCTAGGTCTTTGTTAATCATTTCTTGCATCTTCTCAATCTTTGCCTCCATTCTTATTCCGAGGTCCTGGATCATCTTCACTATCATTATTCTGAATTCTTTTTCTGGAAGGTTGCCTATCTCCACTTCATTTAATTGTTTTTCTGGGGTTTTTTCTTGTTCCTTCATCTGGTACATAGCCCTCTGCCTTTTCATCTTCTCTATCTTTCTGTAACTGTGGTTTTTGGTCCACAGGCTGCAGGATTATAGTTTTTCTTGCTTCTGTTGTCTGCCCTCTGGTGGTTGAGGCTATCTAAGAGGCTTGATGGGAGGCTCTGGTGGTGGGTAGAGCTGACTGTTGCTGTGGCGGTCAGAGCTCAGTAAAACCTCAATCCAGTTGACTGTTGATGGGTGGGGCTGGGTTCCCTCCCTGTTGCTGTGGCGGTCAGAGCTCAGTAAAACCTTAATCCACTTGACTGTTGATGGGTGGGGCTGGGTTCCCTCCCTGTTGGTTGTTTTGCCTGAGGCAACCCAACACTGGAGCCGACCTGTGCTCTTTGGTGGGGTTAATGGCAGACTCTGGGAGGGCTCACGCCAAGGAGAACTTCCCAGAACCTCTGCTGCGAGTGTCCTTATCCCCACGGTGGAACAGAGCCACCACTCGCCTCTGCAGGAGACCCCCCCAACACCAGCAGGTAGGTCTGGTTCAGTCTCCCCCAGGGTCACTGCTCCTTCCCCTGGCTCCCGATGCACACATTACTTTGTGTTTGCCCTCCAAGAGTGGGGTCTCTGTTTCCCCCAGTCCTGTCAAAGTCCTGCAATCAATTCCCACTAGGCTTCAAAGTCTGATTCTCTAGGAATTCCTCCTCCCGTTGCCGGACCCCCAGGTTGGGAAGCCTGACGTGGGGCTCAGAACCTTCACTCTAGTGGGTGGAGTTCTGTGGTATAAGTGTTCGCCAGTCTGTGAGTCACCCACCCAGCAGTTATGGGATTTGATTTTACTCTGATTGCGCCCCTCCTACCGTCTCACTGTGGCTTCTCCTCTGTCCTTGGACGTGGGGTATCCTCCTTGGTGAAGTCCAGGGTCTTCCTGTCAATGATTTTCCATGAGCCAGTTGTGATTCTGGTGCTCTCGCAAGAGGGAGTGAGAGCACGTCCTTCTACTCCGCCATCTTGGTTAATCTCCCCCTATTTTTAGTTTTTTGAGGAACCTCCATACTGTTCTCCATGGTGGCTGCACCAACTTACATTCCTACCAATAGTGCAGGATTGTTCCTTTTTCTCCACACCCTCTCCAGCATTTATTATTTGTAGACTTTTTAATGATGGCCATTGTGACCAGTGTGAGGTAGTACCTCATTGTAGTTTGTTTATTTTTTAAATTAATTTCACCTGTTTCTTTTTACTTTTTTAAAAAATTTTATTTATTTATTTATGGCTGTGTTGGGTCTTCATTTCTGTGCGAGGACTTTCTCTCTAGTTGCGGCAAGTGGGGGCCACTCTTCATCGCGGTGCACGGGCCTCTCATTATTGCGGCCTCTCTTGTTGTGGAGCACAGGCTCCAGTTGCGCAGGCTCAGTAATTGTGGCTCACGGGCCTAGTTGCTCCGCGGCATGTGGGATCCTCCCAGACCAGGGCTTGAACCCGTGTCCCCTGCATTGGCAGGCAGATTCTCAACCACTGCGCCACCAGGGAAGCCCCCCTCATTGTCATTTTGATTTGCACTTCTGTAATAATTAATGATGTTGAGCATCTTTTCATGTGTCTGTTGGCCATCTGTATGTCTTCTTTGGAGAAATGTCTATTTAGTTCTTCTGCCCATGAAAATCAGTCAATTTAATTTTCCATATTAATAAACTAAAAAGAAAGAACCACATAACCATCTTTTTAAAAAATTTATTTACTTATTTTTATTGCAGTATAGTTGATTTACAATGTTGTGTTAGTTTCAGGTGTAAAGCAAAGTGATTCATTTATACATATTTTATATATATGTATTTTTTCAGATTCTTTTTCCTTATAGGTATAACTCCCTGTACTATATGGTAGGTCCTTGTTGGTTATCTATTACAATCATCTTAATAGATGCAGAAAGAGTGGGTGACAAAAGTCAACATCTCTTCCTGATAGTTTTTATCAGCAAAGTATTAATAGAAGATAACTTTGTCAACCTGGTAAAGGACATCCTAGACTAAACCTGTGGCTAACATCAAAACTTGTGTGTGTGGTTAAAATTCCCATTATAATAAGCTTTTAGGGACTTCCCTGGCAGTCTAATGGTTACGACTCCATGCTTCCGCTGCAGGGGGTGCAGATTCGATCCCTGGTCGGGGAACTCAGATCCTGCATGCCGCACGGCATAGCCAAAAAAAAAAAAATGTGTATGAAAATAAAGTACTAGGATTAGTGAAACAGTTTCATATTTATAGATATTTGAATCATCATGGAATCATATTAGAACTAGAATGGGCCACAAGATGACATTAATTCAAATTGTTTATTTTTTATAGGTCAGTATGGAAATCCTTTAAATAAATACATTAGACATTATGAAGGATTATCTTATGATGTGGATTCATTACACCAAAAACACCAGCGTGCCAAAAGAGCAGTTTCACATGAGGACCACTTTTTACGTCTAGATTTCCATGCTCATGGAAGGTGAGTAAATTTATGCTGACTGTGTCTGAAGTTCCCATGTATTCAATCTATATTAAGAGAAGAAATTTATACCCTTAATTTTCCTTCTCTAATGGAAAGATCCCCATTTGGAAATTCAGCCTACACTGAAATTTGGTGTATACATTAAAAAATGTTTTCTTTTGAAATGGATTGCCCTTTTTATGTTGTCAAGGAAACAGTCACATTTAAATGTTTTTAAGTTTATGAATCAGATCCTCTGTTGTATTATTAGAGGATATGTCTTTAAAGAAGAGTCTATGTTTATTTTTCAGCTAATTTTATGTGTTTTATGGCCTATGTGTCTGTTCTCTGGTGCCAGCAGTGAAGATAGCTAGTTGTAGGCCATTGAATAAGTCATTTAATTTCTCATTAACTCAATTTTATCAGCTCTAAAATGACAACTTGTAGACAGATGACCTACTGTACTGCTTAATTCTCAGACAGAATTGTTAAGGAATAAAGAACAGGGAGCCAAGGGAGAGAGGTAAAAAAAATCACATTTATTTAGTCCTGTTGTGTTCCAGGTACATAGATGCTTTATATGCATTTTCTTATTTAATCTCTCTACACCCAAACAAGGTAAATCCTTTTCCATCCAAGGAAACTAAGACTCAGAGAAGTTAAATAACTTCTTTAAAGTTATGTAGCACAGATTATACCCGGACCTGGCTGATTTAAGACCCCATATAATTTTTTTCTTTGTCTGTTAGGAGTACTCAGATACAAAATCTTCTAGTATTCTTTGTCAGATTCTCTGCCTTGCCTGCTGTAATGAATGTCTATTCCTTTTGTACTTTTTCTACAGTTGTAACGCTGATTTATTATTCACCTCCTAATAGGTATCCCAGCTTCCATTCCATTCATTATTAAAGCGATCCTATGTACTGCTACTAGATGACTCTTCCTTAAATGCTTCCTTTTTCACATCAGCTTATTGCTCTAAAGTCTTCAATTAATGATTGTTAGGCAGATTTCTTAACTGGGCTTTCAAGATTCTTTGTAAATTAACTCAAGTCTATTCTAAACTTACTTTGTTCCACTTCCCAATATTGTGTCTGTTTCATTCAGAATGAGCTTCTCATTGCTGAATATACCATGTACAGTTTGTTTCCTGTGTTATTTATCTTAAATTCTGATCATCTTTTAATACACAATTCAAGTTCTACTTCTTTGAAGCTTTATTTACACCTTCCTCTGAACCTTTAAATTACTTACCTGTACCATTGGCATTGGTTCAATATCTCTTCCTTTTCATGTGTGTATTTCTTGTTTATTTTTCTGTAACTGTGTTTTTTCTTCCTCACAGGCAGACACATGCTACTATTTAGTGTGTCTACTATTTGCCCTTATATTATAGATACTCAAGGAAGATTTTAATGGATGAAAAAAATCAGATAATAAGAACTGCTATGATACAAAGTATTTTGCACATGGAAATAAATGCATTACTTAACTTAATTTCCATATTACAAAACAATGATCATTATAGAAAAAAGTACTTTCAAGTTATAAAATCTACTTTGTTTTGAAGGAAGAAAAAATTCATTTCAGGATCTGTTCTTCTAGATAGAAATTTTAGTGATGGCAAATCATGTAAATTTTTATGACCCTTAACCTCAGAAAAAATTTTAATTACCCATTCTTTATTGGTACCATGAAATAATAAGCAATCATTAAGCCTTCCTAAGTTTTTAGCAACTATCTCAAAGTAAATTTAATGCTATATTGCAAATATCGTGTGACTGCCAAAAGGAAAAGTTGAGATTCTAGCTGCCTTTGGTTTGGATACCACATTTCTATTACATCATTAGATTTTTATTAGCTCCATTACATAATTCATATTGAACATATGGCAAAACCAAATCCCTACCTCCTTTTGTTTTTTTTGGTACATGTGTGAAAGTAACTGAGAGAGAGTGTACAAGTACACGCTGTTATTTAGTTATTCTGATAGGAGCTGCAAGATGTGCGTAAGTCACTGTATAAGAAGAAAATGTGATACGGTGTTTTACAGATAAAATGCTGTAGATATTCAAAGGGAGGAGGACTTACTTCTGGCTGAGGCTCTCAGCAAAGGACCTGGACCCAGGAAATCTCATTCTGTGTATTAGTGGTTATCTTAGGTACTTTTAACAGAAATCTGTTTAATTAACTATATACATATACTACATTTTCTAGAAGAGATCTGAATTCAGGAATTTTATTTTGTTGTCTCAATTATTATACTTGTATATTCACACTGTCTCAGAGTTTGTGCCCTAAAACATGGTTATTGTAACTACCTTCTAACATACCGTGTTAAAAATGTGATGATCTGATAGTTTTATTTCTCCCTTTCCTTGAAATACGCCTACAAAAATGACCTTGATAAATATAATTATAGATTTCCTGCTAAGTTTCTTCTCCTTCTCCACCATATACAAAATGTTGGTTTCGGGTACTAGCACAGCCTCTGTAGGATGTGGGTATGTGTGTGTGTGTGTATGTGTCTTTCAGTATTAAAATCATCCTTTGTTCTGTTTGTTTTATGCCTAAGCACATGAACACAATTCTTTCAACCTGGCTTCCAAGTTTCATAAATAAGAAAGGGTGGATCACATCCCAAGTTTACAAATACCAGTGTTAAATGAAGGAGTGTCGAGATTCTTTAAGCCTAATGTCCATTCTTGAGAATTCCATGAAAAACCATTGCTCTTTTTTTTCCCTTCCAGTTTTATTGAGATAATTGACATATAGCACTGTATAAATTTAAGATGTATAGCATAATAATTTGACTCATATACGTCATGAAGTTAGATTTTCTTTTCTCGTGTGTATATGTATTTTTAAACATTTCCTTCATGTTTTGTTTTCCATTATATACTTTGGGCAGTCAACTTTATTTTCTGGTCTTCTCATGACTTTGCTAACTTTACTGCCTTTCATAGATTTGCATTTGAGTAGGAAGCTACTTAGTAAAGAACCTGTGATTTTTATAGGAAGTATAATATATGTATTGAAACAGTCATAAACTGGGTAGAGAAAGGAGTACTGTGGTAATTTGGAGCCTGAATGGTGTTCCCTTCTGACTTGACATGCGTTATCTAGAGATTTCTTTTGAGCCTTAGCTTCCTCATTAGTAAAACCTTGAAGTTTGGATGAGATAATGTTTAAGGCCTCTGCCTGCTTTAAAGTTCTACAAAATATATTAGTAACACTCAAGTGACTAAATTAAAAAAAACTCAAAACACTGTCTAGTCAGTAATAAACTATTTTTTATGCTTCTGTGTTTAATTGTTTAGGTACATAATCAATAAATCAAAAATTGTTTCCATCTAATGTGTGATTTGTATATAGTGTAAAAGAGACCAAAATTTTATCTAAGTACAGTACGATGTTTTGGAGTTTTCTTTTTTCTGGTTTTGATAAGATAATTATTCCTATAGCCTTAATTGTACATTTACAAACTGTTCAAAATAAATGGTCAGATAATTTGATTTGAAGTTTTCTTTGCAGTGTGAGACTCAAGTTCTCCCTGCCTCTGAAATGTGAGGGTATCAAGGATGTGGCCCAGGTAACCTGTAAAAGGCATAAGTATTCTCTTTGGGTCCTGACTGGAGCTGGGTTAGTCACGAAGTGTCTTGGACTTTATCTTTGCCATATCATGAGTAGCGTAGCAGAAACCCAGGATGCTTTTAACTCCATAGACAAACCACACACTTTAAGAAGCAGAAGTGAGAATCTAGGGAGCACAGATAGATGCCAGCTCATAAAGAAGAGCAACAGAATAAATTAGAATTGTGTAAAAATGCTATTGTTACGGATATGGAAAAACAAAATTTGAAAAAATACTGACCTGGCACTGAAATCTATTCCAACAAGATTTGAGCAAGTTTGGGCAAAAATTCCTAAGGGAAAATGGTATTTATTTGTACCTATTTTATGGCAGGTACAGTGCCCTTTAGCGTATACTTTTGTTGAAGTATATTTCACACCACTCTGTCTCAGCAGTGGACTTTCTAGGATATGCAGTTCTTAATTATTGCCTGATTGCCTGATTCCTCGTTACACAGAAATTAAAAGCCTAACAAATATGTTTTTTAACAATCTGAAGGCTACACTGGCTATTTGAATTACTTACTGAAATAAGAAGTAGCAACTGAGTTGTGTTCATGTTAATTCTGTGTTGAAGAAGTTAAATTGAGAGCTGATGATGGCTCTGAGCTTAGCTTGGATAAGATTTTAACATGAAATATCATTTTTATTTTTCATGTTTTTAAGCACTAACTAGGGTTTATGTAGAAGAGGGAATGAGTTTTAAAAAACTGAGCTTCCTCCTGTTTTGAAAAAGGAATGGAAATAAGAGTGTAAAAGTATTTTTCTTTTGTTTTTAAATTTAATTAATTTAATTAATTTATTTTTGGCTGCCTTGGGTCTTCGTCGCTGCACGCAGGCTTTCTCTAGTTGCGGCGAGCGGGGGCTACTCTTTGTTGTGGTGCACGGGCTTTTCATTGCAGTGGCTTCTCTTGTTGTGGAGCATGGGCTCTAGGCGCACGGGCTTCAGTAGTTGTGGCTCGCGGCTTTAGAGCACAGGCTCAGTAGTTGTGGCGCATGGGCTTTGTTGCTCCGTGGCAAGTGGGATCTTCCCGGACCAGAGCTCGAACCTGTGTCCACTGACTTGGCAGGCGGATTCTTAACCAGTATGCCACCAGGGAAGCCCAAGAGTGTAAAAGTATTTTTCAATTTTTAATTCTTTGGATTCATCGTTTCCTCTAAAAGTTGGTCTAAAACAGGGTTATATCTGATAGCACATTGAATGTCAAGAGTTTCTAGAGTTGGTGACGTAGACAGTAAATGTCAGAAATTAGGTATATGCCTGGTAGGAAAGCCCATTCATCATTCTTCAATTACAGTCCTCAATTGTAAGTTATATTTCATACTAAAATGTTGTATTTGTAGTTCGGTCTTTTGTGAAATAAGCACCCCAACTCAGATTGAATTCGGATTCATAGCCAACCTTGTTTTTTTCTGTTCTTTAAGTGACTAAGCCCCCTCTAAGTTGTTGTGTTATTTCTTAAAAGTGTAGCAAGGATTTTATGTAACTAAATGTTATTTAAATGTTTATCCTATTTCATTGTACCTGAAAATCCTTTATATAACTGTGTTGAATGGATATGTTTAGTTTATTGGTTTTATAATATTATGCTTGTTTGGATTGTTTTATTAAGCATCAGTGAAATCTTGTATAGTAAGAAACGTAATATTTTAAAACTGATAAATAGGTTTAAAAAAATCTTTCGTAATCACATACACACTTCCTATTTGAAATACCTTCTGGATACCGAGATTCCTCACTTGGTTGTATCATAACCTCTTTAACTTCTTCTTTTTTTTTTTTTTTTAAATCCTGAACTCCCCGATGGGTTTCAGGGAGGTTTTTTTTTTTTCTTTTTTAAAGATTTATTTATTTTATTGATTGATTGATTGATTGCTATGTTGGGTCTTCGTTTCTGTGCTAGGGCTTTCTCTAGTTGCGGCAAGCGGGGGCCACTCTTCATCGCGGTACGCGGGCCTCTCAGTATCGCGGCCTCTCTTGTTGCGGAGCACAGGCTCCAGACGCGCAGGCTCAGTAGTTGTGGCTCACGGGCCCAGTCGCTCCGCGGCATGTGGGATCTTCCCAGACCAGGGCTCAAACCCGCGTCCCCTGCATTAGCAGGCAGATTCTCAACCACTGCGCCACCAGGGAAGCCCTCTTTAACTTCTTAAAGCTTTTCTCTACTTGTACATAGGGATAAAATTGAGTTGTTAATTTGTGTGCATCTCTGAAGTCTTAAATTCTAATCACTTTGTACTAGTTAGGTTCCAAAATAGTCTGTACTGGGAGAATAATGCAGAACCCACAAATCAAATATAAACATGAGTCTAGCATATCAAGAATCTTTGATATGACAAATTGTTGTGTTATGCAGCAGCAGTAGCCATTGTCTTTTTTTTTTTTTAAGAAACCTTAAATCACAAATTCCGTTAAATGGAATTGAATGAACAAATGTATTGTGCATTTCCTTTTATTATGTTTATTTGAGCTACAAGAGATGTTTCTCTAGTTTTAATATGCCATAATTTACTAAGTCCACTTGCATATTTTATTTCAACCCTTCCATTGTTTTTTTATATAAAGCATCCAATGTATTTCAGGTACCTTTAGTAGCCACTAGGAATAGAGAGGCTGAACAAGAGAAGTTCTTACTGTTGTGGAGTTTATGGATCCATGAGAAATAGAGGTATTATATTAGCAATGACTGCTGTGATAATTGTTAAGAAAGGAACGTTTAAAAGATTGCTGTGGGAGCATTGGGGATGCTCTCTTGTCTGGAGGTCAGGGAAAGCCACTCTTAGAAAATGGCGTTTAAACGGATCCTGGAAGGGATGACTCAAGAAGGAGATGGTTAGGCAAGAAGGGGAGGAAATGTATTCTAGACAGAGGAAACAGCATGTGCAGAGATACTGAGAGGCGAAGTAGCATGTTCATGGAATTGAAGGAATTTCAGTATGGCTGGTGCTTAAGATGTGAGGGAGAATGGTTTCGAATTAGTCTGACGTAAGCAGGAGCCAGATCTTTGAGAGTTTATGTAAGTCATGGTGATAATTTTTTACTTAGCCATGGAAGATTTTATTTATTTATTTATTTATTTGGCTGCGTCAGGTCTTAGTTGTGGCACGTGGGATCTTTAGTTGTGGCCTGTGGGATCTTCTTTTTAGTTGCGGCATGTGGGATCTAGTTCCCTGACCAGGGATTGAACCTGGGTCCCCTGCATTGGGAGTGTGGAGTCTTAGCCACTGGACCACCAGGGAAGTCCCAGCCATGGAAGATTTTTAATAGTAAATAACTTTATGTGGTTTAAAAAGTCCAGTCTGGCTGCGAATGAAGAGTAGTTTAGAAGCGAGTAAGGTTAAATGCATTGAGACTAGTCCTTGTGGGAAGCTGTGGCCTGGATTAAGATGGTACTAGAGATGATGAAGGAGAGTGAATAGATGTGAGAGATAGTTTGAAGGTAGAATTTGTTGGGCTTAGTTGATATATAGTGAGCTACAAAGAGAAGGAGTCAGGGATGACTTTTCTAGTTTGAGCAATTGAGTGACTACTGGGGCCATTTACTGAGATAGGGAATACTGGAACAGATACAAATTTTGAGGAGAAATCATAAGTCGGTTTTGGACATGTTATGTGAAGTTCATGAAGGAGAGCCCAGTTGTGAAAATGTTGCTAAATGCCAATGTTTAAGTTGTAAGTGGAGGAGGGGGTGCAAAGACTGAAGAGTGGTAAGAAAAGTGGAAAACCTGAGAGCATGATACCTAGAAGCCAAGGGAAAAGTGTTTCCAGGAAAGGAGTGGTTAATTGCTGCTTTTTGCTTTTGTCGTGCTGAATATTACCAATATTCCTAGTACATGTTACTTACCCTTCTTTGAATTTCTCTAGTTCTGTTTGATCTTGCTGATCTAGTTATACAGAGTAATTCAGATTTGGGTACTTCTTAGTCATGAATAAGGGTAAAGAAGTAACTTTTTTTTTCCTGTTTGAATCTCTAATGATTCATGATAATAACCAGTGATCTTTGGGCATTTTGGTTGCGAGAGCATATTGGGCCAATATCTTTGAGGAACCATCTCTACTAATTCTGTGGTGATTGAGTATAAGGACCTGGTTATCTTTTGAGTATAGCTTGGCTAATTTTTCCTAAATGTATGAAATACAAACGTATTTTATTTGTCCATAATAAAACCATTTTGACCATATACGTGACTCCCCCAATTTTTTAATGTTTCGCTTTCAACAGTAGCTTACTCGTACCTGTCAAACTGAGTGAGCCTTTCACATTCTTTGTCTTAAGAGACTTCAGAGGTCACTTTGTCCAACTTCATATTAGATGACATTTTGGAGACATGGTCACTCAACTTCACTCAACTTTTATGTATTTGAAGTCCCTGAATAGGAGATTTTATCCATGCTTTCTGTGAATGTTTAAAAATCTGCTTTATTAAAACCTTTGCTCTTGGGGCTTCCCTGGTGGCACAGTGGTTGAGAGTCTGCCTGCTAATGCAGGGGACACGGGTTCGAGCCCTGGTCTGGGAAGATCCCACATGCCGCGGAGCAGCTGGGCCCGTGAGCCACAACTACTGAGCCTGCGCGTCTGCAGCCTGTGCTCCGCAACAAGAGAGGCCGCGATAGTGAGAGGCCTGTGCACCGCGATGAAGAGTGGCCCCCACTTGCCACAACTAGAGAAAGCCCTCGCATAGAAATGAAGACCCAACACAGCCAAAAATAAATAAATAAATAAATAAATTAAAAAAAAACAAAAACCTTTGCTCTCTTACACTTTTTCTTGTTTTAACAAACTACATGGTGATAAGATGATGGTGTCTTCTCCTTAAGTTCTTGTCACTTCATCATCAACCAGTTATTCACAGCTTATCAGTATTAAGTCTAGAGTAGAAGTTCTCATCATTGTGTTCTTTTTCTTTTAGAAGTTGACATCATCAGCAAGGCAAATCAAAAAACTGTTAAACACTTTGCTGTAGCAGAACAGCAGTACCTCTGCTTCATCAGAAACTTTATCTTAAGTGAGAGGGAGGCTGAGGATAAGAAGTCAGTATAGAACCTACTTACCCAAAGGGAAGGAGACCAGAGCTACTTGCGTGGTCACAGTTGGATGAGAGGAGCCTGGGAGTGGGGCTTGGAGGAGGGGTTTGGATCTTCAGGCCTCTCTGGATGTGGAAAAGTAACAGGGGAAGGAAAATGTGCATGGGAGTGGAATCCTTGAGGACCATAGGGGAAGAGATGGTAAGTTTTATTTTTTAAAAAGAGAGATTTGAGGGCTTCCCTGGTGGCGCAGTGGTTAAGAATCCACCTGTCAATGCAGGGGACAGAGGTTCGACCCCTGGTCTGGGAAGATCCCACATGCCGTGGAGCAACTAAGCCCGTGCACCACAACTACTGAGCCTGTGCTCTAGAGCCCACGAGCCACAACTACTGAGCCCACGTGCCACAGCTACTGAAGCCCTCGCGCCTCGAGCCCATGCTCCGCAGCAAGAGAAGCCACCACAATGAGAAGCCCACGCACCGCAACGAAGAGTAGCCCTTGCTTGCCGCAACTAGAGAAGGCCCGCGTGCAACAGTGAAAACCCAATGTAGCCAAAAATAAATAAATAAATTAAAAAATAAATAAAAGGAGAGATTTGAGATAATGAGAATGTATGACAGAAGGGCAAGTCCCCTTCCTTCCCCTAACTCGCCCAAAAGGGGGCAGGG
Source organism: Balaenoptera ricei (assembly GCF_028023285.1). Lineage (NCBI taxonomy): Eukaryota > Metazoa > Chordata > Mammalia > Artiodactyla > Balaenopteridae > Balaenoptera > Balaenoptera ricei. Next base: position 77,368,478 of record NC_082640.1, read on the forward strand.
AGTATTGTAGTTTGAAGGAATATATTCATGGAGATGTTTTAGAAAGCATTTGTCACATAGAGAGTAACTTCCTGGCTGCCCAGACAAGTCTTCATTAATTCAACAAAGATTTTGAGTCTCTTCTGTGTGCTAGATTCTATTTTCTTACCTTATCTCCTGTTTCCCTTCCATTCTTTATACCACTGTACTCCCAGTGATGATTTTTCTCCATCACACAATGCATGCCTTTGCACTTGTAGTTCCTCTGCCCGAAGCCCTTCCCCACCTCCGCTCCATAACCACACGGCTCTTGCTCCTCTACTTCATTCAAGTCTCTGCTCAAATGTCATCCATTCAAAGAAATCTTTCCTGCCACCCTTTGTAAAGTGGCATCCTTTTTTCCTCCTACCACTCCGTCCTTTTATCCTACTTTGTTTGTCATCATAGCACTTGTCACTACAATACCAACTTCCTTCCTTCTTTCCTTCCATCACCCTCCCTTTCTCTCTGCTCACAAACCATGTAAAAACTAGAATGTGTTCTGTGAATTGTGCTGTTCATGCCTGTGTCCCCAGGCTTAGCACTGTGCTTGCCCTAGTAAGTGCTCAATAAATATTTATGGAGTGAAGGAATGTTAAGTTCATGATTCTGATCACTTTCTTTGGATGTACACTGCCAGTTTTAATTCTTTGATCTTTTTTTTTTTAGATTCCCTTCCGTTAATACATTCTTCTTTTAGATATAATAATACCATTGTTTATGCATTTTAGGTCAGTCTTTTGTTTTTGTCTTTCACTAAGGAGATGTCCTGTATTTTGCCATCCTGGAGCTCCGTTATTTTATCCTAAGCAGGAGACTTAGCTTGGTGTGGTGGAAAGATCATTGGTTAGCTAACTGAAGACTCTGGTTCAGGTTTAAGCTTTGATTTTATTTGTGTGATCTTGGTCAAATCAGCCTTCTCTGATTTGTGAAATTAATAAATTTAGATGATCTTTATGACATTATACTTTGATTTACATTAAATATCTGAGTAATTGAAGTCTCACTCTACTCTTAAATCTTATTGTTTCAGTGTTTTATATACAGTAGTTTTGCTTGCCAATTGTTTAGTTACATAGTTGCATAAAGTCAAAGTATTTACAGAAACTTTTTTCTGTCCAATAGATAAATTTACTTTTCTCATCATGTATAATACATGTAGTCATGTGTTCTGTAATCGTGCCATCAGGGCAGATTCTTCCCCATGGCTCTTCTTTATATGGGAAAGACACACTGATGATTTGCTTCTCCTTTTATTTTTTAAAAATTTATTTATTTATTTATTTATTGGCTCTGTTGGGTCTTCGTTGCTGCACACGGGCTTTCTCTAGTTGCGGCGAGCGGGGGCTACTCTTTGTTGTGGTGTGCCGGCATCTCTTTGCGGTGGCTTCTCTGTTGCGGAGCACGGGCTCTAGGCACGCCGGCTTCAGTAGTTGTGGCACGTGGGCTCAGTAGTTGTGACGCATGGGCTTAGTTGCTCCACGGCATGTGGTATCTTCCCGGACCAGGGGTTGAACCTGTGTCCCCTGTATTGGCAGGCAGATTCTTAACCACTGTACCACTAGGGAAGTCCCTGCTTCTCCTTACACAGGATAAATTTACTTACTTTTGCTTGAGTTTTAGTTTCACTTTTATCTTCTTTGGGAACTCTTGAGGAATCTCGTACATGTATTTTTGCTTATTTGAGGTAATCTATCTACCTCAAGGCCATCAGTAAAGCCTGGAACTGTGTTTTTCAAACTGTAGAGCCCTAGAATTTCTGTGGAGGTTGCCTCAGGTTCTTCCCAATGGGGCGCAGGAGGGCTGACTCTGCCCTTTCCCCTTCTACCAAACTGTTTTGTTTTATCCTTTTTTTTTGGAGGAGGCGGATAGTGGCTTCTTTAAGATAATTTGAAAAAGGACTTTGCTGTTTCAAAAAGTATACTAGTGGAAGTAAACTAGATATTTGACTCATAGTAATATTTGCTATTAATACTGGCAACTTGTCTTACAAAAATAATTTGGATGGAGACTCTGTCAAGCATCTTTATTAAGAAGAAGGTGAATGTTACAAGGAAAAGAATACCTAGAAATGTCAGGGATGGCTATTAAGTACTGTGTTATTGCTAAGAATCACTACCCAGGCCTACCATAAACCTGTTCCATTTAGACACAGTAGACCTGTCTGGGACTGCTGGATTACAGGCATACTTGGAAGCAAGGTTTTTGCTCTCAGATTTCTTCCCCCTGTTACCAAGGTACTTGATTAGTCGAGGTTTTTGTCCTAATATGACTTCAGTTCAAGGGATGCACCTTTAACTATTGCTGTTTTCTTCTGAGAGTCAGAGCCATATTATCTTTAGCCTAAATAGCTATCATATGGGAAAAGGCAACTTCTTTTCGCTTTATATTCTTACTGTTCTAATATATAGAATGGTACCTCTTTAATATAGAAGGTATATGATCTTCTAAAAATTTAAAGAATCATATCCTAGCATAATCTATTTTGTTGTTCTGTACCAGAGGTGGTTCTGGTACCTCTGTTTGTTTGTTTAGTTTAGATTTAGAGTGCTTTTCTAAAGCCTTAGAGGGGAAAACCAACTATTATTACCACATGGTACAACTGCATTTTCAAAGCACTGAGGCCAGAGATTTGGAATCTGTTTTGTGTATTTTTTCAAATTGCTGTCATTTGTTAGCTGATTTTGCCCTCCTATAATTTTACTCTATTCTTTATAACTTTACTATATGCCACTGAGGAAAGAATTACAATAGAACTACTATAATCAAGATGAGAGACAAAATACTGTTGATCCATAGAATCAACATGTGATTAAATCTAACAGTAGGAAAATATTCCCAGTGCAGATGATGTTCCTTATACAGAGCATCTTCCTTCTCAGAGGAAATCTAAAGTTTATCTTTGATGACAGTATACTATATTATAACAATAAAAAAAAAGAGAACTAAACTTACTGAAAGAAACATAGGAAAAGGGGATTAATAATCAAAGGGAACTTCTTACGGTGGTGTTGTAAAGTAGAATTTTCAGTGAAATTCAAATAAGGTTATATTTTCACTTCTGTATCTTACTTAAATTTGTTCAGATTTTAAAAGGTGACTTGGTGAAGACTGATAATATTACATACATTAAGACTCCTACAACACTCAGCATATATTAGCTTGACTGCTTCTGGCACATGCTTGAGAGGCATTCGTGGTATGATTGAAAGCAAGATGCAGCAACCAAATACTAGAGTTCTAGTCCTAATTCTAGTCTTGTGACCTGAGTCATACCCTTTGATAAAAATATTCATCGTGCTTCCTTTGCAATGTTACTGTGAGGACGGGATGCAGTAATATGTGTGAAAGTGCTCTGAAAACTGTAAACCTACATAAATTTAAGAAGAATGTTATAATCTCATCATTATCATCGCAATACTACTATCTCAACCAATTCTCTAGGGGCTTTTACCACTAGGAAGGGTATCTCTGCGCGCACAATTTTATTTTTTACCCTAGCTTTTGGGAATAAAATGATTTTTAAAAAAAATGTTTATTTATTTATTTATTTGGTTGCGCCGGGTCTTAGTTGCGGCTCACGGGCTCCTTAGTTGCAGCTCACCGGCTCCTTAATTGGAGCACGTGGGCTCCTTTAGTTGCAGCAGGTGGGCTCCTTAGTTGCGGCATGCAGGCTCCTTAGTTGTGGCATGTGAACTCTTAGTTGTGGCATGCATATGGGATCTAGTTCCCTGACCAGGGATCAAACCTGGCCCCCTGCAATGGGAGCGTGGAGTCTTAACCACTGCGCCACCAGGGAAGTCCCAGTACAATGATTTTTAAAAATTTATTTATTTTTATGGTGGCAAAATAACATGTAACTTACTATTTTAATCATTTTTAAGTGTACAATTCAGTGGCATTGGGTACATTCAAAGTGTTGTCTAACTATCACCGTGACTCATTTTTAGAGCTTTTTGATTATACTAAACAGAAACAGTAACTTCCAATTCTGCCCTCCTACCAGCCCTTGGTAACCTCTGTTCTACCTTCTATCTCTAGGAATTTGCCTATTCTAGGTCCTTCATAACTGGAGTCATATAATTTGTGGCCTTTTGCGTCTGGCTCCTTTCACTTAGCATAATGCTTCCAATGTTCATCTGTGTTGTAGTGTATATCAGAATTTCATTCCTTTTTAAGGCTGAATAATCCATTGTATGTATATACCACTCATATGTACATCTTTTTTTTTTTTTTTGGCTGTGCCATGCGGCTTATGGGACCTTAGTTCCCTGACGGGGGATCGAACCTGGGCCCTTGGCCGTGAAAGCGCGGAGCCCTAACCACTGGACCATCAGGGAATTCCCCATACATACATCTTGAAATCCATATGTTGATGAATATTAGGATTGTTTCCATCTTTTGGCTATTATGAATAATGCTGCCACACACACTGGTGTACAAGTATCTGAGTCCCTGATTTCCATTCCTTTGGGTATATACATAGAAGTAGAATTGCTGGATCATATGGTAATTCTCTGTTTAACTTTTTGAGGAACCACCAAACTGTTTTCCCAAAATACAGTGATTTTTATAAGGCAGTGTTCACTGTAGTTTTTCTGACCTTTGGGCCAAAAGTTTAAGCAATTAAAGAATCAGGTTGGGACTTCCCTGGTGGCACAGTGGTTAAGAATCCTCCTGCCAGTGCAGGGGACATGGGTTTGATCCCTGGTCTGGGAAGATCTCACATGTTGCGGAGCAACTAAGCCCGTGTGCCACAACTACTGAGCCTGCGCTCTAGAGCCCGTGAGCCACAACAACTGAGCCCGTGAGCCACAACTACTGAAGCCCGTACGCCTAGAGCCCGTGCTCTGCAATAAGAGAAGCCACTGCAATGGGAAGCCCACACACTGCAACAAGGAGTAGCCGCCACTCACTGCAAGTAGAGAAAGCCCACGCACAGCAACGAAGATCCAATGCAGCCAAAAAAATAATAATAAGAAGAAAATAAAATAGAATCAGGTTATGTTTTCAGATTATTTTTTATTCAAGGCTTGTTGAGAAATTGGGAAGGTAGGATGTGTTCATCAGCTAATTATTATTATTTATAATGTGTTGTTTGACAGGACTATTGCAAAGAATTTGCAATTTATATAAATATTAAAATAGTGTAAAGATATGAACTATCAAACAGATGGTAGTGGAATTAAAATTGGAGAACTGGAATCCAATGTCTTAGTTAATGGAATAATATATCCAGCTTCTGATTATTCATTTGTAGTTGATCTGTTTCATGGATTGTGACAGTGCTTATTAATTCAGTCTGGCTTCTTCTACCATTTACCTGCCTTCCAGGCTCACCCTTGTTCCATTCCTTCTTTGTTGATATATGTTTCAGATGCACATTAATTTTGATATTAATAAAGCAGTGCATCTTGGGGGTATGATGTAAATTTGATTTTTTGTTTTATTATCTGTGTTGCTTCTTGACTCTGTATGTGCATAATTGAAAACTGATTTTATATATGGTTTCAATCCAATTTAAATCAATAGTGAGAATAATGTTTTGTATATATGAGATGATTTTCTTATGAAATCAATATCAAGATTAGAAGGGGCCTACTTCAAGTGTTCTTAAATTCTCTCTGTTACAACATCCCTTTAGGATTGCTATCTGCATAGACACGTAAAGTGATATAAAACTATTTTTTTGAGTAGGGATTGCAGCATAGATTGTTCTCATATTGAACTTAAATGTCCTTTCTGAAGCTTATACCATTTTGGGGGAGGGAGATATAGAGTACTAATGCTGCTGCTTATAATGATTTTAAGGTAAAACAGTTTTGCTGAATAATAAATCCTGAATGACAAACATATTAAGCCCTTGGATTTTTACTGTTTAGTCTGTTTAACAAAGATGCTCTTTTAGAGGTGGTATTTATATAGTAAATTAAAAGTATATGTAATGATAAATTAATGATTTTTCAAAATGTGATCCTTTAAAAAATAATGTGTGTATTTATACTCACATTTATGATCAGGAATTTCATGTCTATTAGTTGGTTAAAAGGAATTTTATGAAAAGGATATACGACAAGAATTCAGGCAAGATTCCTGTTTGTTTGGGATTGTCTTTTTATAACTTTGTGGAGTTCACATTTAGAAGATGTGTTTGGCTTTGTTGATTACTTGCTGCGGTAGGTTGGAATGTTAAGGTTCTAAGGATGTCTTTCCTAGCCTACAGTCCTTGTCACAGTAGTTGGGAAGCCCTAGGGGTTTTTTGGTGAGAGTCTTAGGCAAGTAGAAATGAGTGCAGCTGCAAAATAAAAGGTTGCCAATACAGGAAATTAAGGGAAAAAGATAAAATAGTGTTCAGAAAGGGTGACACTCTATGAAGGTAATGGCTATACCCAACTGTTGACCCCTATTCACTTGAAAAATGATTTGATTTTTTTCTTTAAAATCAACTTTATTGAAGTATAATTTACATAAAATATATTCATTTTAAGTGTATAGTTTGAGTTAAGTTTTGACAAATGTATACACTTGTGAACCACCATTCAAATCAAGGTGTAGAACATTTCCATCAGAGCAAAAAATGCCTTCATTCCCTTTTGCTCTTAGTCTCTCCATCCCAGGCAACTACTGATTTGCTTTCTGTCACTAAAGATAGATTTTGCCTATTCTAGAATTACATATATATGGAATTATATATACTATGTGCATTCTTTTGTGTTTTATAAAAGTACCTATTTTTAGTAGTTTGATGATTTTACTGCTGAATAGTTTGCTACTGTATGACTAAGCCACAACCTTTTTCTCTCTCTACTTGCTGATAGACATTTAGGTTATTTCCAGGTTTTGGCTACTATGAATAAAGCTGCTTTGGACATTTGTGTCCAATTGTTTGTGTGGACATATATTTTATATTTTCATTTCTCTTGGGGTAGAATTGTGGGTCATAGGGTTTTTGTATGTTTACCTTTATAAGAAACAGCCAGTTTTCCAAAGTGATTGTACCATTTTTTACCTCCACCAGCAATGTGTCAGAGTTCAAATTATTCTACATCCTACTAACATTGGGGGGTTGGCTAATTAAAGACTTTGGTTCATATTCACTGAGTAGAAATTGTGTTATATGCAGACCTTTATGGCAGTTATAAAAGAGACTTGATATAGTTTTTAAAGTTTAGTAATGATAGCTACTTTGCTACCCTTTACATCTCCTTTGTGCCAGGTACTGTGTTAATGACTTTACATACATTATAATCTCTAATCCTTAAAATGGTTCCAGAAAATAGAATGTGTTATCTTCATTTAATGGACAGGAATCCTGGGCTAGTAAGGATTTACTAGGCTTAAGATTTAGGCTTAAGATTTTGATTCTGAGTTTGATTGTAAAACCCTAGATTTCTTTATTTAATTTTATTTCAGTATTTTGGTCTTTCCTTTTCCTTTATAGAGGACAGTTAGAATGAGTATGATTTCAGCTAATATCATGGTCCTTTGGGTTTGGGATCTCCAAATTGAACTGAGAAAGGTCTACAAAGAATTATAGAAGATGCCCCAGGGAAAAATAAAGGAGTTGTAAAGTTTTCTGTGTGTGTGTGTCTGTCTTTCTGTATGTGTGTGTCTGTGTGTGAAAGAAAGAGCATGCATACTTGCTTTTCTGAGAAGAGATGTTAAGTATCTAATTAGATGGCACTTTCCTATGTGTTCTCTTATCTGAGTTGTGAATAATAGGGGAAAATGGAAAAGCCCTGGAATTACTAGAGAGGGGAGACAGGTAGTGGTGAATTAACAGTAACTGGGTCAAGAAGCTTGTTTTTATCTTCAAGCAACTTAGTTGCCATTGGAATGATCTTGTTTCACCATGTGAGAATCAGTCTATAGGCATTTATTTTTTTAACATATCCCTAGATGATTACTGTTTAATTGTATGTGAGTTGTATCACAGTGTTAGGTTGAATTTCAGAGCAGAATTTTTATAAGAAAATCTTGGCCAGTTATTTCCCAAATAGACAAATTGTGTGAAACAATCCATATTTTGCAGATTTTTTTTAATTTAAAAAATAATTGTTTAAATTTGGGTCCTTTTAATTTCATTTTTTTCCTTTCCTACCCTGTTTGCAGACATTTCAACCTACGAATGAAGAGGGACACTTCCCTTTTCAGTGATGAATTTAGGGTGGAAACATCAAATATGGTACTTGATTATGATACCTCTCATATTTACACTGGACATATTTATGGTAAGTTGAACCTTAAAAGAACCCTCTTTAATTTTTTTCTACACAAGGAAATATATGCATTTTGAAGTATAGGCAAATATTTCAGAAAGATGGGATAAGTCCTGGGGAGATTTGAGTGTATCGTGAAGAGCAATGGGCTTTGAAGAACAAAGTAATTCTTGGATCAGCCTTTACATATATGTTTAGTATTGAATTATGCAGCGTCTGACTTCTGAAAGGTATGAAGTTTTGACTCTCTCACTACCTCCAAACTGTTAGGTTTTTAAAAAAATTTTAATGATTTATATAATTTTCTGATCTTCCAAGCAAGGAATTAACAGTAACTTAACTATGTTTTATAACGAAACTGTAAAGATTATCTTAACAGCCAAAAATAATGTGACAAAGTCGTTCATAGGAAAATCCTCCCAGGGCCTTCCTTCCTCTGGATCTATTTGCTTTTTGTTCACAATTCTAATGAATTTCTCTTACTATACCAGATTTAAAAAGGTATTAGGGAGATGGGGGGCACACTTATTAGCCCAATAGAAAATTACATCTGTCAGCTGAGTAATGTAAGAAGAGTAGAACAATTGATGGAAGTCGTAAAAAAGTTTAAAAAAGTCTTCTGGCGGCATTAGGGGCAAAATATCATTGAGTTACAACTGTACGTTAATAAATACTCAAGATGATCCTATTTATTAAGAGTTATTAAAGTTAACTGAAAGTTAAATTTTATGTCTACATATTAGAGAGATTTCCACTCAAAATCCTAACTTGAAAAATTAAATTCTTTGAGAAAGGTTTCTTATTTTTTTTTATGATGATGGGTAAATGAGGCATTTCTGTACTTAAAATTTCTTATTTGTAGATCAAGCGTAGTTAAAAAATTAGAAGTTTTTTTGTATTCTTATAATTCTTTAATGGAAAAGGAAAGTATTTTTCCATAGGTCGAGATTTCTAATGTTAGATTATAGTTTTCTGTTATTTTCTTGATCATTTATCTTGCTGGGCAAGTAACTTAGTAGTCTCCCAGCACCCCCCCAACCCCAGCTTTTTTTTTTTTTGGTAGGTGATAGTCAAAAAGTGTACAAGACTAAATGAGTTTGCAGATAAACATCATATCATTTAAAATACAAATGTCTTGGAGTCAGCTTCAGTCTATGATTAACTTAAAGTCAACTAATTACTGTTAATTTACAACTTAGAAATTGCAGAAAGCCTGATTTTTGTTTTAATGAGAAATTTTTAAATGGCAAATTTAACTTTTAAAGCCCCCTCCTAACTTCCCACCTCTTCTTATTTGATGTTTGGTACTCAGCTTTTCTTTATGACTGTATTAAAAACCAAAACTACCTTTTTTCTTATTATTTTCTTTCCTTAAAGAAGTATAATTGATGGGACATTATCATGAACCTTTTCCCAATATCTTAGAAAGAATTGTTGGCATACTTTTGTTCAAATTGCTTCTGAAATATTAAATACTGTCTTATTTTTAAAATGTATTTATAAAACCTACTGGTGGAAAGGAAGCTAAAAGGTTCGTGCAGAATATATTAGGTGGGAAAGGAACTTTTTTTCTTACGGCAATGAGAGTAGAAATTCAAGAGATACTTTAATATCTTTATTTTGAAAGTATATATTTTATCAGTGGATCTGCTCGCCTCTAAGTTTATTGAAGTCATTTTTTGAATGACTATTGCATGCATGCCAGGCGCTGTGCTAGGTTCTGGGAATTTGATCGTCAGCAAGACAGATGTTCCATTTTTCATTGTTGTTACTATATATATACTGTACATATTTTAACTAAGTTCTAGTTGTTGTTCACATTCAGGTTGATATATTTCATGTGAAAATTAATTTCCCCAGTAAGTTTGTATTTAGTTTTTTTTCAGTACATAAGAATGGCTTTATAAAGGAGAATGAATTTAACATTCATGTGCAAATCAAATTTTTAAAAGTTTGTGGCTTTCATTAATAGGTGAAGAAGGAAGTTTTAGCCATGGGTCTGTTATTGATGGAAGATTTGAAGGATTCATTCAGACTCGTGGTGGCACATTTTATGTTGAGCCAGCAGAGAGATATCTTAAAGACCGCACTCTGCCATTTCACTCTGTCATTTATCATGAAGATGATATTAGTAAGTACTTAAATTTTGCAAAGAGTATATAAATAGTTAAAACTATGTGGAGACAAATGAAACCTGAGCTGTTTTCTTTCCTAAGCTATTAATCAGGCTAGAAAATAGTTTCACAACTAAAATCTCAATTAAAGAATAGATCTATATAGTTGAGACAGTATCATTGTCAGTCTGTGCCAGTACTACTTTGTTGATATGCTACAACCAATTCTATTTGAACTATGAGTCAACTAACTCTGATTGAACTGGAAATTCTATATTGTGATATCATCCAGTTATTTAATGCTGTAACACCTTTGTGTGTGTGGCCTACCGAAGCATCATCTTCTTATGGAAATTTCAGTGTGGATATTTGCATAGTATTTAAAGAATATTTTAGATCTTTTTGTAATTTCTAAGCCTTTTGAGTATTTCTTTTTGGAATCTTGAAATGACTTCCACTTGGTAAGACTTCCGATTTATCTTTATGGATTTTGTTCTTGATCGTGGTCTTTATATGATGGTAATTTGTTGGGAGAGTTCTTTTTCTGTGTTTTAAGAGTAGAAAATGTATTTAGACTTCCCCTTTTCATTCTACCATTGTCTGTATATCCATAGTCATTTAATCACGAGAATGCTGTAATGAAATGACCCAGAAATACATTCCTCTAATTCACAGGCCTCTTGAATACTCATATTTTATTTTTGACTGTAGTTAAGAGTAGTCTATCAATTTTTGCCTATTTTCCTTATTTGGCAGCTTCCAGGCTTCATTTTCCTTTCTACATATAGAAATTTGTTGTCAGTAATTTCGTTCTCACCCCTGGTAATGAATGTACTGGTAAGTCTCAACAATGTTGACTTCTTGCTCTATCAGCTCTGACAGTTTCTGTACTTAAGTCTGTCCAACTGCTTGTCATCTCTAATGCTCGATTACTATAGAAAATAGCATAATTATTCTAGATAGAATACATTTATGATTTTGGCTACTTTTTAAATCATAAATTCGTTAATGCTACTTGTGCATATTTTTGCTCATCCCTATTTGATTCCTTTTCCAATTTCCCTTCCTGGTATTTCAGACTCTCCTCAAGCTCCAAGCTACAGTCTTCCTTCACAAGCTAGAGTATGAATTCCTTTGCCTTCCTTTCTTTCTGCCAGTAGAATTATCATCTACTTCATTTGTATGTTACTTTGTAATTTTCTGAGTAAGCTAATCATTTTTCAGGTTTACCTCCCCTACCAGGGTGTGTAAGTTCTCCAACTGCAGTTTCTGTTTCTTTTGCTCCTTTAGCATTTCAGATATCATTTATCTCTGCAGCAGTTTCTTCACTGATACTTAATAAAGTCCTGCAACATTTTCCCTGTAATGTTTTCTCAAAATCAAACAAGACCTTTGGGAAAGAAAGGAGAAGAAGAAATGATTGACACATTTTGAACTGATGATTTCCTTCCCATGATATTGTAATCAAACATTTTCCTTTGCTTTGTATGTCTTATAAGTATCTTCAACTGTGTTTGTTCTGCCTTTTATGATTTCTGTTGTTTGTCTTCTCTCTCGTTTCCATTCTTCTCTTACCTACTTGTATGTAGTTTAAGAATGTTCTGCTCTTTTTTCATACTTCTGTTTCTTCCTCATCATATAATTGCATTTCTTTCACTTTGCATCTTATAGTAACTTTCAAATATCTCCCTTTATTTCACCCTTTTCTTTTTCCCCAGAGGTGATGAGTTAGCTTGCAGAATCAGTGACATTGGATGCAACTTAGTTTTCTGTTCCTTTTGGCATTTAACTTTACCATTGATTTCAGTGCTTAACTCTTACTTGTCTTGGTAAACATATATTCATGGTAGGGAGATCTTTTAACGTTCTGCTTGTTATTACGTGCCAGTAGTGGTATTAGAGCTTAAAAACAGCAATGTTTAGAGTGATTTTGTTTGTAACTTCTTCTGGTAAATGGAAATGTAATGATATGAGGATAAGAGTATGGGAAGCAATTGCCTTAAACAGAATTTTTAATGCTTGCAGATTTAGACAATTACTTTGGAAAAACTATCTGAAAATCTGTCAAGTTAACTACAAAAGGAAAGCACCCATGTATTAACCATTTAGTTTTTAAATAGTTGCTCTAGTCTAGATTCTAGACCAAGGGTTGGCAGACTTTTTCTGTAAAGGTCCAGATAGTAAATAATTTGTCTTTGTGGGCCATATTTGCTCTGTTGCAGCTGAATTCTGCCATTGTAATACGAAAACAGCAATAGGAAATATGTAAATGAATGAGCATGGCTATGTTCCAATAAAACTTACTGACACTTAAATTTGAATTTCATGTAATCTTAACATGACACAAAATATTATTCTTTTAATTTTTTCCCACCATTTGAAAATGTAAAAACCATCTTTAGCTTTCACGCTAAACAAAAGGACTCATTTATCTAGCAGGCTGTTGTTTGCTTACCCCTCTTCTAGAGGATGGCTAGATAAATTTACTTTTTTTTTTAATTGAAATATAGTTGACATACAATATTATGTTAGCTTCAGGTGTGCAACATAGTGACTTGACATTTAAATACATTATGAAATGATGACCATGATAAGTCAGTAACATCTGTCACCATACAAAATTATTACAGTATTATTGACTGTATTCCTTATGCTACCTCTCCACGACTTAACTTATTTTATAATTGGAAGTTTGTGCCTTTTAATCTCCTTGACCTAGTTTGCCCAGTCTCTTACTCCCCTTCCCTTTGGCAACCACTGGTTTGTTCTCTGTATCTATGAGTCGGTTTCTGTTTTGTTTTCATTTTTTCTTTTTTTTTAAGATTCCACATGTAAGTGAAACCACATGGTATTTGTCTAGATTAAATTTACTTTTAATTGGCCCTTTAACCTCTCTGTATAGAATACCTAAGGTTCTAATAGTATTAGTAGTAGTACAAGTAGTTATTACTCTTTGATGTATAACCAGCACCATATAAAGTTCTTTGCTTACATTATTTTGTTTAATCTTCACAATAACCCTATGAGGTATATAGGCACACATATTATCCCTACTTTATAGATGAGGAAACTAAGCCTTAGAAAACTTACGTCACTTGATTGTAGATCTCGTGTTCTTAACCATGTGTCTTCTGCTTCACTCCTGGAAGAAAGCTGTAAATTCTCACTGCCATTATTCCAAGGATTTCTGGGTCTTTTCTGAAATCTGTAAGCCTCCCTGAAATCACACATTTGCATCTATTGCTGTTTAGAGCCAAATTCTTTCCCTAACATATCTAGCAATGGATGCTTTATTTCACAACTAATTAAAAGGGAGAGGATGTCCCTTTATTATTTAATAATAATATTATTATTATTTTAATATAATTTGCTTAAGTGCCAATAATTTATTTTTACAGCTGAAATACTGCATGGCTGTTTAGATCATTGTGTATATACCTGAGTGAATTTGGTGTCCCTGTATTTGTTATTTTCAGCAGAAGCAAATGACAGGGGAGGCACGCCAACTTTGGATAGGAATCCTGATGAGAATTTGGCTACCCTCCTCTTAATACTGTTTTTGCAACTCTAAGCATAAATATATGAAACCACCATGGAAAATGATACTGATATTCTGGAGAACCTTAGGGAATGGCTTCTGAGGCTGTACCAGAACATAGAGACAGTTTTCAGTGAAAATATTTAATAACTTCTAGATGCTTTGATATCCAGTTAGATGTGAAGGTGATAACTACATGTAGTTATCAGCTTAAAATTCATACTTGTTCAATTCCATACTTAGGTGGTAAAAAACACTCTCTTCTAGGACATAGAAGTGTGAACAATTATGACAGGGTAAGAACACCATTTAGTCCTCTGCCTCTTGGCCCAGTTTATTTTAAAGAAACTGGGAAAAACATTGTCCCATAAACTATACTGCTAGTCTTAGTAATATGAATAGCTTTTAGGAATGATTGACTGTATGATTGCTTGGAATCATTATTACAATCATCGTTGTAAATAGTGGACCTTTGCACCCTTTTGTATACTACCTTTCTGAGAGGCAAAGGTCTAAGTAATTTTCCCATGCTGTACTTATGAAGAAATATTTTGTTTCTGAATTAAAAGATATTTTAAGTAAATACATGAAGCCACAGAGTAAGAGTGTTTAGGTTTATTCTTTCACTTCAGATTATTTATTTTCCTTTGGGTGGTATAGGAAAGCCCAAGGAGCTTGAATTTGCCTGTGCCTCATAGTATTGTATCAATAGTAGGTTACTCTTACTTTCAGCCTGTGTGCTAGCTGTAACTGTACTTATCGCTTCTTTCTCTTGTGCTTCAATGGGAAGACCCCTTATTTCTTGTTCTGAAAAATTGAGACTGTTAAATTTTACTTAACCAGTTCAAGGTGAAGGCCTCCTTCCGGTAGAAGCCTCTTCATTTGTGAAACTTCAGGATATTGCTTTTAATGAACCTTAAAAAAAATCAGTTAGTTTCATATTGTGTTTTTGAAGTTGTGGGTGTAAATGAGTTTTGTCATAGTCACTAAGACTTCCAACTCCTTTTGTGTCACTGTTAGTGGAAAGGAGGGACAAAGGATAGAAGGAAAAGAGGAAAGGAAGAATTGAATTGGAAAGTATTGATAATGACTAGCATTGTTCAAATCTGACATTGTTAGATTGTCACATTTTCCTTCCAGAGGTACCAGGAAATTCTGAGGATTATCATGGAAAGTTTCTATATGTGCTTAAGGTCCAGTCTGAGCTTGGAAATGTGCTTATGTGCATGGAGTTGTGAAAAACTGTGGTAGACACTTGGAAAGATTAAGGAGTGGAGTGTTCTGATTGATAATTCAGTAGCAGAATGGTTTAAGACTATGATAGGAAGTGCCTATGACTTCAGAACTCCCATAGTGTATACAGGTTTATTGGTTAATCTCTATACTGTATGTTTTAATTCACATGTTTTACTTAGCATTGATGTTAAATACTTAATTTTCTTAAGCAAAGTGGCAGTATTTAAAAGAAATATAAGAATTTAGTGGCATTGTTGACTCTGTTTTTGCTTTTTTTTTCTGAGTTAATCTCTAGGGAAATATAATTTCTCCAAATAATTCACAGGCACAAGTGAAGAAAAGTTGAGAAGCCTGTGAGAAATGGTAGCTATTTGAAAAATATTTAATTAGAAATGTAAGATATTTAATTGGGAACACATTTAAAAAAACAGATTAAAAAGAGACAGTGAGGGGTTTAATTCTTTTTGCAGAATTTGGAGAAAATATGCCCAGCCCTTTCATATTATTCAATCACAGTTTATTTTATTTATGTAAATAAGACTCAAGTTGAGAACACTTTAGATCAAGACATTTTCTGATTGGTTACCATATATATCGGGTTGGCCAAAAAATTCATTCAGGTTTTTCCGTAAGATGTTACGGAAAACCCAAATGAACTTTTTGGCCAACCCAATATATATTTGTATATATATTTATTTAAAAACATAAATAGAAAATATTTTGGCTGCATAATGATCATTTCAGAAACATAAGATTATTTAAAAATAACAAAGCTCTTATATTGTAAAACAGCTTTAAAACTCATCCTAGAAAGTAAAATTATATTTGGAAATTTTGTTCTTTTTTTCCGAGAAATATCACCTCATGATTGTGTTTTGCAGTGTTTGAGATGTTTTTACAAACAGATTGAATAAGAAAATTAATTCATTGTACATCTGAATATTGCATTGAAGATGCAGTTTTTAATAAGTTGTCATTATACTGTCAAGTCATATGTTTTGAGAGTTTGGAAGAAGTTTATAGACATTTGATGTGGTAGTAAGAAGAATGAATTTGAAAGTTTTAAATTAAGACTTCACAAGCATATGCATTTAAAAAATAGGGATTTTCTTTTGGGGGGCATTGTTTCTTCATCATACCTCATCAGCAAACTGTTCATGGAAAATAGAGTTTTCTGGAGTAGACCAGAAGATTGATGTAGTTGTGAATTCAATAGAATTCTGTAACTTTAGTACGATTGCAAAAGGGACTAGAATTAGTTCTAAACGCTAAGTTTGAAGATGATGGAAACTGAAGCCTAAAGAGTCTTAAGCCACTTGGGCAAGATATTTTCATGGCAAGGATCCATGTTTCCTGGCTTTTACTCCAGTACTTATTAGTTACATCGTAAGTTAGTAGAGACTTGTTTAAAGGTGGCTAAAGTCAAGGGACTTAATGACGGTAAAGACAGTTGTTGTGAGGATTAAAAAAAAGATTAGGAGAAAGCTAAGGCTTTATTTTTGGTATCATTGTTGATTTTGCAGAAGTGTGGCTATCTTCCCTACTGAAAAATAGAGTAAATTTACATTTTAGGTTCAACTTTTATGAGTGATGAGTTATAGAAAAACTAGTAGAAGTAGCATTGAGTATATATGTGTGTATGTACTAGGGATAAGAGGCGCTAAAACTAGGTCTTTCACATCTCTTCTAGCACAGTTCAATGCTTGACATTTATGCTAGCGACCTTGTGAGTGTGCCTGAGGACACTGGTCTAGGACTTGGGCCCTGTAAAGAGCTGCTTTACATTGTGATATCAGATTTATTATAAAAATGTTAAATTCTGTTCATGGTTTATAAATTTGGAGATTAGATCATCTCCATAAGCAATCTTGTTATATTTATATTCAAACATTAGACTAGGAATTCACTGATGTGGATTTTACTGCTTTCAGCAACTGTAGAGGCTTAGAATTGCTGGGGAAGGAAAAAATTGCCCTCTGCCCTTTTTAGGTTCTTCTAGGTGGTCTAAGAATTAAATTGACATGAGACAGATTAAAAGGAGAAAATCAAATTTAATTATGAATGTACGAGGTCTCCATCAGAAAAATGAGGCCCCAGTTAGGCAATTGAGGTTTATATGGCATTTGAGAGGAGAAGGGGCTAGGGGTTTGGTACTTCAAGGGGGAGGAAAAAAATTATAGGAAGATGGAAAAGCAAATGTTGGTTAAACAAATGTTTGCTCTGCCATGCAGGGACAAGGGGACACAGAGAGGACTTGGTCTCTGGGCCCTGCCAAGTTCCTTCTACCACACCTAGCCCATTATCTTTGTAGATCTCTCTGTGGATAGTGCTGTTCCTGAACCAGGCCCTTTATCTAAATTCTTCTAGGCAGTTAAAGGGCAGGTAAAAAGAAAGACTTCCTTAATCTTCTGTTTCTTAAAAATAATCAGTCTAAAATAATCCTTATGCCAGAGAGAGACATTTTGGGGTGGCAGATTTTGTTCCCCTGCAGAATCATGGACTTAAAGGCAACCTTGTAGGGGACTTCCCTGGCGGTCTAGTGGTTAAGACTCTGCACTTCCAATGCAGGGGGTGCGGGTGTGATCCCTGGTCGGGGAACTAAGATCCCACATGCTGCGTGGCACAGCCAAAAAAGGAGAAAATATTTTAAAAAAGGTGACCTTGTAGATCAACTACTGACCTTGTAGTTAAAACTGTTGCAGAGTTTAATTCATTTGCTTAAGATCACACAAGTTAGTGGGAGACATGGTAAGGAAAAAGCCCAAGAGGTGATGTGTCAGAACTGAGGCATGGCATTTGTATGAGAAAGTGGTTTGAAGGGAAATCTGGACGAAGTTTTACAATAGCTTTGTGACCTTATGCAAGTAAGTAACTTTACCTTTTCTGGGTGTCATTTTCTTCATGTTATAAAGTGAGTATGTAGATCATTAATACTTCTTATTTCTTCTAAAATTTGATGATTCCAAACTGCTTTTGCTCTAAAACTGGAAATATTTTTGGTTTTTCTGATTATCAAATGACTATATAAAATAGACATTTTTGCTTGTGAATTAAGTAGAAGATGAAGTGTATCCACCACCATTAGCATTTTGGTGAATAGCCCTTTAGGTCTTACTTATCATTTTTTTTTCTTAATAAATTTATTTTATTTATTATTTGAGTGTCTAATCTGTACAAGACACTTTCAGATACATTGGATACAGTGATGAACAGGGCAAAGTTTCTGTACTAACGCACTTTACAGTCTCCTGATCAGAATAATAGAGCAACATTTCTCCTGTTGACCTGATACCCGTGATTCCCTTGGCCCCCAACACTAACCTTTCTTAAAAAACAAGGGTGGGAAGGGACATGCCTGGACCAGCTCTGAGTTTCTGTTTCCTGGGAGAGCAGGGTTGTGAGTGCATGTTGAAAAGGGGACCATCTTTAGCTTACTGTCCTTCATACTATGCCCTTCTCTCCCTGCTCTCCCCACCCTCCCCAAACAGAGACTGGTTGTGGGGGATGGGGAAAGGGGCACTAGGGAGAAAGGGCCTCTGTCCACTGCAATTGGAAGAGGGAAGGGTATTTGGGGGCTGTTTGGCCCATCCGTCCATTCCTCCACACTCATCATCTCTCCTTAAAGAAAACAAAAAGTCTGCTCGTCTGTTTACTGTCTCAATGAATCCTTGTGGATTTTTGGCAACTTTGGGAGTCAATGGCATTTTCATGGGCAAGGACCCAACCTACCTACCCTTCAGATACCTAACAAATCAACTTTTTGTACAGTGTCTGTGGAACCACTGTCTTTTAAATTCAATGAATACCATAAAAGTTGGGTCATTTGATTGAATTTAGTGATTCATATTGTGTCATTGGAGGAATTGCACCAAGTTTTGATGGTTAGAGAGTTATCTCATAGCTAAAGCTTTGGACTCTGCAGTCAAATTCCTAACCTGGCAGTCACTTTGAGGGAGGGATGGCTTGCGGGGAGTAGTGAGGAGGTAAAGTCTAGTCTAGTTAGTCTGTAGTGAGAAGTCGGTGTTTTATGCATCTCTTGGGCAGATGATCTGAACTGTAAATATTCCCCCTTCCTGGAGTGGATGATTGAGAGTTAACTAGAGCTATTTCCTGCTTGAGGTGGTATCACAATATATGTATTATTTATATCTGTGCTTTCTACAACAAAACAGAAGCAAGAGGTTGGCATGCAGAGGAACTGGAAGAAAGGCCGTAGATTTAAAGCTGATCTTTGTTTTAAATAGGCTGAATATTCTACGCCAATGACTCATTCTTTGTGAAAGAATATGCTGTTTGGCCTTTTCAGGGGAACTACAGTTGCATCCTATGATTTAGCATCTCAATGAGGGCTTATTCATTAGTTGAACAAAGGCTTTTTCTAGAAATGGGGATTATATTGTCAGTAATTTTAGAGGGAAAATGTCATTGTCCATTTTCATAGTTAATGTGGTGACCAGGGAAAATAGGTTCTTTTAGAAGTTTTGAAAGTATATGGGAAACATTTTATACTCGATTCCTTTTTTTCTATTGGGAGAGTTTTGTGCTGACAGATTTTGAAGCATATATAAAATTTATGATATATAAGATACAATTTACAAAGAAACAAAGCACTCTAGTTCTTTTAAATATTCTAATTCTTGATGTTTCTTTTTTTAAAAACAATTAATTAATTAATTAATTAAATTTTGGCTGCGTTGGGTCTTCGTTGCTGCACGAGGGCTTTCTCTAGTTGTGGCGAGCAGGGGCTACTCTTTGTTGTGGTGCGCGGGCTTCTCATTGCGGTGGCTTCTCTTGTGGAGCACGGGGTCTAGGCACATGGGCTTCAGTAGTTGTGGCATGCAGGCTCAGTAGTTGTGGCTCACGGGCTCTAGAGTGTAGGCTCAGTAGTTGTGGCACACGGGCTTAGTTGCTCTGCGGCATGTGGGATCTTCCTAGACCAGGGCTCGAACCCGTGTCCCCTGCATTGGCAGGCGGATTCTTAACCACTGTGCCACCAGGGAAGTCCCTTGATGTTAATAATGTTTTAAATTATAGTGTACTATATAAATAATAGTTTTATTTTTTAATTCCCCTACACATTTATAAATAACAAGAGAGTTTCAGTAGTTTGACAAAAAATTTTGAAGGCCATGGAGCAGTTGTAATTTTCCCCATTGATTATTAAGATCACTTTGTATAGTTTCAGCTTGCATGGTCAGTTTTACTGCCTACAATACAGTGGTAAAGCGCGGACTGCCTGAAGTTAAACAGTGAAATAGGATTGAGAAGGGACTCTGGAAATACATTATCATTGTCAGGTGGCATAAAGGAACTGCTTGAGGTTACAGATTATAATTTTTTTTTTTTAAAGATTTATTGATTGATTGATTGATTGCTATGTTGGGTCTTCGTTTCTGTGCTAGGGCTTTCTGTAGTTGCGGCAAGCTGGGGCCACTCTTCATCGCGGTGCGCGGGCCTCTCACTATTGTGGCCTCTCTTGTTGCGGAGCACAGGCTCCAGACACGCAGGCTCAGTAGTTGTGGCTCACGGGCCCAGTTGCTCCGCGGCATGTGGGATCTTCCCAGACCAGGGCGCGAACCCGTGTCCCCTGCATTAGCAGGCAGATTCTCAACCACTGCGCCACCAGGGAAGCCCCCAGATTATAATTTTTGAATGAGAATAGTTAATAGTTACCAGTTGCTTCTCCAGCCCCATTCAACTGGAGCGGTATAGGTAGAGAGCTGAATTTAAACAGGTTTTGGTGGACAGTTGGGAAGGGGTTGGTGGCAAGGGAGTTTAAGGTAAATGCAGTGGAGTAATTATAATAATAATTGACTATGGGATTTAAGCTGAATAAGGAGAAAGAGAATATCCACTAGTGAACAGGGTGGTAGCATAGGTGGATTGAAGGGTTTTTGAGATGTCAAAGTATTGTTGGAGTCTAAAGGGAATGTTCTGAAAAGATGAGTGGTGGAAAGAAAGGATGAGGAAGTTGAGATTAAGAAGGGGTTTCAGAAATTGAAGTAGGAGAAGACAGTTGGAGAAAAGGTAGGATGAGTGTATTGGAAGGATCATCCCCATTAATGTTGAAATCACTAAGAATTATGATTGGGTGGTACCAGAGAGAGTGACAGTGAGTTAGGAGCTATAAATAAGGTAATAGAGGGAAGTAGTGAATTGGAGGCAGCAAAAACTTATAGTAAATTGGAGTACTTGATGGTGTAGTCTCATGACTATAAAAGCTGAGCCCCAATGAGAATAGTCCTGATGTTCCCAAGGCAGGAAGTGGTAGATAGCTGTGAGTGTTTAAGTAAGTGGGGGTCAAGGGAATGTCTTCCTAAGAACAGGGAGAGTTCTGGGGTTCCCCCTTGATTTCTTTTTTTTTTTTTAATAAATTTATTTATTTATTCATTTATTTAATTTTTGGCTGCATTGGGTCTTCGCTGCTGCACGCGGGTTTTCTCTAGTTGCTGAGAGTGGGGGCTACTCTTTGTTGTGGTGCGCGGGCTTCTCATTGCGGTGGCTTCTCTTGTTGCGGAGCACGGGCTCTAGGTGTGCGGGCTTCAGTAGTTGGGGCGCATGGGCTTCAGTAGTTGTGGCGCATGGGCTTCAGTAGTTGTGGCTCGCGGGCTCTAGAGCGCAGGCTCAGTAGTTGTGGCGCACGGGCTTAGTTGTTCCATGGCGTGTGGGATCTTCTCGGACCAGGGCTCGAATCCGTGTCCCCTGCATTGGCAGGCGGATTCTTAACCACTGCGCCACCAGAGAAGTCCCTAAGTCTATCATTTCTTCCACATTTATTGATTGGAATTTTACAGCTGTTGCAATCTTGACCTCTGGTAAAAACTAACATTTAAATCAGAGCTGTTATATCAATGTAAGTAGGTTGTCCATAACCCCTACCTCCTACCTGCCAGTTTAGATTTGTATTGTGATATTTAGTTAGTATTTCCAGTGAAATAGGTCACTAGTGTCCACTTCAGGTTCTAGATTTACTTAAGAAACAGTGCTTCTAATTATAATTCTATGTATTATAAGTATATGCTACTTAAGGATGTTTCAGTGCTTCCCCTCTAACCCATGTCTCCATATTTTATTTTGATAGTTCTCTTAATTATGGGTAGTAGATTGAATTATAAAATATGTTCATGAACTAAGGAGAACCTTAACA
Source organism: Balaenoptera ricei (assembly GCF_028023285.1). Classification (NCBI taxonomy): domain Eukaryota; kingdom Metazoa; phylum Chordata; class Mammalia; order Artiodactyla; family Balaenopteridae; genus Balaenoptera; species Balaenoptera ricei. Next base: position 77,390,750 of record NC_082640.1, read on the forward strand.
AGGGAAGTATGTGAACTTTGAGAGAGTGGAATAAACTTTTAAATGACTACACTAAATTGAACAGCTGTCTGGAAATAGAAACAATTCAGTTAAGGCTAAATTAATCACTGTTTAATTATAAAGGGAAAACAAGTGATAATAAAATAGTTATTGCTTTGTAAAGCATTCACTTGAATTATACATTGAAGAAATTTAAACTCAGTCTGCTTTTACTGTGCCATAGAGCATGTTTCTAGGTTACTTTCCCTTATGACTAGTTGGTATTCATTGAAGGAATTCAAACCAAATATGATATTATATTTGCCTAACTGTAGTTCAAATTGAGGTAGCTTTGTACATTTGCAGAATAAGAAATTTAATGTGTTTGAATGGAAAGTTATAAATTACAAAATGAAGTAAATTGCAGTGTTAAAATGCTCTATGTATCTGAAGTGGGACAGGTTGGGAAAGTTAAACGCAGAATAAAGAATGATTATTATTCTTTTTTAGAATTCACAAATCATTCATATGACAAAAACTTAGAGACCAATGATGTTGAAGGAGAACTTCAGAACCTGCCAGGTTTTAAAAGTAGAATGCCTAGCATAATGCCTTTCCCATTGGAGCCCAATAAGCATTTATGGCTTTCATTAATTATGACAGTTAAATTTTCATTTATAAGATAATTGGTAATACCTAAACATGTGACAGTAATAATATTTCTTCTTTGTGTTTTAGACTATCCCCATAAATATGGTCCACAGGGGGGCTGTGCAGATCATTCAGTATTTGAAAGGATGAGGAAGTACCAGATGACTGGTGTGGAAGAAGTAACACAGGTAAGGATTTTAATACAAACTTGTGTTTAAGAAATGGAAGTGAACTTGGGTTTGTGTTTCTGCATTAAAAATGTATGTTCTAGGATTTCTAAAAGATTTATACTGCCGTCGGGAAATATTTATATTTTTTAATGCTCAAAGAGGCCAAGTAACTTGCTTATAATAAAGGTGTGATGCTGCGATTTGAATACAAATCTGCATGACCCAAAAAACATAACGTGTCCAAAATATTCTCTTACGTGTTTTATCATAAAATTAAAAAATATCCAGTCTGACCATGTATTTTGTATAAACGTGTTTGTATTAATATGAAAATTAGAGTGACCAACTTCCCCTGGTTTGCCTGAGACTTCTCCAGTTTAACGTTGAAAATCATGTGTCTCTAAGCAAACCAAGATGGTTAGTTACCCTAATAAAAATCATAGTACTTTTGATATTTTAAGTTTTTCTGCCATTGACTGTTGACGTTTTATTCTTTTTTGACCTCCTTTATTTCATTCATAGGTGATAGTTTTATGGTTATTTAAAACACAAGTTTAAAATTAAAAAAAATTTATTTTTATAATAAAGCATCATATATCTTGAACATCCTTTCTAAAAGTAGTAGCATCGATTAACATTTCTTGAGTCGCAAATGCAGATTTGTATGTTTCTTAATCTGCAAAATGGCATAAATAATACCATATCAAATGGGTCTTTTTAAGTCTAAGTGAGATTTTATTCTTGTCTTCATTGAACAATTTTGTATTGATCTCCCATATGTCAGAAGATCTGTGATAGGTTCTGGGAATATGTGGAAATTAAGATGAAGGCTTGTCCTCACAAAGTTTATAGTTTAATTGGAGACACAGAAAAATTGAAGATAGTAGGAAATGGAAGAAGATTAAGCAAAGGGTGATATTCTACACACAAGAAGACTAGTTAACCTAGCCTTGCAAGTGTTTGAGGACAATAATCAGAAACTAAAAGAAAAAGCAGAAGTTAGGTTGACCATGAAGAGATGGAAAGAGGAGGAACAGTATATACAAGGCCAGAGAGATAGCAAGACCAGTAAAGAATTCTTAACTTCAGAGTGAGGTGCAAAACTAGAGACAAGGAGACTAATTAGGAGTTGTTGCAGTTATTCAGTTGAGAAGTGATAGTGGCTTGTACTAAGGTATCGACAATGTGGATAGAGAGGCTGAGAGTATAGATTGCTAGATATAATACCGTTTAACAGTGGCTAGACATAACATTTAATATACAAATGTAGGTTGTATTTTTTTACATCAGCAACAGACCACCAGAAATGTCGCGTAAGAGAGGATACCATTAAAAATAATATCAAGAATATTATGTATCAAAGAATAAACGTAACAAAGAATTATAAGACCTGTATAAGGAAAATTACAAAATTTTATAAGAAATGTTACAGATGATTGATTTTATTATGGAGAGGTATACTATATAAATTGGAACATAATACCTAATATAAAAACATTAATTTTCCCCATATTGATTTGTAGATTCAGTGCAATTCCATACAAATTACAACATGATTTTTCACAGCACTTGATGGGTCTAAAATGTTACACGGAAAAGTGAAGGCTAAGAAGAAGTGAGGCCCATCTGAAGGTGATGAACAGGAAAGAGAGATTTACCCTGGAAGATATTAAGACTGACTCTAGTAATTGAGAGTGTACTTTCAGCATAGGGATGTACAAATTGACCAGAGGAGTAAAATTGAGTGCTCAGGAACAGAGCCATATGTATATGAAACTTTGTTATGTGGTAGAGGTGAAATCTCAAATCAGGGAGGAAAGTAGAGACTATTGAATAAATGGAGCCAGAGAAAATGTTTATCCATTTGGAAAAAATGAAGTTGGATCTTCATCTCACATCATATTTAAAACAAAACAAAACTCTGTAAAGTACTAAAACGAAAACTTTGAAACTCTTAGAACAAGTAAGTGGAGATTTCCCTTTCCAGCCATGATAGAGTAACAGGTATCCAACTAGCCATCCTGCAAAAAACAACTGGAAAACAAAACAAGAACCACAACAACAAAAAGAAACAATTGTTTTCAAATATTGGCCAACAGGCAGTACAGGATTGAGATACCTGAGAGAGGAGAAATAAATATCTCTGTGATTTCCCTGACTTTTTGACTGGAGGCAAAATTTTAGGAATGGCACAGTGAAGGGCATTTCAAGAAGAGTAAGAAGTGCACAGCGCTGTTGCACAATTGAAGAGATACGTTCAGGTTCTGGAAGGCTGAGGTATCTGGATTTATGGACATAGTACCTGAGAGGAGAGAGCTATGCTGAGAAAAAGCTATAGATATCTGCACAGGGGTCACCTTGAATCTTAGCCGGATTCTAAGCTTTGCATGCACAGGGTAGGATTCTCTGAGAAAACTACCCGAGAAAGAAAAACTACTGAGGAATCTATGAACTGAACAACTATCAGAACTTGTACTTGGTAGAGATCCCAAGCCATGTTTGGAGTAGGCTAATCTCATCCTAGACTAAAGGCTACTCCAGACCTGTCCTAACTAAGCTGAAAAACCAAACTTCAGGAAGATCAAGGTGATTTTCAAGTAAATTAGTTGCCTGTCAGAACAAAGCTCAATAATACTTGTTAAAGAAGGACACTGAATGCAGATACTCAACGATGTAGCATTCAGAATGTCAGATGTTCAGAAAACATTGCTAGATGACAAGAAGCTCAAGAAGTTGGAAAATGTGATCCATAATCAGAACAAAAAACCACCCAGATAGAAACAGACTAGAAATTACAGGCATTAGCACATGAGAGCTTTGAAACACCTCATATTAATGTGTTCAAAAAACTATGAAAACAAAGAGAAGAGAATAGTAATTATAATAAAAGAACCAAATATAATCCCCCAGTGGGGATTTATCTAGTAATTGACAAACAGATTTTCAAAGTTATATGGAAATGTAAAGGACCTAGAATAGCCAAAACAATTTTCAAAAAAGAACAAAAGCTAGAGGAGTTATACTACCTGATTTTGAGATTTACTGTAAAACTACAGTAATCAAGATGGTGTCATCTTGACCTCAGGATAGACTTAGGTCATGGAGCAGAATAGAGAGTCCATATCCATTTGGCCAGTTGATTTTCACAAAAATCCCAAGGTAATTTAAAGGACAAAAGAGCAGTCTGACAGATAGTACTGGAACAATTGAATATCCATAAAAAAAAAGAACCTCAGTTTATACCATTACACCTTATACAAAAATAAACTCAAAATGGATAATAAATCTGCATGCTTAAAGCTAAAACGTAAACTTCTAGATAAAAACATAGAGGAAATTTTTGTGACTTTGGAATAGACAACAATTTCTTAGGACACAAAAATACCCTGCCGAAAAAAATTACGAACTCGACTTTGTCAAAATTAAAAACTTCTCAAAAGATGCAGTTAAGAAAATGTAAAAAGAAGCCACAGACTGTGAGAAAAATGTCAGCAGTACATATATCTGACAGAAGCCTTCTCCAGAATATAACAAGAAATCTTATAACTCAGTTTTTAAAAAATGGTCAAACCTCAGTTAAAAAATGGGCAAAAGCATTTGAAAAGACATTTGACAAAAGAAGATATTAAAAAATATTTTGTATTTTGAAGTAGAGAAATACTTTGAATAAGGCGTGGAAACTTTGACTATTAAAGAATTGATGTATTTCACTCTATGAAAATTAAGAGTGAAGGACACCTTAAAGTGAAGACAGTTATAAACTTTGAGACAATATTCACAATTCATAACATTGACAAAGAATTGTTTTCAAGAAATAGAGAAGTAGTCCTTCTCCTGTTTAGAACAACTAATAGAGACCAACCTGACCTCAAAATATGAATATTTAAAAAAATATATGTTTATGTTTATATTTGTGTCTGCATGTGTGTGTATTTGTTAGAAGGCGTTGGAGAGATAACAAAGCTGTGAAGAAGTGTGGGACCAGATCTTAGGGAAAAAAGAGGGCACTTAGGAAGGTGAGCCTGACGTTCAGGGCTACCTTTTCTCTAGCTTTATCTTCCAGTTCCTGAGGAGGGTAGCTAAGAGACTGAAAAGCTGAATAGAACCCTCCAGATTCTTGAGGCTAAAGATAAAAATACTATTTCGGGACTTCAGGTTGGGATCTTGAATGATAGGCTGCTCCGTAGAAGTAAGGGTGTATCAGAAAGTGTTCTGCCTCCCCTCCCAGGGGTTAAAGTTTCACACCACATCTTCTTAATCTCTGATTGGATTAAGGTAATCGAGGATTACTAGTGCACCAAGGCTCATTGCCTGCCAGAAGTGAAAACAGATTTTCTCTTGAGAAAGATATCATTACTTGTTGCCTCAGATTATATCTATGGTTTTCCATGTACATCATCTGGCACTCAGTTCAAAATAATCAGCACATTAGCAAATGAGACAACATGATGGAAGAGTGAGAGGGAAAAAATTATTTATCAAACATTAGCCATTCAAGAATAAATGACAGGTGTACACCCTCAGAGAGCTTACAGTATAGCTGGGGTGTCAGACATGTAAACAACCTAAAGGTATGTGAATAATGAAATGATCAGACACAGATACAGACTTTATAATATGTTCAAGTACATAAAGAGGAAATTAAAAATTTCAGCAGAAAATTGAAAATGAACAAAAGAACCTGATGGAAATTCTAGAATTGAAAAATATAACAACAGAAACGAAGGATTTGACGGGCTTAGATCTGAATAGTACGTCATAAAAAAATAGGGTAAACCACTTAGAAACAAAAGTGTAGAAAATACAGAAAAGAGTTTAAGAGACATAGGTGATACATTAAAAAGGTCTAAAGTATGCGTAATTGATATCTCAGAAGGAGAAAAAATGAGAGTGAAATAGGGACAGATGGTGGCTGAGAATTCCACATATGACAGAGAATATCAAACAACAAATTTAGTAAACCCTGTAATTAGCGCAGGAAAAGTCTTTCACAAAGAAAATAACACTAGCACAATATTAGAAAAGTCTAAAAACCAAAGAATATACTCAAAGCAACCAATAAAAAAAGTCTAGTCACCTTCAGAGAAGCAACAGTAAAAATGACAGCTCATTTCTCATTGGAAACAGTTGAAACCAGAAGACAATGGAATGTGCTGAAACAGTAACTGCCATCCTAGAATGATGTACTGAGCGAAAATAGATAAAAGTACAATGAAGACAGTAACTAAGAGAACAGTCAAACATGGAGTTGTCAAGGGAGAAGGAAATTATAAAATGTGAGTGTAAATTTGGAATTGTGGCTTAAAATTTAATTAAGTTGAATTCTCTATTACTCTGTCATCAAAATTCACTTAACATGGTGCTTTTAGATGTCAACAAATGTTTAAGTGCTTGGATTCAATAGCAGTGTTAATTCTTTGAACAAATACTTATTGAGTGTCTACTGTTTGCCTGCAAAGTGTGTGTTAGCTGATAGCAGTATAGTGAGACGCAAACACCGAGATAATTCCTTCTTTCCAGAACTCTCATTCTAGTGGTTGAAGTAATAATGGTGGTGGGCTGGGGACAGAAAATAAACAAATAACCACATGATAAACTGTAAAGGACATGGGTACATTGTTCTGTGAGGTGGTATAAGGGGTGAATTGATCTCTGCTGAGTCTGAAGAAAAGAAGTTAACTAGGTCAGGAGAGACAGCATCACCGTGTGCAAAAGACTGTGACAGGATGCAGACCGTGTGTTGGAGGATTGGAAAGAAGGCCTATGTAGCTGTAGCACAGAGAGCTATTGTTGGGTACTGTAGTAGGGTCTCTCTGTGAAGTAATATGGAATGGGACGAAACTGGGCAGGTAAGTAGAGTCTGCAGTGCTGACTGGGTGGTGCATATAAAGGATTTACGACTTTATCCTTAGAGCCATGGGAAATCATTGAAATACAAATGCAGGTGGGTAATATTTTCAAAATTGTGTTTTGAAAGGATTGCAGTATGAAGATTAGATTGAAGGCCACAAGTGGATAGAGGTAGATTCCCATTGCTCAGATTGCAATACTCTAGGTAATAAGTGATGGTGGCTTGGGCTAATGTGATGGAGCTAGAGGTAATGGACAGATGCCCTAAGTATTTAGAAGCTAAATCTGACAGGGCTGGGTGATAGATTGGGTATTAGAGGTGAGGTAGAGGAAGATATCAAAGTATTGTAAACTACCGTAAGACTTGCTTTATATTTACATATTAAATGGTATGTTTTGAAAATGTTTCAAAGTTAAAGAATTGCTTGAATAAATAAGTCATCTATATAGTAGAATGTTATGAGACTGAAAGTGGTGTTTATGAAGAATTTTTAACAGTGCAAGGAAATACCTATGGTTTTACATAATAAAGTAGAAAGTGAAATTGTTTATAATGTGTATTCTTAACTATATAAAATTATAATAGTGAAGCATACTGCTGATTAGAAATGACTCTTTTTGACATATAGACACCTCAAGAAGAACATGCTATTAATGGTCCAGAACTCCTGAGGAAAAAACGTACAACTTCAGCTGAAAAAAATACTTGTCAGCTTTATATTCAGACTGATCATCTGTTTTTTAAATATTATGGAACACGAGAGGCTGTGATTGCCCAGGTATTTATAATTTTGCTACTATTTTAGTTTTCATATTCTCATATTGTTTCATTATACCTGTATATTCCTCTAAAAATTAAAGTTAGTGCATATCTCATTTTGGAAAAATAAAGAGTATGTATTTTCAATTGTGATATGAGAAAATATGTACGATAAGAACACAAATAACTGAAAGACCAGTTAGGATATTTTAGTGTCATTCTAAAGAGAGATGTAAGAAAATGATTTCATGAAGGAGATGATGACACTGGGAGCTGAGCTTGGAAAAGAGGGTCAAATTGTCATTTGTGGTCTTAAAGGAGGGAAAGGTAGAGGAGTCTTTCCAATAAGAATAATTAATTTCTATTCTGTATTCTCCTTGTACTTAACACTTTTTAAGTTACATTACTATCTACATTTGTGTCTTATTGAAGTATAAATTTTTTGGAGACACTCTTCAAAATATCCTTCATTTTGAAGGTATCCAGTGAGAGTTTGATGAATGCATTTTGAGTCCAAGGATTTGAGACTGAGAGGGTGGAGGTGTCATTAGTATAAATGGTAAACTCATTTTGTTGGTGGTGATGAACTTACTTTTAGACGCGTTTAAAAGCCCATGTACATGGTGATTGTAGGGTATTGAAAATGTAGAACTGGAGCTTGGGAGAGGTTAGCCTTGAGCTTTCTGCATGGAATTTAAGGGTGCAAAAGAGATAGTTAAAATAAGGAGAGAGAATGAAATCAAAAGGGAAGGAACTGGGAGATAAAAATCTCTTTATAGTGAATAGGATGACAAGGAGAAGCTATGGGCTAAAATATAATAGTTAAAGAGGTAGGAGATAAAATAGGATTAGCCAAGGAATAAGCAAAGTTTCACAACAAAATGCATAACCAATAGTGTCATATGTGGAGATACCAAAGAGAATGACTACAAAGTAATTAACTCGATGTATATGTATGTCAAATATACAATGTATATTTGTATATGTATGTCAAATCATGATGTACACTTTAAATATCTTACATTTTATTTGTCAATTATACCTCAGTAATGCTGAAAAAAAGAGAGAATGATTATAAAGGTTAGCTGATTTTTAGTTATTAGAATATTATTGATGGACTTTAAGCAAGCTCTCAATAAAGTTGTGAGGGTGAAAACATTGTGAACAATAAGGAATGGGTTGGCAGGAGCAGTTAGGGTTTCAAGAGATGTGAAAAACAGAAAAAAAACGGTGGCTTAGGAATAATATGGAATATTTGAGTGAAAGGGGGATACATGAGAAGTTGGTCAGAAGAGGAAAATGATCCAGTAGAGAAGCAGTGTAAGATATGAGAAAGAAAAACTGATGTGAAACAATGTCCTTGAAGATCCAGTAAAGATTGGGGTTAAGAATATAGAAAAGTTACTCTTTAAGGAAGAGTTACCATTTGAGGGAGATAGAAATGGATAAAGATAGAAAAGTTTGGAGACTTCCCTGGTGGCGCAGTGGATAAGACTCCGTGCTCCCAATGCAGGGGACCCTGGTTTGATCCCTGGTCAGGGAACTAGATCCCACTTGCATGCCGCAGCTAAGGAGCCCGCCTGCTGCAAGTAAGACCTGGCGCAACCAAATAAATAAATACATATTAAAAAAGAAAGAATGAAAGACAAGTCTGAAGGTTAAAAGAGCAGGAGATCAAGATGAACTCTCAGTAAAGTAAGATGTCTGATCAGTCATCTGTGGAAAAATGTTTGAAATACCACTGTTGGGGGTGGACAAGGAACAGTGAGAATTGGATAAGGGATTGCTAGGCCAAGCTGAGGGTAGATAGCACAGATTTATAATGGACTTTATCAGCAGTGTTATGATATTCTTTATCATTGTTTGGCAACCTGGGCTACTTTTGAAATTATTATTGTTAATGCTTTTACTTGACTATTTATGTTTATATAATTTCTTTGAAAATAGTTTTGAACCTATATATATATGCATGTTTTCACATAAGTGGTAGCAAGAGTGCTTTTTGTAAATGAAGATGGGAAGGTTGTCTATAGAGTGGTTTAGAAGCCAGAGAGTTAAGTTGGGAGTCAGCTAGGATATCACCCTGTTTATCTCTTCTTAGAATTTAGCAAAATCTGAATGTATGTTATTTATATTTGTATTACTTCCTTCCCTTCCTCCCCCTCTAGAATAAATCTGTAAATTTATAGGGACCTTCTCAATTTTGTTCACCCCTATACCTCCAGCACCCTAAAACAGCGCCTACCATATAGTAAATGGTAGACAAAACTTACAGAATATGTACTAGTGCATCAATGGAAAGACTGAAGTCAGAGAATGACTGAGTGTTCTGATATTATCAGGGAGGTATTCACAGAAGATGTTTGAGCTGAGTCTAAGGGGTAGATACCCTAGGCATAAGGAAGCAGCATGCGAAAAGGCATGGAGGTATGACATTGCAGGATGGATTGAGGAAACCAAATTTTATTGGATTGGCCAAAAAGTTCGTTCAGTTTTTTCCATAAGCTGTCACTAGTAGTGCTTAATTGTCTTTAATTTCATTTGAAACAATTTTGTTAGATTGTATTGTGACAGCTGTCAGATCAGCATGCATTAAAAAAAAACTTATAAAAATTGGTGAATTTTTGTGTAGCCATTTTAATATTGAAGATGGAAGAAAAACATTTGGCATATTATGCTTTATTATTTCAAGAAAGGTAAAAACACAACTGAAACGCAAAAAAAGATTTGTGTAGTGTATGGAGAAGGTGCTGTGACTGATCAAACGTGTCAGAAGTGGTTTGTGAAGTTTCGTGCTGGAGATTTCTCACTGGACGATGCTCCACGGTTAGGTAGACCAGTTGAAGTTGATAGCAATCAAATCGAGACATTAATTGAGAACAATAAACGTTATACCACGTGGGAGATAGCCGACATATTCAAAATATCCAAATGAAGCACTGAAAAGCATTTGCACCAGCTCGGTTATGTTACTCGCTTTCATGTTTGGGTTCCACGTAAGTTGAGCGAAAAAAACCTTGCCCGTATTTCCGCATGTGATTCTCTACTTAAACCTAACGAAAACGTTCTGTTTTTTAAAACAAATTGTGACGGGCAATGAAAAGTGAATATTGTTCAACAGTGGTCCCCAACCTTTTTGGCACCAGGGACTGGTTTTGTGGAAGACAGTTTTTCCACGGATGGGGGTGGGGGGGATGGGTCAGGCGGTAATGCGAGCGATGGGGAGCCACAGATGAAGCTTCGTTTGCTTGCCCACTGCTCACCTCCTGCTGTGCAGCCCAGTTCCTAACAGGCTGAGGACCACTACTGGTCCGCGGCCCAGGGGTTGGGGACCCTTGCTGTACAATAATGTGGAACGGAAGAGATCGTGGGGCAAGCGAAATGAACCACCACCAACCATACCAAAGGCCGGTCTTCGTCCAGAGAAGGTGATGTTGTGTAGATGGTGGGATTGGAAGGGAGTCCTCTATTATGAGCTCCTTCTGGAAAACGAAACGATTAATTCCAGCTAGTACTGCTCCCAGCTAGACCAACTGAAAGCGGCACTCGACGAAAAGCGTCCGGAATTAGTCAACAGAAAACACAGAATCTTCCATCAGGATAACACAAGACCTCATGTTTTTTTGATGACCAGGCAAAAACTGTTACAGCTGGGCTGGGAAGTTCTGATTCATCCCCTGTATTCACCAGACAGTGCACCTTCGGATTTCCATTTATTTCGGTCTTTACAGAATTCTCTTAATGGAAGAAATTTCAATTCCCTGGAAGATTGTAAAAGGTACCTGGAACAGGTCTTTGCTTGAAAAGATAAAAAGTTTTGGAAATGGAATTATGAAGTTGCCTGAAAAATGGCAGAAGGTAGTGGAACAAAATGATGAATACCAATAAAGTTCTTGGTGAAAATGAAAAATGTCTTTTATTTTTACTTAAAAACCAAAGGGACTTTTTGGCCAACCCAATATATGACTGAGGCAAGAGTGCGTGTTTGGTTTTGGCCAGAGAAAAATATGGAAAAGTCACTGAATTTCCCTTCTCAGTTCCAGCTCACTAATCTTTTTCATCCTTTCATCTAGTGTATGATATTGACGTTTTAAAATTTGAATGTGGTGGAATATGAATAATTCTTGATTTGGGAAATGGAAATTCCCAGTCTTTTTCACATTTCGACATTGCCTCTAAAATGTCTTTTTTTTTAAATCAATAGATATCCAGTCACGTTAAAGCGATTGATACAATTTACCAGACCACAGACTTCTCTGGAATCCGTAATATCAGTTTCATGGTGAAACGCATAAGAGTAAGTAAGGAATTTCAATAGTTAAGAACATTAAGAAAGAGAAACAATAAGGATCATGTTTACAAAAAGAAAAATGCTTGCCTTTTACTTCATCTTCATGCATTAAATAGTTAAATTGTGTTTGCTGATGCAGGTTATCTTTACTCTTGGGTTTTACACACAGAGGGGTTACTTGGGTTTATGACTTAATGAAATCTATAGGACTTTAATCTGGACTGCAGAAGAGGTATGGTAGAAAGTACTGTTTTCTATTTATCTGATTAACATACCAGTTAGAAAGCACTCTAAGTAACTGCAGATACCGTACTTGACATTTTTCTCCTTGATATTATTCCCCAGTTTCTTCAGATTTGCCTTATGCAGTATATTTCAGAGTGTGTCCCATTTGATGCTGCAGCGGAGGGAAGGATAGGTACAGTGGTTAAATACAATTGGAAGTTGGAAAAACACAATACTGTTTCCTCTTGAAATTTAACAGTGCACACTAATGTATTTCAAGTTTTGAGAAATCCTTTGGGAAAGAAATCCATATTTTTCTAAGCTAATTTAACCTTTTTGTATTAACATCAGCTGAAACGCCAAAGACCTGCAGTGCACATTTTGAGAAATGCTGATCCAGAACTACTGATTCTTAGTTTTAATGTTATAAATTGTTAATAAGTAAATATTGTTATTAACAAATTGGACTGTTTCAAAAATTTTCTAAATATGAATTCTTTCAAAGTATATAGCTTTTAAGAATCTGAGTTTATAAGCTAGATAACCTGGGTTTTAAAAATCATCATTTTACAGAAGTACTTGCCACAGGGTTTCTTTATTTAAAACAAATTTTTTTTAATGGCTTTTATTTTTTAAAATGTTATTTATTTATTTATTTTTTGCTGTGCCACATGGCCGCGCAGCGTTTTTTTGGCTGCGCCGGTAGCTTGCGGCATCTTAGTTCCCCGACCAGGGATCGAACCCAGGCCCTTGGCAGTGAAAGCGCCGAGTCCTAACCACCAGACCATCAGGGAATACCCCACAGGGTTTCTTTATATTTTGTGCTTTTATTCTTCTTAAAATATGGTTGACTAGATTATACTTTTAGTACATATGTGTAATATATTTTAAAAAATAGCTGAAAGTGGTCCTTACTTTTAGAAGTGACATGATTAAGTATTACATTGGATTGTCTTAAGGTGAAATATGGTTCGATATACTGTATAAGAACTGTTTGTAATCAATTGCTTTCATGTATTTTGAGAGCAATGTAAACCTTTAAATGAGCAAGTAAAAGTGGTAAGTGGTATAAGTATTGCTATTTAGTAGACAGAGCAATGAAATGCAAAGTAGTGAAAAGTAGAGAACACCTGAACAAATTTTAGTGAAACACATTTGTTTGAGTAAAGTGATTTGCATTATGAAGAGATGCATGTATATAAAAGAGTTATGTGGCGATTAGTTGTTTTTCAGGCCTTTAACTGAGATTAAAACTTTAGTTTAAATGTCATCAGTTGAAGTTTGTTTGTGACCCATTAAATAATTTGAAATTTATATTTTATAAGCAAATATTTAAATATCAATCATCCCGGGCTTCCCTGGTGGCACAGTGGTTAAGAATCTGCCTGCCAATGCAGGGGACACGGGTTCGAGCCCTGGTCTGGGAAGATCCCACGTTCTGCTGAGCAACTAAGCCCGTGCACCACAACTACTGAGCCTGCGCTCTAGAGCCTGCGCGCCACAACTACTAAAGCCCGCGAGCCTAGAGCCCGTGCTCTGCAACAAGAGAAGCCACCACAACGAAGAGTAGCCCCTGCTCGCTGCAACTAGAGAAAGCCCGTGTGCAGCAATGAAGACCCAACGCAGCCAAAAATAAATAAATAAATTTGTTAAAAAAAATTAATCATCCCATTTTTAATATAGGTAACTAAAATTTAGATGCAGTTTTTATTTGTAGCCAATATTACAAAAGTATCAGAATTTCATTTCTATGTTTAGTGGGAAAAAGCGATATGCAGCATGTCTCTAAGCATGGGCTACCTTTAATATATAGTGTTCTTGTTTTTGGATTTGTGTGTGTGTGTGTGTGTGTGTGTGTGTTAGATGACCATAACTGTTTGTTTCTGGTTAATTGTTAATGGATGAACCAGATGGTCTCATATCTGTCTTTAGGCAATTGCCTTCAGTGGTGTTTCTACCATCCTGTTTGTAAGCTCCTTGGTTTTTACTGAAGGATGTGGATCCTAAAAAGATCTATAGTTTTCATTTTATTAACTGTAATAGCCTTATCACTGATATTTTCAATAGACTGAGATTTCCCTTCTAAGCAATGTTTACTCTCATACATATTCCTTTTTATTCTCTACCAACAGTCTTGTATGTAATTCTCTGACTTACTTGGGGAAAACCAAATTCTTCTAGGACTTCAAAGGTTAGGCAGAGGTCTCTGAAAGGAAGCAATAAGTAGTAAATGAAAGCTTTTGTTTTAGTTGAAGTTTGGTATCAGAACTGATTATTCTTCACATTGTGAAGGAGGAACCTGCACCCTGGAGTATAGTAGCTAAGTGTCGAAGGAAACATTCTGGAGGAACTCAACTTGAAATAGTAAGAGAAACGAATTGGCAAAGGAAAAAAAAATTCTTGCTCACATTCAGGGGAAAAAATTGAACTTGAAGTTAGTTGTGCTTGACTCATGACTCTAGGCAAGGAGAACCAAGAATATGATTTGTCTGCTGAATTGACAGTTTTGGGTTCAATATCTCTTTTATGTTGTACTAATTAGCTGAAATATAGGGTTTTATGTCATACTTGTCATCATATGTAGGAGATTAGCACTAAAGGAGACTCATCAAATGATTAAATTGAGAAACTGTATTTCCTTATTGGAAATTTTGAAAGCAGAACTTGTTTTCCCATCCCAAGTGTTCAGTGTTCAGGAATCTGTGAACACTTGCTCAGAAATGTAATATACTCAGTTTTAATTCCCCTACCCGTCCATCCTTCCTTCCCTCCTCCCTCCTCCCTCCCTCCTCCCTTTTTGGCTTCTATGATTAGCTCAGGGATGGAGGTAGTGGGAATAACTGTAAAAGCTTTAATTTAGGCCTGACTTCCTTGGGCCCCAAGCATATTGTCCAGGTAGATACTACTTACACTAAGGCTCTGCTAACGTTGGTTGCTTGTTAAAGTCATTGTTTTGGATTTTAGATCAACACAACTGCTGATGAGAAGGATCCTACAAATCCCTTCCGTTTTCCAAATATTGGTGTGGAGAAGTTTCTGGAATTAAATTCTGAGCAGAATCATGATGACTACTGTTTGGCCTATGTCTTCACAGACCGAGATTTTGATGATGGTGTCCTTGGTCTGGCTTGGGTTGGAGCACCTTCAGGTAGTTTATCTAAATATGTCTTGACTTACTACTTGAAATGAAAAGCAGTTCTCATGATGGATTGAATTTTACAAAGTATAGGAGAAAGTGATGCCTGTACAGTATCTAAATTTACACATCTTGAGTTAGGCAGAATTCATAAGCATAATGTAAATGGAAAAATAGTTGAAGCAGCTTTTTATTTTGAAATGAGTAAATGAGTACTAACAGGGAGATATCCTGACATTTGGTACATTCAGTAGCTGAAATAATTTTATGGGAAAAAGTGGTACTTAGTTCTGAAACTGAAAAGCAAAATATTAATTTTTTCACAAAAGTTAATGTAATCAGTTAATTATTTTGGGAAGTAGGGGGATGGGGAGAGGTTCTTAGAGTCAAAAGGGGAAAACTGTGTTCTTGCTTCTTCTGCCGTGAGATAAAGAGCCGAGAAATCCTACTCAGGAATAGCAGGTAGAAAGAAAAGAAAGGCTGCCTTTATTATTATTATTTCTCACCTTTATTTTAGCAAAAGGGAAGTGTTGCCTGAAAAGAGATGTGGGCAGGCGGCCCAGTACCCATAGCTCCACTGGCTTGACTGCATGGCCCCACGTTCTGCTGGGGTCTCTGCCTTAGCCGTGAAAGCTACTGTCACTGAGAAAGCCGGGATGGGATAATCCCCTTGCCATTGCAGTCGGGGTGGGGGTCTGTGATTCACAGTGTAATAAGTTCAGTAGCCTACTTTAGAGAAATACAAATTGATGAATTGAAAGATGAGTAGAAAGAATCCCGGACTCTTTGAATATAAATTTTGCCATATAGAATTTGATCAGTAGTCTGTCATCTTCTGAGCTATACACAGCAGTTTCTCCTTCTGATACATAATTTGTCTTTTTCAAAGAATCAACTTCTGCTTTATCCGGGGCAAGACAGGCTTTTGTATTCTTAGTTTATTCTTTGGTTTGTTATGCATATTTTAACATCTTTAATACTGTATTTTTGCTTTTATACTTCTTGCTCTTTTTTTTAAAGCCAGCAATGAATATCCTTTTTAGTTTCCAAAGCTTTTGTTTTTCTTCCACATTTTAAAGTGTACTCAATTTCATGATGTCATTAAAGTACAAGTTTATGTCATAGGCTGCATATATCATAGTGCAGTATTTTTGGATATTTGTCCTTTACAATGATCTGTGCTGGTTTTGTGTTACGTGCGTTGTCAGCAGATTGTACAACTCACTCTTTCCTTTGATAATTCACATGTTTTATAACTTTTATATTCTGAAATTTCTTTTCCCCTCCTTGGTTAGTTGGATAATTTTATCACAAAGTTTATAGTCCCTTCTCCCTAATCATCAGTAAGTACTGTAGGAACTCAGGGATTCAATTTTCTTTGTATATTACCATTAACATAGTGGCTCTTCAGGTGTGCTCCATGGAGTAGCAGCATCTGTGTTACCTGGGAACTGGTTAGAAATGTCAATCCATGGGCCTCACTCAGGTCTACTAAATCAGAAACTCCAGGTGTGGAGCCCATCAGTCTTTGTTTGAAGAGGCCCTCCGGGTGTTTCTGATGCATACTAAAGTTTGAAAACCACCATCTTAATATTTTTGCTCACAAAATGTCTCCTGGGCAAATGATTGGATGATCTCAGACTAAAAACTTTCTGCCATTTTGCATTTTCAACTCCAGACTGTTGTTCATTAAGAACGTAATGGTCCTGAGAGAGCTTGGTCAAATTTTCCTGAAACTTCAGATATCCTCATGTCTACTTTTTTAAAAAAATAAGTCTATTTTTTTTATTTAGAACAGTTTTAGATTTATAGAAAAAATTGAGCAGATAGAGTCGTCTCCACTACCTTCCTGTATTATTAACAGCTTACATTAGTATGGTACATTTGTTACAATTAATGAACCAATATTGGTACATTATTGTTAACTAAAGTCAGCCCATAGTTTTTTCAGATTTCTTTAGTTTTTACTACGGTCCTCTTCTGTTCCAAGATCTTGTCCAGGATACCACAGTACGTTTAATTGTCATGCCTCTTTAGTCTTCTTGGCTGTGATGGTTTCTCAGACTTTTCTTGTTTTTTTTATAACCTTGACAATTTTGAGGAGTATTGGTCAGGGATATTGTAGGATAACCCTCTGTTGCAGTCTTTTTGATGTTTTTCTCATGATTGGACTGGGGTTATGGGTTTGGGGGGAGAGTTAGTTTTTCTTTCTAGTTGTTTATGATATCTGGACCACTTATTTTATGAAATGCTGCTTATTTTATTGAAGCAGCAGTTCTGGATTGAAAATGATGGGCCACATTACTTGTATTTTTGTCATTGCGTTCTTCATCTGATGCCCTCTTTCTTTACTCTGTGTTAAACCCCTAACTCCAGCTCTCAGAAGCCTTTTTCTAAGAGCTTCTGGGGAGGGGCTCGGCAGGAAGAATGGGGCCAGAGTGGCAAAGAGAAGGGGTCTTTGTTCCTTTGACACAACTTTTTCTAGAATAAGATACCTGCCTTGACAGCTTTCTTCTTCACTTCCCTTTGCCCTTAGACTACCTGAACTGAGTTTATTTGACCTACATTTTATTTTTTTATAAGGAACTTTATGTATTTGCTCTTACTGATTAATTCAGTTCCGTTATGAGGTGTAGGTAGTATTTCCTCCATTATACAGGTGGATTGGATTCAGAGACTTTGTCAACAACCCAGTATCTCACAGAACCTAGAATCTGGACCTTTTGACTCCAGGTTTTGTGCATTTGGTAGTTATTTTACTAGGTATTATTATAATGTAACATCCTACTTTTATCTTTCTAAGACATTTCCAAGAAGAAGTTGAAATGTTTCCTGCATCTAAGCAGAGATGGAATCTATTTCCTTCTTTCTTAAGAGAGATGAGTTATAAAATAGTACTACTCTATATTATTTAGACATCATTTTGGGTAATTGTCAAGGCATAATTAGAAGAGCACTGGTTTGGGAACTAGGAGACAGGGTCCTTGTCTGTTCTGTCTCTATAAATTCAGGTAAATCATTTTGCTTCAGTTTGTTTATTTTTCGTTGTAATTTCTTCTGTCTTTGCCCTTCCTTTGATACTTCATGTTTCTGCATGTAGATGTTAGTAATGCTTGCTGTTACACTATTTTTTAAAATAGCATTTTATAGCTGATCTGTTCAGCTTGTGATGTGTTAACTGTTTCTTAATCTTTTTCATTTTTATTTGGCCTAATTAATTTCTGTTGTATCATTTAACTCTGCAGCTGTTTTACTATTCAAATATATGGTAGTGGAAAGGATTTTGTTTTGATACTGTTGTGTTAATTTTCACAGAATAGTTACTGAAATTATTCGCTGTAGTCCTCTTCACTGACTCAGTTAAGCTGGGAAAAGCAATGAGGGTTAAAACATTTGAATAGTAGGTTTCTTGTCTTTAAGTCTTGTTTATGCTACTTTTTATTTGTTCTTTTAAAATTTCTTATTGTGGTTGGGTACTGCCTTCAGTTACCTTAATGAGAAAAACAGTACCTCCTGCCCCAACTCCATAATAAGTAGAAACAGCTTGTGAGCTGGGATGATTTGGAGGCTTCCATTTGAAATTATACAGGGCCTAGAATGGAGCCCCAAAAAGGGAGGAGTCTGGTCTCCAAGACAAAGATAGTCTTGAATATGAATCTAGAAAGATTACTCTAAACTTCTCTTTATATAAACACAGTTCTGTGTTAAGCAGGTAGTAGCCTCTTATTTTAGAGACTGAAACGTTGGTTCCTTAACAAAGTAGATTCTTTATATTAGATAATCCCTTTGTTCTACTTCATTTGCTACACGCTTCTAACCTGCCTTTTGAGGGGCCTTTATTTTTTGGTTTATTAAGGCACATTCTGCTCATCTATTATCCCTCTTAATGTTATCAGTTAACCCAATGAACATAGTCTCAGTTTGCCAGGTCACTGAAAAAGGCTGGCTGTGGAGTTCATCTCCAGAGCTAATCCTGAACCATTCAGTATTCCTCTGACCATTTGTAAAGAACATTTTTTGAGACATTTGATTTGGTAGAAATTGTCTCTTCTGTTTTTCTTAGTTTAGAAATTTTAGTTTGATTTTACGTATTAGAATTTGACCACGTGCAGAGCTCAACATGAGGTTCTCAGGATAACCCACAGCCTATCGAATTCTTTTTTTTTTTAATCATTACTTCTACTTTAATTAGTTGGTATTCTTTTTTTTAATTTAATTTTATTTATTTTTTTATAGGGTAGGTTCTTATTAGTTATCTATTTTATACATATTAGTGTTACATGTCAATCCCAATCTCCCAATTCATCACACCACCACCCCCCCGCCACTTTCCCCCCTTGGTGTCTATACGTTTCTTCTCTACATCTGTGTCTCTATTTCTGCCCTGAAAACCGGTTCATCTGTACCTTTTTCTAGGTTCCACATATATGCGTTCATATACGATATTTGTTTTTCTCTTTCTGACTTACTTCACTCTGTATGACAGTCTCTAGATCCATCCACTTCTCTACAAATGACCCAATTTCGTTCCTTTTTATGGCTGAGTAATATTCCATTGTATATAGGTACCACATCTTCTTTATCCATTCGTCTGTTGATGGGCATTTAGGTTGCTTCCATGACGTGGCTATTGTAAATAGTGCTGCAGTGAGCATTGGGGTGCATGTGTCTTTTTGAATTATGGTTTTCTCAGGGTATATGCCCAGTAGTGGGATTGCTGGGTCATATGGTAGTTCTATTTTTAGTTTTTTAAGGAACCTCCATACTGTTCTCCATAGTGGCTGTATCAATTTACATTCCCACCAACAGTGCAAGAGGGTTCCCTTTTCTCCACACCCTCTCCAGCATTTGTTGTTTGTCGATTTTCTGATGATGCCCATTCTAACTGGTGTGAGGTGATACCTCATTGTAGTTTTGATTTTCATTTCTCTAATAATTAGTGATGTTGAGAAGCTTTTCATGTGCTTCTTGGCCATCTGTATGTCTTCTTTGGAGAAATGTCTATTTAGGTCTTCTGCCCATTTTTTGATTGGGTTGTTTGTTTTTTTTTAATATTGAGCTGCGTGAGCTGTTTATATATTTTGGAGATTAATCCTTTGTCCGTTGATTCGTTTGCAAATATTTTCTCCCATTCTGAAGGTTGTCTTTTTGTCTTGTTTGTGGTTTCCTTTGCTTTGCAAAGCTCTTAAGTCTCATTAGGTCCCATTTGTTTATTTTTATTTCCATTACTCTAGGAGGTGGATCAGAAAAGATCTTGCTGTGATTTATGTCAAAGAGTGTTCTTCCTATGTTTTCCTCTAAGAGTTTTATAGTGTCCGGTCTTACATTTAGGTCTCTAATCCATTTTGAGTTTATTTTTGTGTATGGTGTTAGAGAGTGTTCTAATTTCATTCTTTTACATGTAGCTGTCCAGTTTTCCCAGCACCACTTATTGAAGAGACAGTCTTTTCTCCATTGTATATCTTTGCCTCCTTTGTCATAGATTAGTTGACCATAGGTGCGTGGGTTTATCTCTGGGCTTTCTATCCTGTTCCATTGATCTATATTTCTGTTTTTGTGCCAGTACCATATTGTCTGGATTACTGTAGCTTTGTAGTATAGTCTGAAGTCAGGGAGTCTGATTCCTCCAGTTCCATTTTTTCCCTCGAGACTGCTTTGGCTATTCGGGGTCTTTTGTGTCTCCATACAAATTTTAAGATATTTTATCCTAGTTCTGTAAAAAATGCCATTGGTAATTTGATAAGGATTGCATTGAATCTGTAGATTGCTTTGGGTAGTATAGTCATTTTCAGAATATTGAATCTTCCAATCCAAGAACATGGTATATCTCTCCATCTGTTGGTATCATCTTTAATTTCTTTCATCAGTGTCTTATAGTTTTCTGCATACAGGTCTTTCGTCTCCCTAGGTAGGTTTATTCCTAGGTATTTTATTCTTTTTGTTGCAATGGTAAATGGGAGTGTTTCCTTAATTTCTCTTTCAGATTTTTCATCATTTAGTGTATAGGAATGCAAGAGATTTCTGTGCATTAATTTTGTATCCTGCTACTTTACCAAATTCATTGATTAGCTCTAGTAGTTTTCTGGTGGCATCTTTAGGATTCTCTATGTACAGTATCATGTCATCTGCAAACAGTGACAGTTTCACTTCTTCTTTTCCAATTTGTATTCCTTTTATTTCTTTTTCTTCTCTGATTGCCGTGGCTAGGACTTCCAAAACTATGTTGAATAATAGTGGTGAGAGTGGACGTCCTTGTCTTGTTCCTGATCTTAGAGGAAATACTTTCAGTTTTTCACCATTGAGAATGATATTTGCTGTGGGTTTGTCAAATATGGCCTTTATTATGTTGAGGTAGGTTCCCTCTTTGCCCACTTTCTGGAGAGTTTTTATCATAAATGAGTGTTGAATTTTGTCAAAAGCTTTTTCTGCATCTATTGAGATGATTATATGCTTTTTATTCTTCAGTTTGTTAATATGGTGTATCACATTCATTGATTTGCATATATTGAAGAATCCTTGCATTCCTGGGGTAAATCCCACTTGATAATGGTGTATGATCCTTTTAATGTGTTTTGGATTCTGTTTGCTAGTATTTTGTTGAGGATTTTTGCATCTATATTCCTCAGTGTTACTGGTTTGTAATTTTCTTTTTTTGTAGTATCTTTGTCTGGTTTTGGTATGAGGGTGATGGTGGCCTTATAGAATGAGTTTGGGAGTGTTCCTTCCTCTGGAAGTGTTTGGAAGAGTTTGATAATGATGGGTGTTCGCTCTTCTCTAAACGTTTGATAGAATGCACCTGTGAAGCCATCTGGTCCTGGACTTTTGTTTGTTGGAAGATTTTTAATCACAGTTTCAATTTCATTACTTGTGATTGGTCTGTTCATATTTTCTATTTCTTCCTGGTTCAAGTCTTGGAAGGTTATACCTTTCTAAGAATTTGTCCATTCCTTCCAGGTTGTCCATTTTATTGGCATAGAGTTGCTTGTGGTAGTCTCTTATGATGCTTCGTATTTCTGCAGTGTCCGCTGTAACTTCTCCTTTTTCATTTCTAATTTTGTTGATTTGAGTCCTCTCCCTCTTTTTCTTGATGAGTCTGGCTAAAGGTTTATCAATATTGAGCTAAAGCTCAAAGAACCAGCTTTTGGTTTTATTGATCTTTGCTATTGTTTTCTTTGTTTCTATTTCATTTACTTCTGCTCTGATCTTTATGATTTCTTTCCTTCTACTAACTTTGGGTTTTGTTTGTTTCTCTAGTTCCTTTAGGTTTAAGGTTAGATTGTTTATTTGAGGTTTTTCTTATTTCTTGAGGTAGGCTTGTATTGCTATAAACTTCCCTCTTAGAACTGCTTTTGTTGCATACCATAGGTTTTGGATTGTCGTGTTTTCATTGTAATTTGTCTCTAGGTATTTTTTGATTTCCTCTTTGATTTCTTCAGTGATCTCTTGGTTATTTAGTAATATATTGTTTAGCCTCCATGTGTTTTTGCTTTTTAGTTTTTTTTCCCCTGTAATTGATTTCTAATCTCATAGCGTTGTGGTTAAAGATGCTTGCTATGATTTCAATTTTCTTAAATTTACCGAGGCTTGATTTGTGACCCACGATGTGATCTATCCTGGAGAATGTTCCACGTGCACTTGAGAAGAAGGTGTAATCTGCTGTTTTTGGATGGAATGTCCTATAAATATCAATTAAATCTATCTGGTCTATTGTGTCATTTAAAGCTTGTGTTTCCTTATTAATTTTCTGTTTGGATGATCCGTCCATTGGTGTAAGTGAGGTGTTAAAGTCCCCCAGTATTATTGTGTTACTGTCGATTTCCTCTTTTATAGCTGTTAGCAGTTGCCTTATGTATTGAGGTGCTCCTATGTTGGGTGCATATATATTTATCATTGTTATATCTTCTTCTTGGATTGATCCCTTGATCATTATGTAGTGTCCTTGTCTCTTGTAACATTCTTCAATTTAAAGTCTGTTTTATCTAATATGAGAATTGCTATTCCAGTTTTCTTTTGATTTTCATTTGCATGGAATATCTTTTTCCATCCCCTCACTTTCAGTCTGTATGTGTCCCTAGGTCTGAAGTGGGTCTCTTGTAGACAGCAGATATATATGGGTCTTGTTTTTGTAAGCATTCAGCGAGCCTGTGTCTTTTGGGTGGAGCATTTAATCCATTCACGTTTAAGGTAATTATCGATATGTATGTTCCTGTTACCATTTTCTTAATTGTTATGGGTTTGTTTTTGTAGGTCCTTTTCTTCTCTTGTGTTTCCTACTTAGAGAGGTTCCTTTAGCATTTGTTGTAGAGCTGGTTTGGTGGTGCTGAATTCTCTTAGCTTTTGCTTGTCTGTAAAGCTTTTGATTTCTCCATCAAATCTGGATAAGATCCTTGCCGGGTAGAGTAATCTTGGTTGTAGGTTCTTCCCTTTCATCACTTTAAATATGTTGTGCCACTCCCTTCTGGACCGCCAGGTTGTGTCAGACCCCCAGGTTGGGAAGCCTCATGGTGCTCAGAACATTCACTCCAGTGGGTGGGCTTCTGTGGTATAAGTGTTCTCCAGTTTGTGAGTCACCCACCCAGCAGTTATGGGATTTGATTTTATTGTGATTGTGCCCCTCCTGCCATCTCATTGTGGCTTCTCCTTTGTCTTTGGATGTGGGGTATCTTTTTTGGTGAGTTCCAGTGTCTTCCTGTCGATGATTGTTCAGCAGTTAGTTGTGATTCCGGTGCTCTCGCCAGAGGGAGTGAGCGCACGTCCTCTACTCCGCCACCTTGAGCCTATCTCCTTGATATTCCTCGAATTCTTAACCTGTTTCAAAGTGTAATTAAAAGGCTAGGAGAATTACATCATTAAAATATTACATCATTAGAAAAGAGGACACTTAATGTTGACATTTTGTACAGGTCTGGATTGTCCCTTGCAGGATGTTTAACATCTTTGGTCCCTACCCATTACATGTGAGTACTGCTCCCCAGACTTGACAGATAAAGAAATTCTCTCAGACATTTCCTAATAACCTATCTGGGAGTGGTACTAATGTCTGCTTCAGAATTACTGCTCAGATTAATATTGTATGGTTAGCATGATACTATTGTTTTAGATATTTAGGCCTGCTCACATCAAAACTTTATTTATGGATTCTGTCAAGGTATTATACTACCCTGTAGTTTTTATAATTTTTTTCTTTTGGGGGAGTCTTTTTTAGAGTTTAAGACTGATATTCTGTGACTAGCTTTCAGACTATCCTGTAGATAGAAAAATGTCATACTTCTTTGTTGGTCACTGAGTCATCCATCCATCAATAATTGCTTTTGACTCAAATTAAAAACATTTTATTCTTCTCATTACATAATTTCTGTTTTTCAGTAATGACTATATGTAGTAAAATCTTAAATTTACAGTGTAAAGCAATTACTGAACTTGAGTTATGGCTTAGCTATAGGTATTTATGATATCATTAATTGAATTTCTGGCATATCAAAACTGGTTGCAGTATTTAAAAAGTTAAACCATGACTTATAATATTAGACATAGTTTTTTATTTCTTCCTGTATAACTGAAGTATTCCAACATAAGCTGTTAGTCTGTGTAACAAATAATAAACTTTCCAAATAAACAATAGTTATTAAAACCAAAAGCAGTTAAGATGTTGAACAAGATATGAATTATAAAGACTATATTTCAGAAGAGTATACTCAAGTTTATGTATGGTCTTCCTTTAAATTAGATAGACCTTAAAAATACAGAAGGTATATTACCAGAGTTTTTAATATATGCTATTTACTTTTTTTTTTAACTGATAAAGATTTGCAGCGTGGAGTCTTCTATGCTTAATTCAAGTTTGACAGTACTGCATTGGACCAATTTGCATATGACAGATCTTCGATGAGGCAGGATATTAATTTACTATTTGTTTAAAACTGTAATATATAGACTGTAATTATTACATACAGAGTGCTTATTTCTATCTTTTCTAGTTTCCAGAAATAGTGATACAGTCCTTAGGACTCAGCTCCAAAAGTAGAAGTAGCTTAAGAGAATATATTAAATATTCATAAATCATTTGCTGTTTTCTTTCTATCCAGTTTTTGGTGTAGAAAATGTAGTAAGTTTTAAATATAGAGGTTCTCAGTCCTTTGCTGGTTAAAATCTGCATATGACTTAGCCTTTCAGCTTAGTTTTCTGTGAAAACACCTTATCATTTCAGCTTCTTAAATTGTATCCTAATAGTCATTAAATTTATGATTTGTTGCTATGTTCTTTCTAATGTTAAAAGGAACAAGGCAACAATTGTAGTGTTATGCCATTTGTGTACATCTTTTTTGAATTGCTTTCTATTATACGCTTTATCAGAGATTATAAATGTTAGACTTTTAAAAATGGTTTAATAAC
Organism: Balaenoptera ricei; assembly: GCF_028023285.1. Classification (NCBI taxonomy): domain Eukaryota; kingdom Metazoa; phylum Chordata; class Mammalia; order Artiodactyla; family Balaenopteridae; genus Balaenoptera; species Balaenoptera ricei. The sequence goes on from NC_082640.1 coordinate 77,416,204, forward strand.
TTTGTTGTAACTTTGTGTGTAGTAGAAAGCTAATTTGAAATAATTTGATCAGTTATGAGAATATCCTAATCCATGTGATATTTTAATTAAAATAATTAAATAGAGTAACCTCTTAAATCTGAATGTAAACCAAAGAACGTCTCACTGAAAGTCTTTAATAGTTATTTAAAATACTGTGGTCTTCTCAGTTTAGTGTACATAAAGACAATGATTGGCCAGCCAGTTTCTGATTTGCTGTTGTTCTTTTTCTAATTTCTTAAATTAACTGCCTTTAGATGTGAAAGCACTTTCATTTTGGTATTAAGGTCTGACGTTCAGGAACTATAAACGAACAGGTGAACTACAACATGATTTAATATGTATCATATAAGTAAAAATGAAGATTTTTCTTTTAAAATTTGAAAGTATCCTCAAGATAGGTTGGAAAATCATAATTCAGTTTTTTGAACCTATTTTGAAAAAAAGTTCAAACTTGCCAAAAGGTTGCAAGAGTAGTACAGTGAATTCCTGATAGATTAATCAGTTAACATTTTGCCACATTTGCTTTCTCTCCCTTCCCACCTTCTCTCTTTCATTCCCTCCTCCCTTTTTTTTTTTTACCCACTTGACATATTTTTTCCTTTTTTTTTTTAAGCTTTATTGAGATATATATAATTGACAAAATTGTAAGATATTTAAAGTGTACAGTGTGATGATTTGATATTTATATACATTGTGAAAGGATTCCCCCCACCAAGTTAATTAATACAACCATCACCTCACATATTTACCTTTTTCCTTTTTGTGTATGTGTGAGAATGTTTAAGTTCTATTCTCTTGGCAAATTTCATTTATACAGTACTGTGTTATCAACTGTAGTCATCATGTGTTACACATTAGATCCTCAGACCTTACTCTTCTTATAACTGGAAGTTTGTACCTCTATCAGTCTCTCTCTCTTTCCCCTACCCCCAGCCTGTGCGACCACTAATTCTTTTCTTTTTTTAAGAATACATTGTATGTTTCCTCTCAGAATAGTGAATCACATACTCTTGTGCATCACTGCTAATACTGGTAGCAGTGACTTTCTCAGAATCTCTTTGAGACTATTTTGTTCAACTTTCATTTAACTTAAATATAAGTTGTTTTTTTTTTCGTTTTTTTTTTATTACAAGATGAAGAGGTTTGACCCAATGTAAATGCTGAAATATTTAAATTTAACAGACTCTTGAATATTTGTTTTGCTAAATTAATGGGAGAAAAATAGGGGGACATTTTGATTATGAAGAGGAACATTTTATAAGGACTTTGTATTCAACCCTGGGAATTTATGTGTGCCATTAAAACTTTTATTTGAAATGACTTCCTAACCTTGGACCAAAGAAACTTTTGAGTATTTGATATACGTGTGTTCCAATTTTGGACTCAAAATACATATGAAATGTTTCAAGTTAATATAGCATATATTAGAAAATTATTTGGGGGGAAATAGGTGCTAATTTTAGCCATCTTTTGTTTTGAATTAGGAAGCTCTGGAGGCATATGTGAAAAAAGTAAGCTTTATTCAGATGGTAAGAAGAAGTCTTTAAACACTGGAATTATTACTGTTCAGAACTATGGGTCTCATGTACCCCCCAAAGTCTCTCACATTACATTTGCTCATGAAGTTGGACATAACTTTGGATCTCCGGTAAGTATTGCTTAATTATTACATTTTTTTAAAGTTACTAATGTTTCATGTTGTGTAATTTTTGTTGTTATTGTTTACAGTGAAAACAAGTACACATGAATGTTTAGTTTTTATATGTCAGAACACAGTAATGTACTTGACCATAATACTGAAAAGGAGGAAGATAGAATATTTGTAATTAAAATAAGAAAATAAGCACAACAGTGCCAGAATTCTATGAACGCAAGGAATTTTGTCTGTTTCATTCACTTCTGTGTCCCCTGACCTTAGAATAGTGCCTGGTACACGATTCATTCAAATATTTATTGAATGAGAATCACTTTTCATTGCTTAAAGTACATTTTGAATGTTAGCAAATTGTGGGGTTCTTGTTTGGTTTCTGTTAAAGCATTATTGGGGTTTACTAGATTTGTCTTTCTCTACTGTGGATTGAGACTGTTATTTTAAAATCTTGCGGTATGAAAAATTTGTAACATACATAAAAGAGACAAATAGTACAGCAAAGTCTTCCGTTCATATCCAGGACAGGGGTCAGCAAACTTTTTCTGTGGTCTACTAGTAAACATTCTAAGTGTGGGGGACAATATTTGGTCTCTGTTGCATATTTTTCTTTGTTGTTGTTTTTCTTTTTACAATCTTTTAAACATGGAAAAACCATTCTTAGCTTAGGCCACACAAAAACAGGCTGTGGGCTGCGATTTGCCAACCTCTGATTCAGATTCAACGATCATCAAGATTTTGCCACATCTCCTTTCTGTGTTTCTTTCTTTTTCTTCGTAAGGTGTTAGAATCAAATTCATTCCCCCTTCCACATTTCAGTATGCATCTCTTAAAAAATTAGACATTTTCTTCCATAACCACCATGTGGTTATGATACCTGACAAAATGAGCAGTTCTTTGGTATCATTTAATACCCAGTTCATTGTATTGATTTTCAAGTGAACTGAAGATTAATACACATGGAAATACAAAATACTGAAAGATATTCTGTCTTTGTGATTTTGGTGGGGCTTATTAAAATAACAAGTTTGGGAAAATTTCATTTGAAAACTGCATATAAATTCATTTACTTGTACCTTATCACTTGTAAAAATGGAAATTTTTATGAGTTTAGAAAAAAATTGTAGTCTCATAGCTTAAAATTCTCAAATGCTCTTATCTAATGTTCCCCCAGTTTGTAAAATATAAGTACCCTCTCACTAAGTTGCAAGTCTTTCTTCTTCTAATTCTGATCAGAAATGGATAGATTATTATCAGTACTCTTGGATAAAGTATTTAAAATGCGTTGAATCTCTCTACCTCTTGTCTGCTTTTGTGATATGTTCTAAAAAGAGTAATTGAAATTTTAGAGATGAGCAGAGAACTCTTGTTAATTTGCATTTTCAGGGGCAGTTAAATGTCCTCAACTCTCCCAGTCACCTTCATCCAACCCTTACCAGGGGATTTGCGTAACCTTCCAACTACTCTTCTGTTCGTTAGTCTAGGGCCTCTCAAAGTTTAATGTGCATACAAATTACTGAGGATCTTACAGTATAGATTCCATTTCAGTGGGCCTTTGGTCGGGCCCGAGTCTCTGCCTTTCTAAGGTACTCCCATGGGCTGCTGCTGCTGCTGGTCTGTGGGCCATACTTGGAGTAGGATATCTGGTCTGTTCTCTTTTCACTTCCCATCTAATCTGTCTTCTGCCTGGTTGCCAGAGAGGTGTTTTTCATATATTAATGTAATATTACTTATTGCTTATTGTTGAATGGATAAATTGGTTCACATTTTTTTTGCCTACCCTGCTATCTTTTCCTATCATACCAGACTACTTCTAATGATTCTGTCATGCTCAAATACACCTCATCCCTTTGTGTATGTTGTTCATGATACCGTACATATAGATAGTAGGTACTTAGTAAATGTGTATTAAGTAATTTAATAGTGAGATCAGCCAGACCATGATCTCCTGAGCCTGTCTCCCTTGACATCTTTATCTAAAATCTGTCTTTATCTCTCCTGTCATATATCTGTATTATAACAATGTTACTTTCTCTCTGAGTGGTTCACCTATCCCTTATATTTATTTATCCTATCCTAAATGTTTATTGCACACCTGCTGTTAACCACTTTATAAACTTTGTTGTGGGGAGTTGTAATCATAAATGAGACAAGTTCCTGTCTCTTGGTATGAAAGTCTTAATGTATTGACTCTTAGCAGATGAATCTTTGTCTAGGTATAGTTCTTTTTTCTTTTTTTAATTAATTTATTTGTTTTCATTTTTGGCTGTGTTGGGTCTTCGTTGCTGCGCTTGGGCTTTCTCTAGTTGTGGTGAGCGGGGGCTACTCTTCGTTGCGGTGCGTGGGCTTCTCATTGCAGTGGCTTCTCTTGTTGAGGAGCACGGGCTCTAGGCACACTGGCTTCAGTAGATGTGGCACGTGGGCTCAGTAGTTGTGGCCTGTGGGCTCTAGAGCGCAGGCTCAGTAGTTGTGGTGCACAGGCTTAGTTCCTCCGCAGTATGTGGGATCTCCCCAGGCCAGGGCTCGAACCCATGTCCCTTGCATTGGCAGGCAGATTCTTAACCACTGCACCACCAGGGAAGCCCTAGGTATAGTTCTAATTGGTCTGATCATGTCACTTCTGTTCACAACCTTACTTCCAATACCTGCTGATATTGCTAATACAATTTCCTTATCTTAGCATTTAGGGTTTTCCATAATTTGGGTCTAAGTGTAATTCCAGTGTTATTTCTTCTTCCCTGTCAAATTAAGTCATTTTAAAAAACTTTACTTCTGCCAGGAAGCCAATTCCTTCCCATTTCTGCCTATTGAAATCTTGATCCATGTGGTTATATAATGTAAATTAATATGGCCCTTTTGTCAGGCAGTTTGGCAGTATGTATCAAGACCTTTAAAATGTTTGACCTTTTAACTCAGTAACTCTACCTCTGGGAATCCAACTAAAAGAAATAATTGCAGAATGTGTCAAAGATTTATGTAAATTAAAAAAAAAAAAGATATAAAAATTAAAAAGGTATCCATTGCAGTTATACCTTCACTGATTTTTTTCTTCCCTTCTGAGACAGTGACCCCTAAAAGAGCAAATTATCTTCCTTTTCACAGTCTAAAATAATTGTAAGATCTACTCTAAAGGAGAGTCCACAAGCTTCCATTTTTCTTCTGATGAGAAAATTACATTTAATCAGATGACCTGAAAACCTTATTTTACTTCCTGTTTATGTAACTCTGTATTCTTTTTGACAGCATGATTCTGGAACAGAGTGCACTCCAGGAGAATCTAAGAATTTAGGACAAAAAGAAAACGGCAATTACATCATGTATGCAAGAGCAACATCTGGGGACAAACTTAACAACAATAAATTCTCACTCTGTAGTATTAGAAATATAAGTCAAGTTCTTGAGAAGAAGAGAAACAACTGTTTTGTTGGTATGTATATTTTCCCAGCATTTTATTATGAATATTTTGAAACATTCAGAAAACTTGAAAGAATTATATTGTAAACACCTAGTATGTGCCCACCACCTATATTTTACAGTTGTTAGCACTTTAATACATTTGCTTTATCACACTTGTCAATCTCTTCATCTCTCAATCCATATTTTTTTGTTGAAATTTAAAGTGCATTGTGGATATCAGTATACTTCAGTCCTAAACACTTTAGCCTACGTAAGTAGAGTTCAATTTAAGTAAAGTTCAATATTGTTTGTGGTGTTTTTGTTTTTCACATAAGTGCAATATACAAATCTTAAGTCCACCGTTTGATGAGCTTTGACAAATACGTTTACCTGTGTAATCTAAGCACCTGTGAAGATGTACAACATTTCTGTCACCCCAGAAAGTTCTTTCATTTCCTTTTCCCATCAATCTTTGCACCCCTCCTGCAACCATTATTCTGATTTATTTCTCCATAGATAAATTTTGCTTATTTTATTTCATATAATTGGAATCATACAGTTTGCACCCTTTTGGGGAAGGCTGCTTTCACTCAGCATACTATTTTGAGATTCATTATTAGTATTTTGTACCATTTTTTTTTCCCACTGAATAGAAGTGCATTATATGAATATATCACAGTTCGCTTATCCACTCTCCTATTGAATGGAACACTTGGGCTTTTTAGGTTTGGGCTAATATGAATAAAGTTGCTATGAATTTTTTTCTTACTGTGGTAAAATATATATAACATAAAATTTATATTTAAATTAATTTTAAGTGTACAATTCAGTAGCATTAAGTACATTTACAGTGTTATGCAACCATCACTGCTTTTCCATTTTCAAACTTTTAAAATCACTCCAAATAGAAATTCAGTAACCATTAAGCAGTAACTCCTATTTCTTTCTCTTCCCAGCCCCTAGTAACCTCTAATCTATTTTGTGTCTCTGTGACTTTGCCTATTCTAGGTACCTCATATAAACGGGATAATGCTTTTGTATCTGGTTTATTTCACTTAGCATAAAATTTCCAAGATTCATGCAAGTTGCAGCATGTATCAGAATACCATTCTTTTTTATGGCTGAATAATATTCCATTGTATGGATATACCACATTTTGTTTATCCGTTCATCTGTTATGCCTCTTGTAGGGCATTTAATATGTTCTAAATATTCTACCTTGTATTACGTTTTTGGGGGTCCTTGTCCTATTTTACAAGATTTTAAGTTACTTGAGGGCAAACACTGAGGCCTGCTCATATTGCACATAAACAGCACTCTTATAGATGAGTTAAACATATGGCAGCAAAGGAGAAAGAATTGAGGAAGGTTTCCAGATAAGCTCGACCTTTCATTTTTTTTTTTTTCCTTTCATTTTTTTAGCTGCATTTTTCTAAATAAATTTATTTATTTTATTTATTTATTTTTGTCTGCATTGGGTCTTCATTGCTGCACGCAGGCTTTTCTAGTTGCGATGAGCAGGGGGCTACTCTTCGTTGCGGTGCGCGGGCTTCTCATTGCGGTGGCTTCTCTTGTTGCAGAGCATGGGCTCTAGGCATGGAGGCTTCAGTAGTTGTGGCACGCGGGCTCAGTAGTTGCGGCTCGCAGGCTCTAGAGCGCAGGCTCAGTAGTTGTGGCTCACGGGCTTAGTTGCTCCGTGACATGTGGGATCTTCCCGGATCAGCACTTGAACCCATGTCCCCTGCATTGGCAGGCAGATTCTTAACAACTGCGCCACCAGGGAAGCCCTGCATTTTTTTTTGAGGTATAATTGACATAACACTGTGGCCTTTTGTTTTTAATTGAAATTTATACAGAGATAATTTAGATTCACATGCAGTTGTAAGAAATGATGGAGATTCCATATACCCTTCACCCAGTTCCCCCCAGTGGTAACATCTTGCAAAACTGTATAGTATCAATACAGTATTACATATAGCAAGGATATTGACATTGATACAGCCCACAGATCTTATTCAGATTTCCCCAGTTTTTCCTGTCCTTATTTCTCTGCGTGTGTGTTTAGTTCTATACAGTTTTATCATGTGTAGGTTTATGTGTCCATCACCACAGCCATGATAAAGAATAGTTCCATCACAAGTAATTCTTTTTTTTTAAAATTATTTTTTTGGCTGTGTTTGGTCTTTGTTGCTGTGCGCGGGCTTTTCTCTAGTTGTGGTGAGCGGGAGCTACTCTTTGTTGTGATGCGCGGGCTTCTCATTTCAGTGGCTTGTCTTGTTGCGGAACATGAGCTCTAGGCGCCTGGGCTCAGTAGTTGTGGCGTGCAGGCTCTAGGACACTTCAGTAGTTGTGGCGCGCAGGCTCAGTAGTTGTGGTTCGCAGGCTCTAGAGCACAGGCTCAGTAGTTGTGGCGCACGGACTTAGTTGCTCCACGGCATGTGGGATCTTCCCGGACCAGGGATCGAACCCGTCTCTCCTGCATTGGCAGGCGGATTCTTAACCATTGCGCCACCAGGGAAGTCCCACCACAAGTAACTCTTGGCGTTGCCCTCTTATAACCACACTCACCTCCCTCCTGGTGTCCCTTCACCTGCCCCACTAAACTATTCTCCATTTCTAAAATTTTGTCACTTCAAAAATGTTATATAAATGGAATCATACAGTATGTAACCTTTGGGATTTTTCACTCAGCATGATTCCTTGGAAATTAATCCAAATTGTTTGCCTGCATCACTAGTTTGTTCCTTTTTATTGCAGGTGGTATGTGTGTACTACAGTTTAACGATTTTTCTATTAAAGGATATTTGTGTTATCTTCAGTTTTTGGCAGTTATGAATAAAGCAGCTATAAACAGGCTTTTCATGTGAATATAAGTTTTCATTTCTCTGTGATAAATGCCTCCAAATCCAACTGATGGATCAGTATAGCCGTTGTTTGTTCTTATTTATATGAAACTGCCAAACTGTTCTCTAGAAGGCTGTACTATTTTACATTCCCACCAGCAGTGTATGAGTGATCTAATTTCTCTCTATCCTTGTCAGCTTTTGGTATTTTTATTTTATCCATTATGATAGGTATATAGTGGTATTTCATTGTAGCTTACTTTGTATTTTTCTGATGACTAATGACGTTGAATATCTTTTCATGTGCTTTTTTGCCATATGTATATCTTCTTTGGTGAAATGTCCATGTTTCTTGGCCATTGAGTTTTTTTGTTTTTGTTTTTCCTGTTGAATTTTGAGGGTTCTTTATATAGTCTAGATGCTAGTCACTTGTCAGATATTGGTCTGCATATATTTTCTTCCTGTCTGTAGCTTGTGTTTTCATCCTCTTCACAGTCTTTCCCAGAGCAAAAGTTAAATTTTGATGATGTTCAAATGATCAATTTTTACTTTCATTGATTGACTTTTTCTTATAAAGCCTTCTTTTTCTTTTAAAAGGGCAGATTAAAATTACATTGATGTTATCATTTTTGTTATTGTTGTTGTTATCAGTGGTAGTTTTTCTAAATCTTAGTGTAGAAGTGACACATAGATTCTTCATCTGTAAACTGGGTTTTCACAATAAACTTCCTGATTGAAAATGACTTTAAAAATGAGCATATTTGTCTTTCTCTGTCTGACTTCACTTAATATGATAATCTCTAGGTCTATCCATGTTGCTGCAAATGGCATTATTTCATTCTTTTTTTATGGCTGAGTAATATTCCATTGTGTGTGTGTGTGTGTGTGTGTGTGTGTGTGTGTGTGTGTGTGTGCGTGTATACACACCACATCTTCTTTATCCATTCATCTGCTGATGGACATTTAGGTTGCTTATATGTCTTGGCTCTTGTAAATAATGCTGCAGTGAACATTGGGGTGCATGTATCTTTTCGAATGAGAGTTTTCTCCAGATATATGCCCAGGAATGGGATTGCAGGATCATATGGTTTTAGTTTTTAAGGAATCTCCATAGTGTTCTCCATAGTGGCTGCACCACTTTACATTCCCACCAAGAGTGTAGGAGGATTCTTTTTTCTCTTTATCCTCTCCAGCACTTATTATTTGTAGACTTTTTAATGATGGCCATTCTGACTGGTGTGAGGTGATATACCTCATTGTAGTTTTGATTTGTATTTCTCTAATAATTAGCAATATTAAGCATCTTTTCATGTGCCTGTTGGCCATCTGTATGTCTTCTTTGGAGAAATGTCTATTTAGGTCTTCTGCCCATTTTTTGATTGGGTTGTTTGTGATTTTTTCTGACATTAAGCTGTATGAGCTGTTTATATTTTGGAAATTAAACCCTTGTCAATAGCATTGTTTGCAAATATTTTCTCCCAGTCTGCAGGTTATCTTTTCGTTTTGTTTATGGTTTCCTTTGCTGTACAAAAGCTATTGAGTTTAATTAGGTCCCATTGGTTTATTTTTGTTTTTATTTCCATTACTCTAGGAGACAGATCCAAAAGAATACTGCTGCAATTTATGTCAAAGAGTGTTCTGCCTATATTTTCCTCTAGGAGTTTTGTAGTATCTGTTCTTATATTTAGGTTTTAATCCATTTTGAGTTTATTCTTGTATGTGGAGTTAGAGAATGTTCTGATTTCATTCTTTTACATGTAGCTGTCCAGTTTTCCCAGTACTACTTTTTGAAGAGACTGTCTTTTCTCCATTGTATATTCTTGTTTCCTTTGTCATAGATTAACTGACCATAAGTGCATGGGTTTATTTCTGGGTTTTCTATCCTGTCCCATTGACCTATAGGTCTATTTTTTGGGCCAGTACCATACTGTTTTGATTACTGTAGCTTTGTAGTATAGACAAATACCAGAGAAAGACAAATATCATATGATATCACTTGTATGTGGAATCAAAAAAAGGATACAAATAAACTTATTTACAAAACAGAAATGGACTTACAGACATATAAAACAAACTTACGGTTACCAAAGGGGATAGCAGGGACGAAGGCATGGGGGGGAGATAAATTAGGAGTTTGAGATTAACATATACACACTGCTATGTATAAAATAAGTAAACAACAAGGACCTACTGTATAGCACAGGGAACTATACTCAATATCTTGTAATAACCTATAATAGAAAAGATTCTGAAAAAGAAATATTTACATAGATGTATGTATGTATAACTGAATCACTTTGTTGTACACTTGAAACTGACACAACGTTGTAAAATATCTATACTTCAATTTAAAAAGAAACAAAATAAAGAAATAACATTTACATAAGATAGAAAAAAATGAGCACATTGCTTTTTAGTATTATGGGAAGGAAATTTGTTTCTTAATTTACCATGAAATATGTACGTATTATAATTTTTGTATTTAAACAGCCCCTTTTCCCTGTATTTAACCTGTTAGCAAATAGCTGATTTGAAGTAATACTTTTGTATGAGACGAAAACTAATGTGTAGTAAATATTGCATGAATGGTTTTCTGACTTTTATCGTTTTTCCTTTTCTCCTAAATTACATGTCACATGAATTATAAAATGATTATTGCTAGACTGTAGAAAAATCATTATTATTTACTTAGTATATATTTGCATGTGCATGCTTCTAGTTTTTGACAACAAAAGAGATGGTATAAAATGAAAGAGGGAGGGAATTCCCCATCAGTCCAGTTGTTAGGACTCGGCACTTTCATTGCCATGGTCCCGGGTTCAGTCCCTGGTTGGGGAACTGAGATCCCGCAAGTCTCATGGCATGGCCAAGAAAAAGAAAAAGGAAAGAGTGGGATGGAGCTTCAGTTACCTCTAAAATTTCCTTAATGTTTGATGTGGTCAAGGATAAGAATGAAGTTTCTGAGTATAAAGCTAGGCTTTCTAGAATATTTTTGATTCAGATGTGCATTGTTTTGGGTTCCTGTGCTTGCGATATGTTCCCTTCCACTCACTCAGTTCTCAGTTTGAAGGCTGTGCTACAACTGTTTTCCACATTGATTTGGTATAGCAGAAAGAAAAGAGCACCAGATTTTAGATCTAGAAGACCTGGGTTTAGTCTGTGTTTTGTCCATACTGGGGCATGTGGTTTCCAGCAAGTCACAAACTCTGTGAAAGTTAGTTTTCTTTTCTCTAAAATGAAGACATTTGATTCTTTTCATTTCCCTGCAGATACTGAAATTCAGTGATTTTATGTTCTTACTAAGAGTAGCACTCTTGTTCCAATTTTAAACTTCACTGGCAAAATCAAAGAACTTTAAAAAAGAGCCTAAAAATCTTTCTGAAATTATTCACTATGCTTAGACCAGACAGTCTAACCTTAATGAACTAAGATTTGACCCAATATTGTTAGACTCTGGAAATACAAAAAGTGTAGATAATACATGGTTCTTCCCTTAAGGAGCTTGGTCTAGCTGACAAGCAAAACTAATGTACATTAAAAAAAATTTACTAATTGACTAGGATACAGCCAGCCAAATAGAATGTGGGAAATTCCATAAAATAAAATGACCCAATTTCTTTAACAATTAATAGTGTAAAAATAAAAAGAGGGGAGGGAATCTGTTACATATTAAAAGAACTTAAGATACATGTCAACCAAAAGCAACCGTGGGGAGAGGGGTTGGGGGAAGCTTGTGTGAAACTTTGTTCAAATAAACTAATGTAAAGAGGTAGTTGAAGAAAATTGAACATGGATTGGCTGTTAGATGCTATTAAGCATACTGTTAAGTTTTTTAGATGTGATAATGGTATTATGGTTAGATTTTAAAAAGAAAGAACTCCTTATCTGTTAGATTCATCTTGGGATATTTGTTAAGAGCAGATGAATATGTTAGATGGAGTTGTTTACAGCATATTGTTGAAGTTGTTAAAGCTAAGTGATTGGTACGTGGGAGTTCACTGTACTTATTCTTTTACTACTTCAGGTATATTTGAAATTTTCTAACAGAAAAGGTTTAATTTTTTTCTGGTTGATGAAACACTGACTTACTTTGTACTTATGTGCTAAAAATATAAATAGTACAGGCATTGTTCAGTAAAGCTCAGTGTGGCATGGCCTAAATAGAATGCTACCACTTCTGGGAAGGACCTTAGAAGGGAGCATCAGGTCAAATTCCCTCACTGTACAGCTTAAGAAACTGAGGCCCCAAAAAAGGGAAGTGACTTGCCTAAGGCCACATTGCTAGTTAGTGACCAAGCCACTGTTATAATTAGATCTCCTAATTTCCAGATTCCTAGTTTGTTCTACTTTTCTTATTCTTCGAAATTTTCCTTTCTCCTTTTGTTCTGCAGCTTTAAAGAGTTTGTGAATTTTAAATAAAAGTAATGCTGCATATAGTGCTTACTTCGTCTTATTTATTTTCTTCAGAATCTGGCCAACCTATTTGTGGAAATGGAATGGTAGAGCAAGGTGAAGAATGTGATTGCGGCTATAGTGACCAGTGTAAAGACGAGTGCTGCTATGATGCAAACCAACCGGAAGGGAAAAAATGCAAGCTGAAACCTGGAAAGCAGTGCAGGTACCTTGCTAATTCCAGTAGTGTTAATGTTCCTGGGAAGTCACCTGCAGGCAGTTATGTCAGATTTCAAACTGAGATTAGGAGATGTATGTGGTTTTGGAACTTTGTTATTTGTTGTTGGTTTATTTTTCTGGAGGAGTAGTATTTAGTGCACTGTTGTTGGCAGATTGAACTACTTGTAATTGCAGTTTGTGTGGTGGGTGTTAAAAAAGGACATGCTAAGGACACTCAATAAAATACATATTATTTAATGCCTAACTTTAAAAATGTGACTTTTGTCAGTAGTTTTAGAATCTTAACTTTAAATATTTAGATAGTATGGATTCCATACACTCCTGTAACTTAGTTGTCATATAATTTTATTTCACTTGCCAGATTATTTTGGTAGTGATAGATATAAGCAGTAGAATATTGTTTGTGCAGTACTTTTAAAATGGATGTTTTGTGTATCCTAGTTTGATTTTAGTGTATAAATGTGAGAAAAGTTGATAAATTGACTAATGTGTATCTATGAAAAACAATGTGAAAAACAATGATGACTTGCCTAATATTTAATCCATTTTCCATTATAACCTTTTACTAAAGGCAAATAGAATAGAATAAGAAAGCCGAATATAGTATGCCTTCATTATAAAAACAAGATTCTTAATCACTTTTCTGCACTTATTAGAATGTTGAAATTTAATAGCCTCTTATTCCAATAAGACTTGTTTAACAGTAGCATACTTAGCATTTAAAAGATGAGATTTATGATTTAAAAATTAGGACTGTATCTGTGTGTATAGGAAATACCCTAGTGATTTTCTTTACTCACCTCAATGTTTCTTCTAGTCCAAGTCAAGGTCCCTGTTGCACAGCACAGTGTGCATTCAAGTCAAAAACTGAGAAGTGTCGGGATGATTCAGACTGTGCAAAAGAAGGAATATGTAATGGCGTCACAGCTCTCTGCCCAGCATCTGATCCTAAACCAAACTTTACAGACTGTAATAGGCATACACAAGTGTGCATTAATGGGGTAAGCATTTGATTTGTATGTTGTTTATTTAGTTTTATGAAACCTTTTTCAGAATAATTGTTTGTTGCCACTTAAAGTCGCCTGAAGTAATTAATCTCGGTCCCAGTTTCCACATCCCTATCTATTTCCTCACAGAGCTGTGAATGCATTATGTGGCATAAGTGCCTGGTGGCATTTGATTAGTTACTGACTTGTCTTTCATCTTTCTACTGCATGTGTTTGATACTCTCTAGAGAAAAACATTTATGTAACTAGGCATGTAACTTTGTATTGCTTTTAAGTTTTATAAATTAATATTTTAATACTCTCAATAAAAGAACTCTTGGTTATTTCCTCTGAATGTGAAGCCTTTAAAGCTTTCTTGGCTAAATAATCACTTTCCTCTACATGAGGAAAATTTCATTTTTCTCTTCTTATGAAGGAGCCATAATAACCAACATAAAGTCGATGCTCATCTAATCTCCTCTGTTTTTGTTTGGTCTAGATTTTTAAGTTACCATTTCTTTAAAGATTTACTATCTTATTTGCACTTACTCTTTTTAAGATGTGTTTATACCATCCATTTCTGATACTAATCTATGCTTCCCCGCCCCCCCACCCCGATTTGTATTTCTACTTAATTATTTTAGCATTGGAGGTGTCTCTGTCTATTACTGTCAACAAGAGGTTTGACTGTATAGGGATTAAATAATTGGTCTTTTATTTTTCTTTCAGCAATGTGCAGGTTCTATCTGTGAGAAATATGGCTTGGAGGAGTGCACCTGTGCCAGTTCTGATGGCAAAGATGATAAGGAATTATGCCATGTCTGCTGTATGAAGAAGAGTAAGGCTTTTAAAATGCAAGAGTATAAAATCTGTTTCAAAAACCTTATTTTCTCCTAAATTTTAAGTGTTAAACTTTGATATACAGTTGGGACAGATAATTTCCAGCTGAACTGATCCTCTTGAGAAATTTTTAAACGTAGTATAGAATTGTTTATAGTATTATGGTCCCTACAGTGTTTTTAAAATGATAAACTAGATAAAACCTGCCAGCGTTTTTATAATAATTAATATAGATACTGTTAGAAGGATTTAAAGCCATTGTAGGCACTAAGTCAGGAGTTGCTGGTTGTTTGTTTATGCTGTAATATTTAAGGTGAATCACCAGTGGTGTTATCCAGTCTAACTAATGAAAGTCTATATAACATGTCATGGTGATGATGTTAGACAGTTTCTTCCTTTCCTCCCTCTCTCCCGAGCTAGCCCGATAGGAAATCTGATCTTCAGCTTATATTTGACACTTCTTTTGCAGTGGAGCCATCAACTTGTGCCAGTACAGGGTCTGTGCAGTGGAACAAGTACTTCCTTGGTCGAACCATCACCCTGCAACCTGGATCCCCATGCAATGATTTTAGAGGCTACTGTGATGTTTTCATGCGGTGCAGATTAGTAGATGCTGATGGTCCTCTAGCTAGGCTTAAAAAAGCAATTTTCAGTCCAGAGCTCTATGAAAACATAGCTGAATGGATTGTGGTAAGTATAGTTTTTATTTATAAAGGAACCTTATCTTAAAATGATTTGATCATAATTTTACTTGGTTAGAGGTCACCCCTGTTATGAGAAAATCACTTATTTTCTGTTTATACTGGAGTTATAGTTGACCCTTGAACAACATGGGTTTGAACTGCATGGGTCTACTTATGAGCAGATATTTTTCAATAGTAAATACTACAGTAGTACACAGTGTGGAGTTGGTTGAATCTGCAGGTGTAGAGGAACCATGGATACAGAGGACTTTGGAGGTGGTTGGCTAACTATGATTAACCCGCCACGTTCAAGGGTCAACTGTATTTTATCTGAAGAGTGATTTTTAAAGTTCAAATAGCCTTGAGTATTATTTTCTTCTAAAGTGGTCAGAATCTCCACATGTGTATCATTCATAGATTTAGTTGGTAGGTGATGGCAGTCATTCTGTTTTACTCTGCTCCCTGGTTCATGTCCTGGATGGGTTACTTCATCCTTTGGTCCATATGATGAGAGTATTGTCATGGAACTTTTTCTTGAAGTTGTTTTGGAAAGCCCTGCTTGCTTTTTATACTTCTCCCTTGTCTCAATATAGCCAGCTCTGGGTTCTACTTTGCTGAACAGGAGAGATGAAAGATTTTTCTAAAGGTTTTTTTCTGATGTTTCAGTGTAGTTTCTGCGTCTTCATCTTGTCCGTGAAAGGAAAGGTTGACTAGGGTAAGATCAGATACAGAGCCTTTTGCAGATTTTTTAATGATTATGGTTGTTCATTCAATAAATATCTACTGAACTATATTATTTTTAAGCCCACATTTCCCCCAGTTGTGCAAATGTTGAATTTTTGAAAAAGATTGCTGAGAATGACTATCTTAAGTCACTTAAATATTTATGTTTCTAAGTGTTTGCATTAAAATAACAGTAGGAAACTTGCAAGTGATGTATTTGAGAGTGTGCTGTGCCTGAACTGAATGAGTTTGCTTTGGAAATTGACTTAAAACTCAGCTCCTCCCCCCTTCCCAAATTATTTTTTAATGTGTGTTCAGGATTGAGGATGCCTTAAAAGCACACACAAAAATAGTCCTCTGTCTGGGTTGTCAGCCCTTTTTGGTACTATTGTAGTAAAAATTTACAATAAAAATTTTGGAATTATCTCTAGCATTAAAATGCTGTTTATTATACATAGGAAGTGTAATACTTTGCATGTTAGAATATGTGATTTTTAGATATGTAATGACTATATAGTGGCAGGATTGTTGAAGTTGGATTTAGGAGACCTAGGTTTTAAACCAAGTAATTGGGTCTCCTTAAAATGTTGTATGTTACTCATTTTTGTACTCCTGTGCTGGGTGTATAATTTATATATTCAGAGAGTATCTGTTAAACTAAAGGTGCCTTCTGGCACTATGGTAAAGTGAAAAGAGTACAGGCTTGGAATTACACGAGGATATTCAGATCATCCTTCTGACGTTTGACAACTCTGTGACTTCGGGTAGCTTACATTTCTTGGCTCCCTTACTTCCCTGTTTTCAACTCAGATCCAGTTCTTATTTTCTTTTTTTCTGATTCTCTCTAATAAGAAAAAGTTGAGATCTGGTATACTTGTCTACTATGGGAAACAGTGTGTTCAAAGAAAAAAATCTGATAATTGGAATCTCAGAGTTATGTTCTGCTGAGTTTATGTTGTTGTGCCAGATGTTTTAGGTTTTCTAGATAGTAAATCATATCACCTAAAAATAATGTTTTTTCACTTTTCTCCCTTATATTTAATTTTGATTCATTTTCTTTAGAATTTCAAAAACTCATTTATTCCTGTTTTAAAATATTTAATAGAAATGATCTTTTTAGTTAAAGTGTTTTTAAAACCTTTTTTCATATTTTAGATTTGAGTATTTTGTGAAATGCTTCTTACATTGAATTTTAGCAATGTGAAGTCTTTTCCTTGTGCTCTGGAACTGATTAATCAGGCACTTTTAGGTTTATGCAGATTTGCCTTAAATGGGTATAGAATGCTGTTATTTTAAATCAGTGTTGACATTCACATGCCACCCTTTCAAATAGCATGGTCCATAATGCCTGAAGAGTACCATTAGGCTGTTGCTGCATTTGTGGGCATTAATCAGATCAAGCAGTAAGATAAACAACAGCCACTTCCTTACAAGTTATTTGTCCTATTTGTGTTACTTGCAGAGTTCACTTGCATGGCAGAGTTCATTTTGTTACACTGGTCTTTCATCATGTATAAGGAAGGTGTCCTTCTGGTTAGTAATGTAGGTTATTAGTTTGCTCTGGTAAGAAGCTGTGAAAGGGGTGATGGGTTAGTTTCACTGACTTTCCTTTCCATTTGGTACCTGGTGGCTTTTTTGTCTCCTTTCCACAGTATACTGTGGCATCTTTTTTCCTCATGAGGGTTGAGTGGGAAGAACCTTAACAGTTTAATAGTTCAGGGCATGAGTTACTGACTGTTATAGGCATCGTGGAAATGATGTAATAAAGACTTTTACTTTCTTTTCTGGGGAAAAGTTGTTTTTGACAGTAATGTTTGAATGTAGGCTGAGTGCCTACTATGTGTCTCGCCAGGAGATAATGATAAACATCCTTTGGATTTATCAAGGGGTCACCTAGTTCTTGAAAAGTTGGAGAGCATTCGCCAGTAAATCTGTTAAGACCCTGTACCACTGTCTCCTTTTCATTAAATGGGTACATTGGTAATTCTTTTTCATTTTCTTCCATAGTTACTGATGTGTTCACATTTTCTGCACCTCTTGTGTTAGGTTTGACATAGGAAACCATCTTTGACCTTGATTTTTTTCAAATCTATCATTGTATTTACCCCACACTTTAAAATAATCGCCTGTTAGTTTGTGGCTTTTTTCTTTTTAATTTGTTCAGATTTATCAGGAGTTCATCCTTTTATTATTATTTTAACAAGAGTCAACTATGTTTCTCATTTTTGAATTAATTTCTTCTCTCTTATTTTGCTGTAATTTTATGAACCTAGGTAAGTATCTGGTGTTCTTTATGAAAGATTTAGAGCAGTGTTTCCAAGTGCTTCACAGAACACTAGATCCATAGGTTTGGTGGTCAAATGAATCTGGAAAATATTGCATACTATAGTCCCCTCTTAGAGATTTGTGATAATATTGTGAGAAGCCCCACGATAAAAAATCTTTTTAACTTCATTTTCCAAACTTACCTGACCTTTATTCATATTGTACATGAGAATCACCTAAGGGCTTAGACCAATTAAGTCAGAATCTCTGGGGATGGAGTATAAGTGTTTGGGTCATTTCAAAGCTCCCAACTCTCAATTCTGATGAGCAACTGGGATTGAGAACCAACCATTCATGTAGAACAGGGGTTGGCAAACTATGGCTCATGAGCCAAATTTAGCCCACTGCCTATTTTTGTATGGCTCACAAGCTAAGAACGGTTTCGCATGTACAAGTAGTTGAAAAAAATCAAAATAATATTCTGGGGACTTCCCTGGTGGTGCAGTGGTTAAGAATCCTCCTGCCAATGCAGGGGACACGGGTTCAGGCCCTGGTCCTGGAAGATCCCACATGCGGCGGAGCAACTAAGCCAGTGTGCCACAACTACTGAAGCCCGTGCGCCTAGAGCTGGTGCTCCGCAACAAGAGAAGCCACCGCAATGAGAAGCCCGCGCACCGCAACAAAGTGTAGCCCCCCGCTCGCCGCAACTAGAGAAAGTCTGCGCATAGCAACGAAGACCCAACGCAGCCAAAAATAAATAAATAAAATAAATTTGTAAAAAAAAAAAAAAAAAAAGAATATTACCCGTAACGGAACTAATGGCCATAATTAATTTAAAAAAAATATATATTCTTCTGAAAATTATATGAAATTCAAATTTCAGTGTCCATAAGTAGTGATTTATCAGAACATGGCCATGCCCATTCAGTTATATATTGCTTATGGCTGCTTTTGCACTTTGAATAGTTGCAGCAGAGACTGCCTGGCCCCATAAAGCCTAAAATATTTGTCTGGCCTTTGATAGGAAGTGTCTGCCAAGCCCTAATCTAGACCAGTGGATCTCAAAGTGTAGTGCCCTGACCAGCAGCATCAGCAGCACCTGGGAACTTGATAAAAATGCAAATGATCAGGTCCCACGTGGACCCCTGAGTCAGTATGTGCTGGTGCATGCTAAAGTTTGGGAAACATTTTCACAGTCTCTGCAGTGTAATGACTCCTTTTAAAAGACTTGTAACAGAAATTTTCTACTTTGTCTTCCTGCTATGTTGAAAATGGAAGGTGGTTGTGGACCTCCAGAGTCCTTTGTTGCCTAGTAGAATAGGCCTCATAGATATCACTACCGAAACTTTAACAACAAAGATGCAGTATTGTCACAGGGCTTAGCATATGGTAAGGAGTCAGTATGTGTTTGCAAGATGAATGAAGCAGATTACTATGTCATAATTTATATGGAAAAGAAAAAATCATACACATTATCCTAACTTTGAAGTTGTAATGTTTTCAGGTATCTCTCAGTGGTATTTTAACCTGCTTGCCCAAGCTGAGTATAAAGTCACAGGAAGATTAGTAGCCAGTTGCTTTCGAGAGGGGTGGTGCGTGGAGTGTTGAAGGATAAAAGAACATTTAGTCAGAGTCCAGACAGTGGTATCTTCTGAAGGATGAAGGGAAGCTTTCTGCCCCTGCAGGATGGCATAATCAGTGTCCTGACAAGGGACTGTGGGCCCCACATGGTCTTGTGACCACCCGGAAGTCTAGAGCGTGTTTGCTGTGAGTGAGAGTTGTTAACACTGGAAATTCACCAAAAGGATTATATGATTAACTTTTTCTAAAGATCTTTAAAATCAGCTAAGATTATCTTATGTCTGAAGAGACTTGATGGCTTGTCTTGCCCCTTCCCCCTCACAGTTTTTTGGGTGAAACCTGTTTTATTGTTCTGTTATCCTATAGGTCCTTTTTGTTTATTTAGATTATTAAATAAAAAACTATTGTAATTATAACATAATAAATTAGACTGGCAAATTTTTTTTTAGTAAATTTATTTATTTATTTATTTATTGACTGCATTGGGTCTTCATTGCTGTGCGCAGGCTTTCTCTAGTTGCATTGAGTGGGGGCTACTCTTTGTTGCGGTGTGCTGGCTTCTCATTGCAGTGGCTTCTCTTGTTGTGGAGCACAGGCTCTAGGCGTGCGGGCTTCAGTAGTTGTGGCACGTGGGCTCAGTAGTTGTGGCTCGCAGGCTCTAGAGCGCAGGCTCAGTAGTTGTGGCACACAGGCTTAGTTGCTCCGCGGCATGTGGGATCTTCCCGGACCAGGGCTTGAACCCGTGTCCCCTGCACTGGCAGACGGATTCTTAACCACTGCACCACCAGGGAAGTCCCCTAGACTGGCACATTTTGACATTTCATTTTTGTCATTTTTACTTAATTTTTCTACTTTGTGTTTGTTCTTTTGGCCATATGAGTGGATGTATTGAACATCATCTATCTGTTTCTTATGTAGAATTATTTTCTCAGACTTGATTTAGTACTTGTTAACTTCTAAGCTGTTTTTTAAACTTTTGGATGTCTTCTCTTTGTTTCTTAAGTTTCACTTAACACCCTTGTATCTATGAAAGAGGAGAGCTTGACTCGTAATTTACATTCATTAAATGCTTGTTGAACGAATGACAGCTCTCTTTTATTTCAGACTCTTAACAGGTGGACAAACTGTGATCTCTTTTCTGAGATGAAACACATATATTGCACTTGTTAGCCTGGTTGGTATTCTTTTTCCAGATTTTATAGTATATGAGAAAACATGTGATTTAGCATTTACCACTCTCTGATAATTCTCTTTTGAAGGGGGCATTTAAAAAAATCTTCTCTACCAAAAGTGACCATATTTACTAACACTCTCAAATGCACTATTGTTTTGTTTGGTTTTTTCCTTGCTGTCTTCTATCCACTGCGATATTCTGTTTCTGAGAGCTACTATCATTGTCACGAAAACATCTCAGCTTTGGGCTTTTGAGGTATATAGTTACCTGGAAGATTTTAGAGGAAGACCAGGAACACTGCTAGAAGGGACTGGAAATTCTCAAGGACCTGGGTGCCACATTTTCGTAAATGTCTGTTGATCTCAGCTGGGACTCGGTCCTTTTGACCTTTGTTTTCTACAAAGTTACAACCACTGTTAAATTCAGGCTTCCTCTCTCCAGTCTGCCTTTGTTACTGCCATACTACTTGCATCACTATTTAAAACTGTATAGGTACTGAAAAACTGGTATTAGAAGAGGTGTCAAACCATAATTTTTTATGTCCTCTGTTGTAAGAGCCTTTTGCATTATTTGTGTGTGCGTGCAATCTAGATATAATAAATGAATAAATATAATAAATGAGAAGTGTTTCGATAAGTCAGTATTTGGAGTAATGACTCACGTGTAATAACTAGTCCAACAGGTACTTTTTGGTAGAGTAGATACTGAGTTTATAGAATATAAATTCAAAAAGCTTGCAGTCCAGTTTGGGATAGAGAGGATAAGCACATAGAAACATATTTTCAGTTCTGCATCATGTTTTCACAGGAAATAGGAGAACCTATTTGGAGAAGGCTTCTTTAAGGATGTGACACCGAAGCTAAGTTCTTAAGGTCTAGTAGAAGTAGAGGGGCACGTGGATATTTTATGAAGAGAGAGCAGCCGAAATAGTCACAGACATAAGAAATATTGTAAATAAAAAATTTTTTCACTTTTATCCTCTTGAAAAGTGTGATTATCCTTTTTTTTTTTTTTAAATTGACAAAGTAATACGTTGCAAAGTAAGCCGCCTTTTTTCCCTGGAGCCCAGTCCTCTCAAGACGAGTTTCTTATATATTTTTCAGAAACTGTATTTTTACAAGAAAATATATTTTAAAAAGACAAGTGGAATCATATTTTTACTGGGCTGCAATTCATTTTGTGCTCTGGTTTTGTTTTTTTTCTCTCTCCCACCTAATGATTTATCTTGGAGATCTTTGGTGGGAAGCTTTTGAAGAAGGGTTTTACATAGAGGAGTGACATAATTCTGTGTTTTAAGTAGTTGTAACACTGATGACCATGTGGAAGATGGTTTTCAGCAGGGAAGACTAGAAGGAAGGAAATGTGTTAGAGAATATAATGAACGTCAGGAATGGAAGGGCATCTCCCATAACAGAGCTAGCCCACCAGCCTGAAGGTAGTAGGAAGACCCTTGACCCTTTGTGCTTATAAAATGGATCACATTAGAGGTGATACTGCCTTTCCAGAGGGTATTTGGAAATATACAGTAGTTGTCAGAGTAACTGAGGGACTCTACTGGCATCTGATGGATGAGGGCCATGTATGCTAAACTTCCTGCATTGCTCAAAATGGTCCCGTACCACAATGCCAGCATGTCTACACTGAGTAAGAAGCACTCATCTGCATCCTAGTCACGGGCATGCTTGTTTAAAATGCAGTTCCCTGGGCCCTCCACCAGAACACTGAATTGTAAGTAATGTTTTACTGGAACACAGCCACGTTCACCTGTGTTGTGTCTTATCTATGGCTGCTTTTGTACTACAGTGGCAGAAATGAATTGTTTTGACCAGGACCATATGGCCCACAAAGCCTAAAACGTTAGTTGTTTGGCTCTTTATAGAAAAAGTTTGCTGACCCTTGGTAGAGACCAGTAGTTCTCAGTCTTGGCTGCGTAGTGGAATCATGTGGCAGCTTTAGCAAAACTGCTGATATCAGGATCCCACCCCCACCCTACTGGAGTCTGGGATTTAGTCCAGGTATCTGAGTTTCCAGGCGATTCTAATGTGTAGCCAAGGTTGAGAACCACTGGTATAGAGCAGGAAGAGTACTTGTAGCAGTACAAGCTGGTGATTTTGGTTCTTAATGATTTTACTGGGTCAGAGTGTCAGAGTTGCAGACAGGAAAGGTAGAAGAAGGTCTTACTTCATTAAATGCCACATTTAAAAGGCCTCTGGATGCTTGGAACACGACAAAAGCTGTGCATATAGTTCTGCAGGTGACAGTAGGCAGAAATGAAAAGAGGAATCAGCCAGCACTTGAGTTGACAGACTGAGGACAGGACTTAAACCCTGCCTTTTTTTTGATAAATAGCAGGTCTGTTATTTGAGGATGAATAAAACAGGAAAAACAACAGGAGCCTGTGGGAAGTTTATTTAACAAGGGAAAGGGAATATTATCCTAAAGACTCACAGGGAGGAGCAGTGCTCTGAAAATTATTTTCTACAGAAACCAAAAGAAAGTTTTAGAAAACTATCTGGCAATCTCAGTAGGATGCAAGAAATGGCTTCTGAAAAGTAGATTGTAAACTGTGGTTTCCAAGCCAGATTCAGCCCGGCAAATGTGTCTTGTATGGTCTACCTCTTGTTTTTAGAAATTTTGAATGAGTTGTTAGCATTTAAAAACAGATTTCATGTAAAAATTCAGATTTGTAGCTTCTCTTTAAAGATAAATCTTTCGGCAGTGAGACTGACTTGCATCACCCCTTGCTCTCTCCTTTCTTGAACACTTCATTCCTGAAGGCAATTAGGTGAGGCCAAGCAAGGCATCCATGCCTGGTGAGGGGAGCTGTACTGGCACAGGGCAGGGTGCCCTTTGTACCATGTGGAGGGGTGACTGGCTTGGGCTGTCAGAGTACAAGTATTGTGAGGAGGGTGTCTGCTTAGGAGGGGCAGTTTTAAAAGGAACTAGGGCTCCTTGGAGAAATGACTGATTCCAGGGCTGGGGCGGGGAAAGAACAAGATGAACCTGGAACTCCTTGTGCCAGCTGAAGTGCTCAGAGAATGGTGAGGACATGCCCAAAAGACACAATAATGATAGTAATGGATTATAACCCATTAAGGAAATAGGAAATCATGAGGGAATAAATAAATGGATAAATTGAAAGTTTTATGAGGAATAGATAGAATATTTATATAGTTCTAAATTATGTCCGTACAAAATACTCATTGACTACAAAAGAGAAGAGTATCTTTTTGGTAAAGTTTGGCAGTTAACACCTTGATCAAGTGATCCAGTTAACGTCCTTAGTAATGAGATCAAAGTCATGTGTCACCTGGTTGGATGCAATGAGAAGAATACAGGATCACTTCTGAGATATTCTTACTAAAGATGTATGACCTGAATCTAATAATAAAGAAACATCTGAGAAACCCCAGTTGAGGGACATTCCAATGCAAAATAACTGACCTGTAATCTTCAAAAGTGTCAAGTTATATAAGCTAAGGAAAGACTGTGGATTGTTTCCAGATTGCAGGAGACTGAAGAAACACAGCTGGTAAATGCAGCCCAGTTTTGAATCGGCTGGTATTGGGACATATGGCAAAACTTGAATGAGGAGGCCTGAGGATTAAATGGTAGTGATGTAACAATGCCAATTTCCTGATTTTGTTGTGGTTGTCTAGGAAAACCCCCTTAAGTTGCAGGAACTATATGCTGAATTGTTCAAGTGTAACAGGACATCATGGTAGCAGTTTACTCTCAGATGGTTCCAGATTTTACAAACTTCTTTGTACTGTACTTGGAACTTTTCTATAAGTTTGGGATTCTTTCAAAATTAAATTGATATGTTTATATATATATATATGAAAGGCTTTATGCACACACGGGGAAAGTGGCTTGGGGTATTTTACCACAACATTCATTTTTATTCAGCTTCTGTTTCTTTAATTATATTGTCACTGCTGGAAAAAGAAAACAGTATAGAAGTAGTAGCCTTCTTGTTTTAAGGCCCCAGGTCCGAGAAGCGCTTCTTAAATGGGAGTTTTATTGGCAATAATTAGCAATAACTTTATATGTATTATAACAATCTGTGTAAGCCAATATAAGGTTCATAGTTTTCTAGTTGTTACTATTTTGTATGATGTTTATTAGTACATGCTATCTTAAGACAAAAATTGAATATTTTGAATTGCAAAATAGACTTAAAATTTATTAAGAATGGCAACAGTAATTTTTCTATAAATAAGATTATGTCAGTAGTTTTTGAAGGTTTTTTGTTTGGCTAATTGATTTAATATGATTTAAGTTGGAAATGAAATTTTTTAGTACCTTCTTAGAGGTAAACTTTACCTGCTTCTAGAATGTGTGTATCCTTCCACTTTTCATATTAAAGAAGACAGTTAACCTTTAAATAAGTGAATATATATGTAACAGATATTACATATATATATATATATAAATATATATATATATATAAAATGAAAACTAAGATACATTGTATAGGAATAATTCAATAACAGTAGTCTGGGACTCAAGTTCTAAATGAAATAGAGAAACAGGAAAGAGGGGCCTCAAAAAAGATAGAATTTCAGTCTTAGCTTTGATGATTAGAAAAAAATATAGGTTAAAGAATATTTTAAAAATCTATCTAGTAGAATTTAAAGCAAGTTATATACCTTCTAAGTCACTGGATAGTATAAAAAGCAAAGTCTGTAAGAGTAACAGGCAAGAGAAAGGAAGGAAGTATTTAAATCAGAAAATATTTAGTAACATGGGAAAATGCAATATAAACTATATGCAGGATGACCCCAGTTTTGCACATGTGTTTTCCTGTGAGTATGACAAACATAGTTATATAGAAAAGAGACTGAAATGAAAATAAGATTGAGTGGTTTCCTCTAGGAAGTGAAATTATGAGTGATTTTTGTTTTCTCCTTTGTACTTTTTTTTTATTTAAAGAGATTAATATATGTGTGCTTTTATATGATATCTATAAATCCCAATGAACAGATGTTCTTTAAAAATTAAAATGTAATATATCCTATTGTATATTTTATATAATATAAAATATTCTGAAATATTTCATAGTTTTTTTCAGTGGAAAAATCTGTTTGTTTCTAGGCTTATTGGTGGGCAGTATTACTTATGGGAATTGCCCTGATCATGTTAATGGCCGGTTTTATTAAGATATGCAGTGTTCATACTCCAAGTAGTAATCCAAAGTTGCCTCCTCCTAAACCTCTTCCAGGTAAGACAATTTGAGCAATATTTTTATTACTCAGAACCATTTAGCAAGTAGAACTGAATTATAAATGAGTCTTCAGTAACTAATATATAATACTTTCTCCTTGAGAATGGGATTACTGGATGAATTATGTAGTTGATTGTTAAGTGTGTGTTTTTTGTTGTTGTTTTTTTATCAACCCAGTCTAGCTTATGGCTGCCGATTTAATGCTAATATATCCTTTTAAAAAAAATCCAGAAATCTTCCCTTGTTGGTTTTATTATGATAGACTACTTTTAAATGATTGTTCTTTCTATTCTAATAGCTATGCTTCAGTTACGGTTTTTAACGTTTGTGCTCTTGAAATATTTTCTGGCACGTAAAGTCATTTTCCCTAGGGATGATGCTTATGGGGAAATACAAGTTCCAGTCTGTGGGAGAGTCTTAGTGTAGAGGCTTCAGTCACCAAACAAGCATAGGTATTCTCCATCTCTGAAAACAACTCCTAAGGTTTTGTCTCCACCACGCTTTACCTCTCAGGGAGACAGGGCTGGGAGGAGATACCCTCTTTAGACGAGCCCCAGGGATTTGGAGAAGGAGGGTAAGGAAGCGACTGCTCCGGATTGTTTAGGCCCCACCTGTTTCTCCCACCCCCTCCCCAAGGTCGGTGTCGCTTCCACGCTCCCCTCAGGACACCTGGGAAGTAGGTGTGGGACAACACTGTCCCAAGGCCTGAGGTAAATGGCAGTAGTTCCCTCTCCTGCCTCCCACTCACTTCTCATTGAAGCCTCTTGCCTCAGGCCAAATCCACTGCCTTACACAAAGTTGTTTAAAACTAGGGGTTTCTTATAATTTTCTCCATTTTCCCTCAGTTGTTCCCCTATGTTTGCCTATCTTAAGGCAAGAGAGGTCAGTGGTCATGCTGGGACAGTATCTTGGTGGGAATCAGAGGAAGTTTGATTTTGATGTCATTGCTTTTTGTAAATTAGCACGTTAGCACTCTGGAACTGATGTCAGTTTCTTAGGGATTTCCAAGGGCCAAGTGACACTTTTTAGATACATTACCAATTATGACCTCATTCAATGACATGATTCTTTTACTTAATTTCATTTTAAGCATTTTCCAGCTCTTAACTGTTGTTTATTGAACCCTCATAAAAAATGTTGAGCACTTTTACATGAATTATCATATAATCCTCACAATAGACTATCTGAGTTAATTATTATCCCTGTTTTATAGACTAGTTAGTCATCTGAGTTTCAGAGAGGCTAAGTCATTTGCTCGAAGACACTCAGCAATTTCTTCCTCATGGAGTCTATCCTCAGACCCATATTAATCTAATAGTTGTAGCTGTTAAGCATTTGACATGTGGCTAGTCTCAACTGAGATGTATTGTAAATATAAAATACATACAGACTCTGAAGACTTAGTATTTAAAAAATGAAATATTTCATTAATGATTCTTTATATTGATTACATCTTGAAATGATAATATTTTGACTATATTGGGTTAAATGAAGTAAAAATGTTATTAAAATTATTTTACCTGTTTCTCTTTAACTTTTTTCATTGTGGTTACCAGAAAATAGAAACTTACATATATGGCTCATATTATATTTGTTTTGGACAATGCTGATCTAGAACCTTTTTTCTTTTTCTTTTCTTCTTTTTTTTTTTTAACTGAAATGGCAGCTTTGTTTTTAAAGATTAAAAAGCTCATGGTAAATCTCTCTTGCTTTTGTTTGTGACTCACAGGCACTTTAAAGAGGAGGAGACCTCCCCAGCCCATTCAGCAACCCCAGCGTCAGAGGCCCCGGGAGAGTTATCAGATGGGACACATGAGACGTTAACTCAGCTTTTGCCTTGGTTCTTCCTAGTGCCTACAATGGGAAAACTTCACTCCAAAGAGAAACCTATTAAATCATTATCCCCAAACTAAACCCTCACAAATAACAGTTGAAGAAAAAAATGGCAAGAGATCATGTCCTCAGATCAGGTGGAATTACTTAAATTTTAAAGCCTGAAAATTCCAATTTGGGGGTGGGATGTGAAAAAGGAACCCAATTTTCTTAAGGACAGATATTTTTAACCTAATGGCACAAAGTCTTAGAATATTATTATGTGCCCCGTGTTCCCTGTTCTTCGTTGCTGCATTTTCTTCACTCGCAGGCAAACTTGGCTCTCGATAAACTTTTATCACAAATTGAAATATATATATTTTTTTCAACTGCCAATCAAGGCTAGGAGACTCGACCACCTCAACATTGGAGACATCACTTGCCAATGTACATACCTTGTTATATGCAGACATGTATTTCTTACGTACACTGTACTTCTGTGTGCAATTGTAAACAGAAATTGCAATATGGATGTTTCTTCGTATTATAAAATTTTTCCGCTCTTAATGAAAAATTACTGTTTAATTGACATACTCAGGATAACAGAGAATGGTGGTATTCAGTGGTCCAGGATTCTGTAATGCTTTACACAGGCAGTTTTGAAACGAGAATCAGTTTACCTTTTCCTTATGATGGAGTTGGTTCTGATATTCATTTTGTTTTATCAAATGGCTGCTAAGAGCACAAGAGTGACGATGCTGAAGAACACAGTTAAGTGCAAACTGGACATATGCAGCATACTACTACTTCAGGCTTAGGTCTGTATGTAAATGTCTGACTTCCGCTTACTTGTTTTAAACTTTCTAATTCAATTCCATTTTTGAATTGATAGGTGAAATTTTATTCATGTTTGGTAGCAGTTATGTCAGTGAAATGATTCTTTTTATTTGCAGCCTCTTATTTGTATGCTAATTACGTTTTGGTTTTGTCTGATACGGAAAAGAAAAGCTGTGTCTCTGTTTTATCAAAATATTTGAACAGCGTTTTCAGCATATCATCACTGATCATTGGTAACCACTAAAGAAGAGTGATTTGCTCAACCAGTAGTTAAAATTGTAGGTAGGCCTTCTGACATTTTTTTCCCCTAAAATATTTTAACTGCAATGAAGGTGAAACAGCACAATGTCCCATTCCAAATTTATTTTTTAAACAGGTGTAAATAATTGGCTTTTTAAAGAAAGAAGGCAAAAGCATTTAATGTATTAACAGGCTTATTGCTATGCAGGAATGGAAGGGGGCATTACAAAAAAACTTTAAGCTTGTGACATATTTATTGCTTCTGTTTTCCAGCTACATCACTTAAATTAGAAGTAAACAGCTATGATTTTCCTGGCTTCACATAGGAGTCAAATTTAGGGAAAGTTGAAAAGATTTGTGTTTGGCTTTTTTTTTTTTTTCCTTTTTTTCTTAAGAGTATAAGGTTTACACAATCATTCTCATAATGTGACGCAAGCCAGCAAGGCCAAAAATGCTAGAGAAAATAATGGGATCTCTTCCTTGTAAACTTGTACAGTATGTGGTGACTTTTTTCAAAATACAGCTTTTTGTACATGATTTAGAGACGAATTTTGTACATGAAACCCCAGATAGACTATAAATTCTAAACAAACAAGTAGGTAGATATATATGTAATTGCTTTTAAATCATTTAAATGCCTTTGTTTTTGGACTGTGCAAAGGTTGGAAGTGGGTTTGCATTTCTAAAATGGTGACTTTTACTCTGCAAGAGTTATTAGTAACTTCTTGAGTGTGGTAGACTTTGGAACATGTACATTTTTTGCTTGTAATGTTATCCTGTGGTAGGGTTTTGGCAGGTACATACTGCCCTATTTTATTTTGAGTCTAAGTTAAATGTTTTCTGAAAAGAGATGCGTGCACTGAACTCTTTCCACTGCAAATCAAGATGTGGTAAAACAAAAGGATCAAGACAAATGAGCTCTAATACTACTGTCAGTTTAATGTCCACTGTGTTTTATACAGTATCTTTTTGTTCACTTTGGAAATTTTTACTAAAAAATGCAAAAAATAAAGTATTGTGCAAAGATGTAAGGTTTTTTGAAACTTGAAATGCATTAATAAATAGACTTGATGAAATCGTCTTGAAGGTTTCATACTCTTTGAACTCTGAGAACTATCAAAAGAAGCTTCCCGCAAGGCAGCTTTTCCTTACTAAATGAAAGAGGTTGTTAAGCAGAAAGGGTGGTCTCTTCCCACACAAGTACAGATATCTTTATTCCTAATTAAGACTTCATGTAAAAATTTTATGATTAGATATCTCTTTCTACACACAATGAACATTTGAAAAACATTTAGTCTCAACTGCTTTACGTTATTTCTAATCAGTATTCAAAGTGCTTAAACGTGTCTGTCTTAGCAGAAGAGCTGAGCCATTTTGGAAACTGTGGTCTTATATATATATTGCAAAGTTTTGAATGCTAAGTACCTCATTTATTTTAAAAGTCTAGTTTGATGATAAGTGTATTTTAAAATTTTGAGCCACGTTTTCCTGCTTTGTCAAATTCATAGCAAATAAGAAGAGACTTGACATTTCAGTCTTACCTAGAAAAAGAATTGTAAGCCCAGAGTGGTGCCCTGCACAGAACAATCTGCCCCAAACCCAAGTTATTTCGTTATTTTTTAAATATATTGAGGCCAGCTTAAATAAGTAGTATTTGTTAAATGAGGAAAAATATGCAATACTTTTTAGTTACTTTAATTTAGAAACCTCAAAATGTATACTATGTTTAATTATGTTTGTTGATGAAACCGTCAATATTGATTCAGATGTTTGCAAATTTATTACTTTTACTTACAACTGAATATTTAAATTTTGTTTAGATTAAATCAGCAATAGAATAAATTATTACAGTTTCTGGACTAGTGTTCTCCATAGCGTCAGGCAATATCACAGTTTTGGGAAGGACTTCTTTTAGGGAATGGCAGCTTTATCTGATCAGTCTTGTTTTCTGAGGTGTCTTCAGCAGTTTGTGCTTTGGGTACTTCATTTTTGTTATATTCACAGACTAGTGAAAACTGAAGATTTCTCCAAATTGAGCAAACTACTCTCGAGTTCTTATTTCTGTCCCTGTGGTCTGTACATTTTAAGACCTAATGATTATTATTTCTCCAAAGATGGGATTAGATTAGTGTCCTTGGCAGCTGTGCAATTGTGGGTGCTTGTGCTTGGGAAGGCTTTTAATTTCCTAAGTATTTCTAATCGAAAGTACAAGAGGGTCAGTGTAGTAAGTCCATTGCAAAACTGGACAGCCCATCTTCAGAGGTATAAGAAGTAATGTTCTTTATCCAGATTTAAAGAGTCAAGGTCTCCCAAAACTAGAGAGCAAGTTGGATATAGTTTAAAAGCAGCTGCCAGGGACAGTTCTTCTCTAGAGAAGTCACTAAAGTCGCAAGAAACTGTAGTTTCCTGAAAAGCACTTTTGACTTCTAAGTAACAAAAAGGATAATTAGTTTGCTCCACAGAGCTCAGCTTCAGTTTCAGCATTTCTGGTTTTATGTTCTTGATTAAAAACAACTTCCATTTGAATCACTTTTTCCGTTTATTACCAGTTTAGTTTTTCCACTATCATTTCTGTATCCAACCCTTTACATTATTAGGATACAAGTGAACCCTTGTATTCTGTATTACTGTATTGTTTGTGTGTCTTAGGTACATACATGTATGTACTATTTTAGTAGAAATTCATATATTTTGTCATTGATAAGCTCTTCAGAGTATCTGTTCTCTCCTATGAAAAGCAACATGATACTAGGTAAAAATGGAGGGTTGAGCAAAATATTTATTAGCCTCTGCTCTTTCCTAAAATCTCTGCTAAAATCATAGTGATTGGGGAAAGAAAACAGCATATCCAACAAGGATAAGGAATATCGAAGAGAAGATAACAAGAACAACATTTTGGAGACTGGAAAGCAGATGGAGAAGTAGCCAAATCCTAAACCAGCCAGTGGAAACATGAGAACAGCCCAGTTTGCCTTGTTAACATTTTGGGATATAGTCTTTAAGACTTTTTTCTGTGCACCTTTCTTATTTAACAATACATTGATACTGTATCTGCATCATTTTAATGACTGTAAATATTTCATTCTATGGATGTATTATACGTTTAAAAAATTAACCAATTCCCTATTGTTTGGATATTTAGGTTTTCAGATTGTTCATTATTTTAAACAATCCTTTAAGGAAAATCCTAAGCCTATTAATAAAATAAATTCCTAAAAGTGGAATTAAAAGTGGGTTAAAGATTTTCTAGGGGCTTCCCTGGTGGCACAGTGGTTAAGAATCTGCCTGCCAATGCAGGGGACACGGGTTAGAGCCCTGGTCCGGGAAGATCCCACATGCGGTGGAGCAGCTAAGCCCGTGCACCACAGCTACTGAGCCTGCATGCTGCAACTACTGAAGCCCACACGCCTAGAGCCCGTGCTCCGCAACAAGAGAAGCCACCGCAGTGAGAAGTCCCGTGCCCGGCAAGGAAGGGTAGCCCCCGCTCGCTACAATTGGAGAAAGCCTGTGCACAGCAATGAAGACCTAATGCAGCCAAAAAAAAAAAAAGATTTTCTAAAGGTTGTTGATAAAAATTATGCTATTGTCTTCCAGATAAGATGTACCAAGTTATACTTCTACCATTAACATATAAGAATACTTCCACCGTTAGCATATTATATAGATAAGTTTTTAAAAATCTGAGAGCCCCGTGGTTAAAAATTTACATGTGTGTAGCCATGTAGGATTTATTAGAAACAATGGTAGAAGGCTCCTGCTTAATTGACTTTATTAGTTGTGGACATAATCCAAATGAAAGTCAAAAATTGTGCCCTGTTCGTGGTCTCTAAATACCATTTTCTTCAAAAAAACCAGACTTCCTTGGGTAACTGGCTAATTCCAGGTATACGGAAAGAAATGTGTAAGTAGAGCCTAGAAAACAGTCATACCAGAACGCAAGGAAGCTATTAGAGGTCTGTGAAAAAAGATTCAGGAGGCCTCTTGAAGAAGTTTCCACTGGCCAAAGCTGTTTTACTCTATGAGTTAATAATGATAGTTTACAAAATCCTAGTTACCTTTGGAATATGCTCTTAAAGAAATATTCCAGCTAATAAGGAGGAGTGATACAATATCGCCATTTTACCCGACAATGATTAATGGACCCAGACAACAAGCTGCAGTGGCTGCTAACCTCACAAAGAGACAGCAGTCCAATAATTTGTGCCTCCTAATGGAGACACGCGCGCCACTTCTGAAGCAGTCCTGCCAAAAGTCCGATCTGATCCTGGTCAAGCCTCCGGGTCTAACAACCTCTGTACCAGAAACACAGGAAATAAAGGGACACGTTAAATGATACCACAAAGGATTCAATCAGCAAAACCCAGACTGGAAAACTACAGGACAAATGACCCTGTTTCTTCAACAACTGACTTGCAAGGAAAAAAGAAAAAGATGGATTCAGAGAGACTTGAGATTTATCTGCCAATACAACCTATGGATTTATTTGGATCCTGATATAAATAAACAATGAAAAATGAGGAAATAGGAAAACTAACTGGATATTTGATGATTTTAAGGATTTTTGCAATTATCTTTAGGTGTGATAATGGTATCATGGTTACATTTTTAAAAGGAGCCCTTTTAGAGACACACGCTGAAGACCTGAAAGTGAAATGATACGGTGTTTAGGTTTGCTTAAAAAAAAAATTGCAGGGCTTCCCTGGTGGCACAGTGGTTGAGAATCCACCTGCTAATTCAGGGGACACGTGTTCGAGCCCTGGTCCAGGAAGATCCCACATGCCGCGGAGCAACTAAGCCTGTGCGCCACAACTGCTGAGCCTGCGCTCGAGAGCCCGTGAGCCACAACTACTGAAGCCCGTGCTCTGCAATAAGAGAAGCCACCGCAATGAGAAGGCCACGCACCGCAAGGAAGAGTTAACCCCTGCTCGCCGCAACTAGAGAAAGCCTGGGCGCAGCAATGAAGACACAATGCAGCCAAAAATTAAAAAAAAAAAAATTGCGAGCTGCAGTTGGGTAGGGTATGGGAGTAAAGCTGAAAACGAGACTATGAGTTGGTAATTGTTGAAGCTGGGTGACGGCCCCTTGGGGACTCATTATACTGTTTTCTCTACCTGTGCTTGTATTCAACATTTTCTTTAAAAATCTTTAAAAACGTGAATTAAGTTCATATAGACGCTCATTCATTACTGTTTTTATTTTAGCAACAATTCCTGATCATGGCCTATATTCCTAATGGGTTTTTTTTAAGTGATTTTAGTGGAATTATACTTGGACCAGTCAAGCAAACATAGTTAATTATATTCTGCTCC
Source organism: Balaenoptera ricei (assembly GCF_028023285.1). NCBI lineage: Eukaryota > Metazoa > Chordata > Mammalia > Artiodactyla > Balaenopteridae > Balaenoptera > Balaenoptera ricei. Next base: position 77,450,421 of record NC_082640.1, read on the forward strand.
AGTTACAATGAGTGATTAATTGATTTCAACTGCTAGGGTGAATGCTTGAAGCTATCAGTCATTCAGCAATCATGTCAAGCAGGCCATTAGATCCCTCCTTGCTCACTAGTTTTTGTGGGGCTTAACAGCTAGTTAAAGAAAATATTTATTTTCTGTTAAAACATGTCAGGGAGTATGATCAGATGATCCACGTTTAACCTGTGTGTCCTGTATTAGAATAAGTGTTAAGTAGCTCAGTACAGTAAACTAGATTCTACTCTTTTTAAAATGATAATGATCCCTGGAGGTGGAAATGTATCTTTAAAAAGATATCTTGGAATTGTTTGTTCTCAATGTAAATAAATTAGAATAACTGGATCTAGTGTAGATTGTCTTATATAAAATGTGTTTCCATTGTGTGAGTTTTAGACATCATTTTGAAAAGTGAAGCCTATTTGGTAATACTGAACTAATTAAACAATTTTATTCTTCATTCTCGATGTATATTTTATTTTTTTCCCCCTGCCTTTTGGACAGTTAGCCTCTGTATTTCTGAACCCAAAAGGCCAGTTTTTATAAAGTGTCAATATATTATGATTAATTTTTCATTACTTTGGTTTTGTGATTGTAGTTTTTATTTTTTGCAAGTCCCTATTAGTAGGACCTCTGATTAACTTAAGTGACCTGTTAACCATTCTTTTCCCCCTTCTCCCTTGAAATCTTTTCAGAACATGTTTGGAATTCTTTGCTCCTGTGGTATGCACGTGCTGATTTGTGTGCACTGGTTGCCTCAGGTATTCGTTGGGCAGATCTGTGTTCAGCGCCTGGCTGCACCAGCACCTCTGCTGGATGATAGGAATACAGTAGTGAACGTACAGTGTCCCTGCCCTTGTGAAGCTTATGGCTGGGAGGTGAGATAGATACTAATCCAATAACCATGTGAAGACGTGTCAATAACAACCATGGTAAGTGCTGTGAGGGGGAGGCCTTGGTGGTCCAAGAGCTGATCATGCAGGGATGGGGTTGAGGAAGGAGGTGGGACCTGGTCAGGAAGGATAGGGAATGTGTCCCCAAGAAAGTGATGCTTGAGCCCAAATCTGAAGGATGAAGAGAGGTTAAACAGGTCAAATAGGGTTTTTATTAATAGTGAATGGTTATATATTGGGCACTGATAGCTAGTTTTTCTTTGGGGAAAGGTGATATTTTTTGCTCTTGATTTCATTATATGTGAATCCAGCCATTCATATTCCTTTGTGTATTTTTTTAAAATAATTTTTCATTTTTGCATAAATATTCATTTACTGAAGAGCTGGCTTGTACTTTGGCAGATGTCTTACTTGGTTATTGTTCTTAAGGATATCGGCAAAAGTTTGAGAGTTGTGAAAGGCCCTTGGCTTTTCAGACCTTGACGTCTGTGTCATGACTATGATAAACTCAGAATCAGGACATCTAACCTCGTACCATGCTGAGTGAGGTGTCCATCTGATTTGCTGCTCTCTGGCATTTTGTACATTCTCTGTCATAGCACATACCACATTGCAGTGTAATCCTGCCTCACCCAAGCCAAGCTCTTGAAAGGATCATCTATTCTCAGTGGCTACTTCATTTCCCATTTGCTTATCAACCTGCTGCATTTTGTCCTCAGCCCCCCAGGGACTGTAATCCAAGCTCTCAGGGAGCTCGTAATCTAGTGGAAGGAAAAAACCCAACAGTCATAATGCAGAGGGATTTGTGCTGTAAACTATATAAATACAGTGTAGCTAGAAACTCAGAGGTGATGCATATGTGAGCCAAGATGACTTTCCAAAGGATATATGCTTGAGCTGAGTTTTGAAGTTTTGGTAAAATTTGTTCTAACTAGTGCCAAACTTACTGTCACTTTTAGAAAGGATTTAACTGCAGGGCAGTTCCTTGACTGTTTCATGCTCTGTTGTACTTCCATGCCAGTGGGCATGCTTTTCCCTCTGCTTGGATTGTCTCTTCCCTCTTGGTTCTTCCACAGGGCTGAATTTTATTGATCTCCATTTCCTTGAACTTGGCTATAGTAAGTGTTCAATAAACATTTGTATTTTAGTAAAGGGTGTGTGCTTTGCAAAATAGGCAATGAAGCTAATTTCACAAAATAATGCACATAAGTTAGTCTCATCAGAACCTTACCAACACTCATACTTGTAACTTTTAACATCTCTGATTCTAAAGCCCCTGGCGGCACAACCTCCTCCGCTCACCCCCAGAGAGAAATTTCCTTTCAAAATCTAAAAAGCAATTATACTCCAATAAAGATGTTAAAAAAAAAAACCCCACAACATCTGTGAAGAGCGATAAAGCAAAGCACAATAAAATGAAAAAAAAAATCTAATATGCATTTGTATTTATAGAATATAAAATATACCCACCACGTTTTGCACAAATGGGAAAAGCACAGCTTAGCTTTGGAGTGTATAAAGCAACAAATCATATATAACTCCTGGCAGAAGAAATGGATTAAAAAAGCTCAAATTAGAAATTAAATGGGGAGGCCCTAGCTTCTTTGTGTGTGTGGACAAGTGTTTGTTTTCTTTAGCTAAATCATCTATGGTATTTTTATTTGACTATTTCAGAATAAAAGGTAGAAGTTAAACATTTTGTAGATGGTGTTTTCCTGCAGCAAAAGTCCAGATCAACGTTTTTCTGTAAGGTTTTCCCACAAAATTCTAGTTCCATAGGTTTTAAAATAACTATTCAGAAAAAAAAAAAAAAAGTTGGGAGGGGATATGGATTCCAGGGTCAAATGAAAATGCTGAGTAAAAGTCAAATGGGTTTTTGTTTATTTTTATTGATTTAAAAAAAAAAAAACGAGGTTCTTCTAAGAGCATCTAATATACTAACACTGATTTTGGTCTCTAAAAGGGTCTTATGATAATACAGAGTGCTCCCAAACTAGGAAACTCTCCTGCTAGTCCTCCCTACCTGCCCCGCGCCCCCCACCCCCACCCCAAGAGTCTGGGTTCTGTAGAAACATTGTGTATTGCTGCTTAGATGGTGGGTACCTTTGTAGGATCCCCAGCCAGGGACGGGTTCTCCTTACCTAAGGAGTTCTTACGAGGCTTGGAGTTTCACGTCTGTTAAAACACTTGTCAGAGGTCAGGCCGTCAGCCTACTCTTTCAGTCTTACAAGCATCCCTGCTTTCTGTGGCACTCTCTAAAACAGTGGCCTGGGAGTGTGGTTACCAACTATGTTCATCTTGTACTCCATACTTAAAAATCTTGAGTACACATTTGTAATATGGAAATATTTATTCATAAATAATGCAAATGTGTTATACTGTTACTATGTTTTAAAATATGCAAAAATTAAAAGGGATGAGTTAAAAATTAATGGAAGCTACAGTATTTCCTCCCACATTCCATTGGGTCTTTTTGCACACACCTTGGTGTGTACACAACCCACTTTGTAAACCGCTGGCTTTAGAGATAGAATCTACATATCTTCCAAATCAAGTAGCTTTCACCCTCTTCACATTCCTGGGTTAAGTATCTTTTCCAGTGGGACACTGTAGCTGCTGAAGAATGCAGGCCACTCCTAGGTATTTACTTCTAAAGACCTCCAAGATACAGTAAGTGGAAAAAGCAGGTATTTTTTTTTTTTTTTAAACATCTTTATTGAAGTATAATTGCCTTGCAATAGTGTGTTAGCTTATGCTTTATAACAAAGTGAATCAGTTATACATATACAATATGTTCCCATTTCTCTTCCCTCTTGCATCTCCCTCCCTCCCACCCTCCCCATCCCACCCCTCTAGGTGGTCACAAAGCACCGAGCTGATCTCCCTGGAAAAAGCAGGTATTAATAAATATGTGTGGCCTTATTTGTTGTGTGTGAAATTTTTGAAGTTTGTAAAAATATATAATTTATGTATAGAAAATCTCTAGATGGATACATTAAAAACTGTTAAATTATTTCTGAGCACTGGAATTAAGGGTCTTGGGAGAGGAAGAGGATTTTTTTACTTTTTATCCTTCTGTATATGAATTTTTTATGAAAGATTCTCTTTATAATAAATTTAAAAATTACTACATATGGTGTGATGTCAAATATGGTACAACACATTGTCATTGTTGATTGTTGAAGTTGGGTGATGGGAACATTGGGCTTCCTTACTACATTTCTACTTTTATATATATTTGAATATTACTATAAATAATAATTTTAAATTAAAGAAAAATAAATGCATTGCAAAAGGAGTCTATAGAAATACACCACATAGTAACTGATTATCCTGGGAGTGGGAGAAGGAGAGTTGAGGAGTAGAACTTCGGGTACCTTCCCCCCATATGATCTGTGTTCCATGAGTGTTTATTGCTTTTAATGGGCAAACACTTAATTGAACACACACACACACACACGCAAACTGCAAAGCCCCAAGTGCAAAGAGTTTCATGTGTAGACAGGAGTATAAAATACTTGTTTGACTTGCCAGATACTTGTTAGTTTCTAAGGGAATATATAAAATGAATGCATAGGGCTTCCCTGGTGACACAGTGGTTAAGAATCCGCCTGCCAATGCAGGAGACACGGGTTCGAGCCCTGGTCTGGGAAGATCCCACATGCCGTGGAGCAACTAAGCCCGTGAGCCACAATCACTGAAGCCCATCCACCCTAGAGCCCATGCTCCGCAACAAGAGAAGCCACCACAATGAGAAGCCTGCGCACCACAATGAAGAGTAGCCCCCGCTTGCCGCAACTAGAGAAAGCCCACACACAGCAACGAAGACCCAACGCAGCCAAAAATAAATAAACAAAATAAAATAAATAAATAAACAAATAAATTAAAAAATAAAAAAATAAAAAAATGAATGCATAAGCCACATAGGGCTCAGCTGTATCATAATAAGATCACGAGGCTTGTTTTATAATAGGATTCTTGAGCTTGATATATAAGAAACAAAGGTGAAGCTCCAAGGCATGGCTAAACAGGTCTGCACTGTCCCAGCTGCATCAGGGAGAGCACAGCTAGTGGTCTGCCGTTAATGATTTGCACTGTGAGCTAGTTACCAGGCTCCGTAATATGAAAGACAGTGTCTTAAAAGTAGAGTGTCTAATTATAGCTCTCACACGGGGTCCAAGGGAATTAATATGTAAAGGACGTGTTCTGTTGCCAACTGCAATGCTAAGCTGCATTCGTAGACGTATAGAATCTATAAGGAGGGAAATGATGGTTCATTAACTGCGTGACCTTGTTAAAGTTAGTTAAGCTCTAGGTATCTCGTCTGTGAAACAAAGATAGTAATATTAGCCACCTCAGGGGACTGTGATGAGGGTTAAATGAGAATGTAAGGCGCCTTGCACACGGTGAGCACTGAAATGCCAGCTCTTCTTGTTTTCATGTGAAAAACTGCTTATTGAGCTGAGAACATTTAGCTTGTGAGCAGGTATTCCCCGATTTTAAGTATCTTCTCCTCAAACAGCCATGTGGTTAGGGATGATTGGTCTTTGGTCAACCCCATCACCCTTGCAAGTTTAGGAATGGGCATGTAACCCAATCTGGCCAGTAAAATACGAGGGGATTTTGACTTTTCTTTCTCTGGGTGTTGTCAAGTCTTAAGTGTGCTGCCTGAGACTGCAGCCTCCAACTTGCTGTCAGCCTGACGATGAAGGCAACATCAAGGATGGCAGAGCAGAGAGAGAAAAAACAAACAAAAAAAGCTTCGTCTTACTGACATTGAAGAGCTGCTGAATCAAGCTTCCCTGAAGCCCACCCGACCTTGGGACTTCCTTTTTCGTGAGATTAAAAAAAAAAAAAAAAGTTTTTAATTTAAGCCGACTTGAGTTAGCTTCTAAAAACATCATAATGACTAGAAGCTGCACCAGAGAATATTTGTGGTAGGAGTGGTGGCATTTATTCAGTCATATTTATTGAGCACTTTGGAATGCAAAACTAAACAAGAAGTGAGGAAGTTCTGAGACATGGCGAACGAGGGATAGGAGGTTCTGGAGAGATTAGCAGCTTGGACACATCGTGCATTTTTTCTACTTGCAATTTAACACACCTGCCTCTCCCGAGAAAAGCAGCTGTTGGGAGGCAGGCAATGCCTGGAATGTTGGTGAGGCTTCAGCATCCTGACAGAGGACCAGGGGGAAGGTCCCTATGAGTGTAGCTGGTCCCCCTGGTTCCCGAGGAGCTGAGCACATGGGCTGAGTTGCCTCCAATCCTGAGTTGAAGAGGTGAAAAGACTGGGAAGGGCTTCCTCCTAGGGCCTCACCAGAGGACTGGCAACCCATCTGCCGCTAAGCTGTGGCCAGGGGAGGTTGAGACCACTGTTCCTTCCACTGCTTTGGGAATGCTGCCACTTGAGATACCCCAATACATGGGACAGCGCCTCAGTGAGCAAACAAAGGAAAAGAAGCTTCCTAATGGGGCCCAGCAGCCAGGGAGAGGAATTACAAGTAGAACCCTCAGTACAGAAATAGCTGTTGGCATAGATAACTTGAACCAAAAGAATAAGGAAACTTAAGGAGATTTAAGTGCAACACACACACACACACACACACACTGATTTTCTGAGACCAAAAAAGATTTTGATGTAAAAGTTTCAAGAGTTGAACTGAAGGAGAAAGTGGTCATGGTTGATGTCTGAATTAGTATCCTGGAAGATAAGAGAAAGAGACACCTCAAAGCACAGTGCAAAAACACAGAGAAATAAATCAGGAGAGGGATAGAAATCGAGAAGGGGATAGAGAATACAATAGAAGAGGCAATCAGTAAGATAAGAAAAGTTTCTTAGCTGAAGAGAGATTTGCACCTCACAGAGTTCCAGGAAAGACTGATGATAAAAAAGACTTCTAGGCATATTATATCTCTGAGCTACAAGAAAAGAGAAAAATCTTACAAGTTTCCCCAGAAAAGAACAGTTACTTCTAAAGAAGAAAGAATCATCCTAGCATTGGACTGCTTATTTACAACACTGTACGCTACAATATAGAAAACTGCCGACCAATGAGAGAAAAGAACTGTATGGAAATTGACCTAGGCAGACCTCCTGTACTTTCAGTTCACTCAGTCTTGCAAAATAACCCAAGAATATGTTACCAGTTTCTTTTACTTAGTTTCCAAACAAACTCAAAGTCTCCATAAGCATGGGGAAGGGCCAGGAGAATACAAAATCTTAGGAGAATGGTAAAAGGGACCATCACCCAAATCAGAGTATATCACCAGCACCTGAATACACAAAGCCCAGAGAAGCTCATCCTTCTGACTGCTGAGTGCATCTGGACTCTCCACTCTGTAAGTCTATTCTTTTCCTGAATTGATCACATCACCATCTGCCTTGACAACTCCTCTAAAAACAGTCTGGAACTAAAAATAATAAGTGAATCTAAGCAAATCCGGGCATCAGGAATGGGTGGAAAGGAGGGAAATGTTCCAAAGGTCTCATCTGGGGAGTGGCTGTGGAACTGGTGGGGGGAGTGAATGTATGCTAAAGTTTGGAGTGGAAATGGTGGAAGAATAGAGTATTTTGGTGGGAGAAATATAGATCTGGTTTTCAAAAAATGGTAAAGAAATAGTTATCTGATCATGAGCAACAGGAAAGGAAAACTAGCAGGAAATATAATGAAAATCCACAAGAGAAGTCATGTTAACAAGATGGAAAGAGGAAATAATAATAATTTGATCAATCTGCAAAAATAAATACAATTAAAAATAAGAAATAATAAGTAATATAAGCCAATAACTAAATAAAATAAGTTAGTGGGAGGAGTCCAATTATAATGCTTAATGTGGAGGGACTGGATTTTCCCACTAAAAGAGACACTTAGATTGAGCTGGAAATATAAATAAACCAGCTATACAACATCTAGAAGAAAAATATCTAAAACAAAACTTTAAATAGAAGAGTATAAAGAAAGGGATGGACAAAGATACCAAGCAAATATAATAAAAAAGAAAATAGAAATAGCAAAGTTAATAGTAGACAAGGAGGAATTTAAAATTTAAAAGTGTCTGGAGTAGCCTACTTATAAATTAAGGAATAGTTCTTGGATAACTTTTAGAGCAAAGAGGAAAATAGAGCTAAAACTGTAAACTATCTAGAAAGCAGTAAAAAAGGGCATGCTTTCTATCAAAATCTGTACTCAGAGGAAAATTTATAAACATACACACCATTATCATTAAAGAAGAATATCTAAAAATAAAAGTACTTGTTTTTCTATGCAGCAAGTTCTTTGAAAAGAACAAAATTAAGCAAAAGAAAATATGAAGAAGGATTTAACATAAACAGAATTGGGACTATGGAGAGGCAGGTGAGCTGCCCAGGGCACAAAATTCAAGAAGACAAGGTCATGCAAGTGCCAACCCTGGCATCCTGGGCACCGCACTCATAAAGGAGAGCTCACTCTCAGGGTCACACAAGTGAGGGCTGCCACTTGCATCACTTGCCTCCTTGGGTTTTGTGATGGAGGTGCCTTGCTTGCCTCACTCTAGACCTGGTCTTGACTATAAAAGTAAAAGCTTCCTTCTTAGGGAGTTAAAAAAGCATTGTCCTGTCTCCCTCCCTCCCTCCCTCCCTTCCTCCCTTCCTTTCCTCCTTCTTTACTCTCTTTCTTTTTTTCTTTCTCTAAACTCATAATAACCCAGGTGTAATTTATGCTTGTTATCGTGATCTTTTAATTTTACTAATTTTATTCCAGCCTAGAAGACAGTAGAGTCATAAAAGATCTCACAGAAATAACTTATTATATTCCATTAAATGTTTCCTTTTAGAAACTCTTTTTATTTTTTATTTTTTAAAGTGCATTAGATTCCTTACCTTACTTTATATTCCTAAATCAATGGGCCTATTTTATGGGCCTACACATATCTCATTGTAAGTCATTGTTAATAAATACAAAATAGTAATAAGACTCATTGTACCTCTTATTCCATTTAGAATTGAGAGTATAAGGTAGAAAACGAACACATGGGCTGCTCAAAGAGCATCAGCCATGCTATGAATGAATGCCCCAATCCCCCAGGAATTGTAAGAACTTAGAATTATTCCAAATGTACTTCCTGAAAATATAGTGTTTAAATATACTCTTAAGCAGAGTATCTCTAGAAATTGGGAGAAATATTACCATTCTCCAACATAGTTTCTCCTGACAGTTAACTAAACTTTTTCACTTTATAGGCTATTGGTTCCACCCCCCTCACCCGCCTTTGGTGGATTGTATCTACTTTTAATGTTGGACAGAGCACTACATAGCATTCCTGTGGCTTAATCTTATTTCCCATGAAAAATGTGTGTGCTTGCTTAGTTACCTCAGGTAGAACTATTAAAATTTCAGTTTAGTTTGGGATTTTTCCTGTGCTTTAATGTTATGCCTTCATTTACTCATTATCATGAGTAACTTTGTACCTCTCTTGCTTGAAGGTATTTCACAAAAATAATTTAAATAAATGTTATATGCAATAAACAAGTAAAAGCTGAAAACCTAAGAATACTATATGTAAAAGCACAACGACCAGATGCTTTCACAGCTGAATTTTTCTCTAATTAAAAAAATTATAAAGATCATCACTATATTATCTAAACTATTCAAGGCCATAGATGAAAGCTATAGAGTATCAAAGGATGAAAATGATAGCACCAAAAAAAGTGAACATCAGTTTCAGTTATGAGAATAAAGGTAAAAATCTAATTAAATTTTAGCAAGTAAAATCCAGTAATGTTATGAAAAAAATACATTATAACCAAGGAGGGTTTATTCCAAGAATGCAAGTGTGAGTCAGTATCAGGAAATCTATCAGCATAATTAATTTTATGGATAAACTAAAGAAGAAAATTCATATATTACTAAGGCATTTTTAAAATTTCAGCAGCCATTTCCAGTAAAAATAGTAGAAAACCACTTAAATACAATAAGGTTTACTTGCCAAAACTATATATATATAAAAATATATATATGTATGTACTACAGGCAAAACATCAAAACTTTTAATTAATATCAAGAATGAAACAGCAGTATCTACTATCAGCATTCTTAGTTAACATTGTCTTAGAGCTTCTAGAAAACCCACTAAGGTGAAAAAAATAAAATAATCAGTATATATTGTCTTTTTGGTGATGAGGTGATTGTATACCATGAGATTCTAGTAAAATAAAAAACCGAATAGAGTCAATAAAATAATTTGATAAAGTGGACAAATATAGAATAAATAAATAAAATCCAAAATCTATTCTATATGCTAGTAACCAGCTCCATTAAATAGAAATGGAATGGCTGATTCCATTTTCAATGATGACAAAAAATTAAAATACTTAGGAATAAATGAAAATTAAAATTAAAAGTGTAAAATCTTATTGAAGGACATGAAACAAGATGTGAACAAATGGAAAACATATAATGTTCCTGGATGAGGAGACTTCATATAGTAAAATGGTCAATTCTCCTTGTACTAATTCCTAATTGTGATTCCCAATTAAAATATTAAGAGAGATTTTAGGGAATTGGATAAAATTACCTTAAAGTCCATATGAAAGACTAGATGCCTAAGAATATACTATGAATAAAGCCCCTGTAAGCAAGTAAATAAAAACTCTGAAATCAATTAAGTATGGTTGGAATAGAAATAAACAAGGAGATCAATATAACAAAATAGGGAATTAAGAAATAGTTCCCAGTATGTACTCTAAATTTATGATAAAAGTGGGATCTGAATTCAGCATGAAAAGTTAATATATTAAATAAATAATGTTAGCTCCACTTTTATCCATATAAAAGACAGTTATGTTGGCAGTCAATCTCATACCACATACAAAAATAAATTTCAATTGATTAAAGCCTTTAAGGTAGGAAAACAAATACAGATCTCAGAAGAAAATCTTCATTTTGTACAATTTGCAATTTGATGATGAAAGAGACTGTAAACTACTGTATAACAAAGAATACTATAATTAAAATCAATAGAGGAACAGATTTGGAAAAAAATTTTGCAAAGAAGCTGAAAGATAAAGGGTTAATAACATTTCATGAAGTATGGGGTTCTTACAAACTGACAAGAAAAAGACAAGCATTCCAATGGAAAATGGGATTTGAACAATTAGTTCACAGTAAAGCAAATTCAATAAATCTGTGGAAAGATTCTGAGACTCAGTAGGGAAATCTAAAGTCACAATGAAGTTATCACTTACTGCTGTCAGACTGACAAAAACTAAAATGAGCAATAAATATTTCCTCCTAGAAAGAGGCGGAGAGAGGAGAGAGTAGGTGCTCAAAGATTATGGTGAAACTGCAAACTGTTGCAGCATTTTGGGAAAGCCGTACGGCAACATAATGCAAGCATAAGCAAGCATTATGTTGAAAAATATGTATCATTTGACCTAGCAATTCCACTGCTAGAAATATTTCCCACAAATGGGTATATATAGGAGGTATGTATAAGAATGTTAAATGCAGCCTTTTTCAGAGGGACAAAAAGCTAGAAGAAAGGTGAAGGCACAGCAGTATGAGACCAACTGAATATTTTAAGACACCTCCACAATCTAGAATATTAGGCAGTCATAAAAAATATTGAGAGCTATACCAATTGACCTAGAAAGATTTCAGGAGGTACCACTGAGTAAGAAAATCAATTTGCTGAAAAGAATGTATAAGGTAATTACATGTTTGTAAAACAGTGACAACCTCCCTTTATATAAGAATGTGTACATATGTTCGGGTATATGACCACAAAAAATTTCATTGACACCCCTAGTCGTCAACATGAGTCAGGGGACTGGCCCGAGCCAGAAGAGTAGGAAAAAGATTGCACTAACTCCTCCAACAGGTATAACTCTGCTTCTACAGAAATTAGAAAAACATGTTCATCTCTCCTAACTTACAGGAATATTGATGATCTATATCAACTAAAAAATAAGAAATAAAAGCAAGTTTCAGAGTAATCTATATAGTATGATTCTACTTTGGTGAAAACCACAAACAGAGCCCTGAGTGTGTAAAAGTGCTTGTGGATGTTTGAAGGAATAACATAACAGCTGTTATCATCCTCTACCTACCCGAGCTTGCTGGGGCTGGGTAGGAGGAGGATGCAGGGAGATGACTAGATTTCTCTTTATACGTCTTTGCATAGTTTCACATGTTGTATTTACACTTTTGTAAAACATCTAACAAATGGGAAATTTAAAACGATCCCGTGAACGAATCCCAAGAACACATTACTTCTGCCCTCAAGAGCTCATAGCCTCACATCCAGACTGTCTTCAGCTACTCGAGGCATGAATTTGGTCTCTAGGGCTTCTGGGGAAGAAACTAAGGTTGAGAGGTTATGGCCAGGCAGATTCGCTCTCTGCAAAGGTAGGGACCTCCCTTCACTGGAGGTGCTCAGCCACAGCTGTGATGTTATGTTCCCTTGAGAGGAAGGCTTTGGACTAGGTCAGTGTCATCCCGAATTTTCTGATGAGAAAACTTACTCAGGGTACTTGTGAAACAGAAAAATCTCTAGAATCAGTCCTTGACCCACTGGATTAGAATCTCCAGGGGAGGGATCTGGGAAGCTGTATTTTCATTAGTGCTCAGGTGATGCTTGTCAACAGAGGAGTGTGGGAAACACTGGCCTCCGTTCATGCCCCTCACAGTGTGGCCTGGGGACCAGCAGTGGTGGCATCAGCAATGGCATCACCTGGAACCTTGCTAGAAACGCAAGATCTCGGGTCCCACGGCAGGCTTCCTGAATCAAAACGGCATTTAACATGGTCCCTGTGCATGCTACAGTTGGAGAAGCAATGCTCTAGATGACACATATGGTCACCCCCAACTCTAACTTATTTGGCATGAGTATAGCTCTCTAGAAAATCCTTTTTGTGATAGACCTAATTTGAAAAGCAAAATTTTAGTCAAGGAACACAAAGGCTTTTAATGAACTGACTGCGACAGATGCCAAATCAGGACGAGAGGAGGCCAGAGGGTGGGAAGGGATAAGGCTGTCCTTGAGGGGGGAGGGAAGTCAACTGCTACAGCAACGTAGCTGTGTTTTCAAACGGAATGAGGAAGCAGTGAACGCTATCTTGAACAGATACCGTAGTTGGAGTTTATGATTTAGTTGGCAAGAGAAGACATACTTGTAAAAAGATGACTGTCACTTGTAACGTCAACACATATTTACGGAACGCCAACTCTGCCACGGTGGGCTGGGTGCTTAGGATAAAGCAGTGAACATCTAGAAGCTCCCCGACTTCACAGAGCTTCACATCCAGCGTGGGAGACAGACATTAAATAAACAGTCCCACAAATTGCCAGGACCAGGGTGAGGTGGCTGAGGCACTTGCCTTGGGTGTACAATTTAAGGTGGCTCCAAAAACTCAGCTCTCAATATAAATAATATTTTAATGCAATATTTTAAAAAATCAAAATTAATGCAAAAATCTGTGATGAATAAAATATCAATATTTTATATAAAGACAGGATCACTGATTTTTTGTTTTGCTCCAATATGGCTCCACATGGCATGGCCACAAATAACTTTTCCAGAAGAATGAGAAGATGTTAAGAGTAGGTATAGGGACTTCCCTGGTGGTCCAGTGGTTAAGACTCCGTGCTCCCAATGCAGGGGGCCCCGTTTCGATCCCTGGTCAGGGAACTAGATTCCACATGATGCAACTAAGAGCCCGGATGCCGCAACTAAGACCCGACGCAGCCAAATAAATAAATAAAATATTTAAAAAAAAAAGAAGAAATCCCTTTAAAAAAAAAAGGAAGAGTATGTATAGCTGGGATGGTTGTGGTGGGGTGGATAATCTTTGTTAAATTATCCCTGAAGCAGTAACACCTAAACTGGGACTGGGAGCCTGGGAAGAAGGTGGGAGAAGAGGAAAGGGTGAAGACTGAGAAGCAGGAGAGAGCTTTGCACCTTTCAGGGAATTGAAAGAGGGCCCACTTGTCTAAACCCATGGTTCTCAAACTTAGCGCACGTTAGAATCACCTGGAAAGCATTTTAAGTCTCGCGTTACCCAGGCTTTACCCAGGCCAAGTCAATAAAAATCTCTCGGGGTGGGGCTGAGACCTGGGTAGTTTTGAAAGCTTCTGAGGCAGTTCTAACGTGCAGGCTGGGTTACAATGACGTAGTGAATGAGGGCGATGAGACTGGAGGGAAAAGTGGGAGCCTGACGGAAGGCCTTGGAAGCCAGGGTAATTATTTTGGACTTTTTTCCAAAGACCATTAGGAAGTCATTTGAAGGGCTTTAAGTATGAAAACGGTATGTGTCTTTAAGAAAAAAAAAATTTTTTTTATAGATCACCCGGGCTGCTGTGATAAAAATGGATTGAAAGAGGTTTGACCCAGCAGGAAGAAGTGGAAAGTCGTCACAAACATCCAGGTAAGAGAGAGTGTTGGCTTGGGTTGGGATGATGACAGTGGAGGTGGAGAGACGTAGACACAATTAAGAAGCATGGGTAAAACCCATAGGATTTGGTGACTGTTCAGTTGTGAAGGGCCAAAGGGGAGGAGACATTATGGATGGTCCCCCCGGTGTCTGGTATCAGCAACTAGTGGGGTAATGATGACATTCACTGAGCTACAGAACAGGCAGCATGGGGAGAAGTAGGTTTGGGGGGCGCAGGGAGGACATGATGGGCTCAGTTCTGAACCTTTTGAGCTTGTAAGACAGCAAAGGGAGAAGCGTTGAGAGTGGGCAATTGCACATACGGGAGTGCCTGCCGCTCTGGGGGACCCCACAGTGCAGCTCTAAGGTGAGAGGGGTTGGCCTGCACGGGTCATAAATGAAGCCACAGGAGTGGAGAGGCGGCGTAAAGAGAGAGAAGTAAATGAGCAGAGAAGGAGGTCTAGACCCTGAGGAGCGCCAACCTTGACAGGTTGAGTAGAGGGCAAGGAGCAGAGAGGAGACAGAGAGGCAGCAGGAGTCAGCAGCGCACCAGTAACTGAGGGCCCGGCGAGAGCATCATTTACGTTACAGCTGGGCGTTCAGGGGAGCGAGAGATCCCTGTGAGCTGGGCTGACCTAGGAAATAACTGGTGAAGTAACTGGGTCTGGATGGATAAATAAGATTCAGTTAAGCAGGGAAGAAGACATTTTGGAGGAAGGAGAAAGAGGAAGGAGATGTAAGAAAAGGGAGAGATGGGAAGTCTCGGGGAGGGGGAGATTCCCCCTCTACTCCTCTTGAGTTCTTGCGGGTGGATTAATAATAAAGTCGACACAAGACTGATGAACAGGAGAAAGAAAAACAAATTTAATTCATGCAAACGGAGGTTTCATAAAATGGGACCTAAGAGGTGGCCAAAGCAGGCAGCTTTTATACTTTTTAGACAAGGAGACAATACCTTTGTGAGGAATTGACAGGACAAAGAAAGTTAGGTTTTGGGTGCTCAATTTAGTGAAGAATCTAAACAGACTTTGGGCTTAGGGTAGTAAATTAAAGAAGTAACAATGCTTGTTTATACAGGCTTCTCAGCCCCAATTCCCTATCTCTGGTGATAAGGGTGTCTTTCTACCTCCAGATTAGGGAGGGCACCTTTCACAGGAGAGATTTATTTCCTGCTTTCAGAGAGACGGAAAGAAGGGTCAGAGTGTCCCTCTTGCATTGGCTCTTTCTTAAGTAACTTTAATTCAAAAATAATATGCCATTGTGGCATATTTTGGGGGAGCCTGTCCTGAGACCCGATAGAAGGAATGAGGTGTGCTGGGGGCCATTCATCACATACAGATCATAGGAATTCAAGGAGAGGTCTGTAGTATGAGATGAGGTAAGCAGGTAGGTGGTGACTCTCGGGATTGACTTCTTTAGTCTTCCTCTTGCTTGTCTATTTCCCATCCATCTGGCTTCCCTCTCATCCACGCTCTGGTGGGAGAGCAGGCATTGCGCTGGGCAGCTTGGCTTCTTGCTCTGTCACCCCAGAGACGTGTAACTGCTACCAAAGCTTTCACAATGTCTGCGGCAACATTATCAAGGTGAACACTGAAGACAGGCAGCTTGGCTCTGGAGGACAGTGCATTCATTTTAGTGTTGAATGGAGTGCTTGTTTCCGTCTCTCTGACTTCAGGCACCTCAAAGAGCCCAGCTGCAGTGTAATTGATGCCCCATTTCTTTCCCTGTGCTCTCTTACAAGTAAAAGCACAAACAGGCTTTTGCCTGAAAGGCAGTATGCTAGTGTTATCTTTCCTGAGTGGGCTCATAAATACAGATTCTTTGGAGAGAGGTGCGTATAATCAGCATACCAGTCAGCATTTTGCATGTGCAATGAACAGATGTGGCTGCATTATTCAGTTTCCCTATTTGACTTCCCTCCTAAGATGTACTTCAGAAAATGTGATGTCGATGAACACATCTTCCCAAGTGAAAATAATCCATGCCAAGAGGAGTCTCAAATGTTCCCATTAACCATTTGTCATGTTGGTTGCTTATTGATTTCTCTGCTGCAAATGTTATGACGTCCTGTGTCACTTTAAGTTTTCCTACTAAGGATGAAATAATTTCTAATTATATTTTGTGTGAAATAATTAGTATTGGAATGCATCACACTAGAGTAGAAAAACGTTGGTTTTAAACTCTGCCCTTTATTTTCTATTTTTTTTTTGTATTGCAAAATGTGACATTCATACGAAAAGTGAGTGCATAAAATATATATGTACGGTTTAAAGACTGGTTATAAAAATGGACACCTGTGCAACCACCACTCGGAGTGACAAGTACAATGTTGCTGGCACCTGGAACTCTGGTGTGCACTTCCTCTTTCCTAGATTACCACAGCCTCACTGTCGTGCTAGGGATGTTATTGCTTTTACTTAGTATTTTACCACCTATTTATCCATCCTTAACAATATAGTTTAGTTCTCCTTGTAACAAACTACATATATATTTTGTGTCTTTGTGTAAATACACAAACCCACAAGTGCTTCCTTAAATTCTGCCCCCTGGACGCCTCTCTGTCTCACTCGAGACTCGGCCCCTTCTTGTTGTGTGTGTAGCTTTGGGTCATCTTTTTCACTGCTGTTTAACAACCGTTAGTAAGGATATACCACTGCTCATTTATGCAACGTGTGAGTGGATACTTGGGCTGTTTCTGGTTGTGATGTTTTCAAGGCTGAGAGGAGTATTGTTCGACTTGTGCATAGATTCTATGGGGTATATAGCAAAGAGTATGCTCAAAAAGTGATATTTTAAATTCCCTCTGGATAGTCAGTGATCAAACATGCCCATCCAACACAAACATGACTTTATTGTAAATCTTAGTATTTTAGACATGATGGGAAACAGTGTTCATTTTAATATCTGTAATTTCTAGACACACACACACACACAATACCTAAAAGGGCGGTCAGGTGCTTTTGTAGTCAAGATTAGCATGCAGGACACACAATACAACCTTGACCCAGCTGTCCTTCCTCCCCCATATCCTTTAGTTTTGCGGGTCTTTCCAAGGGAAATAAAAGTGAATCATGCAAGATCCTCTTAAATTGATTTCATCAGAGGCAGGTATGTCTTCAGGACTTTTGTTTCCAGGAGCCCTGCTCTGGTGAAAAGCATACGAATTATGGGGCTGTGTGGAGCTAAGGCTGTGCCAGTGTCAGGTGAGGCTGTTGAACGTGTAGAGTGTGCTCCTCTTCTCTGAATTACTTGAAACACAGGTCCAAGGGATTTACATCCAAGGCATGTATCTAATACTTCCTTCACATGCTCCGTGATGGAGTTTGCTGGTCAAAACATCATTATTTTGTTTATTGGTCCGTTTGAGATTTGATATCTAAGTCTTTGAGATATTCCAAGTTTTCCATTAGCTTTTGTGGCAAGCATTAGTAAAAGAGGAAAATTGTACTTCAATAGTAATTTAATCATTAAAACGACCAACTATCCAGCTTTCATGGTTATCATTAGTAGTTTTAGGAGAATTCTAGTACAATTGGTTTGGTTCAGTGAAATAACTGTATGATTCGTATGATGGTAACTTTTAGTTTAAGTAGAATTTTTCTTCTTTTGGTGAACTGAATGGTCTTAAAGGGTGTGTACTTTGGGACACACAACTGTGATTAATTGGAATTTCACTTTATGGAAGTGCTAGTTATATAATAAAGAAGTATCTTTCCAGCATGCTTCAAAAAACTGAACAGAACAAACTAGCAAGGAATACGGGAAATTTGACTTAATTGTAAAAGACATTTTAAATTAGAACAACGGATCTAAAATGGCTCTTACATTTGTACTTATTTGCATATATTACCATTCAGTCAGACATAAAATTGGGAATTGGTTACACTAATATTTGAATATAGTTACATAACATAGTTTTAAAAAGCTGAGTTTATAACAGTGAAATGTGCTCCCCTTTAAATCTTAACTCTATTAAAGCTTTATACAAGTTTCTTTATATAACTTTGGTTTTCAAACAAGGCAACCATTCCAGATAAGGAATAAAATCATTTATTCTTCACACTGGGTCTTCATTAAAGCTCATCTGATCTTTCGCTTCAGTTTTTTAGAGTTTGATTCACATCTCACAAAGGTTTTCTCCTGGGTTGGGTGAAGTTGTAGATCATTCATGTTTTCTGAGCAAAATGTCATTCTGCATAGAAAACATCAAGCAAACATAGCACTAAATTTTGGATGGAGCTTATTGAAGTGTTTCATCCTTTGTCAAATACCCAACTTGACATGCTATTTAGTAACACATGCTATTTAAAAAAAAAAATTAGATCCTTATGACTGCAAATATTTTCATAACTTCAGAGAAAAACAAAGCCCAGGTCAGTGAAAGCAATCAGTGTAAGGCTTCCCGGAGCTCTGTGTGGTGTGATTTCAGTTCTGTAAGAACTGAAAGTCCTTGGGGCAGCCCTGCTTTGTTCTCCTTTATACAGCTTATCAAAGGTTTGAGGGTAACAATGGTTTCTTTCACTACATTACCCTGTCTCCAAGGCAAACATTAGCACTTTCTTCAACTGTTCCTCACAGGCAGGCTTCGTGCCCAGCCTTCCTTTTTTGGACACACTCCAGTTTGTCAATGCCCTTCTTACAGGTCCCTGGGCATGAGGCCACTGTCATCAGCATCTGCCTGGCTCAGCCCTATAAGCCCCACCCTTTCCTCTTATCTGGTCCTCCAGCCACAGAGGATATCACTAAGTGCTTTGGGTCTCTCTTGGAGACCAACGGCTGACAACTTTGACCATTGGTTTGGCCTGAGATGCTATTTTGTGTTACTAACTTCAATTGTATCTATCTGAAAAAAAAAAAAAATAGCAGTAGTCACAGAGAATTGTAGTTTATAGCTTCTTTTTTTTTTTTTTTTTTTTTGAATTGCATCTAAGGTCAAACTTTACATCTGCATCTAAGGTGCAGTTTACTATATCAAACTTTTTAAATTAAAAATTATTGTGAGTAATTATGAATGCATTCTTAAAAAATTCAAACAGTAAAGAAATATATGAGGTTGAATACTAAAGACCCTCCATCACCTTTCACTAATATCACTCCCCTCCCTACTTTCATGATTTGCTTTCTGTCTTTCTGGACCTCTTTCTATGCATTTACACATATACGGATGTTCATATACAAACATAAAATTTGTTGTATTTTTCTGAAAAATTTTCTGGTCATCAAATAATGTACTTGGAGAACTGTTCACATCAGTACATACAAATCTATTTCATTCTCGGCTGGACCTAGAGATGATCATACTAAGTGAAGTAAGTCAGACAGAGAAAGGCAAATATCATATGGTATCACTTATATGTGATCTGAAAAAAAGTGATATGAATAAACTTATTTACAAAACAGAAAGAGACTCACAGACATAGAAAACAAACTTATGGTTACCAAGGGGAGAAGTGGGGGGAGGGATAAATTGGGAATTTGCAGTTAACAGATACATACTACTATCTATAAAGTAGATAAACAGCAAGGACATACTGTATAGCATAGAGAACTATATTCAATACCTTGTAATAACCTATAATGGAAAAGAATCTGAAAAAGAATATATATATACTGAATCACTTTGCTGTACACCTGAAACACTATAAATCAACTATATTTCAAAAAAATCTATTTCAGTCTTTTTCACCTGCTGCATAACATTCCAGTGTATGGAGGTATCACAATGCATTTAGCCATTTTCCTATTAATGGAGATTGGGATTTTTCCCCAATGGTTTAGTATTTACAAATAGTACTGCAACAGACATTTTTGTACATAGATATCCTTTGTGGATATTTTGAGTATTTCTCCGGGATAGACACCTAGCATAAAATTCTGGGTCAAGATTATGCATATTTCAAATTTTGATAGTATAAGTTCCATGAGACCAAGGGCTTTGTCCACTCTGTTCACTGCTGTATACACAGCAGTGTCTAGCATAAGATATGTGCTCACTAAATGTTAGTTGTTGAATGACATTCCCCTACAGAAGCTCTGTAATTCATATTCCCACGAATAATGTATGAAAACGCCCATTTCTCCACACCTTTACCAGCTCTGGATGTTATCTGTCTTTGAATTCCTGACAAACCAGTGGGTGACCAGTGATAATTTCCTTGATTTTTGTTTTGCATTTATATGGTTATTGTGGCAATCAAACATCTTCTCATTTTGTTTAGCCAATCACTTTTCACTTCTCGCTATAGGACCAATATTCTCTGCTCTTGCGCTTCCCCCCACAACAGTCCCTCTCATCCCTGACTTTGTGCTTTGGGGAAAGAAAATCACCTCTCATTGAATTCCTTCCATGGAGGCACAGAGCAAGTTATTTAACCTTTTTTTTTTTTTTTTCTTGTAGTTAGTAAAGAGATTGAGAATGAGGTGTAATATCTGCATCCCAGCTCTGGGATTTCAGATGATTGAAGGTACTCAAAAATGGGTAGTTATTAGTCTCATGAGATACATATTATAATTCCCATTTGTTACTAGAGAACTGAGTCTCAGAGAGGTGCAGCTATTGTCTGAGCCTCTGTAGGTGGAAGCGGTGAAATCAAAATTCGACTTTGGGACTAGCTGATGCAGAAGTCATTGGGTTCTGCCTGCATATGGTTTGCTCACTGCCTGTCTCTCCGGGAATGCCTCTTGGCCTCTCCAAAGCCTGTTGCAGCACTGACCGAACAGCACCAACCTGAACTGATGTCTTTTTTCTTAGACTTCCTATAGACCATGCGGTGCTAGACTCTTACTGTTCACAGTGCGGTCCATGGACCAGCAGCATCAGAAGCACCTGGGAGCTTGTTAGAAATGCAGAATCCCAGGCTCCATCTCTACCTACCACAGCAGAACCTACATTTTAACACGATTCCCAGATGATCTGTGTGCGTATTAAAGTCTGAGAAGCCCTGGGATGGAGCATATCATTAGTAAAATTAATGCGTCTTGTTTTCCTAATTAGGTCCTTGAGTTTCTTTCTGCCAAAAGCTACAACTCAGATTTTTTTGGTACCCCCCCCTGCCGATGGTGTTGGGTACTGCAAAGACCCATAGGACTCACTGAGTTAAAAACTTAAAAAACTGTAGGTCCCAGACTCCCTCCCCCTTTTTCATGATGCCCCTCCTGCAGCCGTGAGGAAAGGTGTGATGTACGTATATATTAACTTCCAGCTCTGCAACTCTGCTAGATTAGACCAGAGAAAGTCAGATTAATGGGACCAAGACTAATGGGGGGAGGAGCTGTGCTCGGGCAACAAATGGGCAATGAGTCAGACAAACCAAGTCAGATCTGGGCTCAGACAGTTAGGAGCAATGTCCCCAGGCTGTGTAACTCCTGTGAGCCTCAGCTTCCTAATCTGCACAGCAATACTAC
This sequence comes from Balaenoptera ricei, assembly GCF_028023285.1. Lineage (NCBI taxonomy): Eukaryota > Metazoa > Chordata > Mammalia > Artiodactyla > Balaenopteridae > Balaenoptera > Balaenoptera ricei. The sequence continues at coordinate 77,472,141 of NC_082640.1, forward strand.
CCATTTCAGGAGGTCACTGGGACGCTTCCATGGGATGAACGCTCTAGAGCACCTCATTCAAGCCCGTGGTGCAGCAGGAGCTCTGTAAGCGCCACTCCTGTCCCTCTCCTCTTTCCTTCTTCAGAGCCATGTGGTAAGCACCAGGGGAGAAGGTAGTGCTGTGTTTTATACTACCTTTCAGGTCAAGTCACCTAGAATTGCCATGGCAAGCAACCACTAAAACTGAGGAATTACTCCCCGGCTGAGAGAATCTGGGGACGGGTGGTGCTCAGTTGAGCTCTTCTAAACGGACAAAAAGTCACGCAAGAATAGCTAAGCGTATAAGAGGAGAAAAGCAGTTTAATTTTCTCAAATTGATCACGTGGGGAAATCTGTTGGCAGATTGCAGAGTATGCTCTTAGTAATTGCCAGGATTTTGTATCCCAGGGAGATAAAAACTCAGACTGTGGTTGTATAAGGGACTCAGGGGGCATAAATCTGCCACAGGCCACTCCTAGCAGTGAGGCCCGAGGGGCGAGGGAAGAGGTGAGAGGCACGCTGTTCTCCAACTCTGCGGGCGGCAAGCCAAAGAGAGCAACAGGCTGGCCAACAAAGGGCAGCAGGAGAGGAGAGACAAGTTTCCTACATACAGTGGGGAGGAGATAGGAAAAGGTCTGGGGAAGGACAGGATTCTCCTTTCATGGGGAACTGCAGAACCACAGAAAAGCACGGTTGCCATAGTAAAATACATTGGGCATCCTTTTGCTCTGCTGAGAGGACTGAAGGAGCAGCTGGACATCCTTTCTTTCCTTCACTCCCTGCCCCCAACCCAACCCCTCGTGTCCCTAGAGACTTTGGGCCGAGGGAGATGTTCAGTCACACAGAGCTGCACCTCCTGAGGGTAATCCACTGGTCCACATCAGAATTTCTTAGGGCTCTTATTGCCAAATGTGTGGTCCTTCACAGACCACAGCCAATCAGAAGCTCTTCAGGTGGGTATTCAGGTGGAATTCTGCATATTCAATAAGTTCCCTAGTGATCCCTTGGCATTCTTAGATTTGAAAGGTGCCACCACAGTGTGAGATTTTGAGATTGTGATTTGTTAAAAGCATTTCTCTGGGTAAACAACAAAGAAGAAATGTCACGTCTAGGTCCTTGCCATTCAAAGTGTGGTCCTTGGACCAGCAGCATTGACATCACCTGGTGAAATTTGAAAAGCACTGGGCTAGTGAGTTGTTCTCAAACTCTGGAGGCAGGTGGCTATTAGCTGTGGGCAGAGGGAAGAGGCTAGACTAGAAATCAGAAGACGTAGGTGCAAATCCTGGTCCTTCCACCTATGGCTTTGTGAACTCAGGATGGTCATTTCATCTTTCTGAGCATCTTTATGCCATCATTAGGAGATAATAATGCCCACTTCATAAGACAGATGCAAATAGTAAACTGTAAAAGTGCTGACATAGGTAGATGCTTAACAGATGTTAGGAGGAGGTTGAAACAGCACTCACCTTTGCTGTGTTTCTCCCGCTTTGACTCTGATGCTCTTCAGAACAAGGCCCGAGGGAAGGGACTCTCTTCCCCATGGGATGATGTTTTGGACCGTGTTCCAGACATTGGACCACACCATACTGTTTTCCCACTTGAACTTGATCATGATCAGCTCACCAATATCCAAATCCAGTGTGATAAGAAAGGAATAGGTTTTATTACTAGTAATTCCTTTGTTCCTTGAAGATACAAAGGAAACCAGACACAGTCAGTTGATTTTTAACAGCAAAGTGATGCTTAGGCACATTCAGGATATGTTAGGTTTGCCTGAATGATTTGGGATGGTCTTTTCTGCTGCATTTCCCAAACTGGTATTGGACAGACTATTAGAAGAGATAGCAATAGGTGTGCCAGGATAAAAAGGGTTTTCCAGACCAATAACATTGGGAAAACCATCTTATTTTCTGTGTTAGCATATTAAAAACGCCCTAAGAGTTCTGCGGTAATGAGTCTAGTTAGCTTTGTTTAGCTCAGGCTTCCAAGTCGGGAAAACTGTCCTGAAGAGGGCAGGGGCTTTGGCAATGGTCTCTGGGCAATACCGCTCTCTGTATGTTTGATCAACACATTAGAGCCACACCACAGATCGATGCTTTTTTCCTCCCCACATAAATAGAAAGTTCTGTTAAAACAACAAGTATAGCAGTAATAGAAAACCACATATAAAAAGGATGCACCAGTTTGGAGCAAGATTTAAATACAGATCCTTAGGTATCATTATCAGCTTTACTCACTAATCTCCAAGACATTAAAATGTCCCAACATTGACAGAACTGCCAGATGCCCTTTCCACTACTTAGGACAATCTCCCGGGGAGAGATTTGGGACAGCGCAGAGTTAACACTGGATTTAGGGTGAGACAGGTGGCTGGAGGATTCCCTTGCTTGGCTCATTGTAGCTCCTCCTGTAGTATGTTGTAAAGCATCGTTTAGAAATCCACCCACCCCACTAGGCTGGAAGCATCCTAAGGATAGTGTCCTCTCTACCTCTAGTGCTGAGCACCAACACATCCTTGCTGAGTGACTGAATCAGTGTGATGATCAGAGGTTCAAAGTTGGGGGCAATTCTCGGGAAGCTGAGGACTGTCGCTGGAGTGGGTGAAAGCTAGTGTCACTTCCCAAGGAGAGCCCATGCTGAGGGTCAAGATGCTGAGAAAAAGCAGTCAGCAGGCCTTTTCTGGCCAGTGAAGGTGCGGAGCCTCTGCAGGAGACGTTGAGGCCACTGCCCATGTTGTGAGCAGGGGTGCAGCAGGGCAAAGGACAGATGGGGAGGGCTGGCAGTGCAGGCTGACTGAATGGAAAATTTGTGCCGTGTTGAATGGTACCAGTGTTATTTCTGGGTTATGGCTTTCAGAACTCACTGGAAAGGCGCTTACGGCCTTCCTGGGGACACCTGCTCCAGCCATCACCACTCCTCCCTGCTTGGATCTTCTTCCTGTACTGCAGACATGGACTGGCCACCTCTGGCTTCCCTCTCCATTCCAGGCCCTGTCGCACTGGGCCCATCACAAACACAGGTAGCAGCAACATAAAGTAATCGTGGGGACTGGGTGAGGCTGAGGAGGGATGACACGGTGCTGCGTGTGGGTGGATGTCCCATCTGACAGAGTGTTTGGGGCAGTCGTAATGGGCTGAGAAAAGTAAGTTGTGTCTGGCCTGACCCTTGAAAAGCAGGGTCCATCCAGACCCTGTGAGAAAATTAAGCCTCTCATCACCACGGACGGGGCTGTACCTCATACTCACAGAGTGATGGGGATTTTCTGCATTTCCTCTTTCGTTCCGAGGAGTGACATGGCAAAAGTTGGTTCTATTGGTTTCTCAATTTGGTTGATGAACTGAATCTTCAACTGGTAATGATAAACTAGAGGGGAATAGGATGGAGAGGGAGAGAGAAAGATAATTCAAGCAGAAAATTGTAAAATAAAAAATATCATACTTTTAAAATTTAAAAAGCAGAGGGAAAAGTATGGATGAATAGATACCCCATTTTTTTTCTGGGTGGTAGAATTATGAATGCTTTTTATTTTCCTCTTTTTCCTTCTCTGAGTTTCCTAAATGTCTAAGAGGACTTATGTTTGTATTGGGTTGGCCAAAAAGTTCGTTCTGGTAGTGAATACGTTGTTCTATAAAGTTCTTGGTGAAAATGAAAAAAGTGTCTTTTATTTTTACTTAAAACTGAATGAACTTTTTGGCCAACCCAATAATATAATAAATATTATCCAACAAAAGAAAGCAGAATAGGAGTACAATATATTTGGCATTCTCATCAATTTCCAGATGAATTCTGTTGGACTATTCCATGTATTTGGCAAGGGACCCCTTTCACAAATCAAAGGATATATTGCCTTTTAGGCAGCTGCCAAAAGCAAGAGAACACACTGTCATTTTTACTTTTGCCTGTTTGATGGTGTCAGTTTTGGGGTGAGACAGAGCTCCAGCTAAGAAATATGCCCTAATGACCACAACTTTGTGTTCTGGGGCAGTTCCTGGGAACTAGCTCTGTGGGGTTCAACAAGCACATTTTCCAATGGAAATAAGACAACTAGTTCTAGTACCTGGGCCTAAAATTTTTCTATCTTATCAAGTGTCCAGAATGTCCTTCTACTGGGTTGTTCGGAAGAGGGAAATTTATTTTATTCTTCTTTACCTAAATACAGTCTATATTTAATTAATAAAAGCAAACTGCTTACTATAGGACAGGTGTTGTTAAACACTTTACATTGCATCATTACTTATCATAACTACCCTATGAGGAGGGTATTGTTATGATCAGCCCCATTTTATAAAGCAGAAAACCAGGGCCAGAGAGGTGACGTGACCTGCTCAGGGTCACATAGCAGCCTGTGCTCTTGGCCTGGACCCATTGCCTTGATTAGCTTGCATTGTTACACCAACCAGCTGTGGAGCTGTTTTCAAAATTACCCCACCTCATTCCCAAATGACTGACGGCTGCTTAGACTTCTTTTTCTTGCTGTCTCCATATTCTCTAAGTACTTGTAGCACTTGAGCTCCAAGACTGCAAACAGGTTTAATATGGCATGTCAACTTGATTGGTAGGACTGCCTGGGGCCCCATGTTGAGATGGGCTCTGAGACCGTGTCTAGGCTTTTGGGAGGATTGGTGTCTGCCTTGGGCGAAGGATAGGGGATATACGATATGCTTGTTGTGTATTTGCTTTTCCTGTTCTAGATAATGATTAACCCACTAATCCTGATACAGTGCTTGCACACAGTAGGTGCTTAATAAACATTTGTGGGATGAAGAACTGACATTTTGCTTGGGAGTATCAGAATGTGCATGAACATTTAGCAAGATGGAAATCACCTCTGAGAATTCAAGATCTGAGTTTCAAGCTTTGTCGTAGAATTCCTTCTGGAAAGGATAGATTATGGAACTAGCCACTTGATTATCCATCCCATGCACCCAACCTGTGGAAATTCACCATCCTCATGAATCAATCTACTTACTCCCAAATGATGCATTTCCGCTGGAGGTTGGTAGCTACACACAAACCTGGCAGCAGCTGTGGCTAATGGTGTGTTGCCAACACCTCAGCTGCAGGGTCCTGGTGTGCCTGTATTGCTGGGTTTCTGGGTTATTTACACAACCCTACCCTTTGGCATAAACCAGTCTTCCCATGTGGGTTTTGCAGTGGGTTGCCTGCAGTGGATTGCCTCCAGTGCCCTGCATAATAGGTGCTCGAATCCTCCAGCCTGGAATACAGTAGTTTGATGCTCTCAAGACTGTGAGGGTTTGGGTGAGAAATAAGAGAAGGGCTATGGGCCCAAGTCCCAGGAAGGGTCCCTAAACCCTTGGGTGGCAGCGGTGGAGGCAGGGACTCTGGCCTGTCATCCCAGAAGCCTCTGGAGAGGTCTTACACTATTTGGGGTCTGTCTAGGGGACTCTGTAACAGGTGAACAGTGTTATAAGTTGAACCGAGGCAAAAAGGAAAGATACAGGCCGTAGGCACTGGGGGGTGGGGTGGGGGCAGGATGTGGACAGGATGACGTGAGAGAACTGGCCTTGGGTTAACCCCCAAACAAGCAGGCAGGGCATCTCCCACAGTATGCAAGAAACACTCATAGCAACCAGTTTAATATGTAGTAACTGGAAATCTACTGATACCCAGCCCAGTGCTAAAAGCCATTGGGGATAGACGAGTAAAAGAATGTAATTAGCAGTATGCATGGTAATAACATAGGCTAATATTTATTTTGTTTACTTGTGCCAGGCACTTTGTATTTATTATCTCATTTAATCCTTACAACAGCTGGTACTATTATTTCATTTTAGAGAAGAGGAAACTGAAGCACAGAGAGGTTAAGCAACTTTTCCAGCATCACACAGCTAGTAAGTAGCATAACTGGGACGTAAGTCCAGGCCACCTGGCTCCAGAACTTGAAGTTTTAAATGTTTATACCCAGGACCAATAGCTTTATATACCCTAAGGAAAAAGTCGAAGTGTGGAAAGAGATTAAAGTTCAAAAATGTCATAACAGAATTATTTAATTAAAAATAAATCAAAAACACCCTAAATATTCACCAATAGAGGAATGACTATGGACTAATAATGACAATTATGATAATTACCATTTAGCTCTTTATTATGTCCCAGATACTGAACTATTGTTTCTCAAAATTATCTTATTTCTTTTACTACAACTTTGTAAGATGCCTACTTTAACCTCCCTTCGCATCATTTTACAAATGAAGAAGCTGAAGCTCAGGAAATTTAAGTAACTTGTCCATTGTCATGCAGCTAAGAACTGGTGAAGTTGCAATTAGACGTTAGTCTGCTGACTCCGAGTTCATGTTCCCAACCACGTGATTTACTCTTATGAAGTGATTAAAAGATATTTTTGGAATGGTTTCAATGCTTATGAAAAAGTGGAAAAAAACCCCAAACAACCATCAGGATACAAATTGGACACCTAACATGAGACTAATTCTAATAAAACAGCATGCAGAGTAGGAGAGAGATTCACAAAAGTATTAAGTGATTTTCTCTGGAGAGGGGAGAGAGGTAATTTTTATTCTCTTCTTTATGCTTTTCTGCAAGTCCCACATTTTCTACAATAAGCATGTATTCTAATTACACTCTTATTGGAAAAAGAAAAGTTTTTAAAAGTATTAAGAGAGAAAACAGAACCAGAAGCTGTGGTCCTGGCCTTAGAGGAGCTTGCAGCTGGGAAGCAGAGTGACTTCTGTGACCCTTGTCACCTTCTGCCTAGTCTCACGGGCATCTGTGTCCATGGATCTTATCTCCCTGAGGGCAGCCTTGGGGTCATATTAACGCTTGTATCTCCACAAGTCACGGCACACATCAGGCATCTAAGGAGTGCTTCTGAGGCTTTTTGTGTGAAAACAAGACAGGACCAAAACAGTTGCCTTAAAGAGCCTAATTGTGAATAGGAATAATCAAAAAATTGCTTTCATTTTTTGAGATCCTACTATGCATCAGGCTACCTACTAAGTGCTTTACAGACATTACTTTTGTCCTCGTAACAAGACTAAATAAAGATAACATGTGGTGAGACTCCATTTTCTACACCTACCCCTGCCCTCCCCATCCAGCTCTGAACCCCAGGAAGTGACCCCACGGCCTCATCTCCTGGCTGCCTTGCAGGATGGTTTCTGGTTGCGATTGACCCACTGGGGAGGCACCAGCAGGAGATCAGGGCACAGAAGAGAGAGGTCAGGGTGTTTTTCTCTCTGCTCCCTCCTGCTTTGAAGACTGACTGCAGAGGAACTGTGCTCCATGATGACCTGCTATCAGCAGCCTCTCCTCCACAGCTCCCGTTCTCTTGGGCTGTTCCTTCTCCTTACTTCTCCCAGAGGCTGGCTGTTAGATCTGGGGTGCATCAACAGCCCATGTTGCTTTCCTTAGTATCACCCACCCTCTCCAAGGAGTCCTGCCTGCTCTCTTTAGTTGATCCAGGTGAGTGGAGTCCTGTTTTCTGCTGAGACCTCGACAGATAGGGTGTCAATGATCCTGGTAAATTACAGATAAGGAAGCAGACATTTGGAGACGGGTGCAAGGTGACCCAGATAGTTAGAAGTGGAGCAGACTTTTTTTTTTTAACATCTTTATTGGAGTATAATTGATTTACAATGGTGTGTTAGTTTCTGCTGTATAACAAAGTGAATCAGCTATACGTATACATATATCCCCATATCTCCTCCCTCTTGCGTCTCCCTCCTACCCTCCCTATCCCACCCCTCTAGGTGTTCACAAAGCATCGAGCTGATCTCCCTGTGCTATGCGGCTGCTTCCCACTAGCTATCTATTTTACATTTAGTGTGTATATATATCAATGCTACTCTCTCACTTTGGTGGAGCAGACTTTGAACACAGGTGTCTGGTCTGATTCCAAAAGACCCTTCCCACTGTGTCCTAGGGTTCTGGTTCTAGCAAGCTGAAGCTGCCCTTTGAAAGCAAAGAGCAAACAGCCCCTGAAGAAAAGCTGCAGTCTAAACCTGCCTCCAATAAAGCCACCAAGACAAAGTGCCTGCCAGCTCCGACCCACTGACATCCATCCTGGGCTATCACTGCTGCAGATTCCTGCCTGCTGCCTGTCTGCTGAATGTCCAGCCCCCGAGCTGGGATAAATGTTTCACGTCCCTGCACTGGAGATGGGTTTTTGTCTTCCTTTGCTCTTAAAATATGAGTAGGAAGAGACGGATTTCCGCATCTGAGATGCCATGGTTCTACGATTCTGGGGGAAGGGGTTGGCTTTGATGATTGCAAAGGTCCCTTTAGCTCTCACATCCTATGGATGAGAATTACCTGTGTCCTGCAGTGTCTCCCTGGGGTGGGACCTGTGCAGGAGGTCAGGACCTCCAAAAGTGTGTAAGCCTGAGTGAGGCGGGCTGTGGAGGGCACCTGTGTCTGCAGGAGTGTGATGGTCAAACCCATCACACATTGATAGCACAAGGAATCCCTTTTAACCTGCAATAGGAAAGCCACTTGTGGGGAGAAATCTTGAAATTAATTTTTTAAAATACATAAGAGACTTTCATGTTCAGATCTAATTATTTGTTCTTATTTTGGATTTTGTAAGTGTTTTTCCTTAAAAAAAGAAAAAAGACAATTTGCTTCTTATTCCTCCCCCCCACCCCCCAGGACAATGATGCTGTTACAAAGATTAAGGAAAAAAGGGTGAATAATTTTTCTCACTTTACCTTATGGCATGTTTAATAAGGATTTTAAAAAATGATTTAGGGAAATGCTTTTGATCCTGTGACTGCAAGGAGGCCAGCACAACGTGTTCCTCAGTTCAGGCAGGAGAAATTATTTCAGGTCTTAAAGATGAAAAGCATGAAATAGTCTATTAACCCTGAATGAGATCAGGCAAAATCAAACCTGGAGCAGAGATGTGAGGCCTCTGGAGATTCTCTTCACCAGAGAGTCTGCCTGGGGTTCAGAGACCCTAAAAACCCTGGATCCTAATCTTGTGTGGACCCCACTGGTGCCACTTAAAAAAAAAAAAAGTTTCTTTTTACAAGGTAGCCACTGTGAGCACCAGGTTATGGAATTTATAAAAAGGGAATATTTTTTTCCTTTTTTTTTTGTCTCATGGAAAAAATGATTCTGAATCATTAGGTACTGGCCCTGGGAGACACTATGACTCTTTACAAACATCAAAGAGGCCTTTTTTGTTTTGAATGTATAGATTTTTTTCTCATGGAGATGGTAAGAATGAGATCTCGTGTTTTCTTGCAGCACCAAGGTCTTCTTCCTAGATCTCAAATGCCTCTAACCTGAGAGGAAGGCTGAACATCATGGAACTGAGAGGCCCAATGATGGTCTTATGCAGGGGGTTAATGTACGAGCAGCCAGCACTAGCAGGGGCTGGTTGAACGAACTCAGAACAGGCTCAAGGGAAGTCGAGAAGGGGTTTTATAAGCCTATGTGTGTGTGCGTGTATGTACTTAGGTTGGGGACTAAATTTGGGCTCAACAGTACTGCCCCATTTACATGATGCTGATGTCACAAGATTGGATGCTTGCCCCTTCTATGGGTAGTTTCCTCCTCTGCTGGGGGTGGAGATGGGGGAGCGTGTGTGTATGTGTGGGAAGGCCAGGGAGTATTGTGTTGTGTGTGTGTATGGGATGGAAATAAGCACCCTTGACTGAGAGATAGGAGCCTCCTGGTACCATCAAGAGGTCTTGAGCCCTCATCAGCTTTCTGGACCTCAGTTTCCTCATCTGTAAAACGGGTATTAAAAGCCCTCTCACGGGGTTGTTGTGAGGATGTGATGAGATGGTATGTAAAAGTGCCTGGCTTCTAGAAGGTGTCGACCATCCTATGTGCAGGACTGACCAGCACAGTGGGCAGAGTGAGTCCACCCCCAGGTGCCAGGGTTAGTGGTTCTCCCTCATGCCGGTCCACACACAGTCACTTCGTGGCTGAAGAAACTGAGGCCCACATAGGTTTTGCCACAGGGTCAAGGTCATATAGGTGGTTGGCAGCAAAGCCAAATTCTGGACACTCCTTATCCCAATCCCAAGCCTCTGCTCTCTCTACTACACCCATTGCTTCTCTGGAATTCTCCCTGGAAATCAGTGAAAACCTTCCAAAGAAGTAGCTGAGAAAAGCCAAAGACACACAGACTCCCCAGGTCACAGTTTGGCTGGTTATCTCACCAACCAGAAGAGTGCTCTCATCAGCTGGAGCGAGTTCCCACCGGGGCCCAGAGTGCAGGGGGAGAGTGCAGGCAGCGGAGGATGGGGAAGAGAGGCGAGACTCAGAAAGAGGAGCCCAAGAGGAGGGATGACGCAGGAGTGAGCTGTCAGCGAACGGGCCTCGGTCCTACACTTAGGAGGCCGTGTGGAGTGAAAGGAACAAGGGCCATGGAATCGGGGAGACCTGGGGTCAAACACTACGTTTGCTCCTCACTAACTGTGTGACTTTGGGAAGGTGATTTTAGCCTCTCTGAATCTCAATTTATTTATTTGGAAGATTAGGCATAATCAATCCACCCCCCCGCCCCTTCCATCTTTGCCTCTCTCTCTGTCTGTAGGTTGTTGTGAGGATTAAATGATACATGAGATAATTGATGCAACACATCCAACGTGGTGTCTGGACAGAGTAAGCCCCCCTGAGTGCTGCTTCCTTCTCTTCCACACAGTTACCTCCTCTAACTGCTATGAGGATTAAGTTAGATAAGATGCTTGCTAAGCAGGACTTCATACAGGTTTGTTTCCCAACCCCTTCTCTTAAAAAAAAAAAAAAAAAAAAAAAAAAAAAAAGGGCTCCCAAACTAGCAAAGGTTCCTCCTGAGAGAGAGAATGGAAGTAGGCGATAAATTGCCTCATTTCACTCAGCGACCGTTTCCCATTTCTCTTCTGCTACTGCTGTCCTCTTCAGCGTTTACCCGAGTTCTGGCGTACGGTTGTAGAAAACAGATCCATTGATGGTTTTGTCAAAATATCTTGGGAGCCAGAGGAATGAGGGCCAAGTTAGTCATCCTTTGTGCAGCTACAATCGGGAGGGGATGTTTATCTTGCCCAGCCAGACCCTGCACTAAAATATATAGTACAATTAGATGTCCTTGAAAAATATGGATTGTGGGTTCTCTGTAACCAGGGTTGGGCAAGTCTGTTCCTTTATGAATCTATAAGTATTCATCAAATGCTGGAGGTGGCCACTGAAATAGACTCTGGGGGCCCAAGTCACAGATGATCGTGGCCATGATGGGTGAAGAAGGGTGCAGTTATGGTGGCCTAGATTAAAGACTTGATGCCAGCACCATCAATAGAACTTTCTGGATGGAAATGGTCTATTTCTGAACTCTCTGATATGGCAGCCACATATTTGAGCGTTTGAAATGTGGCTAGTATGACTGAGGATTCAAGTTTGTGATTTTATTTTAAGTAATTTATATAGCCACATAAGGTTAGCAGCGACCATATAGGGCGATGTAGCATTATACAGACTGCAGCATCCCACGAGCAGCTGCTTTCACATAGAGTCTCATTTTGGGCATAATTTCCAGCTGTACCCAGGGTAGCTTGATGTGACCGCAGGGATATGACTCCCCACCAGTGAGTCAAATTAGGCTGAGCAGATTAGGACTTTGCTCCCTGGAAGGGCTGAGGTGGATCTGGGGAGAATCTGGAAGGCCCAGAGAAAAGCAGGGTGCAGTGCAGGCTGCAGCCCGTCACTGGAATCTGTCTGGGGCTGGAGGTTTGGGTTCGGACCAGTTTCAGGCAGTCTTGTCTCATAGTCCCATCTCCATATCACTGGCCCCATAGATCTTATCTTCATTGGATATCCCTGGAGCAAGATGAGACGCTGGTGATAAAGAGACCCAAGTGTTGTTGTTAGGGGAACTACTGACCGAAATGGCCCACCCTGGCCAGACCCTAGAGTAACCATTTGCATGAGTTATCTTACAACATGAGGTCCTGGTAAGGAACGTGGAGCTAACAAGCCACCACCAACTGAAAGAATTTGGGAAAGGTCAAAAGGAGAGAGGAGACACCAGTCCATGTGTCCTACCAACCTCCCAGAATCCTTCTCACTGGAATCCATCTTGGCTGAGCAATGCGTGCACCACCAGGAAAGACCCTGAGTCAGAATGATTGGCCAGAGACAAGCCGGAAACTAACCCCATCACCATAAAACCCAAGACTGCGAGCCATGTGGCACGGCAGTTCTCCTGGGTTCCCTTACCCTGCTGCTCTCTGCCCGGACACCCCTTCCCAATAAAGTCTCTTGCTTTGTCAGCACGTGTGTCTCCCTGGACAGTTCATTTCCGAGGGTTAGGCAAGAGCCCACTCTCGGGCCCTGGAAGGGGTCCCCCTTCCTGCAACATTGTCTCCAAGGGACTCATCATCTGTCTTCCTGGGACAGCATTTAGCATGCAGCTTGTGGGAGGGGGTTGGTCTCCCCTGAGGCCCCCTGAGGGAGGGCCTCTGCCTACCCTGGCTCTATTTATGCTTGAAGAATAAATGATGGCCTGGCACAGTGGCTTTGGCAGCTGCTGGGTGAGATAGTGATGCCCTAATGCGATTCCTTGGTCCTCCTTCACAGGAAAGGGGTCCCTGTGAGTTCACACCAGCACCGTGTGGTGATTGGGCATCTGGGGTCCTGGGCAAAGGGAAAAACTCAGCCTGGCTTGTGCCTACCGCTCTTCCCTCCCCCTCTTCCTTCTCTTGACGCTCTCGCCTCCCTCCCCCATCTCCACGCCCCCCAGGAGATGACCTCGGGCAGGACCCAGTCCCTCATTTCAGATGCACAGCCCTGCCCTGGAAGGTGAAAAATGATGCTCTTTCTTTCCAGCCAACCGCAAGGAGAAAGCAAGATCCTCCCCCACCTCTCCTCCTTCCCTCGCCCCCATAGACAGACCATGGGCAGGTTACCAAGGTAAAAATCACTAGACTAGTTTTTTGCAGGCCTGGGTCTAAATGCCGGCTCTGCCCCCAAGAATTCCTCTTGTGTCCCTGGGCAAATGATTCTCCTGCATCTGGGCCTCTGTTATCCCATCTGTGAAATGGTGGAGTTGAACAGTTTTTTGAAATGCTAACATTCCAGGATTAAAGTAGATCTGGTAAAATGTGATTATCTGAGAGGCTTAATCACTCCAGGCAGCTTTGCCATTTAAAAGAGGAGCTGGTTAGCTCGAATGAGTGTCTAATTGGCAGCCTGCAGCGGGGGCGCTCCCTGAAGCAGGAGGCCTTCCAAATCCCCTCACCGTGCCACGGGTGTCACGGGTTCCGCCACCCCTCAAGGACAGACAGCTGAGGGGACCCTCTGCGCCTCAGGGAATAAAGATCCCGCCCTCGCTCCAAGTGCTCTCAGAAGCTATCAGACGCTCCATCTGATTTCTGTCATTCCTGGGACTCAGGAAAGGGAAATCTGGCTGGAGAGCAAAAGTTCAGATAAACAGAAGAATCCTGTGCCTAAAAAATAAGCCGCCTGGGAGCTTGAACTTGGGAGTGTGGTAATGAACGGAACACCAGCCTGGGAGTCAGAGGGACCTGGGTTCCAGGCCTCCTTCCAGGCTAACCCTGCCAACCTCGCTTGGCTGCTGTGGGCACCATGAGGAGTTGATGGATACATGTAATGGTTTTGTGTAAAACGCGGTGCAAAGGCAAAGTGCTACTGACAGCGTGTTCACCTTCTGCATACAAATATCTGCACGGTAACAAGCAAACAGCACCAGGCTTCTCCCAGTGACGCGAGCATGTGCTGTGAACAGTAAGATGCTAAATCATTCCAGAGCTGTTTTAAGGATTAGGCAGAAATGTTAAAGGCAACAGATGTTGGCTTGTTCCCTCCAGGAGGATTTAGGCTTTAGTGGAGTATTTCTCTGCTGGCTTCAGCCCAAATCATGGCCACAGCCCTTTCTCTGACCTCCTGTTCAACCCAGCAAGAAGAAGGGGCTCAGTTTCTCCCCTGAGGTTGAGAAGCGGAACTTCTTCTAGGGAGGGCCTCAATAGGACAATGATCTCTTGTAAGACGAGCTGATTCAAACGTTAGGGGAAATGAGGAAGCACAGATACAGCGTGGAGCCCAGGTTTTTCCTGAAAGCCATGAGCAGAGATGAAAGCACTGGCTTCCAGTCTGAGTTTGGGGAAGTCTCCAGGGCCCTGTACAATGAGACCTGGGTGGTCAAGGTAATTGCTCAAGGCCTTCTGGATCTAGTATTCTCGGGGACCATGATATTGGATGAAGTACAGCCAACCCAAGGATTGTTCCAGAAAGTATCAAGCTTTCTCCTCCAGCACTTGGCAGTGGGGAAGCCACATTCTTGGGTAAAGAGAGAGGCTGTGTCATCATCACGGTCTGGAATCTGTGCAGGGTCAAAACCACTAAAATAACAGAGCCTGAAGTAGTTCCAGCAAAAGACTTCAGGGAACTTCTGAACCTTCAGACAAGTGGCTGCATTCTGCCCTTCTGAAGGCTCTCCTGCACTCACCTTTGAACGGGGATTGGGCTCGAGTCACCAGGAAGAGGCTCTTGCTCTTCTTGCTTTGCTGCTCCTGGCGGGCATAGTAGCCCGGCGTGTTGCAGCGGCCCTTCTTGCAGCTCAGGCACAGGCCCTGGCTGAAGCTGTCCATGTCCTTGCACGGGTAGGCCGTGCTCTGCATATCAGCGTGCAGCAAGGAGTCGGTGAAGAGGTGCACCGACCGCTCGTGGGCACATTTGATGGTCTGGGTGATGGCTGGAACACAGGGCAAGAAGGACATTAGCATCCCTTTATCTGAAGGATCACCTTGTTTCTCAGTGCAGAGTACCAGCACATCAGGAAGGAGGAGGAGAGTGCTGAGGTCAACCCGCTGACTACAGTGGGTGTGATAACTGACTGAACACTACACAAAGGGTAGACCCCCTGCAGTCACTTAGTGCGGAGGCATCATCTCAGGCTCCGGGGGGCTGCTGAGGGCACCCTGTATGTTACAGTAGGTGTTTTAATAGGAGCCCCAAGTCACTAAGAAAATATTGAATTATTTAAGCAAGTGGGGTATTGTAATTCATTTTGGAAATATTTTCATCTCAAATGGTTAAAAATGCACAATTGCTGATGCTTTAAGGGTGAGTTAGCAGAACAGGCTTGTGCGGAATGCCTCTTTTCTTAATAAAGCTGGGTAAACCAGCGCCCAGGCAATCTTGGGACCTGGCTCATGGTCTGGTGAGAGCTGAGGCCTCCCCCACCATGTCTGCCTTCTGTCCCAAACCAGCCACTGCATGCCCTAAGATAACTGGCCTGTACAACCAGCATGGGGATTGGCTTCAAGAAGGACATATCCCAGTGACCAGGTCTGAATGGGCCTAACCCAAAACAAGTTTAGCAGGTTTATATACCAAGGATTTTGACCTTTATTGGGGGGGGTTTGTTCTTGGGTCTCCAAATCTTAACAATCTTTAGTAAAGTTTTCTCTAGGAATGTTGAGGAACCACCACGAGATGTGATAAGAACCTCATGTGAAGGTGGAGCACGGGTAACTTTGCCAAAAGCTGTTTGCCCAGGATGAGTCATCTCAGTTCTTGGTCACTAGGGGCTATATTTGT
Source organism: Balaenoptera ricei (assembly GCF_028023285.1). NCBI lineage: Eukaryota > Metazoa > Chordata > Mammalia > Artiodactyla > Balaenopteridae > Balaenoptera > Balaenoptera ricei. The sequence continues at coordinate 77,487,681 of NC_082640.1, forward strand.
TGAGCACTCACTATTCGGCAGGTACTACACTGAATGCCTCCCCAGATCTTCAATACAGCTCCTTGAGGCAGCTGTTACAAGTGAGGAAACTGAGTTTCAAAGACATTCACTCACTCACTCAAGCTCACCTAGCCAGGAGGTGGTGAGGATGGTAAAGCAGTTACCAACTGACCAAGTTAACATGTTCACCCCAGAATGGGATCATTTGCAAACATAAGGGTGAAGAAAACTGAGAAAAACCATACCAAGGGTGGGCAAGGTAAATAAATATCCTTGGTTCCATCATTCTGAAGTGTAGCACAAAAGATAAAATGGCAGTAATTGGTCAGAGATGCATTTACCAGGCAACTAGCTAATAAACACCATCCTAGGGGTCTGTGTTGAGCTTAGGGAGGGTGTGAATCTGGGAAGAGGGCTGGATGGTCACCAGGAACTGCTGGTGACTAGAGGGCGATGACTGGAGAGAAATGTAAGGAATGATAAGGGGAAGTTCCCAGAAGGTTCTCTCAGGCGTGGCCGGGTGGAAAGCTGGGAGTCCAGCCAAAATGAGATAGTATCCAGTGTGAAGGTCATTCTGATACAGGAGACGTGAAGGTGGTGATGTAATCACGAGATAGTGTGTGCTCAGCTCAGTTTCAGACGATTGGGGCATGATGGTGGTATGTGGGGGTCGGGGGGGGGTCTCCAGTTGGCTTAGAGTCAGTTGGCATGTCTTAATCAGGATATTATTTTACAATAATGAGAAACTTGGAATGCCTATGAAATGTATGGTTTTTGCTCACATTTCTGTTCTTTAATCCAGGGCCTGTTATCAATGTGCGTGTTAATGTTTTGGTTTTAGGGTTTGAGAGAGAAGGGGGATCACAACCCAGATAATGCCATATTCAGTTTCTGCCCTGAGACAAAGGAAGTCACAAGGACCTATTTAGAGCTGAACATCTAATTGGAAGAATCTCAATAATGAATGTCTTGTAGGGTCAGCTGATTAAACCTCATGGGGGTTGGAAGAGTTCTTCCCACTCTTGTGAGACCAAGGATCAAGAAACCATGATCTATTAAGTGGATCATCATAGGGCCCAGAATAGATGAAGCCCCCTGAGTGAGGAAGGTTCCAGAGAAAGAGGAAGAACCACAGGCATCAGGGCTCAACTTTCAGAAGGGCTGATACCCCGGGAGAGACTTCACTGGGTACACTGAGTGGGGTAAGAAGCGGGGACTCCTAGTGGTGCCCCTCAGCTCATCCTCAGCACCTGAGCTCCAGGGACCACTGCCTGTGAAGAGGAAGGGCTTGGGGGGAGCGGCAGCCCTCACCTACTCCCACAGGCCCCCTCTCTGGGTGGACTTGGTGACCATTCACCCTGGGCCCCACCCTTGCCACACTCTTCTCAGAATCTTGCAGATTAGACACCACTGGATCCAGAGACCCCATCAGTTGTGGGGAATGTAAACCAGCGTAGGCTAGTGTCTTCTTTCTCACCGTTCAAGCCGTGCTTGGCGATATGTTTGTAGAGCTCTAGGAAGTGGCATCCAGGCTGGTAGGAGCCCCCGTTGGGGTAGAAGTCATAGTGTGCTATGGGCTGTTTGATGCCCACACTCAGGCCCATGTGCTCCTGGGTAAAGGTGTGAATGGCATCCACGAAATTGGCGTCATCTGGTGAAAGCCGGTCATTGGGGGAAGCTCTTTTAAACAAAAGTCCCGCAGCATCCAGCCCTAACAGGAAAGCAAGGGGAAGGGTTAGGTCAGAGCAAGAGGAGAGGAGAAGAAATGCTCTTTTTACCTTTTTCATGTTATTACACATTCATGAGCTAGCAGGAAGAAGAAAATCCTAGGGCAGAAAATCCTAGGGCATCTCTCGAAAATCTTGCCATAACTTTTTCGCAGTAAAACTGTAGTAATTCATGGCACTAAAAATCGGACACGGGCTGGTTATTATCTATGGGGAAAAGAGGTTTGCAGGACCTATCCAGTGGTAGAAATAAGGTTATAAGGGAATGCTTGATTTATTTAAGCCAGTCAATTTTAAGTACCTCTCAAGCTACTTTCAAGAGCATCTGTTTGCATATAAGAAAACCACTGTGCTTATTTTAAGTAGTTCTAACTTATCCATCAAAGAAAGAATTTATTTGCCTGCATGGTGTCAATAATTTCCCTAAACAAGCTGGCTTTTCCCTACACTACTGTCATTTCATTGGAATGTTCAGAACCGCCTTGGGACATTACTGTTCTCTGGGAAAAATGTTGTGAGCAAATAGGACTGCTCACAGCTCTGGTCCTTAAGTGACAGATATGTTTGCATGAGACAAGTGGCAGCTCCTGGCTGATGGTAGCTGGGAAGTATTTATGCACTCAAGGTTTTTTTCTCTGTCTTTCTTCCTTTACCTTCTCTGGAGGACCCTTTGTTGTCCCGTATCAGTCCTGGCTTCCATCACTGTTGGGGGTGAAGGAATTGACAGGGGACCATGACAGTCCCTGCTCTCTAGCCCTCACCCGTAGTTACAAATAAAGGAAGTGATTTATATTCCTTTCTTCGTCAGGCTGACTATGAGATGACAACAGAGTAATTAGCGGTCCTGTTGCTTCTGATATGTGTGGGCCTGGCTAATAATGCCTGATGTGGCCTGTGACACCAGCCGGCGTGGAGAGGGTCCTGGGCCCAGTGCCGCCTCTCTGCAGTTCTGACTTAGCCTTCTAGGCCTGGTTTGTCTGTGAAGGACCTCACTGGACTTCTGTGGAAGGTTCTTGTGTGGGAGGTCTGCTCACCCCCAGGCTACTGAGTGTTAAATCATGGAGGGCGCCAAATACTGATCCATGGATCAGGCCTCCCCCGTCACCAGCAAGATGAAAAAAAAAAAAAAAGGACCAGAAAATGAGTTCTCATCAGGACAAATTTGCTTCGTTTAAATGTCTGCCATTATCCCTATCATTTTTCAGTGTTAAAATAAATCTCTTCTTTTATGAAGGAATGGTAATAGTAGATAGTAGTTGCCAAAAATGTTCTTTCTTGATAAAATAAAAGGTCACAGCAATGTTATTCATCTTACATTTTGTTTGAATTGTTTTCGCTTGTGAAATATTGTTTTAGGCTGATGGGTCTTGAAGGATGAGCAGGAGTTTGGTAGGGAGACTAGGGCTTGGTTTTCCAGGCAAAGGGAAAAGTGACTGCAAAGGCCCAGAAGCACAAAAGGCCATGGCACGTTTGTAGAGTGGAGAAAAATCTAGTGTCACAGAAACCTAGAACTACAAGAAGGGAACAATGTGGGAGGAGAAGCTGGAGAGCTCTGGGGACACTACACTGAGAAGGGCCTTGTTTGGGCCTCCTGAGTTTTACCCTGTAGGAATCAGTGGGCCTCAGGGACTTGGCTGATGAGGCGTGTTCTTCTGACTGTGACTCTGGGGCAGCAGGGGGCTATGAGGTTTGTGTCAGGGCAGCCTGGTAGGAAAGGCCTTCTTGTGTGTCTTCAGCTCTTCCTGGGTATCTAGGGGCCTTTCCAAGGTGGCATAGAGCTTGGGGTGAGGTTTGTGGTGCAGAGATCCCTCCCTCAATCCAAACGGGCCCCAGAGTAGGACCCACGTGTTTCACAAAAGTGAAAACTGAGGTACAAGCATGGCTGTTACAGCAAATTTAGGGCTGTCATTCTTTAACTCACGTTGGGCTTTTAAAAGTATAGGTTGAAAAATAAACTCTTTCCTGCTACAAAAGTGTACACAAAATCTCCTTTTTAGGACCTATTTGACAAGACTGTGAGAGACCTTTGTTTGAGAAAAGGCAATAGGAAGTGAGGCTGTGATTTGCTCTAAATTCTCTTGGAACAGCAGTCTATGACAGCAGTCATGTTTGAAATAAATAGTGCTATAAGTCCTCCTGTGAACTCTAATACAGCTTGAAGGAAGCTGGGGGTGGGTTAATTATGAGACCGTTGGAAAAGCAGGTCCTTGCTCCACGCCCCCGTGCAGCTGTGAAGATTATAGCTGTTAGTTATCAGGTGTGGTTACCTGTAATTCTCCCAATCTTGTGCTTTCCGCTCATGTAACTGCCAGCGAATCCTGAGACGTGTGCACCCAGGCTGTACCCAATTAGATGAACATTGCTTGGAGAAAAGTGAACAGATTCCTGGAAGACAGCGGTGAGATGGTTTCAGGAGGGGAGAGAGCTGCCTGGATAAAAGCCTTTTGTGGGTGCAGCCTGTTCTAGGCTCCCTCTGTTCTTTGTGCCTGATCACAAGTAAGGTGCTCAACTCCTGCTCAGGACCCCAACTGGCTTCTCACCTTGCTGACTCTGTCCTGTTTCCTTTCAGGCTCAGCTACCTGGGTCCCTGCCTGGTGATACTGCCTCCTGTCTGCCCATTTTTACCTGGATGTTAATGCCTTGCAGGAGTGATCTCATTCATGTGTGTGGGAGTTTGATAGCTTATAGGGTGTGTTTAGATCCCTTAGCACATCCAAAGAGGTGAGCATAAAAGGAACAGTGGATGGAGTAGTGGGGGCAGTGATTCTATAAAATAGGGCTTTAAGGGAGGCATTTGAGAGACCGCTGGGGGTCTGGTCTCTGTCCCATGCCTTCCCATTCCTGTGAGCTTAGCAGAAGTAGTTCTCCCGTCTGGGTTGCTCTAGGAGACCAGCTTAATTCACTCAGTCTTAGAGGAAGGGAGAGGATGGGAGAGAAGGGAGGTCAGGGCAGGTCTCACCTCCAGCCACTGGAGAAGGGCCGCGATCTCCTGGCCGACGAGGCGGGTGTTCCGGACAGCAATGGAATAGTGGGTGTGGGCCAGGGTGACCCATTCTGCCAGCCCCACGTTGACTGGTTGGGCCAGCTGAGACTTCAGCGCTGCCACCATCTGCCAGATCCAGTTTTCCAGCGAGGCTTCCATCTGAGGGTGGAACCACAGGGTCATCAGCTTCCCAGGGAGGGAGGGGGGAGTGCTGTGCTAGCTCCCTCTATCTGCCTGCTCACCTCTTTCCTTCTCCAACTCTGGGCTCATGCTGGGTCCTTCTCTCCAAGAGAAAGGGCTTAACCTGGGGCTTCTCAACCTCAGCACCATTGACATTTGGGGCCAGATATTTCTTGGCTGTGGGAGCTGTCCTGTGCACGGTAGGATGTTTAGCCGCATCCTTGCCTCCATCCAAGAGAGGCCAGCAGCACCCCTCTCCACCCCCTCCCCAAGCTGTGAAGACCAAAAATGTCTCTGGACTTTCCAAATGTCCCCCGGGGGGCTACCCCCAGCCCTACCTGTGCTGCTGCACCTCTGGGTCACACCTACTGTGTGCTGCTTGCCTTAGAGGGGGTAGGACTGTGAGCTGGAACACAGTAGGAACTCAATAACAATTGAGTTGACTCATTATGGAGAACTGTTCTGTGTATGTTCCTCGTTTGAGAGCCAATTTGCAGGGCACTCCTGAAGGGTTCACAGCGCAAAGATGTTTGTGCTGTGTCTGGAAGGATAAGTAGGAGTTCTCACGGAAGAATCCAGGTGGGCAGGTGAGTGTGGCGGCGGTGGGTGAGGGTATCTAGGGCACTCCAGGCGGAGGAAGAGCATGTGCAGAGGTGCAGAACCACAGAAGGGCAGTGCAGTCTGTCTGGGGAGAGGAGAAAAGTCGGGTGTAATTGAAGACGAGAACACAGAGGTGAAGCTGGACAGCAGTACTGATGGTTTGGCTTGTGAGTCTGGGGTAAGATGCATTCATTTAATAAATGTCTTTCTACCCAGTACCTTCTATGTGGATGTAACACCTTGGGTTCAAATCCAGACTCTCCTAGTTACTAGCTGAGTGACCTTGGGCAAGTTATTTAACTTTTCAGTGCCCCAGTTTCCTTGTCTGGAAAATGGGGATAATAATAGTGTCCTCCTTCCAGGATTGCTGTGAAGATGAGATAAGTTAATAGATGTAAAGCATTTAGCGCCTGGAACATAGTGAGGACTCAGTAAATGTTAGTTATTGCAGCTGCTGCTGTTGTCATTATTATTATTATTATTACCAGCAATAGTAGATATATTCCAATCTGCACAAGATTTTGAAAACAAAGACCTCATTCTAGTAAAAGGATCCTTGTAAGAGGACCCTGCTGTCTTCATGTCTGTAAACAAGATATGAAGTCAGCCATTACTTCAGCTAACAAATATTTTTGGAGCACCTAATATATAATGGATCCTGTCCGGCAGGAGATGAGGGAAGGGATACTCTAGGCAGAAGTCACAGCCTGAGCCAAGAGGAGAGAAGTCATGTGGAAGGAGCTACAAGCAGAGGTAAGGAGGAGGCAGGGAGAGTGGCAGTGGAGGCAGGGAGAGCTGGCCCTGCTGTTTGTAAAGCTCTCAGCTCAGGTCGCTACCTCAAGTCAGGTACCAAGTCCCCAGCTCTGTTCTCCCCAAAGCTCTGCTCTGGATGCACTCCCTCCTTCCCAATTTCTTTTCTCTTTTTCTCTTGTAAGGGAAGGTCCCTTTGGCTAAAGCAGCTGAAGAGATGGAATGTTCTTCCCTTACGATGACTGGCCTTCTAATAATCCATCCTTACCCCCTCCGCTCCCATGGGAAAGCTTTCCATGTCTGATCTTTTTTTTTGGCTGTGCCATTCAGCTTGTGGGATATTAGTTCCCTGACCAAGGCTTGAACCCGGGCAACCACAGTGAAAGCGCCGAATCCTAACCACTGGACCACCAGAGAACTCCCTCCATGTCTGATCTTTAGTTTCCTTTAAGATAGGTTTCATCTCAGGGTTCTACCCTCTGCCTCCAATTCCATGATTTTTTTTTTTTTTTTTAAAGAAACAGGGATGGAGCTCCTAGCTTAGCTAGAGAGAGCCGCAGTGAGGATATTGCCATGTGAGGCCTGCTGTGTGATGGGGACACTGCCAAACCCATCCTTGACAAAGGCTTGATGTAATGGAGTCTTTGACACTGTGGGCTTTGGAGCATGAGGGTTCTAGTTTTGGAGTTCTGTCTACTGAGGGCTGTGTGACTGTGGTAGCTGCTTGACCTCTCTGAGCTGCAGTTTCCTCATTTGAGAGATGAGACTAACTCAAGCGGCCCGTGTAGGGAGGAGGGAGGATTAAATGAGCTGATGTCTGATGTAAATGGCTTAGCTCCTATAGGGCCTCATCTGTGTTAGGTCTTTTCTCTAGGGGCAGGAAAGTCCCTACCACCTTCACTGCCAACCCTGTGCTGTGGTGGAACACCCCCCCCCCCCCCCCCGCCCTTCCATAGGGTGGGGCTCCTTTAAATCCTAGGAGGAAGCTGCTGGCAGGCTACAGGAGCCTCTGTGCTTTTCTGGGATGGCAAACCCACCTTGTGGCTATACCCACATGGCGTCATGTGGTTCCCATTACCCCATCAGGCCAGGCATGGGGTCTGTTTTGTTCATGTGGAGGGTATGAGTGAATACATGTTGAAAGAGTGGTGGTGGGCCGATGGGCTCAACTTGCTCTCTAAGCTAGGATAGACGGGGGTTGCAGAGTATTTTTCAATTAGATGGTAGGGAAGGGGTTTCAAGTCATGAAATAGATCCCAGATTTCTGGAGGTTTCACAGTATGAACCAAGCTTCAAATCCTGGGTGGCCTAGAAACCAGTAAGGCAGAATTTCTTCTTGGAAACTTTTGTTTGACTTCAATCATTGCCCACAATATTCTTTTCCCCCTTCTTCCACAGTAATAGAATTTTAGCATCACTAAAAAGCTACACTTTCTCTAAGAGGCTACATATCTCAACCACCTTTCCCTCTAGGTATGGGCAAATGGATGTAATTGGAAGCATTTCACAGATGCTTCTGGGAAGCTAACCTAAGAAAACACACTTGTATACCAAAAGCCATTGAATTGTACACTTTAAATGGATGAATTTTATGGTATAATGCGAATTATACCTCAATATAGTTGTTTTTTAAAAACCCTGCTTTTTTACTTTTTTGTGTTTACATTTTACTACCTTGTGCTACCTGGGATGCAGATGTGATAGCTAGTGCTCTAGCTGCCATCTTGGACCATACTCTAAGGATAGCAGAATAGTGAGCAGGCAATAAGCTGGGTCCTTGAGGACTTCAGTGACCAAAGCTGTTTATTCAGTTTTGGATTACATATACTGGACTGTTGTATGAAATGGAAAAAAACTTCTGTTTTATTTGAACTACTGCCAATTTGGATTCCTGTTATTTGCAGCTGAATTTAACCCTTACAAATATAATATTTTATTGGGAGACTGTCTTCTGGCTTCCTACCTCCTCTTGGGAAACATGCAGATTCACCTTCATGAACTGCAATCTCTTATGGGCCCTTATGTGCCGTGTGACCTTTTTGAGCCACATTTTATTATCTGAAATGTGGAGATAATTATACTTTCTCTGCCCTGCTTACTCATGAAATTGAGATAATCAATAAGATAATGTGTGGGGAAGCACTTGGAAAGTTAGAATGTACTTTAAAAGTATTATGCATGAAGTTGTTATCACCAGCTCCCTATCTTTTTATTACAATTGAACACACTAGGGAGGGAAACAAAAGAAAATGTAAAAGTACAGAGAAAAAAGGCATGTCAGCATTTCCTACCAACCACCCGTGGACTATCATCACCAGAGGCAGAGAGGAGTTGAAGCCGCACTGCTGTAACGTGTCTGAGTGATTGAGCCGAATCTGACAGCCCTTATCGGTTTCTTCTTTAAAGAGCAGAAATCTGGTTCTTGTCTCCTGTGATGTTTCCTTTGTTTCAATGGCTCGAGATCTCCTTCCAAATGACTCTGGAAGATAAAATTGGAGACAGTGTTTAACCTGGCACCGGTTCCACCTCTGCCAGCTCTGGGACAACCCAAAAGTTTCTAAGAGCACTAGGCAGTGGGGTTACTGCAAGGTGCTGGAGGTAGGCATGGGCTGTGGCTTTGGGGAACCCCAAAGAGCATTTTATTTCCAGCAGAATGGCCATTTCTTTCCTGGGAGATGATGGAGGGTGACCTAGGAGGACCCCACATAGAGGTGGAGAGGACCAGATCCTCCATCCTGCCATCCCAGTGACTACAGGATCAGCCAGTCAGACACTAGAGTAACTCCAGGACAGTGGGAATATGGGAGAGGCAATTGGGACTGAGGTTCAGAGAGGATAAGTATTTCGCCCAAAATCGTGATGCCAATAAGTGGTAGGATTTGGACCCTGTCTCTCTGACTCCAATTCCCTACATCCCTATGCTAGGGAGACAGCACATGGAGCATCTTAGTTTGATGACACTATGCATTCTCTCCTGTGGCTCAACCTGTTCTCACACGTAGTCTTGCATTGACCAGGTAGGACTGGGGTGGGGAGGATCACAGAGGGAGTGGTGGATTCTGCCTGATGGGGAGTGGCATTCAGGGAAACTGATGCTCATGCTGGCCCTGAGGGATCAATGAGGGCTTGTGTGTATGTGTGAGTGGGTGGAAGGAGTAGGGCTTTCCGAGCTGAGGGAACAGCTGAGTAAGGGCTCAGAGGCGGGGGACCTTGTGGGTGGAAGGAAGCCGAAGGCTGGGAAGCCAGAGTGTGGGGGGCCCCTGGATGCTGAGGAGTCTGGACTTTATGCTCTAGATGATAAGATGCTGCTAAAGAGTTTTCAGCAGAAAAGGATAAATGAATATCCACCCGGAATCTTTCATAGACTGTGTGAGGGTGGGGTAGGGAGAAAAAGATTGTTTTTTATGATTACGCCTTCTGTTGTTTTCCTGAAAGGCTATCTAGCTTCTCTTTGTGGGGAGCCTCACCCTGACTCTGAGACACTTTGTGGAGGATGGGCAGTCACCCAACTCTTTGAGGCAGCCCAACAGCTGTCAAGACCATGATGTCAGTCAGAGATACAGCTGGGTGGAGCCTGAGGGAGGTGCCATGTTCCCCAGGTGTGGCATCCCAAGATGGGTGACATCTTTTCTGCTAAGATTAGGAATCAGACCAAGAGCTGGGGGTGGATGCTCTCACAGCCCGTTCCAGCCGAGGGTGGGCTCCCCTGTGGCCGAGGGGCAGACACAAGGCCATACCAGTATTTTTGATCAGTGAACTCAATTCAGCCCAGTTACTAAGAACCCTGATCATTCTTTCTGAGCATAAAGTCATTCAGGCTTCTCAGACAATAAGCCTTGGGCTTTTGGTTTCAGGGGACAGCAGGACAGAGAGATGATGAAACTACAAAGTGCAAGGGGAGGTATTAATGAAACCAATTTTCCTACCCAAAGGTTATTAATTTGAAAGGTTATTAATTCCCAGCAGAGGGCAATGATTTTTCACTATGATGACAGAATGAAACGCATCATATTTTATTAAAAGGAGATGAGAATGAGAATCTGAGTAACTTCTCTGAGATAAGAAAATTTCTGCCGCCCAGTTTGACTTTCCCAAGCTTAGAGACTATCTGAGCTGGTCCTCATTCCTGAAAGCATAATCCCAGATCGTCCTCCCCATCTTATTGCATGCACTGCCCCCCTGGTCTCTAAGTCAGAAACCTGGATGTCATCTTACACTGTTTTAGCAGCCACCCAATCAGTCCAAAGCTTCAGGTTCCCAAATATCCCTAGAATCCAGTGCCCTAGCTCAGGTGCACACTGTTTCTTGCTTGGTTTATTGCCACAGCTTCCTAACTGGTCTCTCTCTGTTCAATCTCACCACCCTCCCTCACACTGCTGCTCAAAGAATCTTTCTAGAACAGAAATGACTATTATACCCGTTAGTATCTTTAAGCTTCTTGGTATTGCAGCCAAGTCCATCACCTGAATGATGATCCCTCATCCCTCAAATCATCCCCTCTCTATGCTCTCCTGCTACCCCAGACTGCCACTAGTTCCCCCCATTGCCATTTCACATCCCTGCATCTTTGCACTCTCGCTTCCCTCTCTGCTGCTCCCCTCTGGTCCATTTGTTAAAATGGAACTCAGACATCACCCCCTCCAGGAAGCTGTCTCCTCTAACCAGAGGTAATTACTTCCTCTTGCTGCCAGCACCGTATTGGACCCCTGATCCTAAGGTAATTTATTTGTTTGGATGCGTGGTGTTTCCTCCACCAGGCTGTGAACTCACGGAGGACAGAGCTGAGGATGATTAATAAGTGATTAGTGCGTGATGTGGTATTCTGTGGGGTCCAGGTCTCAGATCAAAGGCTATCATTCGATTTGTCAGCCCTTTATGAATTGGAGCTCAAGGTAACTAATTTTCTTTTATTCAGTGACCGAATAGCTATATCTTCCTTCATTTCAGGATAGCTGACTTGAATGCTAAAAAGTCTATATGAAAATAAAATGGGGATAGATATAATACCCATCTTGTGAAGTCATTACAAGGATTAAATAAGATGGTATTTGTAAAGAGCACGGAACAATGCCTGGCACATAATTAGACCCACATAAATGTGTGTTGTTAAAATAAGTACAGATTGGAGCATCTAGCATCTTGCATTTTTGATCTGTGAAATTCTTTCTTTCTGTGAAAATTTATCCCAGTTACCCTGGATTTAGCTGGGAGAATCAGCTCTGGCCCCAGTGCCTGGGGCCTCAGGTCTGTTCAGGAGAGTCCTAGGGAAAAAGAGTTGTCAGATGGAAAGGCTCACAAACACCTGGACTGACCTGAGCTCTCCCTTTTCTTCCTCGGAGCTTGGTTTTCTTTTAGCATATGTGTGAGTGAGGAGGTTGTGTATATATTAATTCATTCATTTACTTCCTCAACAAATACTTATTAAGCATATATTATTATATTATGCCCTGAGCCCTGACTAGGTACCAGTCGGAGGCAAATAGGGCCTGACGTCTGTGTTTCAGGAGTCCCCAGTCCAGTGGGAAAGAAAGCATGAAAGTCAGCCATCACATGAGGTTGCTGTGAATACTGCTGTGGAGTGACATCCTGAGTAGGGGCTTTAGGGAAGATGCCAAGAGAAGATAAGGCATCAGTTGAGTCTGGAAGGATGAAAGATTCTTTAGGTGCTCATATCTAGGAGAAATTTTTGAAGAAAGTGGGGCTCTGGTGCCTAAAAATATAAGATTTGGTGGAGGACCTGAGCACTGAAGGGCTGCTGTGGGGAAGAGGGCCTAGGATTCTTTTGCGGAGCTCCAGGAGATAGAAACAGAGTCAAAAGATGGGCATGACATGGAAGGAAAATTTTGACTTTAAGTGGTTCTTGAAAATTCATAGTTGAAGAAATTGGGACAAAGAGAAAATAAAGGTGGCAAAACAACAAAGACAGAAATGTTAATAGATTAGCAACCTAAACTGCACACTCTGTGATCATATAAGGTTGCAGAAGATGGGCCACAGATTTTGTTTTGAGCTTCCTATTGGCCAAATCAAAGAGGGAAACAGGAGCAGTTATAGAATTCATGCTGTCCAGTTGCTCATACTTTTCTGGTCCTGAAGCCTGAGATGGTTTTCCTGTGGGTTATTGTAAAAAGAGGCCATTGCATGAGGCAGGGACCATTGTCTTGAATACTATTCCTATGAAATATACAGCAGCAAGATTTATGTGGTTGACTCAGAGTGCAATGCAGTCCTCAATGGAAGCAGTACCCATAGCACCAAACAGCGTTTAAGTCACAGTGAGTCTCTGTAAGACTCTTCGCTGTAATCCAGCAGCAGTCCTATGACTGAAGGAGGCGAGGGCTACTTTAGGTCACATTTTGGGTGGAAGGAGTAGTCCCCAAGTGTCTGAGCCTCCATGGGAGCAGAGTTTGATTGACCCCTTCACAGAACACATAGAATACTGGAGCATCCTCAGGCAAGCCACAGCTTCAAGGATGCACTACTGTGACTCACACCCAAAAGTATACCAAAATCTCTTTCCTAGGCTTTAGCCCTGCCCATAACAGGCTCTTGACAGGGCTTCTCTACCTGGGTATGCTTTTGACACTGCAAACCCAGTGAGGCCAAAGTGAATTTATTTTCTTTCCTCTCAACCTTCTTCTTCCTTTCTTTCTACATTTCCTATTGTGGTTTGTGACACCGTCATTTGTCCATGCTGTTGCTCAAGCTAGAAAGCTTAAGAGCTGTCCTGGAATACCCTCTCTGTCCCCTTGGTAACCCACTAGGGTCACCAAATTCTGAGGACACAGTCTCAGGGTTATCTTCTCTGCCCCCTGCCACTGACTTAGTCTGGGAACTCACAGTTGTTTTCGTATTAGTTGTGATATGGTAGTAGACTCTTAACTGTTTTTTATTTTGTCTATATGTAGAATTAATACATGTTCATTGTAGATATACAATCTGAAAAATGCTGAAATGAATAAAGAATCTCACTACTCAGAAAAACACACAAGTAATATTTGGAGTATTTCCTTCCAGTCTATTCTTATGGATATATTTGTTTCATAGATGTTTGTTTGGGGTGTCTATAATTGAGATCATATTATGTGAATGGTTTTATATCCCTCTTTACCTGTCATGATAATTTTCTTACAGCATTAGAAATTCTTTAAAAACATGCTTTTGAAAAGTGGAATAGGGCTTCCCTGGTGGTGCAAAGGTTGAAAATCCACCTGCCAATGCAGGGGACATGGGTTCGAGCCCTGGTCCGGGAAGATTCCACATGCCACGGAGCAACTAAGCCCGTGCACCACAACTACTGAGGCTGCGCTCTAGAGCCTGTGAGCCACAACTACTGAGCCTGCGTGCCACAACTACTGAAGCCCGTGTGCCTAGAGCCGGTGCTCTGCAACAAGAGAAGCCACTGCAATGAGAAGCCCGTGCACCGCAACGAAAAGTAGCCCTCGCTCGCCACAACTAGACAAAAGCCCGCAGCAACGAAGACCCAATGCAGCCAAAAATAAATAAGTAAATAAATAAATGTATTAAAAAAAAAAAGAAAAGTGACATAGTTTGTTTCATTATTGTTGGACATTTAGGTTGTTTCCTGTTTTCTTTTTTTTTCCTATTACTAGCAATGCTCTGATGATCATCTTTATAAATAAATCTTTGTCTGAATCTGTGAGTGTTTTTTTAGTAAAGATTCCCCAAAGTAGAATCATTCGCTTCTTAGGGGTGATCTTATTTATATCTCTTTATATATGCATATATATCCAAATTGATATTCAGCACTTTTAAAGCTAATATTTACTGAGTGCTTTCTCTGTGCCAGGCACTTTTCTAGCAGTCTTATTTGTATGAACTTATTTAAACCTCACAACTCGTGAGTAAGCAGTTAGTAAATCCAATGATTTCATTATGAGTGAGGAAATTTGTCCTAATTGTATCGGATAGGAGCTTATCCTTCTTCAGGCATGTCTTCTGAAATCGTCATTTTTCTCATGTCTTTAGAAGAGCTAAAGACACACCAATGATAAGAATCTGGAGATAAGGCTGTGATTTTGAGAGGGAGAATATCAACTAAGGTAGGCAGTCAAAGCCTTCAGAGGGAGTCAACCCCTATAACCTGGAAAGCAAGTTGATGGGCTGGAGAGGCTTGGGGTTGCCCTCTGCATGACAGCAACTTCCTGGGACAGCAAAACTTCCTCAGAATTAGTCAGAAGGAAAAGCTGGGTGCAGCCATTACATTTCTAATATTAGATTCCTTGCAGCAAGTGATTTCTCTATTCCTAAGTCAGGCACCAGGTTTGAGGGTTCCTAAAATTTCATACAAGAATAAATTATTTCATTTTCTTTTGGGTAAGGACGTCATTAGGTGGATGACTGCAGGCGACTGAACTGGCTTAGAGGAGAACCAAGGATTCTCCAGTAAAAGGCCCCGAGAGGAGTCAGGACCTGTCTTCTGCCTGTGATGCCTGCGCTGGGTGCTTTTGTTCAGTTCCATGTTTGTCAAGTACCACCCATGTATTAGCTTGTGCTGAGGACACAAGTGCATGACAGGAGCCACAGGTATTAATATGCCTCCTGCCACAGAGCTGTTTGTGAAATTTCTTCACATTCTTATTTTTTTCTTTAAAGATTTATTATTTATTTATTATTATTATTTTTAAAATTTATTTTTGGCTGCATTGGGTCTTAGTTGCAGCACGCAGGATCTTCGTTGAGGCACGCAGGATCTTTTGTTGCTGCGTGCCGGCTTCTCTCTAGGTGTGGCGCGTGGGTTCCAGAGCACGTGGGCTCTAGTTGAAGTGCTCGAGCTCAGTAGTTGTGGCACGTGGGCTTAACTGCCCCGCAGCATGTGGGATCTTAGTTCCCTGAGCAGGGATTGAACCCGCGTCCCCTGCATCGCAAGGCGGATTCTTGCCACTGGACCAACAGGGAAGTCCCACATTCTTATTTAAATTGCTAACTCTGTGTGTGTGTGTGTGTGATTTCACTTTGTTAACCCACTGAAAATATTCCCAGACCCAGGACTAGTGGAAGGGGTCCTCTGGAAGACCATAACTTCATGATTACCCTGAACATCCTCTGGGCCACGTCCTCTGCTTAGGATGGAACAAACCTATGAGATAAATGTAGCCAGAGCTCTGTCCCTGGCTGCCGTGGTCAGGCCTATGATTTGTACATGGGCAACACGGACTTCAGAATTTCTAGAACTACAGCAGGATGGAAAAACTTGAGTAAGAAATTAGTCCCTACTGGGTCTTCACAGATTTAGCTCTTAGCTGTTGCTGATATTTGGTGATAAGCAGATTCTACCAAAGGCTGGGTAAGCAATGCTTCTCCCACTCCTGCCATCTTGAATTTTGCCCTGACCTGAACATCCCACCCTCCCATTTACTTATTATCCTAAAAATATTTCTATGCCTGGATTTCTCAATTTGGACAATATAGTTACTAATCTTTGTGACATTCTCCAGCTCTTGTGACACCCCAGCATCACTGCACTGTAATATTGAACCCAAATGACCCAAGGCATAAACTGCTCCTATGAGGTGATTTATATGGCTGTAGTAACTTTTCAGGTCATTAGAATATTACTTTATTTCACTTTTTAAAATTTATTTTTTATTGAAATATAGTTGAATTATAATGTGTTAATTACTGCTGTACAACAAAGTGACTCAGTTATACATATATATATACATTCTTTTTCATATTCTTTTCCATTATGGTTTATCACAGGATATTGAATATAGTTCCCTGTAGAATATTGTTTTGAACTCAGCAGAAATTCCTGTTTGCCTTGAATGAATTTATTTTATAGCTGTTCTTTAAAAAACTTTGGGGTCTAGAATTGCTGAAGTAATTTATTACCTTTAGGAGGTTGCCATCTTCCCATTCTCTTTTGCGTTCCTGTTTCACCTGTTCTTTTTGTTTGTTTATTTTTGCTTTCTTCTTTTCACCATTTTGTTGTCATATAAGGTGATGAGATAAGAGATGGAAGGAAAGCCGTTTTCAGAAATCTGATTTATTCTGTTTTCTTTGTCTCTTTTGGCCTGATTTTGCTGGCCATCCTGTAGCCTTAGACTACAGCTTCTCCTTTTGTGGATTCCAGTAAAGAAAGTAAATAGAGGCTGTGTTTTCTTGCTGGAAAGTTTTTTTTTTTCCTCCAAAATTTCTTCTTAGGCTGTATTCCCCTGGCTAAGTCAGAATTTCTTTTTTCTTTCAAGAAATCTGATTATGAAAAAGTATGCCATTCAGAAGAGCTTTCCATTTGTACTGGAATCCTCTGGGGATATGGGGGCTTACTTCCCTAAAGTGGTTCCAAGGTCTTGGGCATATTCCACTCTGGATCAGTTCAAGGTAGGGTAACCAATTGTCCTGTCAAGCCAGGATGAGTTGGCCACCTTGATTTAAGGGCAATTGAGTGAATAAATGAAAAGAGAAAAGATGATAAAAATGCAGAGGTACAATGTACCTTCCTGCCTAGTCTATGTGTGGTCCCCTGCCCTGACATGCTCTGCTGTCTTCCCCATTTGCTTAGCTAACATCACTCTTTCTCCAAATGTAAACTCAATCTTCATTTCCTCAGGGGAAATGTCCTGACTTGGTCCCATCTCCCTATTATTTGTTCTTTTAGGTGTTTTCGTAGTTGTAATTTTCTATTTGAATAGTCATTACATAAATATCTATCTCCCCAGTTTGGTGGTAAGCTCCATGAAAGCAGGATCTAGGTCTGGTTTTGCTCACACTGAAACTTTTGTCAGTAGAGCAAGGATTGTCAAATGTAGTGGTTAGGCCCCCAGACCAGGAGCCATGTGGCTTGGGTTTGAGGTCCATTTCCAATACTTGCTACTTTTGTGACCTTGGGCAAATTACTTGATGAGATACCGCCTCTCCTCTCCCCCTCTAAAATGGTTAAAATTTAAAAGACTGACAACACCTAGTGCTGGTGAGGATGTGGAGCAACAAGAACAATTCATTTATTGCTGGTGGGATTGCAAAATACTGTAGCCACTTTGGAAAACCACTTGGCAGTTCCTTATACAGGTAAATACACATGTACCATAAGACTCAGCAATTCCAAACCTAGGAGTTTACCCAATAGAAATTAAAACAAATGTCTATGCAAAGATGCAAATGTTCACAGAAGCTTTGTTCATAATAGCCACAAACTAGCAACAACCCATACCTATCAACTAATAAATGGATAAACTAATTGTGATATATCCATGGAATGTACACTAAGTGAAAGAGGCCCAGCTTAAAAGCTTGCATACTGTGTGATTCTATTTATATGACATTCTGGAAAAGGCAAAACTATAGTGACAGAGAGCAGATCAGTGGTTTCCTGGGGCCTGGGGATGGAAAAGGCAAAGGGAAACTTTTGGAGGGGTTGAAGTATTTTATATCTTGATGGTGGTAGTGGTTCCCTAGGTGTACATTTAAAAAATTGTTCAGAAAATGAGCTACAGCCAGGCAATACTGTTGTTTCTCCACATGACCCAGTGTCTGGGCCTGGGCACTGAAGGCTGCATGGCAGTCTTTCTGCATCAGTTGCTTATGCAGGGCTGGGCTGGCCTGAGAGGACAAGATGTTTCTGAGTCCTCTGGGGTTGAGGTCAGTTGGCAGGGAGAGCTCCAGCCCTGACTTTGAACCAAATTATTGGATCAGTCTGGGATGAGCCCAGCCCTCCAGGACCTCAGGGAGACCTGGCATACCTGCAAAGCCCTTCCAGGTTCCTTTTGGGCAGGGATGACTAGAGGCACCTAGGGGGTCCATACTTGGGAACCCAAATCATCTGGTCAGAGAGGGTTAGAGAGGAAAGGGACTGGGAGACCACATGATACAGCATTTACTGCCTGCTTTTAATTCTCTTTCTGTGCATCTCAAGCAACCTCATTTATTGAGGAGTTTCTCATTTTCCTTTTCTTATTTAGTAAGGATATAGATAACACCATCAATCTACTATTCCAGTCCTCTGGAGAGAATCAGTGTTACCACACCAAATAGGTAGAATTACAGTGAAAAGCAAAGAAATGACATTGTGTGGTACAATCTCCCTTTGTAATTTGTTTGAAAATAGTTTGGTGATGCCATTCTCCCACCCCAACCATTATTCCATAAGCACCAGGGACCTCTTATCGGTAATAACGATCTAGTCCAACTTCCTTATTTTACAGATGAAACTGGGACCCAGAGAGGCCAACAGACCTGTCCCAAACCATGCATCTAGTTAATGGCAGAATCAAAAGAACTCAGCTCTCCTAACATCCAAGCCAGCATCTTCCTACTCTGCTGGAGGACAGGAGTCCCAACGCACGTTCCTGCCATGTTTTGGGACTCTGTTCCTGTCACTGGGGTAAAGCTCAGAGGACTTACATTCTGTGTCTTATAAAGACTGATCCCGTCAAGTAAGGCCCCTGGTTGTCACATAGGAAACACATCTTGAGTCCCAGAAGACAGCTGCTGGTTCATCCTCTTGTCGATGGGAAATGCCCCCAAACAACAGAGGTGACCAGAGTAATAAAACCACAAGTCCCACGACCCCCTCCAACACCTGTCAGAACTGTCAGCCTCATCTTCAGACCAGAGGTTTTTCCTTCCCTCACCAGAGGTAACTCCAGGAGAATTCTTACACAGCTAAGAGGGCTGTGATGCTGGCATCTGACCAGAGTCAGGCCAGGGAAAGCTGCCCAGGAGCTGGACAATCACAGGTTCTTCAACAGCTCTTGGAATGGTGGATCTTGGCATAAAGCCTTGGTTTGAGAGTTGCCAAGAGTTATTTTGATAGAAAAATTAACTCAACAGCATTCCTGTTTCAAATTTTTATTTGAATGTTGACGACTGTCCAGCTCCTGACTTTAAGTTTCATTTTCCCTTATCCCTCACTGCCCTGTCTCTGGCATGACCTATACAGTTGCCAAGGGAAGCTTCCAAGGAACAGAAGGAGGGATTGGGGCAGAGGACCTTCACTCTAATTATAAGGTTAGGGCATTGTCAGATGGTATAGTCAAGGGCTCTAGGAGCACTGTCCCACTACAGCCCAGAGCTACCACCTTGTGGAGACAAGCACACTGGGAGAAATAGTTGCTTTATTATTGGCAGTATTGTGCCTGTAAGAGAAAAATGGGGCCCACTCCCTCATCCACAATCAGCTGCCAGAAGATGAATTGGGTACCTTATACCTAGGTGAGGAAAGGAGAGAGATTGCTGACTGCTTTCTAATCTGGCCCCATGGATGGAAGAGACCCAAGATGAGACCACATCCTGTAGTTGGCTTGTTACTGCACAGGGAGACATAGTGCTGTGGAGAGTTTAGGAGCCTGTGCTCTGGACTCAGATAACCTAGCTTGAATCCCAGCTCTGCTACTTACTAGCTGTGTAGCCTTGGGTTAGTTACTTAACCTCTCTGTACCTCACTTATAAAATGGGACTAGCAGTAGTTAGTCTTATCTTACAGAAGTAATCTTATAGTCCTAATCTTACCTTTAGGATTATTATGAGTTATAGGTTAAAATATATTGTTTTAAAACAACTTGAAGGAAAGATATATGGACTTCCTCTTAGTAACCCTTAGTGATGATGCATGGTCTGTTCTTAGTCACAAGACCACTTAATCAAAGGAAGGAATAGATTCAGTTTGGAACATTTATATTTATTTATTGACAAAGGGGATGGCTCATTTTTGGGGAGGGGTGTTCTTCAAAGGTAGAAGTGTCAGCAGTTCCACTAGGCCATATTTCAACATAAATAAAATCAGCAGACTACACTTGATAAAGTGAATGGCTTTAACCATTATGAATTAGCCTTAACCTACTGTCCTGGAACCCTAGTGCTGAGAAACATCTTTGAGAGCGCTCTAGACATAGAAAGCTCATAATGTGTGAATCTCAGTGGTGTGTGTGGGAGCCGGCTCAGGAGAGCCAATTGTGTGCACTTCTTCTCAACTCTCCATGTTCAGTAATTTAATGTTGGTAGTTTGAAATTGGCCATATAGGAGTATTTACACCATGGAAATTGGCTAAATATCAAGTTGTTTGTTTGTTTTGAAAGAGCATCAGTTAAAAAACAAGCTCACCACTGAGGGAGATCTTAGTCCACAAAACTCAAGTGAGTGACAAGTAGCACATTTCTTTATTTTCTTTTGTCAGCTTAAATGGGGCATTGAGTTCCCATCCTGCACAGTTTTGGTGGAGTTCTTTTTTCCCAACTTTGTGCAAAGATCTCTCTGTACTGGTTATTTTATTTTATTTAAAAAATTTTTTTTAAAAATTTTTTATTTTATTTTTATTTATTTATTTATTTATGGCTGTGTTGGGTCTTCGTTTCTGTGCGAGGGCTTTCTCTAGTTGCGGCAAGTGGGGGCCACTCTTCATCGCGGTGCGCGGGCCCCTCACTATCGCGGCCTCTCTTGTTGTGGAGCACAGGCTCCAGACGCGCAGGCTCAGTAGTTGTGGCTCACGGGCCCAGTTGCCCTGCGGCATGTGGGATCTTCCCAGACCAGGGCTCGAACCCGTGTCCCCTGCATTGGCAGGCAGATTCTCAACCACTGTGCCACCAGGGAAGCCCCCTGTACTGGTTATTTTCTATATCAGGTCCACCTGCTAAGAAGCTCAGTCCCATTTTACACAGTCCTCAGAAATTCCACTCTTTGGGGTTGTACTTAAGGGGTGGGAAGCCCTCTGAGGCAGGAGGGCACCACACCACCTCCTCCCTTAGGAGTGTCATGGAAACTCTGGCTGGGTTCTTGCTACTTCGGGACACACCAGCCCCTATCCTCTCCCAGTCAGGGAGTTAAGCATCCTCTCTCTTTCTCATCTCCTTTTGGGGATACCTAGAATTATCTTTTTGATGAATTTAGGCTTTTACAAAAGATAGGAACATATGTTAGATTCAAGTGGCTTCTGCTTCTGAGTCCTGAAAATACCGCTAAACTAAGGAATGGTGGTGGTGGGAAAATAAATTCAAAATAATATCTCAATAAATTATTCTGGTATTTAAAGATGAGGAAGCTGAGACTCAGAGAGGCAAACTCACTTATCTAAGTTCACACAGCTAGTTTAGAACAAAGAGGAGATTTGAATACCGGGCTTCTTTGAATACTTGGGCTTATCCTCTCAAGATAACACTTCTTTTTTGTGGAGACCCAGGTGGTCTCTACTAGACTGGCTCTGCTTCTGTCCACTACTGATGGTCATAACGGTGCTCAACATTTGCTGGGTGTTTGCTATGTGCCTGACACTCTGCTAAGCCTTGTGCATACTTTATCTTCTTTTGAGCCTGCTCAGGTGTGCAGTGCTTCATCTCTCCTCTTATTCTCAGCTCCACAGGAAGAGCAGACCCAGGATGGCTTTTCCAAACAGACCTTGAGCCAGTAGCTTAAGTGGGAAAAGAGAACAGAAATCCTTCTTGTCTAATTTGGCTTCCCAATGGCACAGCTATGGTGCTCTGTTCACTCGCTTCTTCACTTATTTACTCATTCATTCTCTCTACCAACACTTCCTGCGTACCAACTCCATGCCAGGCATTTTCCCACAAATGAAACTTGCCTTCAGCTAAATTGTTTCTGGAGCACGTATTGAGTTTTCTTCCCTATTCTTTAAAAAATGTATTTGTTGCACAAAGTGGAGTAACAGTAAAAAACAAGTTTTAAAAAATAGACTCACATTCTCATCACCCTAATGGATTGACTTTTTATTTTCCTGTGCTTCTATTCTGTATCCAGAAGCAAATATATTTTTCATGTAACTGTGCAGATATAACTGCTTTTTGCTTTTTTAAATTTCACATTATGTAATAAACATCTTTCCATATCCCTGCAGTGTTCATCCTCATCATTTTTAAAGGCTAAGTAATATTCCACTGAGGGAATGCTTTGGAACTTATGTATCCATTTCCCTATCTGGGACAAGCACTGTGTTTTTAATTTTTCACCTTTCTAAACAGAGCTGCAATGAACTTCACACAGAGAGCTTTTCTTTTCAGAGGATTATTTCCATGAGCATGAATTACCTGGTGTGGGACTGTTTGGTTAAATGGTGGGATCATTTTGCTGACATGGGAGTTGAAGCAGTCTTACAAGTAAGTCCCCCACAGGTGTAGTCATAATTATTACCAACCCAGAGAATCCATAAAACCCAAAAGCTCTCATTAAAGGTGATGAGGGGGTGCTGTAGGAATTGGTAAGGCTGGTTAAAGGACTATTTATGTGGTTATCACTTACTTTTTGCTAGTAACTTGGAATTCTGTATTTTATCCCATCCTCATAACACCTCTGCGAGTAGGTGCTATCCCCAATGAAACTGGGTCTCAGAGAAGATAAGTGTCTGGACCAAGGTCACACAGGAAGTAGTTGAGTTGAGCCTCATTCTGAGAGTGGCTCTTTTGCAGACCAGGAAGTTAAAGTCACCCACCAGGACTGACCCATAAATCTCCTTTGCCAGGTCTTCAGCACCCCACGGAAGGCTCACTGACCATGAGGTCCCTGAAATCAGTCTTTTCACAGTTGCATTCCCATGGTCTAGAGTGTGGCTGTGTTGAACTGCACTTATGGTGACTTAGAAGAGAACTCAGAGACTGACTTGAAGGCATTCCACATGAGGTAAGCAACTGAGCACGTTCATGTTTGGGTCTGCTGTATCTGCTTGTATAGACAACGTGGCTTTAGACACTCAGAACTATCTCACTCATATTTAGCTATTGGTGGACTATGTGTGTTTGTGTGCTGGCAGATCTCCGTAGGTCCTGGTTTCTCATTAACTCATCCGGGTTGACCTTGAGCAAGTCATTTAACTTTCTAGGCCTCAGTTTCCTCATCTGGAAAATGAGGACATTGGACCAGCCAGCTGTGAGGTCTCCATGGTGGTACATGAGATGTCCTCGGCTTTTCTGAGTCAGCTGGATCAAGCTTCTAGACCTGGCTTTTTCCCCAGACCAGCTGGGTCTCTGTTTCTACCTCTGGAAAACCAAGAGGTTGGGAGAAGATTCCAGGGTCTCTCCAGTTCTGAGATGTGTGAGTCCTAAGACTGTCCTATCTCTGACTTTCAGTAAATAAAAGATGCCAGAGAGAAGTGTTTTTGAGGACAGAGCTAATCAGGCAAAAAGAAAAGTGAGAGAGCAGCTGCGACCTGAGGACTCTGGCTCTGTTCCCACAGGAATGCTGCCCTCTCCTGCACTGGAATCTGAGCCTGATGCTTTGCAAAGAGAAACACTTGCAGTATGAGGAATGCATTAAGCATGAACTTGGCCAAACAGCCCCAGTGTTGCTCTTTAAGGCAAAAGTAAACTGTGGGTGGGGGAATGTGAGCTGAAGCACTTGGGATAGGATCTCTAGGGCAGGAGTTTAGGGGCTGCCTGGTGAGGGAATGGTCCTAGCCCACCCAACTGCTGAGCCTCCCTGGGGCTTCCTTGGGGTTGAGAGGGCAGGTCATTGGGCCCCCTTAGATCTTACATCTTAGAGGCTGAGGATGCACATGATCCCATTCATTCATTCCACCATATATTTAGTGAGCATGTACTATGTGGAAGGGATTGTGCTTAATGTAGTGGATACAACAGTAAAGAAGACAGACTGTGCTTTCAAGAATTTCATGTTCATATGGTGGAAGCAAGTAAATAGACGATTGCTAAATAGACGACTGCAAGTGTTTTCTTGGCTGAAGAATAGGAGAGGCAACTACCCAGCCATAGAGTGGCGGGTGTGAAGGCAGCCAGGGTACCCCACTGGTGGGTAGTATTACCAGTTCCCCAGATAATCCTGGGGATTCCAATCAAAGGCTGGTCCTGAGGGGAGGGAAGGACTATGGAATGTGGGAGTAGAGTGAGCTCATGTGTGATCAATATGTCACCTCTGGAGCTTGAGGTCATGGCTGCAGCCTGTACCCTGGGCCCTTCAGCTTTCCTGAGACCCTTGGTAGCCCTCATCTCCTTTGAGATTCCCCAGCCCTGGGGTCTGCACCACAACTGTTCCCATTCTCTGCATGTTCATTTCCTGATGGAGAAATAAGGAGGGGTTCAGTGACTGGCCAAAGGCCAACAGCTGGCTAAACAAATCAAACTAGTACCAGAACCCCATTTCTCTACCTATCTCTCCATATGTCTAGGTTCTGAAGCTGTAAAACTTTTCTGGGCATGTGCTTTTACCCTTGTTCCACTTTCCTTAAGATATTCTTCTGGATCAATGTCCTCCCTTCACTCCTTATGTCTGGAGGCACAGATGATTAGTGCTTGCCCCCTTCAGACCATGAACATGTATCTTAAAAAGTTCTGTGCCATTTCTGGAAGCAATGGGAGAGGCAGAATAGTGTAATGGACAGGGCACTGGCTTTGGAGCCAGTCGGCTCTGTATTTGATTCTCTATTAGTTATGAGCTGTGTGAACTTGGGAAGCTCACTTAATCTCTGGGAGCCTCAATTTCCTTCTCTTAAATTGCACAAATGAATACCCATCTCATACGAGTGTTGCGAGAATCAGATGAAACTTGGTGAAATGTCTAATACAGAGCTTGGCATTCAATACTTCACTTCCCCTTCCCTTCAAAACTTACCTAAGATCTCTTCCACCTCATGTCTTGGCCCAACATAGTTCCTTCCAGATACTTTCTGGTACTGACCCACCAAGGTCTTTGTCAGCTGGCCTATCTAGCACCTTTCTGTGAATTCTGTGTACCTCTTTTAGGTAGTACATCACATGTCTTGGCAATAGCATTTTGCCTTTGTGTCAGGAAAAGGAGGGCCCTCTTCAGAATGAGGACTTCAGCCTCCCCTCTCCCATTTGTCCAAGCTCTTTTGGGTAGTAAGAATCTATCAATCCTATGCAGTAGCTCTGGAGCTTACTAGGCTGCCTCTACCAACTGGGGTGCTCCAGGAATGCCATTTGAATTAGGCAGCCCCAGGAGCTGAATCAGGCAGTTCCAAGAGCCAAACCAGGCTACAGGTCAATGGGGAAATAAAACTCTGACTACAGGACATACCCAGCCAGGGTTCTGTCCGTAAACCACTGCTAAATGAATACCTGCCCTTCCAGGATCCCCTATGTTTTACCTAATCTTCTACATTTGAGCTGATTCAGTAGATCGGGAGGCCTGGGAATCTGCATTTTTCTAAAGTGGCAGATCAACCTGAGAATAACTTGTCTAGTGGTTAAGAATATGAGCTTAGATGCAAAAATTCTGAACAAAGTTTTAGCAAACCAAATTCAACAGCACATTCAAAAGATAATACATTATGATCAAAGGGGAATTATCACTGGAATTCAAGGATGGTTCCACATATGCAAATCAACTGATACACTACATTAAAAGAAAGACAAAAATCATATGATCATCACAATAGATTCAGAAACAGCATTTGACAGAATTCAACATCATTTCTTGATTAAAAACTCTCAACAATTGGGTATAGAAGAAACACACCTCAACATAATAAAGGTCATGTATGACAAATCCACAGCTAACATCACAGTCAACAGTGAAAGGTTGAAAGCTTTCCCTCTAAGAGAAGGAACAAGCAGAATGCCCACTCTTACCACTCTTATTAAACATAATACTGGAGAGACAGCAGAAGCAAGAAGAGCTATACTCCTTTGGCCTGTGGAACAAAAACCACATTCACAGGAAGATAGACAAAATGAAAAGGCAGAGGACTATGTACCAGATGAAGGAACAAGATAAAACCTCAGAAAAGCAACTAAATGAAGTGGAGATAGGCAACCTTCCAGAAAAAGAATTCATAATAATGATAGTGAAGATGATCCAGGACCTCAGAAAAAGAATGGAGGCAAAGATCAAGAAGATGCAAGAAATGTTTAACAAAGACCTAGAAGAATTAGAGAACAAACAGAGATGAATAATACAATAACTGAAATGAAAAATACATTAGAAAGAATCAAGAGCAGAATAACTGGGCTTCCCTGGTGGTGCAGTGGTTGAGAATCTGCCTGCCAATGCACGGGGACACGGGTTCGAGCCCTGGCCTGGGAAGATCCCACATGCTGCGGAGCAACAAAGCCCATGCGCCACAACTACTGAGCCTGCACGTCTGGAGCCTGTGCTCCACAGCAAGAGAGGCCGCGATAGTGAGAGGCCCATGCACCGCGATGAAGAGTGGCCCCTGCTTGCTGCAACTAGAGAAAGCCCTCGCACAGAAACGAAAACCCAACACAGCCAAAAAAAAAAAAAAAAAAAAAAAAAATTGCATAATAACTGAGGCAGAAGAACGGATAAGTGACCTGGAAGGCAGAATGGTGGAAGTCACTGCCATGGAACAGAAAAAAGAAAAAAGAATAAAAAGAAATGAAGACAGCCTAAAAGACCTCTGGGACAACATTAAACACACCAACATTCACATTATAGGGGTCCCAGAAGGAGAAGAGGAAGAGAAAGGACCCGAGAAAATATTTGGAGAGATTATAGTCGAAAACTTCCCTAACATGGGAAAGGAAATAGCCACCCAAGACCAGGAAGCTCAGAGAGTCCCAGGCAGGATAAACCCAAGGAGAAACACGCCAAGACACATGGTAATCATATTGACAAAAATTAAAGACAAAGAAAAATTATTAAAAGCAACAAGGGGAAAATGACAACATACAAGGGAACTCCCATAAGGTTAACAGTTTCTGATTTCTCAGCAGAAACTCTACAAGCCAGCAGGCAGTGGCATGATATATTTAAAGTGATGAAAGGGAAGAACCTACAAGCAAGATTACTCTACCTGGAAAGGATCTCATTCAGATTCGATGGAGAAATTAAAACCTTTACAGACAAGCAAAAGCTAAGAGAATTCAGCACCACCAAACCAGCTCTATAACAAATGCTAAACGAACTTTTCTAAGTGGGAAACAGAAGAGAAGAAAAGGACCTACAAAAACAAACACTAAACAATTAAGAAAATGGTAATAGGAATATACATATTGATAAAT
The DNA here is from genome assembly GCF_028023285.1 of Balaenoptera ricei. Classification (NCBI taxonomy): domain Eukaryota; kingdom Metazoa; phylum Chordata; class Mammalia; order Artiodactyla; family Balaenopteridae; genus Balaenoptera; species Balaenoptera ricei. The sequence goes on from NC_082640.1 coordinate 77,514,822, forward strand.
GCCTTAAATGTGAATGGATTAGGGGCTTACCTGCCGATACAGGGGACATGGGTTTGAGCCCTGGTCAGGGAAGATCCCACATGCTGCAGAGCAACAAAGCCCGTGTGCCACAACTACTGAGCCTGTGCTCTAGAGCCCATGAGCCACAACTACTGAAACTTGCACGCCCAGAGCCCATGCTCTGCAACAAGAGAAGCCACTGCACTGAGAAGCCTGCACACTGCAATGAGAGAGTAGCCCCTGTTCGCCACAATCAGAGAAAGCCTGCGCACAGCAATGGAGACCCAATGCAGCCAAAAATAAATAAATAAATAAATAAAAATGTGAATGGATTAAATGCTCCAAGCAAAAGACACAGGCTCGCTGAATCAATACAAAAACAAGACCCATATATATGCTGTCTACAAGAGACTCACTTCAGACCTAGGGGCACATACAGACTGAAGGCGAGGGGATGGAAAAAGTATTCCATGCAAATGGAAATCAAAAGAAAGCTGGAGTAGCAATACTCATATCAGATAAAATAGACGTTAAAATAAAGAATGTTACAAGAGACAAGGAAGGACACTACATAATGATCAAGGGATCAATGCAAGAAGAAGATGTAACAATTATAAATATATATGCACCTAACATAGGAGCATCTCAATACAGAAGGCAACTGCTAACAGCTATAAAAGAGGAAATCGACAGTAACACAATAATAGTGGGGGACTTTAACACCCCACTTACACCAATGGACAGATCATCCCGACAGAAAATTAATAAGGAAACACAAGCTTTAAATGACACAATAGACCAGAGAGATTTAATTGATATTTTATAGGACATTCCATACAAAAACAGCAGAATACACGTTCTTCTCAAGTGCACATGGAATAGTCTCCAGGACAGATCACATCTTGGGTCACAAATCAAGCTTCGGCAAATTTAAGAAAATTGAAATCATATCAAGCATATTTTCCGACCACAACGCTATGAGAGTAGAAATCAGTTACAGGGAAAAAAACACAAAAAACACAAACACATTGAGGCTAAACAGTACGTTACTAAATAACCAAGAGTTCACTGAAGAAATCAAAGAGGATATCAAAAAATACCTAGAGACAAATGACAATGAAAACACGATGATCCAAAACCTATGGGATGCAGCAAAAGCAGTTCTACGAGGGAAGTTTACAGCAATACAAGCCTACGTCAAGAAACAAGAAAAATCTCAAATAAACAATCTAATCATACACCTAAAGGAACTAGAGATAGAAGAATAAACAAAACCCAAAGTTAGTAGAAGGAAAGAAATCATAAAGATCAGGGCAGAAATAAATGAAATAGAAACAAAGAAAACAATAGTAAAGATCAATAAGACTAAAAGCTAGTTCTTTGAGAAGATAAACAAAATTGATAAACCTTTAGCGAGACACATTAAGAAAAAAAGGGAGAGGACTCAAATCAATAAAATTAGAAATGAAAAAGGAGAAGTTACAATGGACACTGCAGAAATACAAAGCATCATAAGAGACTACTACAAGCACCTCTATGCCAATAAAATGGACAACCTGGAAGAAATGGACAAATACTTAGAAAGGTACAACGTTCCAAGACTGAACCAGGAAGTAATAGAAAATGTGAACAGACCAATCACAAGTAATGAAATTGAAACTGTGGTTAAAAATCTTCCAGCAAACAAAAGTCCAGGACCAGATGACTTCACAGGTGAATTCTATCAAACATTTAGAGAAGAGCTAACAACCATCCTTCTCAAACTCTTCCAGAGGAGGGAACACTCCCAAACTCATTCTATGAGGCCACCATCACCCTGATGCCAAAAACAGACAAAGATACTACAAAAAAAGAAAATTACAGACCAATATCACTGATGAATATAGATGCAAAAATCCTCAACAAAATACTAGCAAACAGAATCCAAGCACACATTAAAAGGATCATACACAATGATCAAGTGGGATTTACCACAGGGATGCAAGGATTTTTCAATACATGCAAATCTATCAATGTGATACACCATATTAATGAACTGAAGAATAAAAAGCATATGACCATCTCAATAGATGCAGAAAAACTTTTGACAAAATTCAACATCCATTTATGAAAAAACTCTCCAGAAAGTGGGCATAGAGGGAACCTACCTCAACATAATAAAGGCCATATTTGACAACCCACAGCTAACATCATTCTCAATGGTGAAAAACTGAAAGCATTTCCTCTAAGATCAGGAACAAGACAAGGTTGTCCACTCGCGCCACTATTATTCAGCATAGTTTTGGAAGTCCTAGCCACAGCAATCAGAGAAAAAAAAGAAATAAAAGGAATACAAATTGGAAAATAAGAAGTAAAACTGTCACTGTTTGCAGATGACATGATACTATACATAGATAATCCTAAAAATGCCACCAGAAAACTACTTGAGCTACTCAATGAATTTGGTAAAGTTGCAGGATACAAAATCAATGCACAGAAATCTCCTGCATTCCTATACACTGACAAGGAAAGATCAGAAAGAGAAATTAAGGAAACAATCCCATTCACCACTGCAACAAAAATAATAAAATACCTAGGAATAAACCTACCTAAGGAGGTAAAAGACTTGTACTCAGAAGACTGTAAGACATGGATAAAAAATCAAAGATGACACAAACAGATGGAGAGATATACCATGTTCTTGGATTGGAAGAATCAATATTGTGAAAATGACTGTACTACCCAAAGCAATCTACAGATTCAGTGCAATCCCTGTCAAATTACCAATGGCATTTTTTACAGAACTAGAACAAAAAAATCTTAAAATTTGTATGGAGACACAAAAGACCCTGTTTAGCCAAAGCAATCTTGAGGGAAAAAAACGGAGCTGGAGGAATCAGACTATCCAACTTCGGACTATACTACAAAGCTACAGTAATCAAGACAATATGGTACTGGCACAAAAACAGAAATATAGATCAATGGAACAGGATAGAAAGCCCAGAGATAAACCCATGCACTGATGGTCAACTAATCTATGACAAAGGAGGCAAGGATATACAATGGTGAAAAGACAGTCTCTTCAGTAAATGGTGCTGGGAAAACTGGACAGCTACATGTAAAAGAACGAAATTAGAACACTCCCTAACACCATACACAAAAATAAACTCAAAATGGATTCGAGACCTAAATGTAAGACTGGACACTTTAAAACTCTTAGAGGAACACATAGGAAGAACACTCTTTGACATAAATCACAGCAAGATCTTTTTTGATCCATCTCCTAGAGTAATGGAAATAAAAACAAAAATAAACAAATGGGACCTAATGAAACTTCAAAGCTTTTGCACAGCAAAGGAAACCATAAACAAGACGAAAAGACAACCCTCAGAATGGGAGAAAATATTTGCAAACAAATCAACGGACAAAGGATTAATCTCCAAAATATATAAACAGCTCATTCAGCTCAATATTAAAGAAACAAACACCCCAATCCAAAAATGGGCAGAAGACCTAAATAGACATTTCTCCAAAGAAGACATACAGATGGCCAAGAAGCACATGAAAAGCTTCTCAACATCACCTAATTATTAGAGAAATGAAAATCAAAACTACAATGAGGTATCACCTCACACCAGTTAGAATGGGCATCATCAGAAAATCTACAAACAACAAATGCTGGAGAGGGTGTGGAGAAAAGGGAACCCTCTTGCACTGTTGGTGGGAATGTAAATTGATACAGCCACTATGGAGAACAGTATGGAGGTTCCTTTAAAAACTAAAAATAGAATTACCATATGACCCAGCAATCCCACTACTGGGCATATACCCAGAGAAAACCGTAATTCAAAAAGACACATGCACCCGAATGTTCATTGCAGCACTATTTACAATAGCCAGGTCATGGAAGCAACCTAAATGCCCATCAACAGACGAATGGATAAAGAAGATGTGGTACATATATACAATGGAATATTACTCAGCCATAAAAAGGAACGAAAACGTGGTCATTTGTAGAGACGTGGATGGATCTAGAGACTGTCATACAGAGTGAAGTAAGTCAGAAAAAGAAAAACAAATATTGTATATTAACGCATATATGTGGAATTTGGAAAAATTGTACAGATGAACTGGTTTGCAAGGCAGAAATAGAGACACAGATGTAGAGAACAAACGTATGGACGCCAAGGGAGGAAAGCCAGGGTGGGAGTGGTGGTGGTGGTGGTGGGATGAATTGGGAGATTGGGATTGACATATATACACTAATATGTATAAAATAGATAACTAATAAGAACCTGCTGTATATAAAAAAAAAGTCATAAAAAAATATAATGTATCAATTATATGTTTGGGCTGTAGATCGTAAAGGCCAAGCTCTTCATTATTATTATCCATTTTGTCAATAAAAAAAAAAAAAAACCCAAAACATAATACTGGAAGTCCTTGCTAGATAGGCAAGGAAAAGAAATAAAAGGCATCCAAATCAGAAAGGAAGAAGTGAAATTATCTATGTTTGCTGATGACATGATCTTGTATATAGAAAATCCTAAAGACTCTACCAAAAAACTGTTAGACCTAATAAATGAATTCAGTAAAGTTTCAAGATACAAAATCAATATACAAAGTTCAGTTGCCTTTGTATACACTAACAATGAACTGTCTGGGGGGGAAAAAAAAAACAAAACCCAATCTTGTTGTTCAATGCAACCCCTATCAAAATACCCAAGGCATTTTCCACAGAAATAGAAAAAAATCCTAAAACTCATATAGAACCACAGAAGACTCTGAATAGCCAAAGCAAATTTGAGAAAGAACAAAGCTTGAGGCATCACATGTCCTGATTTCAAACTATATTATAAAGCTATAGTAATCTAAACTGTATGGTGTTGGCATAAAATTAGATACGTAGACCAATGGAACAGAATTAAGAACCCAGAGATAAACCCACACATATATGCCTTCACTGACCTTGGCCTCAGGGGCCCTTGACTTCAGCTGTTGAACAAGTCAGAGGGTTAGGCTCCTTCCCATGGGGTCCTCAGTGGCCTGAAAGAGTAAAATTGATCCCACAGGGAGCTTCCCAAGTAGGCAGCTTTCTCTCTGGCAGAACTGGGCCCAGCAGATGGCAAAGTGCTTAGGGTCATGGGGAGCCCAGGTGCAAGGAACTCTATGGAAAGAAGCCTACCTAGCGTTTGAAAGCCAGGCAGAGAGGGATGTGCTGGTACCCAGTGGACTCAGCTGGCTCAGCTTTGGAAGGGGTTGGGGGAGGGAGAGGAAAGCATGTGCGTCTCAGTCAGGAAGCTTCTTCCCAGGGCCTCTCGAGGCCTTTCAGAGACTGACACTTCCCTAGCAGCCAGTCCATCTGGGCTGGTGCTCCTGGAGTGTTGGGAGCAAAGATATTTTAGATGTGTCAAAAGTGACGAATGTTGGAAAGTGCCATCGGCATCTCTGGGAACTCGCACTTTACACTGGCAGCTAAGATGTGCCAGGCTCTTTGGAAGAAATTGAACTCTGGAGGAAGTTGGGAAGTTTTTAAAACAGGCAGCTTCTGCTTGCCATCGCAGATGTGGGTGGCAATGAGGTGGGCCCTGTAAGTGGACACAGAACCGCGAAATCAGTGAAGATGGGGCTGGGATGTGCTAATGCCCGAGGTCTTGGCAAAAAGAAGTGACATTCAGAGAGGTCAGCAGGAAGGAGCAGAAGCATAAAAAAAAACAGAATTGCACACGTGGGGGCCTGAGGTGGGAGTTACTAGAGCTCGCTGCCTGCAGCACTGGGGCTGCAAGACTGGCCTGTTAACTGCTGCCCGCCAGGATTGAGCAGGGGCAGCAGCCAGAGCCTGTCGGAGGCTGGAGGTGAGCCCCTGGCCTTTGCCCAGCTTGAGGCTGGAACAAGGCACCAGTGTGTCTGGATTTGAAAACATCCCAGGGAATATGTTACTGGAATTCAACATCTACCCTCAGGATAATGCATCCTCAGAGGAGGGTGTCTTGCTATTCTGTTTTCAGTATGGCTTTGTTTTGTACGTAGTGTTACTGGTTCTCTGAATCTGCAAGGAGATGGCTCATCCCAGGCTTCTTGGGAGCTGGGGGGTGGAGGAAGCACAGGTGGTGGCCACTCTGGACCATACCTGCCAGAAGAAGGAGGGTGGAATCACCCCATAAGGGGCTGGGGTCAGGCCGCTAGGGCCAGTCCTAGGCAAGTCACGGGGAGGAAGGAGAGTGGTGAGGAGATGTCTTGGATATGGACCACCGGGGTGCTAGGGGTGGTGGTGCAGGACCCAGCTGGAACAGCCCAGTATGTCATCCTGCAGAAGGATGAATGGGGGGCAGGGGGAAAGTGACAGGGATGGATGGAGAAGCTCCCATCAGCTCTACCTGCCCCCAGGTGTTCCCTAGAGAAGACACAACTCTCTTTTCTGATCATTGTCTTCTCTTGCTCCCCCCCCCCCACCAACTCCCACAGCCAGGAGAGAAAGGAGGTAGAGAGAGAGTTTACAGTCGTCTTCGTTGTCATCACCATCACCATCATCATCATCACTACTATAATCTCCATCAGTACTTGGACTTCTTATATACCCTGCTCAACTTGTCGAGGACTGCACTTGTCTTTCCACCTCCTACCTCCAACCAGCTTTTGCTGACTTCCTCATCCTGCTCCCACATTCCTCTTCTTCCAGGCACTTGAGACCGCCCCCACCCCCCACCGCCAAGTCATCTCCCACTCCTCCCTCTTCTTTTTTGCCCTCCTACCATCAGCAACTACCACTCACTGCAGCAGTAACACGTGTGATTGCTTCCTGGCACGTCCATCCTTCTCTATCCTGCCAAACACTCTGCCCCAGTCCGAGCTGCTTGGAGGCCCTGGGCAACCCTGCTTTCTCCTGCCTTCACGACTTTGCTCTCACAGTTCCCTCTGCTGGGAGTTCTCTCTCCCCTTCCTATGCCTCAGCCCCCATTTGGAAGGAATGAGAACACGTGCTTAGGGTGGAGGCTTTAGGAAACTTCTGACAGCTAGTCAGGAGAGGGGCCCCTTCTGTGTGCTCCCCAGACCGCTGTACAGACCCTGAGGGAGGGATTCTTTGTCTCCTTGCTGACTTCATGACCGGCTCTGAGTGGTACGTGCCTTAGGCCTCTGCATGCTCCTGGCACTTGTGTTAACAAGGCTGCTGCAGAGGTGGGTGTTTGCTGAATTGAACTACCAGGATTATTTAATTTTTCACCTCTTCCTAGGGAAAGATGTGTCACAGTCAGCCAGCAGTGAGAGAAAGAGGAGGGTAAAGGCAGGGACTCCACACTATGTCACTTCTAATACCAACAGTCCCCTTCTAGTGGTCATGAGCTGTTAAACTACTAACACAGTAATCCCCACCTCTGTTTACTCTCTAGGAATGAGCTGGAAAAAAGGCACTTGTAGATAAGAAGAAAGTTCCGGACATTCTTTGGCATCGTAGATGGTCCTTTGTTTTGTCTTCAACTTGAAGTTCTCCAGACCCTGAACCAGTCTCTTTCCCTCTCTTCCCTTCCTCTTTTGTTAATTCCTCATTTCAAGCCTTACAATTCAGTTTTTAAAAACTGCCTTTGTGAAGCCTGTTCTCATATGGGAATTTGATGAACTATTAATAGGGGTTGTCGGGGGGAAAAAGAGTTTCGTAGTTGAATAAATTTGGGAAATGTTGTATTAAGCAACATTAATCAGGCTTCCTGCTGGCCAGAGACGTTAAGATGCTACTTACTGTGCCTTTAATCTCTAGTAGGGACAAATGATATGCAGTGGTTCTCAAACTCGATTACAGTTGACCTTTGAACAACGTGGGGGCTTGGGGTACCAATGCCCTGTGCAGCAGAAAATCTGCGTACTGCTATCTCTGTCTCAAAAACAAAGGGGTAGATAAATGACTCAGCCAAGGGCAGGAAGCTGAAACAGTTTGGATAGAATCAGGATTCAAACCCTAGTTCTTTTGATTCCACATAGTATGACCTCTAATTGAACACAAACTTTCCCCTACACTTAGTTAATTCAAAGATCTGTAAAATGAAAGTACGGGTACTATATTTATTGAAAAAAATCCACATATAAGTGGACCTGCACAGTTCAAACCCGTCTAGTTCAAACCAGTGTTGTTTAAGGGTCAACCGTACTTTGGGGTAGGGGTAGGCCGCCCCTGTTGCCCTCACCATTCCTTTTAGTGGATTGGGACTGATATCTCATGGGTCACACTTGAGGAAATCCTGTTTGAGGACTGTTTTCCGTCGTGCCTGTATCCTGTAGAGCGGCACGCACATTCATGTGTGTCTGGAAGGCCAGTGCTAGCTGCCCTAATGAAGGCAAGGCCTCGTGGTGGGACACAGGCTGGGCACTGTGAGACTGTAGGGTCAGGCCACTCAAGATGGCTGTTGTCTTGCTCTCTGTACATCCCCTGCTCGACCAGTGCCTGCTTCACCTACACCCTGTCACATGAATGCGCTTGCCCACTGCCCCAGCTAGTGATTGTTCAAATCCTGAGGCCAGAACGGCTCCCACCTGCTAGTTTTTAAAGGGAAACATCTGCCTCATGATGGCTGTTAACCTGAGGGGCTGTGAGGGACATGCCCCAGTCCTGGTTTCCCTGGTAACTGATGAGCCCACCTGAAGTCAATTCCCCCTATAAATGGTAGCCTCCTTTTCTCCTGAGTAGCAAAGATCGTTGTCTTATCTTGTCTGCTGTAGGCCGTACACGGTGCGGGTGTTGCTCCAGGACCTGCAGGCCTGCGGGGTGCAGCCCAACACAGAGGTACAAGGGTCTTCTCAGATGCTGGTTATGGGTGGTGATGCCAGAAAGTGAGAACTATACAGCATCCTGTTGGAGTCATTGCTGTGATAGTCTCATCTCCCAGAAATGACCACTGTCCTTACTTTTTTGGTGTATTTCCTTCCAGGTTTTTCCATGCAGACATGTCATATAGGGTTTTACTTATGGGTTTTATTAAAGTAAAGAGGGTCTGTTGATTAACATTTGTGGAATTAATAGAAATGGGGGCACTGTAGAACAGTATTGTAGCTGGCTGGGAAATGACTTTTTAAAAGAAGATAAAATTTAATGGTTTTTAAATTGTGTTCCTAGGATCCCAAGCCCAAGATGTTTCCCATTAAAAACTAGCAAAGTACCTGTGGAGGTACTTTGGGGGCTGCTGTGAGGGTGCGAGGGGATGTAGAAGTTGAGGGCAGGTTCCTGATGTCCATCTCTGTTTTAACCCAAACAACACTGCTTTCAGGTTTTAATGTGTTTTTTTTTTTTTTTTTGCTGGAAATCTTGTTTGTAGGAGGGCTTCCATGGCTGACATATGTTCATAAACCACAAATCTAGACCAATCACTCATTTAACAGATTAAAACAAAACAAAAACTCTGGTGCAGAAAGGTTAAAACACATGTAAATCAGTCACACATCTGGATAATGGATCTAGAACCCAAGTTTCCTGACACATCAGCGAATGCTCTTTCTTCACACTCTCGTGTTTGTTTATTTCTACTGACTGAGCCACTTTCCAAAGAAAAGAATAAAAGATACCAAGGAACAAACAGCACCAAGGATACTGTGGTAAATCCACTGAGAAACAGTTGGGGGAAAGGTACAGAGCGATCCCATCTGTTCCTCATTTCATCTGTTTCACTCTAGTTCTTCTTATGCGAGGCCTTAAAATGTAAAGAAACGGATGATAAGAGCGAGGGCTGCTCCTGCCAAGAATAACTCAGAAGGAGACACAGTACAATACCCCAGTCTCCAGTGAAACAAACTGATCAGAACGGCTGTGTTCTGTAAATATTCAGTCTATTGATGAAGAGCTCTGCAAACGGGCAGTTCCTAAGCAGGCTTCCCAAGAGAATTTGCGGCGGGGAGCTAAACAAGACAGAATAATGGCAGATATGCCTGTCTTGTTGACTGGGGTGGAGGTACTTACAAAGGAGGGGGATTAATTGAGTTGTCATGTCTCAACCACACGGACTACTCTGTGTTTAGTGTAGTGGCGGGGTGGGCAGAGGGGACCACAGAGGGTCTCAGAAGCACCTCTCCTAATCCGTAGATTTGCCTGGCTGGTTAGAAGTGTGGTCCCTTTAATTGTAATGATGCTAATACTCACTGCATACTTCCTGTGCCCCACGCAGTTCACTAACCTCTCACAAATCACTCTGAGGTAGGAGAGTCCTCCTCAAACCCAGGCAGTTTGGCTCCAGAGTGGACATTCTTTATGGAGGTGATAAAGCTTATTTATTTATCTGAAGTATAATTCATGCACAGTAAGGTGCACAAATTTTAGATGTAGAGCTTTGAGTTTCTACCTAGTTTACAACCTATGTAGCCACCACCTAGAGCAAGACAGAACATTTCCATTCCCAGACGGTTCCCTGAAACCCATCTCCAGGTAATACCACCGCAGACGTAATCATTGTTCTGACTTCCATCATCAGAGATTAGTTTTGCCTGTTCTTGCACTTCACGTAAGTGGGTTCATACAGCACGTGCTTTTTTTGTGCCTGGCTCCGCTCAACAGTATGTGTGGTTCATCTGCGGTATTGCATGAACAGAGCCTGCATCTTAACTACTATGCCATACTGCCTCTGGTCAGGTTAACTAATTCTGTGCTGCCTCCTGCAAATGTCTCCTTGGAAAGTAGTTTGGGTTACTCAGAGTTGGCTGAGCCTCAAGCGGAGGGGAGTGAGAACACAAAAAGGTAACTTCAGGGTGTGGCCAAGAAGAGAACCTTTTAGGTAACTCCCAGGTGCTGTACAATTCTCAGTCCCTCACTGTTGAGTTTCAGGTCCCAGACTCACTGGCATAAGCACAAGTTCCTCTTTTGGTTTTGTGTCTCTCCTTTTACGGAACAAACTTTGTCCCTGCCACCCCCTCAAACATGTGGGCAGCATTCTTGGGCATCATCAAGGAAAGTGGTTTTCAGCTGAGGGGTGCTTTTTTTTTCTCCCCTTCCCCTCCTCCCCCACTGAGCACATTAGACAAAATGGTAGCGTTTAGAGAGATTTTTGGTTGCCAAGTGTAGGGGTGGGGAGATGCTACTGGCATCTAGTGAGTGGAGGCCAGGGGTGCTGCTAAATATCCTACAATGCACAGGACTGCCCCTACCCTCACATCTAAAAAGAATTATCCAGCCCCAAATGACAATGGAGCCGCTGTGGAGAAGCCCTGGTCTAGGATCCACACGAAATCTGGAGGTTGTTTTCTGATACAGGAAGAGAAGAAGCAGGGCATAACGGGAAGAGTTCTTGACCTAGAGTTAGAAGACCCTAGAAGTTCAAGGTCTTACTCTGCCACCAAGTAGCCATCTGACCTTGTTCACATCATGTAACTTATGTGAGGCTCACTTCCCTCATCTTTTGCTGGGAACTGTGCGGCCTGCCTCTCCTACTTACAGACTTGTTGTCAGGATCAAGCGAGAATGTCAATGGAATCGTTTTGAAATGCTTACATGTTATTATTTTATTGGACTGTGACAGCAAATCAAGCCTATGGGTGTTTTTGTGTCTAATGTCAGTGCAGGAATATTTTCAGCAGGGTTTCTGTTTTCCTGTGTTCAGTTTCCAGGGTCATAGCCTCATTCTCACATGTGTGTGGGAAAGGAGCTCATATACAAAGGGTGTTTCCTGGAATTATGGGCAGGGCTTCAAACATCCCTGCAATTCTGTAAGGCTGCAGTTCTCAACACTGGAACTTGCAGTCTGGAAATGCTCTTTGAAAATCTTGTGAGACTTCCAAAGCGGTTTGCTTCAAAAGAGCAAGGTATTTTTAGGGTTGAATCTTGGATTTGATTTTGTTACATGAGAGGCTGCGGGCTACAGGCCCTTCTGGGTGAGGATGAGGAATGTTATGATGATGCTTGTTTGATTGTCATATTGTTCAGCTTAGTGTGCTATGCCACGTAATGTAGAGAGGGGTACAACCCTCACAGAGCAAGGGGTAAGAAGCCTGGTGCTGTGCAAATCTTGTGCCAAAGAAATGTTAGGTATTAAAACACAGGAGAACTTTGTTTTATGAGTAAGAGGATGAGGTAGTAAACAATTCTACTTAAATACGGTGTTGAAAAGAGACTTAGTGTGGGGCATGGGTATATTGGCATCATATTGTAATTATTAATAACATCAGCAGTGTTGTTTAGAATTTTAATACAGGGTTGAGATGGGTTGAATGCGTCTAAGGTAGCCACCCCAAATTCTAGTATTCAAAAGTGCACACCAAAGGACTTCTGCCGCTAGACACAATGTGATACCAAGCAGGGCCCTACGGGGCTCCTGTGGACAAAAGTCTCTCTGTGTCCCCCATTTCTTTGATTACAGGAACTAGGATTCATTCAGCCTCCATGACCTTCCTTGAGTTCCATCGGGCAGATTCAAGCAGTTGTTAATTAAAGAAGGGAGGGGATGTGAGACAAGGGAGAAACCAACAGTCAAGAGAAACAATAGTGCAGCCTTGGGGCAGGGTCCTGATTCCCCATCAACGGATACACACAAGAATACCTTTGAGCTGTTTTGCAGATACTGAAACACCCCTCCAGGTGGGAGAAGTTAACAATTAACTATGGTGTGCTGCCCTCAAGCATGTAGACCCCAGACTGGTTAGACCTGAAGGTTGATGATGCTGACTCCTACTTACCTCACCACCAACCCATCAGAAGAATGTCCACAAGCTGATCACGCCCTCTTTGAACCATTACTATAACACTTCTCACTACCCTCCCCAAGTTGGGGATACATAGTTTTTCGAGGCAGGAGCCCACTGGGTCCCCCTTTGCCTGGCAAAGTAATAAAGCTATTCTTTTCTACTTCACCCAAAACTCTGTCTCCAAGATTCGATTCGGCACTGGTGAACAGAGAAGCTGAGCTTTTGGCATCAGATGGAATAAGAATTCAGATTGATCTTCTCACCATAAACAACTGGGCAAAATATATGAAACAGTTTTTAAACACTCAGTAGTAAGCAGCACAGGACAGTGAATTCGAAAGGAGAACCTAAGTGTCCATCATCGGATGAATGGATAAAGAAGATGTGGCACATATATACAATGGAATATTACTCAGCCATAAAAAGGAATGAAATGGAGGTATTTGTAGTGAGGTGGATGGAGTTAGAGTCTGTCATACAGAGTGAAGTAAGTCAGAAAGAGAAAAACAAATACAGTATGCTAACACATATATATGGAATCTAAGGAAAAAGAAAAAAAAAGGTCATGAAGAACCTAGTGGCAAGACGGGAAAAAAGACACAGACCTACTAGAGAATGGACTTGAGGATATGGGGAGGGGGAGGGGTGAGATGTGACAGGGTGAGAGAGTGGCATGGACATATATACACTACCAAATGTAAAATAGATAGCTAGTGGGAAGCAGCCGCATAGCACAGGGAGACCAGCTCGGTGCTTTGTGACCACCTAGAGGGGTGGGATAGGGAGGGTGGGAGGGAGGGAGACGCAAGAGGGAAGAGATATGGGGATATACGTATATGTATAACTGATTCACTTTGTTATAAAGCAGAAACTAACACACCATTGTAAAGTAATTATACTCCAATAAAGATGAAAAAAAAAAAAAAGAGGAGAAATGAATGAGGAGAGCTCTAGCACTTTGCAACCTAGAGAGAGTTTCCAGCCCACAGGCCCCTCCCAGTGGAGGAGGAGAGAAAGTTGGGAGTCAATTCCAAGGCAGCTTGAGTTTACAGAGGAGAGAGAGCTCTAGAGAACTGTCGAGGGCCTCCCTTTAGTCTTCAGCTGATAGAGATTAGCACAGGCACGTGAGGAATCTACCTGAGGCTGGGGAAAGAATGAGCAGAAAGGAGCAAGGGGAACAACCCTCTGGCGCTCACATAGGGCTGCAAAGAGTTTGTGTCTCCACCAGCAGAGTGAAAAAACCTTGTAAACATAAGACATTGACTAGATTATTCAAAAGGTTATCACTTCCAGAGTAGGGTAAATTAGCCCTAGACTAAAGGTTGCTCTGGTCTCAACCAACAAAGTTTTAAAGCACGCCTCAAAAAGATTAAATTGCTCTAAAGTAGTTTAACTGCATCCCAGAACAAAGCTAAAGAATATTTAATACAAGAATATCCAGCACCAACAAGGTAAATTTCATACTTCTCCCATCAAAAATTGTCAGGCATGCAAAGAAGCAGGAAAATACAATCTGTAATGAGAAAAACCCAATGTTAAAACAGTTGCTATATTTCATATGTCCAAGAAGGTAGAAGAAAATGTAAGCATGGTGAGAAGAAATGTGGAAGATATAAAAAAATATAATTTGAACTTCTAGAGATTGAAAATAATGTCTGAGAGGAATAATACATCGGGTGGGATTAATAACAGATTAGATATTGCAGAAGAGATTAGTGGACTTGAAGGCCTAGCAATAGAAACTATCCAAAATGAAACATAGAAAAAAAAGACTGAAAATAAATGAACAGTACATTAAGGAGCTGTGGGCAATTTGAAGTCATCTCATATTCATGTAATTGAAGATTCCAAAGAAGAAGAGACGGGACAGAAAAAATGCTTGGAGAAATAATGGCAGAAAACTATGGACTTTGGGTGATGATGTGTCATGCAGGTTCACCAGTTGGAACAAATGTACTGTTCTAGTGAAGGATTTTTTAAAAATTAATTTTTTGTTGGACTATAGTTGATTTAGAATGTTGTGTTACTTTCAGGTGTGCAGCAAAGTGAATCAGTCATACATATATCTGGTGGAGGATGCTGATCATCGGGGAGGTTGTGCGTGTGTGGGGACAGGAGGTACATGGGAACTCTCTATACTTTCTGCTCAATTTTGCTGCAACCTAAAGGTGCTCTAAAAAATAGAGTGTATTACTTAAAAAAAAAAAAAAAAAAGCACTGATAGGTGATGACCAGATGAAGATTACAGCCTCATGCCCATACTTGTGAGAGAGTATGAAGAGAAAGAGTAATAGAAATTTCACAAAGATGTTAAGCCAGTCCTACAAAAAGAGGTCCAAGTTCCAGAACACATTCAATACATTATTTTCCCTAGGAAACATGTTTCCTCCGCTATATATCCCCAGCTCAGTGAATGACACCCCAATGCTGTGACCTTCAGGAACCCCGACTCCAAATCTCTAACTCCATTTCCAGCTGGTTACTATACCCTGCTGATTACGGTCTCCAAAGTGTCTCTCAGTTTGCTTTTCTTCCTCCAATTCTAATTCAGCTCTCAAAACTCTCACAAACTCACTCTTTGACACTGGGGACATCATACTACCCCTCTGGGTCTGACTTTGCCCCTGTATAAGAGTATTGGCTAATGATCTCCCAAGGTCATTTTCACATTTAAAGACTGGGTTTCAGTGATGTTTTAGGTTATGTATGTACAGACCTCTTTTATTTCACACTAATGAAGCTTGATTCTGATGTGATTATGTCCAGAGAGGAGCAGGTTATAAATTATAAATGTGCCCTACACAAAGTATTTGCTAAACAGAGTTTAAAGCAAAACAAAAACAAAAATAAACAAAACCCCAGCCAAACCCGAATAGTTACATTCTGCAGGACAGGATTCAGTCTGTGGTAGCTGACTAATGGCCCTCCCACAGAACTGTTCACATCCTGATCGCCAGAACCTGTGAGGATGTTAACTTAGCGAAAGGGGCTTTGCAGCTGTGATTAAATTAAGGATCTTGAGACGGGGAGATTATCCTGGATTATCTAGATGGGCCCAGTGTAGCCACATGGATCCTTCGAGAGGCTGCTGGCTTTGAAGATGTCAGAAGGGGCCATGAACCAAGGAATGCAGGTGGTGTCTAGAAACTGAAAAAGATAAGGGAATGGATTCTCTCTTCAGAGCCTTTAGAAGGAACACAGCCCTGCTGACACCATCATTTTAGGGCTTTCAACCTTTGCAACTGTAAGGTAATAACTTGTGCTATCTTAAGCCATTAAGTTTGTAGTAATTTGTTGCAGAAGCAATAGGAAAGTAACACACAGTCCTTGTTTGCCCATTAATTACTCATCTTTACTGGGAGAGACATTTAGCCTTTTTGGGTCTCTGTTTTACTTTCAGCCAAATTATGTTAAAACTTTCTCTCCTATGTGAGGTAAAGGCAAAATGAAACAGCACATAAGACTAGCTGAAATAATAGAAAATACTACTTATAATACCGACATTACTACAACTAGCATACTTGTAATGTTGTATAAATGCCTTACAGGCATTATTTCATGCAAACCTCCAAACGATCTTATGAAATAGAGATCCTTATCCACCTTTTAAAGACGGAAAACCGAGGTTTAGAAAGGTCCAGAAAGTTGCTCAGGGTCACAGCACTAGAAAGCAGAGGAGCTGGTCTTCTGTCTCGAGTCTGTCTGACTACAAACGGGTGCTCTTGCTCATTTTGTTATCCTGGCAATTAAAACTTTTATGTGAATGGGGGCCATTACGATGGTGATTATTACTGTACCATTCTGTTGTTATTCTGTCCTCATGCCTCTTTCCTGTAACAACATCTGATTGCTCCACTCATCATACCCCAGCCTGTCACCAGCTTGTCACAGAAGTAATTGAAATGCTACTGACTTTCCGGCTGGGCGAAGTTGGCAAAGGCTGAGGAGATGTTTGTTTATCTGAGAGCAAATGGCTCTGAGGTTTGGAAACAGAAACACCCCTCCTTCCACGCCCTAGAGAAAGGCGGTTGCATATGGTGAGGATGGTGCTTGGCCATTTGCGAGTGGAGACAGGACACAGATGCCGGCTGCCTCAGGTCTCCTCAGACTTCTTGGTTGCACAAGAGTGAACTCAAAGGGTTTCTTTGAGGGGGCTGTGTCATTTGAGCCCTAATCCCCGTTTTTAATAAAATGAGGCACATGCTAATTGCAGCCTGTTTTCCAATCCCCCCCCCCCTTTCTTTCACGTATCTGTTTCCTCTTCCCTTTTCGTCCCCTCACCTTCCATTTCCGCCCATTGTTCTAAGGTCTGTTTGTTTTTAAGGAGTTGGCTTGGCTAATAGGAATTAGGGCCAAAGGGGCCAGCTTTGCTTGAACTGTGTTTCCCAGCATAAAGAGGAACGGTTTGCTTTGAAGGTTGTTGAGAATATTTGGATTAATCACATTCGTTCTAATATTTTCCCTCGTTTCCGATCATTAAAGAGCTCCAAAAGGTTTGAGCTGGTGCAGAGTTTGTTCTAGTTTGTCATTGGGAGCAAGCATCTGGAACAGGGTTGATCTAAAAATGTTTTCTGAGGGAAGCCTAGTTAATGGGGCAGGCTGCAAATTCCCATCAAAGGAGTGTCATCTTTCAAAACAGCTTCTTGGCAGAAAGGGATATAGAATTGTAGAGAAATCTGAATCTGCTAAGCTTCCATGAAATGTACTCCTTGATTCCAGATGGTGCTGAGCAGAATCTGGGGGCCCTGGGCTGTGAAACCTGGACTTCTTCAGTGGCATGATGCCTCAGAAAGGTTGGGTCTCCTTTGGGATGAAACGGTCATCAGTTTGGACAAGTTTTATTTTTGTGTGTTCCTCCTTTTTTTGTGTGTCACCTTTTCTATGTACTTTTTTTTTTTTTTTTGACCTTTTATTGGGTTGGTGTATTTTGTTTTGCCTAGAGGTGAAAGAACTTTTGCACTGGGGTCTGGAGGATGTTTTGTTTTCCTTCCTTCCTTCCTTCCTTCCTTCCTTCCTCCCTCCCTCCCTCCCTCCCTCCCTTCCTTCCTTCCTTCCTGGCTGTGTTGGGTTGTGTTGGGTCTTCATTGCTGTGCGTGGGCTTTCTCTAGTTGCGGCGAGTGGGGGCTACTCTTCGTTGCGGTGCGTGGCCTTCTCATTGCAGTGGCTTCTCCTGTTGCGGACCACGGGCTCTAGGTACGCAGGCTTCAGTAGTTGTGGCACGTGGACTCAGTAGTTGTGGCTTGTGGGCTCCAGAGTGCAGGGTCAGTAGTTGTGGTGCATGGGCTTAGTTGCTCCGTGGCATGTGGGATCTTCCTGGACCAGGGCTTGAAGCCGTGTCCCCTGCTTTGGCAGGCAGATTCTTAACTACTGCGCCACCAGGGAAGTCCTGGAGGATGTTTTCTGAGTGAGCCTCATTGTGGCAGTTCCTCTTTTTATGAACATCTCACTTCCTCATGCTGATTGTAAGCATCTTGAGGACGGGGGCCATGATTTTACATTTCATCCCCGCTCCGCACCTTGTACCTCATGCAGCAGATGCTCAGCTCATGCTTGGTACCTCAACCCAAGCCATGTGCATCTGCTAAGGCTCCAACTCCACAACCAGGCCACTTTAAGATGGGATGGGACAAACCCAAGACTCCATCTGCTGTCTTAAAAGAATGTTGAATCTAGGGAAGTCACCCATGTGTGGCCTTTGACCTCTGTGGCATTTCCAAGCAGCCTGGCTGGCTCAGCCTCCTTGGGTCATCCACCTTCCTTCCTGAGATCTTCCTGGTTCAAAGACACCTGGCCTCATTTTTCACATCTATCCCTGCCTCTGACTTGAATGGCCTTTTCTCTCTTAAGAAAGCAAAATAAAACAAACCAAAAATCAAACTCTTTTTTTTTTTTAATTAAAAAAGGAATAAACGTTCATTGTAGAGAACTTAAAAAATGGAGAAAAACACTAAAAGTACAAAGGAAAGTATCTAAAATGACCTGTAATCCCACAATCAAAGTTAACCATTGGATTATGGTTTCTGTCTAGTCTTTAAAATGAGATAAGTGTTGGATGTGTATATGTATGGAAAAGTGTGTGTACATAAATATATCCGTATTTCTTATGTAAAGTCCTGATTTTACAACTTACTGTTTTGTCTTGGACATTTCCCATGACATTAGTAATTGGCTTTAATGTCTACAGAGAATTTCAACATGTGGGTGTAGGATAATTTAAGTTTTTTTCCCCCGAATGTAAGCAACACTGTGATGCAGTCCTTCCTATTCATGGGCTTCTTTCTACATCCCAGATTCATACCTTTTGAATAAATTCCTGGAAGTAGAACTACTAGGCTAAGTGATGTGAACTTTTAAAAGACTCCAAATACATATTGTCAGTTGTCTGTTAGCTCCAATCTAGCTCTAACTTGTGCAAACCAACAAGTGGGTACGCTGTAAACACAGTGGGTCCCACCTATCTCAGTACCATGGGGGTGGGGGTCCCACCTGTCTCCAGTCAGCCCTACCTATAGTTCTCCCATGAGAACCCTCCTGGGGCCTAACCTTGGGGTGTGGTATTTATGGTTCATGTCCTTGAAGCATCTGCCATTATCACTAGAGAGCCCCGTAGTAGATGCATTGGGATAAGTTATTGCCTACAATTTCCTTGAGTTAAAGCCTTGCATTTAATGAGGACTCGGTTACTCTCCTTTCACCACTCTCCCTTTCCAGGGACTAAGAAGGAATCAGGGGAGAGGACTGAAGGATACCATTGAGTTGGATCAACAGCTAGAAAATCTCAGCTGGAAACATGCCAGAATTATATATGAATGTGGATGATCATTTAATTAATATTTTGTACCATTTCATGTAGTGCAGAGGAAAAGCACAGGACGGGGGGTCAGGAGTCCTGGATTCTAGTTTTCATTCTTCCAGGCATTAGTTGAGTGACCTTGGGAAGTCTCTTAACCTAATTGACCCCTAGTCATCTCATCTGTAAAAGACACATAATAATAACAATGCCTTCCAGTTGTGGTTCTTGAGATGCTGAAATGAGATGTTGTGTGCCAGCACTTTGTGTGCTAGGGTATACCTACTAGATTATATCTGGAGGGAAGTGCTGTCTTCCTCATTGACTCCATCTGAAACATTGTTGGCAATGCCTCACTCTCGCAGAGTTTTAGGAGAGCTGCCTGTGGGCCTTTGGCCTCTGAGTTCTGACCTGCCTGGGGCAGGTCATCAGAAACAGGACTAAAGGGCATAAATGACGACACCCATTTGTCCTACAGATGCTCTTGGCATAGTCATTTCTTAAGACATTGAGGTTTCTAGTGAGGGAGACATGGTCCCAGGCCTGGTCACCCGGTGGCCTTGTGGCCTTTGCCAAATCATGCCACCTCAGAGCCTCATCTATGAAGTGAGGGACAGCGACAAAGTGAACTGGGGCCTTGATTCTGTAGGATGTGTCCAGATGTCCTGCTGAGGCTGGATCAAGTAGGAAAACAAGAACAGTGGGAAAAGCTACATTTCTTGAGTGCCAACAATGTGCCAGGCATTTTATTAGTATCATCTCCCTTCATTCATTGACTCAGTCACACACACACACACATATATCCTTTTTTTTCCTTCCTCCCTCTCTCCATCCCTCCCTCCCTCCCCTCCTCCATTCCTTCTTTCTTTCTTTCTTTCAGAACTTATTATGTGCTAAGTTAGATACCAGGAATAAAACAGTAAATAAGATGGACATGGTTAGTGCTCACTGACTTGCAATAATACTTTATATTAAATAAGAAATTTGTAAAGTCTTTAGCACATTGCCTGACATATGGAGGGTTCAGTTTTCTATTATTTGTATACTTGTAGATTAAAGAAGCTAATATGAGTTTTTGTACAGTTGGGACAGTGAGATTCAGGAAACCATGTGGGACATTTATCCTTCTCCCTGAGAATGCTGTTTGGAAAGAGGCAATCTTTCTTCTAAAAGCTGTTCTTTCTGTGACGGAAAAGCCTGCCTGAGCCACAGATATGGCGTGGGCTTGGGCTGGGGCTGGAGAAGGATGCGCAACGACGGTTCAAAAGAAGGCTCTGGTTCTGCTCCCCAAATGTCTCTCACAGCTTGGGTTGGTACTCGCACTTTGGGCACATCTTTGTGCTGCTTGGTTGGCTGGTTATTTGGCTGGGAGTGGGAGGAACATTAAAGGTGCCAGCAAGACCTCTGGTTAGGAAGCTGCAGAAGGTTGTGAGCCAAAGACAGTGTGCCTGTCCTCCGTATGGCACGTCTGTGCCGTCTGACGCGGCAGGGTTAGGTGGGAAGACGGAGAGATGATGAAGCGCCCATTGAGTGAGGGCCGCTGAGAGCCAGGCACTTGGGAAAGTAATTCCGTTCAGTTCCCCACAGCCTTGCATGGGAGGCATTAACACCTCACTTTGGCAGATGCAGGAGTGGAGGCTCAGAGCCTTGCTTGATGTTCCATGGCCAGTCAGTGGGAGAACAGGCCTGTCTGGTTTCAGTGGAAGCCCGAGGAGCAAGCTTTCACGGTGTGGTGCCCTTTGGACTGAGTGGGTGCTATTTCTTGGAGTACAGCCGAGTCAATCTGTTGGGGATGACCACCAAGTTGGTGAATTAGCCGGAAATTAGCTCCTTATTTCTTTCCTATGCTCTTTTGGTCTTTTTTTTTTTTTTTTTTTTTTAATTTATTTATTTATTTATTTTTGGCTGTGTTGGGTCTTCGTTTCTGTGCCAGGGCTTTCCCTAGTTGCGGGCGAGCGGGGGCCACTCTTCATCGCGGTGCGCGGGCCTCTCACCATCGCAGCCTCTCTTGTTGCGGAGCATAGGCTCCAGACGCGCAGGCTCAGCAATTGTGGTTCACGGGCCCAGTTGTTCTGGGGCATGTGGGATCCTCCCAGACCAGGGCTCGAACCCGTGTCCCCTGCATTGGCAGGCGGATTCTCAACCACTGCACCACCAGGGAAGCCCCACTTTTGGTCATTTTGCTATTAGTTATCACCAACCACAGAGGCTGGGTCCCTTTATATGACACATGCCAGTAAGAAAAGTACCTGGGGTGGATGGCCCAGCTTGCAGTGGAAGCTGTGCATTGGTAAAAACAGTGAACATACAGCTCTGCACCAACGCTTTGGGAAGAAAAGCCAGTGTATAGACTGAAAAGAGGGGTAGAGTAGCCAGAATCCTTTATGGTGAGATATGATTGAGACCGACACAGCAGGACAGGTTTCCTCCCTCCCTCCCCCTTTCTCTTCCCATTAAGACGCATGACGTGCCTACCCTGTGCTTGGCACTGGAGGAGCAACAGAGATGATCTAGTCATGGGCCTGTCCTGTGGAGCTGATGGTCAATGGAGAAGGCAGAGAAGGCAACGGGCCACCAGTGTGAGAAGTGCTCAGAGAAGGGAGCACAGTGAGAGGTGTGTCGAAGGTAGGCATAGGCAGAGTATGGCGCGGGGGTGGGTATAGATGGAAAAGAGGTAAAAGTAGAAACATGTATAAAGGCCTGAAAGTAAGAGAAAGATTTGGAGAGAGTGATGGAGAAGAAAACGACCTTCTAGGGCCACTTGCAGCCTCGATGGGTTTGAGGTATGGGACTGAAGAGAAGTGTTCTTGGGATATGTGATTGTGGTAACTATGGTGCTGTGATGGGCTAGAAATGGGAAGGAGAAGGGGTATAGAGAGAGAACAGCACAGGGGTTCTTAACCATTTTGTTTTGTGAATCCCTCTGGCAGCCCGATGAAGCCTAGGAACTCGTTTCAAATGTAGGACATAAACTACAATGATATACATATAGAGTTCCTTCATCCAGGTGGTCATGGCAACGTACTACCCAGATGCCCTTCTAGGAAGGACATGCTGCCCTGGATTCTGGGAGTGCAATCAGCAAGTGGCCTTCAGCTGCCAGTCCTTCAATATCTGCTTTAGTTGCAGAGAGCAGCCTCACCCAAGGTCATGCCCGGAGCCCCAGTGATGGTAGAGGTGAGAGTAAAAGGCCTGGCCATCTCAGCCAATGTGGGTGATTCTGACAGTCCATTTCACATTCAGAGCAGGCTGTGGTGTTGACCGAGGCTGCTGGGGCTGCACTGAGGCTCGACTGCTCCCTCTGCCCACTCCTGCTTCTTTCCTCTCCCTTCCACAGGTGTGGATCCCAAAGGCCCTCCCTAATTAACCTCTGAACACTGAACTCTGTCTCTTCATCTGCTTCCTGGGGAATCCAAATTGCATCATGCATTAAATAAGATACAGCAGCCAATCTAATAACGACTGTAATTTTGAAGTCGTTGTGAGCATAAATTATATTTTGAGATATCTGCAACAACCGTAATATGATCTGTTTTGCTTGGTTGCCTATGTTTATAATCAAAAGAAAAGTTAAATTCCAGTTAGAGGTTAGTGAAGAGATAATTTTTCCCATCTGAGTTCTTGAACTCCCCTGAATTCTATCCACAGGTCCCCAGAGAGTCTATGGACTCTAGGTTAAGAATTCCTTATTTAGAGGAAATCTGGCTGGAAGAGAAAGAAATGGTAACTACATAGACTGGTCCAAAGGTGGAGAATGGTGAGAAGGAAGAACAGCCCACATCCATTTAACTGGTAGGATTTAGCAAATCCAATTACAGGACACCCAATTAGATATGAACTTCAGATAAACAGTGGACATTTGTTTAGTGTGTGTACCATGCAATATTCGGGTCATATTTATACTCTAGAACTCTTCATTATCTGAAATTTAAGTTTACTGGATGTCTTGTATTTTATCTGGCAACCCCACTTAAACAGCTATTTTGGCTCCTTTGCTTGTGAGGTCACATGACCTACTTAAGGCCATGAAAGAGCCCTGAGTTGGGCTTTAGTCTTTGCTCTGACAGCTGTGTGGACTTGGGCAAATCACTTGTCCTGGTCCTAGCTTCAGTTTCCTTGTCTGTCAATGGAACTTAGTACCTGCATCATAGAGAAGGTGTGAAGATGATGCAGGATAGTGCATATGTAACCGACTTCAGAAACTGTAGTGCCTAGTGTGGATGGTGGTTATTATTGCCATCTGGAAGAGAATTCTAAGCTTTTGTAAAGGGAACAGCTATTAAAAGGGAGTCCTGGAGGAGCAGTCTAGGTGTCTGAAAGTAAGTAAACCAATAAAGCAGGCCAGTTTGTTATGGGAAATTAACTAGTTTATTTATCAGGATACTGGTGAATTGGAGGTTAATTTGCTTCTAAATTCTTTTAAGTCTCCTGATCTAAGCCATCCATTGGTTTGAAGGAATTTATGGCATTTCTGCAAAATGTATGGTTGTGAAGGACACCAAAAGAAGGGGATAGGGGAATAAAACACTAAAGCAAGATGCAGAGAAGTGAGATTTGCCCTGTCTGAACTGGGTATTCATTTTTTTCCCTTATGGTTATTTACTATTGAATTTCTTTGTGGGTGGTGATGCCAATGGGCATTGCCTTTACCAGAAGAATTAGACTATATTAGACTCCACATATTTACCAGGATGAAGTGTAATAAATATTTCCAAATTATTTTTATTACAGTAGTCCCCCAAACCCTTATCCATGGGGCATGTGTTCCAAGACCCCCAGTGGATGCCTGAAACTGGATAGTTCCAAACCCTATATGTACTATGTTTTTCCTACACTAAAGGGCAGGTAACGTATATAGTGTGGATATGCTAGACAAGGGGATTATTCACATCCTGGACAGGATGGAGAGGGAGGGTGCAAGCTTTCAACATGCTACTCAAAACAACTTGCAATGTAGAACATATGAATTGTTTATTTCTGGAATTTTCCATTTAATATTTTCAGATAGTGGTTGACCGAAGTTAACTGAAACTGAGGAAAGTGAAACCACAGATAAGTGTGGACTACTGTATGTTTGCTATGTGTCGATTAGCTACGTGTTGGGCTGGTTTGTGGCCTCATGATGTGGTCATGGGCTTCTAAGCAGGCCAGAACTTTATAACCAGTGATAAAATCCTCCCAAAACACATGAACTCTTTCCCACTGGATGGCCTTTGCACTAGTGGTTCCCTTTGCTTAGCATATTCTGCTGGCTTTTTGCAGGGCTGTCTTCTCCTTGACTTTATCTCCTCCGGAGGCCATTCTTGCCTGTCTGTATAAATTAAGTTGTACTGGTATTCCCTATGACAGTATCTGGCTTATTGTTTCGTAACATTTTCAGGATCTGGAAAAACTGTTTTGCTTACTTGTTTTTGTTTGTTTTTAATTTTTATTTTCTTTTGGACTACAGTTGATTTACAATATTGTGTTAGTTTCAGGTGTACAGGAAAACAATTCAGTTATATATACACATATACATATATCTATTCTTTTTCAAGTTCTTTTCCCATTTAGGTTATTATAGAGTATTGAGCCAAGTCCCCCGTGCTATACAGTAGGTCCTTGTTGGCTATCTATTTTAAATATAGTAGTGTGTATATGTCAATCCCAAACTCCTATTTTATCCGCCCCCCCACCTTTCCCCTTTGGTAACCATAAGTTTGTTTTCTAGATCTGTGAGTTTGTTTCTGTTTTGTGTATAAGTTCATTTGTATCATTTTTTTAGATTCTGCATATAAACGATATCATATGATATTTGTCTTTCTCTGACTGACTTACTTCACTTAGTATGGTAATCTCCAGGTCCATCCATAATGGACCAGCATCCATGTTGCTGCAAATGGCATTATTTCATTCTTTTAATGGCTAAATAATATTCCATTGTATATAGGTACCACATCTTCTTTATCCATTCATATGTTGGTGGACATTTAGGTTGATCCGCGTCTTGGCTATCATAAACAGAGTTGCAATTAACACGGGTGCATGAATCCTTTTTTTAAAAAAATATTTATTTATTTGGCTGCATCGGGTCTTAGTTGCGGCATGTGGGATCTTTTGCTGTGGCGTGCAGGCTCTTCATTGAGGCACGCGGGCTTCTCCCTAGTTGTGGCGCACAGGCTCCAGGGCACGTGGGCTCAGTAGTTGTGGCATGCGGGCTCCAGGGCAAGTGGGTTCAGTAGCTGTGGTGTACTGGCTTTCTAGTTGGGGTGTGTGGGCTCTAGAGCACACAAGCTTAGTTGGCCCACTGCAGGTGGGATCTTAGTTCCCCAATCAGGGATCAAACCCCTGTCCCCTGCATTGGAAGGCGGATTCTTAACCACTGGACCACCAGGGAAGTCCCTGCATGAATCCTTTCAAACCATGGTTTTCTCCAGATATATGCCCAGTAGTGGAATTGCTGGGTCACATGGTAGCTCTAATTTTAGTTTTTTAAGGAACATCCATACTGTTCTCCATAGTAGCTGTACCAATTGATGTTCCCGCCAACAGTGTAGGAGCACTCCCTTTTCTCCACATCCTCTCCAGCACTTATTTTTTGTAGACTTTTTGATGATGGCCATTCTGACTGGTGTGAGATGATATCTCATTGTAGTTTTGATTTACAGTTCTCTAATTATAAGTGATGTTGAGCATCTTTTCATGTGCCTGTTGACCATCTGTATGTCTTCTTTGGAGAAATGTCTATTTAGGTCCTCCGCCCATTTTTTTGATTGGGTTGTTTGTTTTTTTGATATTGAGCTGCATGAACTGTTTGTAAATTTTGGAGATTAATCCCTTGTTGGTCATATTTTTTACAAATATTTTCTCCCATTCTGAGGGTTTTCTTTTAGTTTTGTTTATGGTTTCCTTTGCTGTGCAAAAGCTTTTGAGTTTATTACAGTATTTTTTGAAAAATAAATTTATTTATTTATTTATTTATTTTTGGCTGAGTTGGGTCTTTGTTGCTGCGTGTGGCTCTCTCTAGTTGCAGTAAGCAGGGGCTACTCTTCGTTGTGGTGCCTGGGCTTCTTATTGTGGTGGCTTCTCTTGTTGTGGAGCATGGGCTCTAGGCGTGCGGGCTTCAGTAGTTGTGGCTCACGGGCTCTAGAGCACAGGCTCAGTAGTTGTGGCGCACGGGCTTAGCTTCTCCGCGACATGTGGGATCTTCCCGGACCAGGGCTCGAACCCGTGTCCTCTGCATTGGCAGGCGGATTCTTAACCACTGTGCCACCACGGAAGCCCTATTACAGTATTTAATTGAATATAACATGCCATGGGTAGTATGATACACCATTGTTTTATATGCCACTAAAAAAGGGAACGGAAAGCTACAAATTAAACTGTGACATGATGCCTTAATGATAGTCCTGGGGCATGCATGAATCGTTCATAGTAGCCTCTTATTGTTTTGAGATTTATTTAATGTATTTTAAGGATTTGGCAGTTTCTCCTACTGTCAGTTGCTTTGCTTAGAGTGTGATGGACAATCCACATATATCAGTAAACATGACTTCATATATTGTGATTATCTTTCCATAAAGCAACTGTTCGTTACTTTGTAAGAAATTAGGGGATGGCGGTCATTTCTCCCATGATAAATATAAAATTTATGCCTTACCACCATCTCCATGCATTTTTGCCTGAAAATCAAAAGTTAGTCTTTTTGAAAACGTTTTAACTGGCAATTAAGCTTGACACATGTAGTCTCAATCGAAGTGATGATAACATGGGTACTTCTGATCAATCTCACAACCATGGCCTAGCCTATGGCATTTGTAAGATAGATTCTGATTTCAAAGATAGTTTAAACATGAAGAAACGTGTGCCTTAGAATTGATTAAATAAAGTATTTGTTTCCTTTACCAGGGAACTGAGTTCTTATCAGTTGTGTCTGCTACTGTGTGCCCAACACCTAGCACAATGTTGGCGTACAAAAGAAATTCAATAAATACGTGTCAAATGAATGGAGGAATTAATACTAGGTTGGCCAAAAAGTTTGTAAGATGTTAACGGGAAAAACCTGAATGAACTTTCTGGCCAACCCAATAGGATTCTGTACTTGTAGGTTTTTGTTAACTGTGGAACAAACTGAAGTCGTGTGGAAGTAAAATAGTATATAAATAGCTTCGCTATTTTTTAAAAACTTTTTCATTCTGAATTCATTTAATTGGTGATATCAATTACGAGAAGTAAAATTTTGAGTGGTAGATATAATGGTAGACTCCCGTTGATAGAATTCTCATTATCATATTATGAAGTACTTTTGTATAACACTTTTCAGTTTTCAAACACAGACATGCTATCACTGTCTGGTGATAGTGACAGGAGTAATTCTTGATCACTGAGAAATATAAATTGGAGAGTATAGGAGACAGAGTTGCATCCCTGTAAATGATGTGGCAAAGCACTCAGAATACATGGAGGGTCCTGGCTTGTTGAAGACTGGCAAGCGATAGCTTGGCTGCTATGCTTTAGAAAGTTGTAAAAGAACTAGGGCTGTGCCAGTGATGGTGGGAAATGAATTTTGAAGGAGAATACATATTTACTGATCACCTATTAGGCTAGCATGTAATCTTCACAGAAACCCTTGGATTAGATGACATTGCTTCATTTGCAAATGGGGAAACTGAGACTCAGTGACAGTAACTTGCCCATAGCTAGTGGGCACCTTCTCTAGGATTCTGAGTCTTCTCGATTCTACAGCCATTGCTTTTCCAAACACTCTATGCTAACCCAGAAAACCTGGGATTTGTGGAATGTCTAATAGGAGTTAATGAAGATTCAGGAACACTTGGGCCAGCACTGGAATTAGAATGGAGAATGTGGCCCATCATATGGAGACAAGTCAAGGCATTGAATTGGATGGACTCTATTTTATCTGAGACATTGGAAGTAGACAGATGTATTTCCAGACAACACTGAGGAGAGCTTGTGGATTTGGATACAGTAACAAAGAGAGTATTCTGGTAACATAGCCCCACCATCCCCTGCACATGCTTTTATTGTACTTCATTTGG
Source organism: Balaenoptera ricei (assembly GCF_028023285.1). NCBI lineage: Eukaryota > Metazoa > Chordata > Mammalia > Artiodactyla > Balaenopteridae > Balaenoptera > Balaenoptera ricei. Next base: position 77,543,280 of record NC_082640.1, read on the forward strand.
CTTGTTTTATTCTTTAGTTCTTTTGGCAGTAGCTAGAAGAGTTACTGCACAAGGTGTGCTTTGATATAGGACTGGACACAAATGCCCTGGGCTGTTGTGAATGAAGGAGCACTGGCTACAACTTGCACTAAAAGAGAGGAAAGGAAGATGCATAGAAGAATGGTGAGAAAAAGCAGCAAGAGCAAAGGGTGAAAAATCCCATGGTTTTTTCACCAAGGTCAGGACATGTTGATTGGTTCTTCACACATGGGGCCAGAGAGGGTGCAAGAAAGAATGGGAGAAAAAGGCATCTAAGGAGCTGGACTAATGAGACCTTCATCAGAAACAACTTAAAGACTTCCCTTCAGCCCTCAGCATTGCATTTGGGAATGAATACAGCTTTGTTCCAGAGCAAAGCTGATGCACTCAAACTTTCCCATATTAACAAATTCCTTAATAAAGAGGGTGGGGATGGGCCTATAGGAAAGGCACAGAGCTAGGAAAAACATTTTATATTTCACCAAAGTGTGAGTGTTCAGGATCTCCTCACCCCCAAAATGACCACAGCACTATAGGAAAGCTGAGACCTATGTTCAGGTCACTTGTCATGAAAGGAACTGGGCTAGACTAATTGCTTAGGGGATGATTGGCTTAATTTTTGGCAATGCCTGGTAGAGTCTGGATTTTAAAGTTACTGGCAAATTGCCCTTTCTGCATTCTAGAATTGCAGAGGCTGAAATCTGTCCCAGTGACCAGTCTCTATTTTAGGAGGGACTACTGTAGTGAACTCATTTGTTTATCCAAGTAAGGTAAGAACTCATACTTTTTTTGGGGGGGGGAGGGTAGCGCCCTGATTAAAAGAAGTAATTTGAACATAGATGTGTCACACAACCTGCAGGAAGGTGAAGGATTACATTCCAAGAACAGGGATGATCCCATTTGTATGTTTACTAATAAGCTAAGTCAGGTCACTTTGGCTTATACTGGTTTCTTTTTCTTTTTTAAAGAGAGAGAAAAAAGAACACGTCTCTTTTGGTTAGACATCTGAGTGAATAAGAGAAAGAAAGAAAGAATTTCAGACGGCCTTGCCATTGTAAAAACCAATTTCATTTCTTGTCAGTACATGTAAACGTGCTGATGTTTGCCTGGTTGCCCCTGTGCACCTGTAGCGTCTTCCCTGGGCAGGGTTGGGGGGTGGAAAAAGCCAACAGGGCTTGGGAGTCAGGGAACAGAGCCAGATTTGATCAGAGCACAGTTGGAGCCTGTGCTTCCAGGGAGAACACTAGTGCTTTATTGGTGGGGCCTCTTGGCAGTGGGTATCATCTGGAGAAAGAAAATATTGCCGCCAGCCCACAAGGGCTTCTCAGAAGCTGGGGGTCTGGATTTGGACTTGTGGACAGAACTGACTGGGAATGGAGGGGGAATGGGCACGGGTGCCTGGGCTCCCCTTGCTGTGCCTTCTCCTCAGTCCCTACCCTGCTCAAGGGACCAGCCCCTCAGCCATGGCTATCACTGGAACAGCTGGCTGAGTGTCTCCTGTGGAAGTGTGCCCTTTCAGTCCTTTCAGGACTGAAAGTTTCAAGTTTGGCAAGAGAACTGATGCCAAAGCAGGCTGGGCGTGCCTTCTATTTCTGGGCTTGAGCAGAGTTGTGGTTTTAAAGATCTATGAAGGCAGCAAAACAACGCCCTTGTCCCCAACGATCAGGCAGTATAGTCTTCTCCTTCCTGGATGGTCTCTCCTCTCCTGGGCTAAAGAGAGCCTAGTTGTAAGGCATAGGTGCTGGGGGGGAGGAGTCCCTTACAGGTGTTTGTGTGAGACTGGAGCAGAGCAGACAGGTGGTACAGAGCGGTCCAAACACAGCCTAGGCAGGGTACACCCCATGAGGGCAGGGTCGAGGGAGACAGATTGAGGCCCAGGCTGCTGCCTTGGCCTCTAAGGAAGTCCCTCCAGGTTGGCTGGGTAAGGAGGAGACTCGAAGCAGTTGGATTCCTCTCTCAGAGGCACAAGAGGGCCGGCCAAAGGGGGAACCATCTCCTGTGAGTAGGGAGCTCAGGAGGCCGCGTGTGCTGGCTCTGCAGACCTGACCTGCACCTGTAGCCCTGAGAAAGCAATCTGAAGTCCCAGGAATGGAAGAAGATAGTCAGTGGTGGAGGTGATGATTTTGGCCTTGGAATGTTGGTTTGAGAGAGAACTGGCTTTAGAAATGGACATTTAAAATGCAACTTGAGGGACTTCCCTGGTGGTGCAGTGATTAAGAATCCGCCTGCCAATGCAGGGGACACGGGTTTGATCCCTGGTCCAGGAAGATCCCACATGCCTCAGAGCAACTAAGCCTGTGCGCCACAACTACTGAGCCTGTGCTCTAGAGCCCGCGTGCCACAACTACTGAGCCCGCGTGCTGCAACCACTGAAGCCCATGCACCTAGAGCCCATGCTCCGCAACAAGAGAAGCCACCGCAATGAGAAGCGCACGCACTGCAATGAAGAGTAGCCCCCGCTCGCCACAACTAGAGAAAGCCCGTGTGCAGCAGCAAAGACCTAACGCAGCCAAAAATAAATAAATAAATAAAATTCAACTTGAACTTGTTCCAAGGAGGGTGACCTAAGAGTGAAGGGACAGGAAACCATGTCCCCTGAGGACCGTTGAAGGGATATTTAGCCAAAGAAGAAGTCTGTGGTAGGGCAGGGTGCAGCATGAAGGAAAAAGATCTCGGTACAATAAAGGGAGGCACATTCTCACAGCAGCTGATTAGATCATCGGAACAGCATATCTTTATACCCATGAAATGTTCCCTACCCACTGGGTTGACTGTCCAACAACGATAACTATTGAGCACTTACTGTGTGCTGAGCCTTGTTCTAAACACTTTTGTGTATTAGATCATTTAATCCTCACAACAACCCTATGAAGTACATTTACCTCTTATTATTCCATCTTTAAAGGTGAGGACACAGAGGCTCAGAGATTATATAACTTGCCTGAGGCCACGTGGCTTGTGAGTGGCGGGGCTGGGACCACATGTAGCAGATGCTCTGGTCAGTACGTGGGCCTGAGTCTGCTCCCACCAGCCCCACCTCTGGCCTAGCTCCTAGATAGTTTTACAGTAGCGTCCTTACCCCTTTGGTCCCTGCCTATTCAGGGACTGTTGGCCTCTTCCAGTGCTGTCACATCAAGTTTCAGATGCCCCCCCAAAAGTGGGGACCTCTGATGCCCAGTGTCCAAGGAATTTTCATTCTCTTTGCCTCAGTGGTTACCCCAGTTTCTTTGTGACTCAGCTTTTGAAGCCTGATATGACTGAAAATATTTGACCATGTGAGTTCTATTCTTTCTATGGCTGTAGTGCTTGGTGTTCCCAATGCCACTTAAGAACCAGGAGATTACTTCTTTGTCACCAGAAGCTCAAAAGTCCTTATAAAACAGAGTACAGCTTGCCCCATTCTCCTGGTGTTGAGATAATGGGGCCATTTGGATTTCTGTGCACTGGGTAGTACTTAGAGATCTGTTACTCTTGGTGCACTTCTTTCTGGTGAAAAGAACACTGGTGTTTTGATGGTGGCATGTTATTTGAGTCTTGTTTCTGACAATAATGGTAGAAATGTCCTTTCTTTTGACACATTTGAGATTGCCAGGAGAAGGAAAAAAAGAGAAAAAGAAATCCAAATTTGTCCTTAACAATCAAAAATCTAGAAAAATCTAGAAAAAGAGTTGTTGAAAGTGTCGAGAAGACCAGGCTGATCGAGGGCTTCAGGCTGAGGGACAGAACAGTGCAATCCTCAGACTGTGCTCTGATTTGCCTCAGCCTGTTGAATGCTGTCCTGACCACCTGAAAGCCCCTACTCTGTGTTGGAGTGTTGCCCTCCAGAGATAGAACTGGATAAAACAGGAATTTCTCTGTAGCTTTGGCTTGAAAAATTGCCTGCTTGAGACTCAGAAGCCATCTCTTTTCTGAAAGCTCTAAAGGTGGCCACAAGGTATAAAAAAGAAAATGTAGAAGGGGCAGCTGTCCTCACTTCTGCCGCGGGGTTCCTGACAATGGCACATTTATTCTCCTCTGCTCTGAGAGGTTAGCACCCCAGATGGGGCAGGAATAACCCAGCTATAATGGACATGTTTATGCTGCAGGGCTGGGGTTTCAGTGGAGTCAGGACAGAGCTCGTTTATTCCACTTAGGATGCCATATGGCCCTGCACTCGAACCTGGTCTGTCAGAATAAGGCTTCAAACTGGGGTATGGAGTTCTACAATAAATAGGGTTTTCTTAGCACTTCTTTTCTTCTGTCCATGTGGAAATTATGTCCTGTTAGCTCTTGAAACAGATCATGGGCTTGGGAGTGCTGCTCTCTGGTTTTCCTATGAAAATGCCCACCTGAGGAAACAGGACTAAGGAGCATGTGCATGCGTGTGTGAGTGTGCGTGTGTGTAGTGTCTGTCCTGGGTGCTCAGTGCTGGGGGTCCCAGTGCCTGGAGAGTCACAGGCTGAGGAGACCCCCTCTCCATGACTTCTGCACTGCTCTCTCTGCTCAGGTGACTTGCTCTCAGATGCTTGCTCTGTGCTTGCTTGGTCCCTGGCAGGTGTGGAGCCTCACAGAGACAGGTGTCAACAGTAACACACATGCATTCTGCTCTTGGTGGGCACCCAGGGGCTGAGCACTGCTCCTCGTCCTGCTCTGGAATGAGCAGGTGAACTGGCAGCCTGACTTGCTGGTGACAAGACCCTCGTGGGTGTTGCTTATTTGAAGGGCAGGTAGAGTGATGATAGGTGCCAGGACGGATGCAAGGCTGTGCCCATGCAAACTGAGCCCTCGCCTCCGGGGGTCCTGACCAAGACGCCTTTGTGTCCCCATGTCCCAGTCACCCCAGGGCCCGTGCTGCTCCTAAAGTCAAATCATAAACCACTCTCGACGATTCCTGCTAGTCTCCAACCTTGGTCTCAGCCCTCCTTCTCCAGCCTCTGTACTGACAGCAGGCAAATTCAGTGACAGATCCTGACAAGGATTTAAGGAACACACTCAGTTCTCTTAGGAAAAAAATAAAATCTCGATTCTACCACTTAATAGGCCCTGTGACTCTGGGCAAATTAGTTAACTTTTCTGAGCCTCAGTTCCTTCATTTTTATTACAGGACTAGCAATATTGTCCTCATTTAATTGTGAGGATTAAAAGAGATGATCTATATATAGTAATAGGTAATTAATGGTACGAGCCTCATAGAGTTGTTATAAAGATACTAGTTAATGTTTTCAACGTGCCTATGTAAATTATTTATGTTTATATACCATCTTCAAAGCTGCCTGGCACATATGATGGAAGTGTTTGTTTAAGAAAGAAGAAAGGCCAAGAGAAGTGTCTCAGCACCTCAGGGGTCATTAAATGCTTGCTGAAGGATTAGGGAAGGTCTCCAGGCTGAGAGTTTCTCGGGGTGGAGGTAACCACGTCTTGTTTATCTTTATGCCCCCAAAGCCCAGTATGATTGTCTGGCATATGGGCACACTTCAAGAGTTGCTTATTGAATACATAAGTGAATGAATATGCCCTACTCATTTTATACCTTCTTTTTGGCATTGAAAGTCTTCGTTTAAGAAAACTTCTGATTTTGGAGCATTACACCCTGATGCCCATACATTAGTCACTTGAACTAACTATATTGACATTTGTGACCCCAAAGCAAAAGTGATGGCAAACTAAATTATAATGTTTTTGCAAAAACGGAAGAAATTTACACAGGATTGAGCACAAAATGTACAAAAACCAAGAGAAGGAGGTGAGTAATGATGCTCTACAAACATTTCTTTCTTTGAATGTAATATATACTTAGCACTTACTAAGTGCCAGGTAGTGCTCAGGATATGTAGATGATTAAGTCACAAGCCTGTTGTCCAGGTGCATACTGTCTGGTGGGGAGGGCGGGTCCTGCGCATAAAGAGCAGTGTAGGAGTGCAGAGACACTGCAGGAGAGGTGCAGACAGTGCTGTGGGATTTTAGAGGAGGGAGAGGGTCAGTGGGTTCCTGAATGGGGGTGGGGCATCAGAGGAACAGCAGAGAAAGAGAGGAGAAGAAGATGTCCCAGCGTGTCAGCCCCTTCTCACCGCATCCCAGGGGCTGTAGTGTCACTAAGACCCAAGTAAGGTTCCAACTCACCAGCCTTGCCCTTCAGTTACTTAGCCAGGCCTTAGGTCCAGCCTCGAGCATCTTCAGCTACTGCCTCTCAGCCCACACATCTCAAGGATCCCATTAAATTCTGGCCTACCCAGGAGTGTGGCTGAGCTGGGATTTTTCTCCCACCCTCTAACACCAAGTTACATGACAGATATCTAGTAATTCTTTCCATCCTCTGGTTTTCCTACCTAAATTCAGGCTGCAGAAAATTCCTGAAGGCTAGAGAGCCAGAGGCTCTAAGATTGCACCATCGTCTGTTCTCAGAATCACAGTGTTAGAACCAGATGACTGAGTTAGGTTAAGAAAGAAATTTGGGGCTTGCTTATTCTAAAAAATCTAATTTTCTCATGAGGAAATTGGCTTCTGCAAAGAGTTTAAAAAATGGTATTGTAAGAACTGGTAAATATATTCAGGACAATTTAATGTACCCTTCCTTCTTATGATTAGACCCAATCTGATATCATATCACAGTGCAACCAGCACTGATGGAAGTTCCTGTAAAAGCTAAAGCTATTTAAGTTCCCTTTTTCCTCCTTCTCCACCGCTGTCACCAACTATGATTTCTTTGTTCACTGACACAGATGTTAAAAATAAATTGAAAATGTTTCTAAATTCTTTGTCATTTTGGGAGCAGATCTGTCATCACCAAAAAAACACTGGAGTGAAGAATTGGAAAGAAAAACAAACCTTAAGGCATAAAAAGTAGTTAAGAGTGCCTTCCAGGTAATGATTGTGTTGGGACAGGGTGGGTGTATTTGAATATACATATGCTGAGCTGCCTCAAGTCTTTTCCAGAAAGTCTAGGTATGAAGACTAATAAGGAAGCTACTGCAGTGATCCAGAGGGAGATGGTAAAGGCCTTGATGAGGTATGTGGCTGTAGAGATGTAGAAGAGGAAGGTCTACAAGAGATATTTTGAGGTGGAATCAACAGGAGTCAGAGGCTTACTAAACGAGGGGGTGAAGGATGGAAAAAGACAGAAGGACTTGAGCAGCATATTTGATAAGGTTTCTCAATATCCTTGTGGGAAGATGGGTGAACTAAGGACTGGCTGCAAGGACGGTTAGGTTGATGGATAACTAACTGGACAAATGTACCCATAGTACCAATGTATGGACTGATGTGTCCTTGAAGGGAGGGCTCCTGCACTTTGACCCAGGGTTCAGTCTTTGCCTTTGTCTTAGCAATTTTGTCATTGATTTGGATAATAATATAGAGTCTAAGTTCATCAAATTTCTGATGTCAAGAAGCTAGATGTGATACCAGAAACAAAATCTAAGTAATACAAAAAGGAAGGTGGTGGGGGGGTAGAGGGGGGAGGAGAGAGAGAGAGAGAGAGACACTGAAAAGAGAAAATTTAACAGGGTTGCACTTGGATCCTAAACCCAAGTACTCCAGGAAAAGACAGTCAGTTGTGTGGAAGCAGCACATGTGAAAAGATCCATGTCTTTATTTAATTCTAATTTTCATTTTCAACAGGAGTAAATACTGTAAAGTGTCTCCTCTCAGCCCTCATGTGATTGTAGACTGCATTGTTAGAAGCATGAGTTTTGGGAAAGGGAGGTGACAGTGCTGTTCAATTCTGTGCTGGTTAAGTGACAATGGAGCATTGCACTTGGTCTCAGAGCACATGGAGCCGCTGGGGCGTGTTCAGAGGAGAGCCAGCACAGCGGTGAAGGGGCTAGAGGTGGCCCCCTCCGATCCCAGCATCATCAACACCACCATCTGTTAGTGCTTACAGCTCCCTCACTCATCACCACACCCGATGAAGTAGGCACTAGCATCCCCACTTTACACAGGAGGAAACTGAGGCTCAGGGGGGTAATGCTGCTTGTCCCTCGTTCTACAATTTGCATGAGGGAGGACTGATACCCGAAACCCATGCCCTTTTTACTCCTCACTGCTTCCCAGACCTCACCATCTGAGGGACTGTTGGGAGATCTGGGGATCCCTAAGTTTTGGTCGGCCCCTTACTCTGTCCCTGAGGTCCGATCACTTGGTTTCTGCTATACTTTCCTTTCTCTGCTCCAGCTGTATCCTACTTCTGCATCTCTTGTGCCAAATCAGACCTCCCTGATGGATGACTCTGACCTCCACCTCAGTTCGTAAAGTCTGCTGCCTAGAAGACCTTTGGCCGAATACTCTCTATCACTTAACTTTCTCCCCCCAGGACAAAGTTGGCCTGGACCACTTCTGTTACCCATCCTCGCTTTGGGCCATGGCTATGCAGTTATGACAATCCAATCTGTACAACAGGAAGACTGCTTTGGGGCTGGGGTGGCTTCTGGGCTGGGCAGCCCAGGCTGGGGCCTAGAATAAGGTTCCAGAAGCTCCCTGGAGACACACAGAGGACCAGGTCTCAGGCAGTCGAGAGCCTGGAGCAGAAGAGCAGGCCTGCCCAGTAGATCCACAGGGTTTGGTGGCTGGTTGGACATTGGGACTGAAGGAGAAGTGGGAGTCAATGACAAGTCCTAGTTTGGGGCTTGGGAGACTGGGCAAATGATAAGAGAACCAAGAAGTGTAACCCAGGGGTGTGATGGGTCCTGCATGTGAGTCTTTATTTTTGAGCCAACACAACAGGAAGGTAGACTCAACCCCTCTGGACCCTACCCCCAAATAATCAGCTGGTCCTAAGATCATTATTTAGTGACAGGAAACTTAGTGCAGAACTCACAGGGGTGATGAAGAAAGAATTTATATAGCTGCCACTCAGAAGACTGCCTTCATCAGGATTGACGTGTGTGTTTTAAGGCAGTTTGGACTCTCCGAGGCTGCCCCCAGCTCCATCCCTCTCCCTCCTTCTCCACACATTCAGGAGGATGGAGGAATCCTGTCTGTCCTGAAATGTGCATTCTCACGCTCCTGTTGCTCGGCAAAGCAAGGTGGTAAACAGGCCCACCCTCCTGGGAAGATGCTGCTCTTGTAACTCAGCCATGCACTCGGGGGCTCACTCACCCCATCCCTGTAACAACTTATTAAGGTTTCTCTCCCACCCAAGCACAGCACTCCCTTTGAGGGTAGCGTAGTATATACCATCTCGGTATAGAAGCTAAAGTGAGTTTGGGTGGAAAAATCTCACAGTTGCTACTGGGCAGAGCTACCACTTGAACCTGGGATTTGATTCCAAGTCCAGTGCTCCTTCCACAGCATCAGGTATGGTGTGGCCTCCGGGTCACCAGAGGGGTGGGGCTAAGCATCAAGTAGGAAGCTGGGTCAGATCAGTCTTTCTTAACCTTCTTTGCTATTATTCCTTAATGTCTTTTTGGACATTTTTTCTTACTGCCCACCGTGAAATTTTAATGCCATGGATATGCTGTAGATCTATTGATATGCTGCACGTATATCTGCTTTACTATAAAAAGTGTAAGATTTTGTCTCCTCCAAGAACCACTTTTCACTTCCTTAGGGGCAATGTTCTCCCTGTTGAAAATGCATGGATTCAAAGTGGTTCTTATGTGTAATCCTCCAAGCAGGGGCAGCAGCAGTACCTGGGAACTTGTGGGAAATGCACATTTTTGGTCCTAACTGGGACCTATTGAACCAGACACTCTGGGGCTGAGTCCAGCCTCCAGGGCGTTCTCCTGCATGCTGGAGTTTGAGAACCACTGGACTAGCTGATAGAGGACACCACTGATTCTTTTCGGCTTGATGACAGAAGAATTACTAAAGCCTGCCTGAGGGAAGCACACATCCTCCCTGGTTTGTTATACACTGATTCCTGATTAATTGTGATCTTAGGATCCATTCTTTTCAATCCTCCAATCCTTATTAAGCAGGTATTATGTGTAAGGCATGCAGGTCTCTGGAGATCACTGTGGGCGGGAAAGAGGTTCTACGGGGCCTGAATGGTAGGTACCATTTGGGGGGCCTCTTTAAGAAAAGGAATGCAAAGTCATGAATCATGATTAGGTCGGCTTTGGAAGGGCCTTGAGCAAGTGTGGGGTCTTGAAACCTAAGCTCCATGGGCTCCATGGCAAGTCCGCCCATGGGGGCTGAGCACAGTGGAGGACCCACCAGGTGGTGATAGCACTACAGGGGGTGGCAGATGGAAGTCTGGCAGCCAGGCAGGTCTGAGCTACCGCTAGCCAGGGGCGTGAATGGGCGGAGTGTGCTGAGCACCTTTGATGGAGGCCCGTGTGCAGTTGGGGCATCAGGTGGGGAGAGCGTTGTCCTGATGGTGCAGCCTGGGAAAAGCTGCCTGTGGGAGGTGTTATGTGGGTTTTGGAAGAGGTGTGTCCATGGCAAAGAAGTGGGGAGTCCTAGAGGGAGGGAGACAGGACCATATGAGGGCTTTTCATCTGATGGTTTCAAGGTATTTTCTGGGTTGCTCACCATACCTTGATGAGAACACAGAGAAGCACTCTTCTCCCCTGGTGGACTGTGGAGCTTTATTTGCCACATAGGGCAGGAGCTGCATTTTCCAAGGTGTCTGGGCTCAGAGACCCCTTCTCCTTGCCCAACAGTCACAGGCTGACTTCCCAGCTCTTCCCCACGATCCTGAGAATTAGTGGCTGCTGACAGATTGTCCCACTGCAGTGGGTGGGTTGGGGGGAGTAGTGTGTCACCTGCCAGCTCTGACAGGGGAGCCATTGGTCATTTGTTTGGGGGGCTGAAGAATAACTGCACTTGGATATTTGGATTTACAGCCCACTGGCCAGCCCTCCTCTGAGGCTTGGCTGCCTTGGAATGAGAGCTGTCTGTTATATCTTCCTCAGTGGCATCTGTAACTACTGCAATTTTCCCAGTGGACACCTCTAAGGAACCAGTTATTTTTATAAAGGGCAGTGCATTTGTACCTTACTGGCACTATCACATCCATCAATCAGGACTTTTTTTCATAGGGGGAAAATTTCTGCAGCAGGAGTTTGTTCTCTCTTTAATTTACTTTGTTAGTATTAGCCTAAATTATGCTGAAGCATAATTAAGAAGGTCTTCAGAGTTAGTATTCTCTCTGGAAAGATATGCAAAAATTGATTTCAAATGGTCAATAGTCTTCTATTTTATGAATAGAGGTCTTGATTTATAGAGTTTGGCTTTCTCATCCACCAGGAAGGCCTGATATCTTTTTCTGCAATTCTTTCTCTTCCTTCCTTTCTCCCTCTCTCCCTCCCTGTCCTTTCCCCCGTCTCTCATTCAGTGAGCCTTTACTCCACACCAAGTACTTTGTTGGGTGCTGGAACCAAAGATGACTAAGACAAGATGTCCAACAGTAGATGACTATGTGTAAATAAACAGGAGTAAAGAGCCTTATGCGGAATTGCTGAGTCCCGCAGAGTGGGATTCTCAGTCTCAGAACTTTTGACACCTGGGGCCAGATAGGTCTTTGTCGGGGGGACTGCGTTGTACACTGCAGGATGTTGAGCAGCATCTCTGGCCTCTCCTCACTAGATGCCAGTAGCATCCTCTTCCCCAGCTGTGAATGTCCCCAGACACTGCCAAATGTCCTGGGGTGCAAAGTCACCCCAGTTGAGAACCACCGCCCTAGCCTGAACTCTTGACAGGACACAGCTCGTGCCCTGGCTCCGCCGCAGGGAGCTGTGTGATCAGAAGCCACTCACCTAATCTCTCCAGGCTTCCTTTTCTTATTTGTAACATGAGGGTTGGGAAAACATTCCTTCTAAATCCTCTGGGTCTATGAAAGACTTGGATTTGTCTGTTATCACATATTAGGTCATACGTTCTGGAAAGGAACAGATAGAGTTTATGCTTCACCATACGCTTCAAGTGTCCGGGATAGAAGCCTGTGATCAATCAGCAAATATGCATAGATGCTGACTGTGTGTAGAAGAAATAGGGCCTGTGATCAAGAAGTTCAGATTCTTTGTGGAGGAAGAAGTCAGTCTTAAGAGAGCCCACCCTGGTCCCAGATGGCCTGTGTTTGAATCCTGGCTTTGCCTTACACAGGTTGGGTGACTTTAAATAGGCTGCTTACCTTTGCTGAACCTCAGTTCCTCATCTGTAAAATGGAGCTGATGATAGCTACAACCTCAGGACTGTTGTGAAGTTCAATGTGGTAGAACAGTGCCTGGCACATAGTGAGTGCTCAGTAAGGGTCAGCTATCGTGGTTGTGAAAACGAGGCTGGATTACCAGCTCAAAGCCGTAATGGGTCCATGCCCAGTGCGTGACACACACACGTGAGTCCTGCCAGTGTTCAAAAGGAAAGAAAAACCCACAGGGAGAGAAATGGAACTATGAGGAATACCTTGGAAGGTTGCATGTCCTTTGTTTCTAGTGGGGTGCTATAGGGCAGGTGAGGGAGGGGGCTGTTGGAGAAGGCTCAGAAATGCTCAGTGAATGCCTGGTAGAATCATCGTCTTTGATAAGCAGACCTAAATCTCTCAGAGCAGGGAAGTGACCTGCCCAAGGCCACACCTGGGCCAGGATCAGAGCCAGGATTGGCACTCCAGTTTCTTGACACCTATCCAGTGCTCTGACCAGCACTGTGCAGGTTCTAGAAAGAGGCATTTCCTAGCGAGAAAGTTCTCAGTGTCCTAAATGCCCAGAGTTAAGCCAGATCTTGTCTTGAAAGCCCTTGTGACAGGGCAAGGGGTCGGGGAGGGGAGGACAGGTGGGTATCAGTTGGGATTGTGGACATCAGAGCTGGGTGAGTTGGAGCCTGCAATATTCAGAGAGGGCTGGGCTGATGCTTACTTTCATACTGTTTATTAAATAGGAAAGCCAGGGTTGCTAAGAAATTGGGAGGACATTTAAATGAAGAGCAGAGATCATTTCCAAGCAAGAACCAGCAAGAACCTCAGGCTCCTTATTTGCATTCAGGTGAGAGACTAATTATAAATCAGCTCTAACAGATCATTAAAGAGGTCCCGTGCAAGCTGTATTTTGCAACACTTCACTATCTGGCCTTGGGTATTGGCAATCTGAAATACACACTGGCACTGCTTTATACAGGTGGGTCGGGCCTGCGAGCGCAGCAGAGAAGGAGTTCCCAGCACTCTGTGCCACTGCTACTGCTAATAGCAATCAAAATAATGTTGCCTTCTATTTGTGCAACTCTTTGTTCAATGTGCCTTTCTAGACATTGTTGATCCCTGACAACTCTATTACCCTCATCTTATGGAAGTGCAGACTGAGGCTGAGTGGGCACACCTGCTCAAGGGCTGCAACGTGGATTCCTCCAACTGTGGACTTTACTATGCTCGGTGCCCTCCTGGGGCAGCCAGCCTCTGAGATGGCCCCAAAGGTCCCTGCCTCCTGGTATTCACACCTTTGTGTGGCCCCCTCCCACATGGTACCAGGGTTCGTCTGTGTGACCAGGAACATAGAGCAGATGTGTTGGTGTGTCATGCTGGGATTAGACTGTAGAGGACCAAGCCTTCTGTCTTGAATTCTCTCTCCCTCTCTGTGATCTGTGACTTTGGGGGAAGCCCCCCTGCTGTGTCAGGAGCAGCCAGCCCTGTGGGAGGGCCCCATGGCAAGGAGCTGAAACCTCTGCTCAACAGCCAGTGAGGAACTGAGGCATGCCAATAACTCCCTGAATGAGCTTGTTGGTGGTTTTCGAGCTCCAGTGGAGCTTTGAGGTGCCTGCAGCCTTTGCTGACTTGCAACTTCATAGAAGACCCCAAGTCTGAACCACCCAACTAAGCTGTTCCCAGGTGTTTGATTCATAGTAACTGTGAGATTGTAGAATACTTGTTTTAAGCTGCTAGGCTTGGAGGTGATTTGTTACATGGCAGTGGGTAACTTTTACACCCTCTGTACTAGAAGGTAAGATGACCTCTGCCAGAGCCCCTCCCCTCAAATCTGAAAACCTCTTCCACCCTGGGTTGTTCCTGTGAACAGCATTCCACCATAGGTGACAAACATCCCTTCGGTTAACCGTGACCATCTTCACAGACCTCTGATACGGAAAATATCCCTGGGAGATGAAGTCTCTTCTTAAGGGGCATCCTTTTTAAAAATGTTTTATTTTTATAGGAAGCCATTTACGTGTGGCCCTATATTTTTTTCAAATTGAGAACCCTAGGACCTAATGTATGTGTGTTGAGCAAGACTCAAATATGGGTTCAGTGTGTACGGAGACTTTATTGCTTCTCTGTTTTCCTTAGTTCCCCATGATGCCCCAATTGTGTGACATAATTCCAGTGGAAATAAAGTTGAGCAGTTCAAGATAATATGCTGGATCCTCCTATACCAGATGCTAGTCCAAGTGAGCAGACAGCAGGGAGGCTATGGTGGAATGTCTGGGGGAAAGCAGGTGGCAGAGGGGACCACTTGACTTGCTGGTCACCTGAGCTTCCTAATCCCATGAAGTCAGTTTTCCTAAAAAATCTCTGATGAGGCTGGGGGATGCTTTGGGTCTGATGAAGGTGCAGGACATCAGTGAGAGGGCTGGAGATGGGAAACATCCTCAGCATGAGTTTATTTATTAAATCAGTTTTCTTTATGACAGCATGAAACTTCTGGATGATGGGGAGAATGAAAACACATGAGAAATGAGAGGCACATGGGAGAAAAATAAACTTTGATGTGATGGTGCAGGTCTGCTCAGGGCCTTAGCTAGCTCTCTGGAGGAAAAGGCCTCATTCATAAGTCTGACTAAGACATCTGATGGTGGATTTTGATCCTGTCCAAAAAGGATATTTGCGTTTAAGGAAGGGATGAAGCTTTAAAACACAGGAACACAAATAGGGGAATTTCAGGCACCAAGTGAAGGTGGAGTGGAGTGACATTTGTGCAGAAGAGCGAATTTCTCAGGCCCTTAGATTTGGTCTGTAGAACTCTGCCACCAGCAGGACCAGTTTGCAGGTTTGGGTGCCCACATGTATGGAGTTCCATCTGTCTGAGTGGGAATTTGGACTCTTATGGACTGTGTGGTCTTGGGCAAGTAGTATAGCCTCTCCGGATTGTCCTTATCTCTAAAATGGGATGGAACAATATTTCCTACCTCATAGGTTTGTGGGGGGTTTAGGCTAAGATAATGCTTAGCAGAGACTTGCCATATGGTAAGAATAAATGTCAGCTATTACAACTGCATTATATGTTTATATTATAGCTGAATATATTACAGTGACACTAATTCCAGTAATATTAGTTAATTATAGTAATATTAATATAGTACAGCTATATAATAATAATGCCTATAACATCTCCATGACCATGAGCAGAGAGTAAGTTTAAATTTCATCTGCTTTCCCAACCCTCCCACCCTGCCCTTTACAAAGAGCAGAGCAGACAGACTTGAGGATCTGGCAGGAACTGAGGGCCAAGTGGGCCCCAGGCCAGGCCATGTGGGTGAGGGTAGCTGTGCTTCCAGGTAGAAGGTTGGGGGGCCTCTGCTGCCAGATTTGGGTGGTACCTCTGAACTTGGCAGGCACAGTCCCTCTCTGGGGCTGGGAAGGTTGAACAATGGGTGCTCTGTTGCTTGCTGGGACCTTGTCAAGGTATCCAACTCTGTCAGAAAAGCAGCTGTGGAAAGTGGGCTCCAGACCCCAGGTCATGTGTGAAAGTGTGGGCGGACGAGAGCCCCAGTCTCCACTAGCTCTCACTGCGATAAATAGTCCTGTGGTGCCCCAGCTCTCTGGTGAGGACAGTTTGTGGTCAGTCCCAGGACGAGGGGGAGGGACAGCGCTGTATGTACCTGGTCAGGCAATGGCCAGTTCCCACTAAAACCTGGCTCTCTGATTCTGGTCCCTGAAGTTGTGCCACGCACTGAATGATGGGGCAGAGGGGGCAGTACTATGGAGTCATTGCTGCCTGATGGCTGGTTGCAAAACTGTAATCAGTATTTAGCAGAGATATTCCTTAGGAATTCATCAGGAATTTGCTGTCTGGTGTATGGGGGTGGGGTTGAGAGGGACAGATTAAACTGACTCCGGCACCTCTTACGTTCCAGGTAGTCTGCCGGGCACTCCACATTCATTTTGTCTCTTAAACCTCACAACCAAGGTAATGGTATAATTATTCCCATTTTACAGGCCAGGAAACAGAGGGTCAGAATAGTTCAGTGACTTGCCTAAGACGACGCAGCTAGTAAGAAGTAGAGTCGGGATTAGAACCTGTGGCTATTTGGCTCAAACTCCCAGGCTCCGACCACTTTATGGCATTGCCTTGCTGCATTAAGCCACTATTATTTCTCTTGTGTTTGGGGGCCACTAGCATCTCTTGAAACGCTAGCTGCTGAGCTTCCACCTCTGGGGTTTTCTTGGGCCATCAGGGCAGGGTTGTGCAGATAGGATGTCTGTTCTCCTGAGGCCACAGCTGTCAGGAGCTAAGGATTGGGCAGCTCTCTCTTTAGACAGGGCTCCCTTTACCTGTTCTTAAAGGACATTTTTGTTCTTTAACCTCTAGATTTTAGGGGATAAGTTTGAGAATGACTTTGAGGCCACAGTGTAGAAATCCAATCCCCTGTGAACTCCATTCCTTCCTGGCTATTCCATGGGATCATTCTTTGCTTGGCAGGTGAGCTGCGGTCGGGCTTCCACCTGGGTGTAATTATAATCCTCTACACCTCCCGGCTCCCAGCTCTCAGAGACCTGAAGTTTTTGCACGTGCTTCTCCCCTCCTTAATAACTAGTTGGCAGCCATTCATCAGAGCCGGAAGCGACCAGTGGATGCCTCTCCTCAATGCCTTCCTCTCCCCGTTGCTTTGGAGACAAATCAGGGCTCCACCCACTCCTGGCCCTGGGTTCAGAGAGCTGGAGGTTATGATGGGAGAAGATATTTCTCCATATTTCATTGTCGTGCTTTAATTTATATTCATCTGGAGAGTGGCAGATTAGAGGTTGTGAAACAATCAGGGAAAAACAGCTTCTCAGAATATAAGTGTTGCTAGTGTGATGGACCAGATTTGCAAAGAGGGCGTCTTGCATTTTCTCCTGAGGTGAGAAGACAACAGGGTAATTATTCCAGTGAATGGTGCTGGCTCTTAGAGGAGAAGCAGCGCCAAATATTCGTGATGCCTATCCACCCACTCAGCAACAAAGGGGCATTTGAGAGCCCTGTAAATAATATTTCCAGATTAGTCAGAGGGGATACGTTGTTTCAGAAAATGAACAGCATCAACATTCTTTCTTTCTTTCCTGGCAGAAACGCTAGTGGTCTTCGTGCATGTGACCTGGGCATTTGGGGCACCAGGCTAGACAAAGTTGTGAAGTGGGCTGAGCGTCGCTGGTGCTGGCGCGCATCTCCTACAGACCTCTCTACCCTGGCAGCTGTTCTGTGTGTTACCCTGGGCCTGCCACCCTCCCAACCCCACCCATGCTTAAGTCCTGACCCCATCACTCACGTGGGCTTTCAGCAAGTTTCCTAAACTCTCTGAGGATCAGTTTCCCAGTTTTTAAAATGTATTAAGTAGTAAGCCCTGTCTTGCGTATTGGTGTGGGGTTAAAAAAAGAATTAAGTATTGCAAAGGGCCTGGGACATGGCAAGGTCCCAATGCATGTAACTTTTCTTCATAGCATGAGTAGGTAGGTCACAGTTGGCAAAGCTATTTAATTGGGAGCTTGAGTGAATCACAAATAATTGAATTTCAGGACATGGGGAAGATATTTTTGGACAGGTGAAACTTTCCGGTGTCATTCAAACTCTATGGAGATGTTCATCTCTTCATCTTATTTGTAGGGTCAGGTCTATATTGTCATGAAGTGGAAGAAGGTGAACAGGGACCACAGTTAATGCTTCTATGGTTTACAGTGAACTTTCAAACGCACACTCTGCTTTATCAAGTAGCCATCAATACCATGTGCATTTTGAGGAGACAAACCCGGAAATCAAGGTTAATCCCTTTCTCAAGTGGTAAAATTAGGATCCCAAATCCTGTTTTCCTCCCCACAATAAGATATAATAGAGAATTCATCTTTAGTTTGTCAGAAGATGCTGGGGTGTGGCCTTCACAGAGGGGGTCCTAGGTATTGCCAAAAGGAATATTTAAGGGGAAGAAGCTTGCTCATCTGTAGAATCATTTTGCTGTAAGTCTGGATAATGAGAGGCTAAAAAAAATCCCAGGATTTTTTCTGTCCTGGAGCTTCTCCCTCCCCTAAGACCTGGTCCCTTTGTGTTGAAGGCCTCAAGCCTGAGCTTCACTCCTCTGACATATTTCGGAGAATGGGGCAGGTCAGACAGGCAGCCCCTGAAGATTCCAAGATGGGAAGGAAATGGAAATTGGAATTAAGTGTTTTCCTTCAAAGGAGCCTAACTCTGGAAGCAAGGCATTCCTACAGGTGGTAGAGATAGGATGGATATGAGAGTGACTATTACAAACACCTAGTACAGTGCCTAGCACCTAATAGAAACTTAATAAATAGCTGTTGGGTACATGGCAGAGATAAGGAAATGGAGGCATTTGGGGGCAACAAGTAATTCATTGGCCAATCAGAGTGTTCTCTCTGAGAACTGTCTGATTCCTGAGTTGGAGGGAGGCTTGGGAATTAAGTAGGACTACTTCCTTACTTTACTGACAGGAAACAGGCCCAGGGTTGCAGAGCAACCTGCCCCAGGCTATTTGGGGATGGAGCTTGGCTTTCCTGACCTCCAGTATCCCTGCCACACCCTCACAATGCTCCGGGCAACAGGATTCATGATGAGTCCATGGTGGTCACAAGATTTCCTCAAACCCCACAAACATTTCAGCTGAATTTCCTTAAAATAAATGTTGTGATCAACTTAACATGTTAGAGGTTCTGGTGGGTGGGGGTGGGGGCAGTGGGGAAGAAAATCTGTTAAACCTGCTAATTGCCCATTTATTTCCATCCCAGCTCTTGAGAAAGCTGCTTCTGAATGATTGTGTGCTCTGGAAATGCTATAATTAGTCAGCCTGTTTGGGCCACACTGTTCTGGAGCAAGAAACATCAGGTGGGAAATAATATGACTGATAGTTGAGAAACAAAAATGTAGTTTTAAATGACAAATCTTCCAGAAGCTGTTTATTAAGCGACGGTCTTTTGCTTTAGCAACATGGTGGAATGCCCGGATTGACTAACCAGTTTTTTTAATTTTTAAAAGTTTTAAGTGCCCAATAAAAGCAATGCTATTACCATTGCTAAAAATAATAGCTACTGTTTACTGAGCACTTACTATATCCTAGATGCTCTGCTAAGTGTTGTGCATGCATTCCCTTCACTTAATCCTTACAGCAACCCTGTGAGGTACAGGTATTACCTTTAGCCCCATTTACACAACAGGGGTATTGGAGTTCTGCGAGGTTAAGCCATTTACCACACTCACTCTGAGTCTGTGCTCACACCATACACTCATTCCACAAGCGCTGACTGCACACATCGAGGATGAACAAGGCACAGGACCTTATCTTCAAGAGTCATGTCTACTTTAAATGAGGAGATAGAAGAGAACCAATAGATACAAGACAGCTTGAACATTTGCTGGGCTTGCAATAAGCTGACACAATCCAAGCACCTGACCACCCTGGTTTACATATGGCTGCCCTGATTTAGCACCAAATGTCCAACAATCCAGAAAATCCCTTAGTCCTGGCGACCTGGGACAACTGGTCACCCTACACCCAATCTAAGGAAATGTGGAAGGGATGCTCCAGGGGAGACTGAACCAGAGTAGAACCTCTCCAGGCACATAGTAAGGAGAGAGATGAGGTGCCAGGCAGAGGGATGGACACAAGCAAAGGCACAGTGGCAAGAGAGAGTGACATGGATAGAGTAGAGGGTCCACGTCAAGGAGGTAGGAGAGAAGGCACAACATCTGTGCTTAGTTATGCTGTGGGTTGTCTGTTCATTGGAACCTATTTCTAGGAAGAACAGGGAAACCCTGGGTGTCTGATGCTTGGGAGGCTCTTCCCTAGAATTCTGGGGATGGAGAGAAGCATGCTGTGTGGTGTACACCTGCTTTGGGTCCAGCAGTCCTCATCTGTACCCCTTGCTGTTATCCCCCGACAGCCCACAGCATGGGCTTCAGAACTTCTCATTGTTCCTCAAGTTCACATCTCTAATCTATGTGGTGACAAACCTCAATGCCTTTGAGAAGAAGAGGCCCCAGGCCAAGCTCACCTTTCCCTCAGTGTCACTGGGAAGGTAGCACTGGGTGTCTGTGGGCTCTCCCACCTACTACCTGAATAACTAGCCAACTCTGGACCTTCTCTGATCCTCAGGAACCTGTAAAATGAAGATGGCAATAGCTTCCTTGCAGGGATGTTGTGAGGTTCAAATAGGAGAATGTCTGCACCAGTAACTGGTACAGTGCTCAGCACATGTATGAGTAGGGAGGAAGTGACATTCAAGCTGAATCTCAGAGGAGGAGTTCTCCGGGTGAAGAAGGAGGGAAAGGACACACTCAGAAAACTCAGTTCATCATGTATGAAGAAGGCATGGAGCCTTGAAATAGCCTGTGACCTAGGGGAGCGGTGAACAGTGCATGTGGCTGTTGTGTGGGACCTTCTCCTTCACCTCTCGCCAGTGCTCCCTGACCCCGTGAATACCTAGAATCTTTAGAGCCATCAGGGATACTTTCCTCTCTTCATCCCTCATAATCAGTCATCATTTCCTGCTGACGCTACCTCCTAAGTCTTCCTTGAATCCACTTTCATCCACCCTCACCTCCATCCCATGGACCATCAGCTCTCTCTTGGACACTGACTCCCCATGGGTGTCCCTGCTTCCACTCTTGCCTCCTTCCAGTCCATTCTACACACCAGCAGCCAGAGTGATTATCGGATCATGAAAGCTGATGCTGGCATCTCCCTAACAACCCTCTCTGATAGACTCCTAGAATTCTTGGGGAACCCACCACAGACAACCCTTTGCATGTAGCGAGAGTGCTGAATGATGTGGTCCCTGCCCACTTTCCAGCTGCCCCTTGAGCTACTGTCCTCCTTCCTCTATACCCTCCTGCCACAGTGGGTGGCTTTGCTCAGTTCCTAGAACACATCTTACTCCTTCCCCACTCAGAACCTTGACTTTCAACCCACTTGCTCTCCATTAGCCTAGTTCACTCCTGTTCACCATTCAAGTTTTAGCATATATGTAACTTCCTCACTGTGTTCTGTAGCATTTGTAGCCTGCGTATTCCATTTGCATCTGACTTTAGTTAAGTATCTTTGAATTTGGCAGAGAAGGTGTTTTGAGAGGCAGTGTGGCCCAATGGTAGGAGCATGGGCTCAGGGAGCCAGGGAGCCTGGGCTCAGAACCTAGTGCTGACACTCACCGGCTGTGTGACCTCGAACAAGTTATTTACCCACCTTACGTCTCAGTTTCCCCATCAGTACAAAGGGATAATAATAGTATCCATTTCAGTGGGTTGTGAGGATTAAATGAGTTAATATTGGAAAAGTCCTTACTAGCGCTATGCCTCACCCATATTAGGTCGCTATATAAGCATTCGTTATATAAATAAAATGACTTGGTCCCAAGCATTTTGTTCACACCCCAGGCATGGCATCTATCATGTTGCATTTAGTCAGATGTGCTTCCCTCAGCTGTAAGGGCCTTTTGAGGGCAGGGACTATGGCTTAGGCATCTCTCTGTATTGCTAATTCCCAGAAAGGTGCTCAGTGCACAGTGGGTTATCAGCAAACGGAACTGGAAAGGAATAACATGTGATGAAGAAAGAGGTGAAATGCCAAGGATAGAACTACACACTAGAGGCAGGCCTGCACGCTTAACTCTGCCCATGCCCATTAGCATGACAGGCCAAAAGACAGGGTCCGAGGGGTTGATCCTCCCAGGTTTACTGGCCTACCCTCTTGGGTAGACTCACCACCACTGTAGATCCACCCAAAATTTCCATAGAAATTTTCTCATACAGCTCAGTCCTCAAGAACAGAGCCCATGCTGGGCATAAATTTTAAAAAACAGAAAATAAAACTCAAGGATTGATCTGAAATGGCTGGGAATGTCACTTTAAAATGCCCTTTTTAAGTATGGAGGGAATTAGGATATTTGATTAACAGATAAATGTCCCAGAGAATAAATTAGAAAATACTCAGTTTCCTTGCTTCAATAGCACTTTTTGCTGAGCTTTAAATTACCAATACTAAGTAGGAAAAAAAAGAGAACTCATTAAAAAGAATTGATTTAGGACAACTTGCTAAGAGATATTTTTACCCAATGAGCATGGTATTATTGGAGACAGCTGTGCTCTTTAACGCCCCAAATTTACTTAAAGAATAGATGGAAAACCATCTTTCTACTTTATATCTGTGATTTATTTTGGGTAATGAAATCTGCATGCTGAATGGTGATACAGCAATGAGAGAGGCACGGCTGAGGGACACAAGCTCCCCTCCCACCCCCACTATGTCGCTCTGTGTGTGTGTGTGTGTGTGTGTGTGTGTGTGTGTGTGTGTGTGTGTTTGTTCCTGGGAAACTTCTGCCAGGTGCAAAACCCCCTTCTATCTTCAGGATCATTGGAGTCACTAAATCACAGTCTGTCAATTGCTTATTTGCCAGATATCAATTCAGAGCCCCTAGAGTTGGAAGGAGTTTTAGATTAGTTCTCCCTAACTGCTATTTTACTGGGCTGTAAAACTTTTGTTACACATGGTCACTTCTTAATCTTTAGTAACCTGGCATTTGACAAAAGGGGTGTGAGATACTCTAAGTAGTTCATATGATTTGCATTTCATTTCAGTAAGTAATGATAAAAATGAATTAAAGTTAATTTAAAATATTTACAAATATTTACTCCCTTTTTGAAGAATTCATTTAGTTAGTTAGCTTGGAAGAATTTAGTAAATGCTTGTTCTATATCAACATCATTTTGTAAGTAGGGACATCATAGTTGAGGTTGGAAATCATGCTCACCACCTACAGATCCCACCTCAGCCATCCTCTCACTGAGTGAAGGGCTCCCCTAATAACATCCCCTACGTGAGATTATAAGGCTGACCAGAGTCTGAGAAATCATCCACCCAATCTGTGCAAGGCTAGGGATGAGAAGTTAATTGTTCAAGGAAGACCAGTTTGTGGTAGAGTCAGGTCCCAAAAATAGGTTTCCTGACTTCTAACCCTGAACCCTTTCAAAAGTCCCCAAACCCAAGGTGAGAAACTGATGTTGATCATTAGTGTAACATTGCACCACAAAATTTCTAACTTGCTGTAGTTGTTTACCACAGAACGTTGCCTCAGAGACACGGGATGTACTTGGCAGTTGGAGCGGACAACCATTGTATTATAGTCTCCTGCTGTCCCCAGGGACACTGCTTAGTGTACATGGGCCCAAGGAGGGGGTGATGCCTAGATCTCTAGTGACCGCAGCCATTCCACACACCTGCTAAGCGACCCATCTGCTTTTCTTGAAGCAGTTGTACCCTTACAACCTAAGAGGTAGTTTTTACTTCTCCATTTTACAGATGAAGCAATGAAGCCCAGAGAGGTTAGGTAACTATTGAAGACTTGGGTCTGCCTGACTCCAAAGCCTGAGGAAGTTCTTCTCGAATAAGTAGACTCCATACAAATGGACGACGCTGTCCAAAAGTTGAGTTGGCTATGTGGAGAAGAGAGGGATAGAGCCTTAGCTGGAGAGAGAAGATGAGGTCAATGGAAGCTTTTCCCCTGTTCATTTTATTATGATTATTTTTAAAGAGAATACCTGCAGTGCATGGACTACCTCTAAAAAGGGACAAAAGAAAGGGCTCCCATTAGTTGCCTCTGGGGCAGAAATCGGGAGGCTGGGGGCTAGGATAGGAGGAACATTTTTTACCTTATACTATTTTGTAACTTTTGTAATTTTGTACATGTGAATGTAAATATTATTAAAAGTAAATATAATTTAAATTTAAAAAAGGAAAAGAAGAGAAAGATAATACATGCACTTGCTAGAGAATTTAGTCTGTACAAATGGAATAGGGAACACAGTGACAAGTGTTCTCCTGCTTCTGACCCCAGGTTTTCTGGCTGCCCCCCGCATCCCTGGCCCCAGTCAGCCATTGCTATTGTTCTGAAGACACTTTATGCACATACAGGCACACATGTACACATGTCCTCTTTTTACATAAGTTAGATTAGACTATACATACTGGGTGGCATCTAGTTTTTTCACTTAATATTCCACATATGTACATACAGGTCTACTTCATTCATTTTAATGGCCACCTGGTGTTTCTTCTGTGTGGATGTACCAAGATTTATTTATCCAGTTCCCTGTTAAAAGACATTTAAATTGTCTCCAGTCTTTTGCTCCTGTAAATAACCTAACAGTGAATATTCTTAATATGTCTTTCCACACATGTGCAGGTCAATCTATAAGATAAACATTTAGAGGTGCAGTTGCTGGATCAAAGGATATTTGTGTGTCTTTGATTTTTTTAAAATGGTATGTGCAGCTTAAAATTTGAGAGATGTTGTCATATTGTCTCCTGAAGAGGTCATACAATACACTTCCACTACAAGGCATGAGGATGTTGGTTCTTCACATACGGGGAGGGTTTTTGCAAAGAGGAGCAAACTTTCTATGGAAGAGAAACCTTTAGAGACACAGTGTGAGGGCTGTAAGGACTGGTGCTGGGGCCTCTCCACAGCAGAGGCAGAACCGAGAAACTCCATGGGCATTTGCCCCTCTGCACGGGAACTGGGCTTTTCCCCCTCAGTCAGTCTGCGGATATTTATGGAACATCCATTGTGTGCCACGTACTTTACTAGAAACTGGAGGGATCACCAGGAATCAAAGACTCTGGACTTGCCCCCGAGAAGTATGTGATCTAATTGGGCAGCTAAGAAATCCCTTATGAGAAGAGGAGGAGCAGTACAAGGCTGAGAGCCCAGGTTCTAAGTGAGCCTTATGGGCAATGTCTTTGGAGTTTGGGGGGGAGTCAGATCACTTTTGGCTGGTGTGATCTTGGGAACGCCTCTCAGAGGAAGCAGAATTTGATGCTAACCTTGAAGAATGAGTAAGATTTTGCTGGGCCAAGAGGAAGAAGGTGGGTATTAGAGGTGGGAAACGGATTCTTAATTATTAAGCAACGGTTACTTGGTGCTGACCACATGCTAGATACCGTGCATGACATTTATCCATTTGCTCAAGCAACAAGGCCTGCATGCCTATGGTGGGCCAGGCCTGTCCTAGGTGCCTGGGGAACTTAGCTTCTAAGCACTTTCATACTTGTATGCGTCATTTTACAAAGAAGCAAACTGAGACCCAGGGAGGTTAAATGACTTGCCCAAGGTCACCTAGCTAGTGAGTGGCCAACCTGGGAGTTTAATATTGGTTTTCTGATCCTAATTGTGGTTCTTTTCCTTGCTAACTGCCAGAAAGCAAAGGTACAGAAGGGAAAATGCACAAAACCCATTTGGGAGATAAAATATAGGTCAGTTTACGAAAGATAATTTAGGCACCAGACCTGAGGTCTATTCTAGTTATCCAAGCTGCATACCCTTATAACAAAACAATCTGTAAGAAAAGATGACATTGTGGTGGTCTGAAATTTCATGCCTCATGCAAGTGGTGTTTATTTTTTCCTGCAAATTACAATCTGCATTGACATTATTAAGGAAGTCACATGGGCCCAGCAGAAAATGAAGAATCCAACTGATTATTTTTATTGCTGTAGAAGTCTTTTGTAGGCAGGCTGGGGAGAGACCCAATTTCATTTGCTTGTAATATTGCAAATGCTGCTAATTGCCTGTCGTTGGTAAAGGATAGAGACAAAGGAACAATCAAAGATATTTATTAGAAATTCTGTTTGGACAAATTAGCTTCACATTTCAGTGGCCTTCATCTCAGTACAGAACACCAAAAACTCCATGCGTTAATAAATGACAGTCATGACATCACCTTTCCTACTGTTTGTACAGTTGTTTCTGGCAATGCTGTAAAGTACCATTGAACTGATTATTTTCAGGCTGACTTTTTTTCTGCAAGCTTGATCTATCAGTGGATTGCCATTCAATCCAATATAGTAGTTATGACAGTTGGAATAACTACATTGTGTCTTAATGTGTGTGTCTCATGCATAAATCACATTGTTTGCCAAGCAATAATGAACAGAGAAGCTGCTAAGAGACTGGAAATCAGTGTTCAACAGATAACTGGGTCTTATAGATGGAAGGTGGGAATTCGCTGAACATTTGAGGGCCCAGTGGACTCTGGCTTCATCTCTGGGACCCACAGCCCATCAGAATGTGGGCCATATGGTTGGTGCTTAATAAATCTTTATTGACATGACATCCTTTTAATGTTTATAAAAGTTGCCTTAACTTTCTAGTCTGATGTACATTTTCTCATTCATTCATTCATTCATTCCTGAGAGCTCAGTGATGTTGGGGGTATGAAGAATCATGCATTGTCTTTGTCCACTGAGCTATGATCCTGTAAAGGCTACAAAACAAGTGCATACTAATCCTAGTAGTGCAAGGTGGGGCGTGGTCTGTGGTATGAAAGCTTTGCTCTTGGGAGAGGGGGCAGGCCATGGGCTTAGAACCAGACTCTGAGTTCAACTCTTGGCTCCTCTGCTTACCAACTGTATGATCTTGGGCGATTTGCATAACCTAAGGACTAGTTTTCTCATCTGTGAGAGGGGAATAAACCACAGTAATATGTACATGATGGGGCTGTTAGAGGAGGACCTGGCACTCAGCTCAAGAAATGCAAGTTTTTGTTATTACTGTTTATTCTTGGAGTTCAGGCATCACTTCTAACTTGGCAGCAAGGCAGGACTGTGATGGGCGAGGCTTGGGTAAGCTGAGTTGTGTGCAGGAGGAGAGTCCCTTTTCCGGGCAGGAGCTAAAAGCCAGAGCCTGGGCAGGTGCACATAGAGTGCAGGTCCCTCTGACGTGAGTGGGGGAAGTGAGAGGAGATTGGAGAAGTAGGTGGATTGTCATGGAGGGACTCACGGATCCCTGCAGACTGGCATGTTGTTCAAATTTTCCCTAAGAATCAGGCCAGTCCTCATAGGCCAAGGAGAAGTGAAAATCTGTTGCTTGAGGCCTGGCTTCCCCAGAGATCCAGTATTTTATCCTAGAAATGAAATTCAATCACTGCTTCACTGGGCAAATCCATAAATTAAAGCAAGCAGAAAACACAGGCATTTTCCAACTTCTACATTATCCGTCTCTCAGACTGTGGGGACTTCCAGTAGGGGCAGTCAGGGTAGACACAAGTCTTCTACAAGCTTAAAGGGGACGCATTATCAATGATTTTCAAACCTTTTATTTTCCTCTGTGTGGAGTTTTGTGCCCTTTAAGATGACATAGTGAATATTTTTTCCTAAATTGATATATTTCAAAAGCCTGTAAAATGTCTGTGAGAGCCACCCACATCTCCTCTCTCTCAGCCCTTTCCAGTTCCGTCCCCAGGAGCTGGTCCATTGCGGCTGAGCTGCTAAGCGGGCTTTCTGGAAACCAGGGGACCAGCCCCTGGACCATGGTGGTTGTCGCACCCCTGCTTCCTTCTTTCACTTCTTTCTTCAGCTATCACAGGGCTCACGGGGTCTCAGAAGCAGCTTACCCCATCCTAAGATATATCTTGGCAGAGAAAATCATGGCAGGTTTTGTTTAAAAAGGTAGGAGACGGCAGAGCCCCTTTCTTCCCTGGAAGAATCTCTACAGACAACCTTCTGGCTTCATCATTTAATGCCTGTGACTTCAGTTGAAGGGAAAATATCTTTAAAAGGAAAACGTAAAGGAGCTTGGTGGGGATGCTTTCAGTCAGAGCTCAGCGAATACTGGCTAACCGGGAACTCAGCTGCTGTGGTGCAGGGCTGATTGTTCTGAGACAGCGCTGCTCTTGATTGACACAGTGAGTTAGAATGAGCCTGATTATTGTTGGGATGCAGCAAGAACCCTGAGCACAGTGCAATCCAACAGAAACAGAAAGGCTATGTAGTTCAAGGCCGAATGAAATTTCTCTGAGCTAACTGCTACGAGGCAGCAATCGTAGAACATTTTACAGCCCCCCAAACTGGGGACACATGCCATCCATTTGATTCTGACACAGCCCTGTGAGGAAGGAGGTCTTAACCTTGCTTCGTAGCTGAGGAAATGATGCTCAGAGAGGTTTGTTTAAAATGTTACAGAGCTAGCACCTGGCAGAGCCGGGGCTTCTGAGGGTCCAACTGCTAATTCCGTGCTCCTTCCCTGGCACCACGCCACTGTCATTTGGTATGCAGCCAGCAGAATGGGGTCCAGACCAGCTGATGGACTGACCCCTGTGTATCTATTCTTCGTGTGAATCACTATAACTGGGCCTCAGTTTACCCAGCTGCATGAAGGAGGGGACTGACTCCAAATTACACCTATGATGCTGGCCCAGAAGGAAGGCATAACAACTTGGCACATAAAAGAAGTCAAGAGAATGGAGGATCAAGAGGAGCCAGTCTACATTGCTTCCTGGGACTGTGTCCCTTGCAGGATGGTATGCAAAATGTGATATTAGACTAAATGGGACAGAAAAGGAAGCCTCCCAGTACCACGTTTTTCCCCTGGATATTTCATAGGCTCTGCTCTGAGGGAACCTGTCCTGTTTTCTTCCCAAATGAGCTCTGGGGGCTACCTGGCACTCTGCTGTACCAGAGACTTGGAGAACCTGGCTGCTAGAGCAGATGCATCTGGGCTGGAAGCCCAAGTCCATTACTTCTGGGGTGATCACTTAGCCCAGCTGAGACTCGGTGTCTTCATCTGTGAAATGGGGACATATAGGAATACCCTCCTCCCAGGGCTGTTGTGAGAAGTGAGACAATGTATGGACCATGCTTGGCACACTGTCTGGCATAAGAAATGTCCCCTAAATATCAGTAATATGTCACTTTTATTGCTAACATTAGTTCAGTGGTCACTCTGTGTCAGGCACTGTGGTAACCACGTTATATAAATTAAGTCACTCAATCCTTTTAAATGACATAATGCAAATAAAGAGCTTCACATAGTTCCTGGTACATACAAAGTGCTCACAGTGGTACCTGTTGTTAAGGTAAGGTTTTGCACAGTTAAACCTGCCCAGGTCTGGGCCTTGTCCTGGCATTGTCATGGGGACCGAATGCCATGATTTAGCTCATGTGGTCCTTCAACATCTCCCTTTTCTGTAAATCCATTTATTGCTCAAGGCCTAGCGCAGATGCCAGCTTCTCACAGTTTTGTGGTTCACTGGTAGAGACAGACTTGTGAATCAGTTGCAGTTGCATTGTAGTTCCAGGAGTGCCTCAGCTGGGGTGAGTGTGAGTTGTGGTCATGGGAAACAGGAGGGGGACAGTCACCTCTGATTTGAGGGCAGGAAGGTCAGGGAAGGTGTGAGGGAGAAAAGACACTCGAATTGGGTCTTGAAGAAACAACAAGAGTTTTTTGGGCAGAGGAGAGGAAGGAGGGCGTATTCAGGAAGCTGTAGGTCATTGGAGAGAGTTGGCGAGCAGGCAGCAGGAGGTGGTGGAGGGCCTCGGTGGCCAGGCTAAGTTGCATTTTCTCTGGAGGCCGTGACGAGCTATTGACGGATTTTAAGCCGGGAAGAAGCATGGTTAAATCTGCCTCTCTGAAAGATCACTAGGATTGCAGGGTGAAGGGTGGATGGGAGGGTGGGACCCGCTAAGGGCCTAGAGCAGGAGTGCAGGGAAGGGGGGTAAGGGTGTGAAGAGGACAGGAGCAATGGGGGTGTAGGGAAGGGAGGAGTGTGAGAGACACGATGGAGTGAGGGCCAGCTGGAGTCAGTGACTGGCCAGATGTGGGGGAGGGAGAGAGAGCAGTCCACGGTGACTTCAGCGCTCTGGCTCGGGGAGGTCTGACAAGGGAGGCCTGAGAAGGGGCCGTGTAAGGTGGCATTTGAGAAATCACTAGTTTCCTCAGCACGGGCAGTTTGGTAGACAGAGATGGGCGCCTCTCTGCTTTGGCCACTGGACGGAGGTCCTGGGTCCATGGGGACCTGGAGACTCAGCAGCCAGTTCTGGCTGCCCCAGCGTGGGAGGGACTTTGTGTCCATGAGGGGATGAGGACTGTGTACAGAGAGGGGAGTCGAGGAGCCTGAGGATGTTTAGCCTGGGTTGAGGGGCTGAGGAAGCGGTTACACTCACCGTGACCCTTCCTGTGTTCATGGCGGAGACCTAGCTCTTCGTGTTCCTGAACATCAAACTCTGACATGTGAGTGGGAGCCAAAAGATGCTAGATCTGGGCTCAGCATAAGGGAGACTTGTTTCCTTGTCTACAAGATGGTGACAGACCGCCGACATCAAGGGCAGAGGAGGGTGGATGAGAAATGCTTTTAGAGCGCTCTTTCCTGCTCCCAGCACAGAGGATGTGCTCCTTGGTGGTCAGGATGCCCCTGGAAGAACTGTCCCCACCTCTTCCACCTGCGGTCCCTGTGCTGCCTGCCCCAGTCCCTGGAGCTCTCAGCAGAGGAGGGACAGTTGCCTCACAACGGATACAAAAGGGTTTTGGATCAAGTGGCTTAAGCATTACCCTCCCACTCCAAGATGACACCATTCCTGGGTGAGTAGATGGATCTGGTGTGGCTGCAGTTTTAGCTGACAGTGAGTCATGAAAAGGTGGCGACATTCCTTTTAACCAGATTTGCCTCAACTTGAGACAAGATAGAGAACGTCAAATGGCTGTAGCCTTCCAGGAAGACTAAAGTAACTGGTCCTGACTTGTCTGGGTTGGGGATGGTTAGGACACTTGATCCTTTGGGAGGCAGCTTGGTATGCTGGAATGAGCAAGAGATTTGGGGTCAGGGAGCCTGGCATGAAGCCTGTCTTTGTCCCTTATCAGCTCTGTGACCTTGGACAAGTCACCTAACCTCTAAGACTGACGTTCCTCCTCCTCTGAGTTGTTTAAAGGAAGGCAGGAGATGATGTAGGCAAAGCCCCTCACTGTGCCTGGCATATAGTAAGTACACAGGAAATTATCACCAAATCCATAGCTGAGCCAGCTGATATGAGAAAAATATTAACTGGAACAGTTTCTTCTCCTCCTACTTCCCGGCTGCATCTTCGGATGCTGTCCCCAGACATTTCCCCTGGAGTTCTGTCTGTGGGTTGTCATTTTGTCTGTTTGCCTTTCATCCTCCTAAAGTCTCGCTAATCACACAGGAAGTGGGTGGGTAATGGGCTTCTCTGTTGTTCCACTGGCCTCCCAGTGAGTCGTACTGTTTTGCTTTCCTCACCACGGGGGCTTCTCACACCCTCTAATGACTGTTTTCCTTTCAGAAATGGCATATTTTTAGACAAAAGCATTTCCTGTGGTTCATCTCTGACTCTCTGGCAGATCTCTGATTTCTCATAATTTTTCCCCGCCTCTCTCTGGTCACATAAAACCCGCCCCAGCAGCATGTGTGCAGGAAATGCAGGAACCACACACTCCCAGCAGCCATCCCTGCTCTGAGCTGATGCTCAGGGGCTGGGACCCTGGGCCAGGGCGAGGCTGTCCTTGGTTGAGGCGTTGGGTCTGAGTAGTTGGGACTTCAGTGGATATTTCTTCTGGCTGCTGTCCTGCCCCTCCAGCTGGCTCCAGCTCCCCTGTGCCAATGTTGGAGGGTGGTAGTGGTGGCGGTTTTAGAGTTACCAGAAACACTCACCCTTCTTAGTCAAACCCAAATGGAAATGACCCCCTTCTCCTTTGATTAACAACATAGACATACTTGGGTTTGAATCATAGCTTCTTCATTGATTAGCCTGGTGAGTGACTTAAATGCTCTAAGCTTCAGTTTCTTTATTTGGAAAATGGGGATAATATTAGTAAATCTCTCAGGGCCATTGTAAAGATTATATGAAACACAGTATGTAGGGAAAATGCTTAGCAGCCATACCTGGCACGTAGTTGCTCTTATTATGTCTAATTTAAGTAAGTATAATGATTTAATTATAATTACATTGTAAACTTATAATATTTATAGTTTTATAATTTATTATTTCATTATAATGAAATATGTATGTGTTTTACTCCCCTCTCAGACTATGAGCCCCTTGACGGAAGAAGCTAGATCTTCTTCAACTCTGAATGCAAAGGGCAGAGTAAGTAGCCAGTAAGTGTCTGAGGGGCTGAGGAGTGTAGCTCAACAGATTTAGGAGCCCAAAGAGCTTAATTACATTTGGCAAATTTGGAAAGTTCACAGCCTGTCAGGGATGCTGTGCAAGGCATGAAGGAAGGTAATGAGAAGAAGTACACGTCTGGGTCCCTGCCACCAGGGAGCTTCAGTGGGGAGACGGGCAAGAGGCAGAAGGAGGGGAGCCCAAGGGGGATTCAGAGGAGGGAAAGGGCATGCGGCTGGGCTGTGGGCCGGAGAGTTACCAAGAATGACAGATATGATTGGGCGAGGGGAGGGGGAGGGTAGAGGATCACCCTTAGACACCTGCCTTTCCTAAGCCTCTCTAAACAACAAGAATTGGATAGTCATGCATTTCTGGTTGGTTTAATTCACTCATTTAGTTGAGTCACATTTTTGGAGCACTGACTCTAGATGGTTCTCCAGTCACTGTTTAACCCACCCCTAGATTACTATGACATGTGTGTGGCATTCAGATAGTCTCTCCCTCTCCTGTGACCATGACAGACATGGCTGATGGATCACAGCATTCTTCCACACTGAGCATGGTGTCATCTCACAACCCTCCATACGGCAGTCATCCCTGATGGAATGGAATAAGTACTTGGCTGAAAGCCACTTACCATTTTGGCTTAGACTTAGATCACTGGGTATGTGCTGAGGCTGCTATACATTTCAAAAGTTTATAATTTTCCCCACAGAATGCTGCCATGCTTCAATTCTTTCCACCTTTGTTTATGGAAGTCCATATCTCCCCCCTTGCTTGGAAGATTAGAGAGGTGTTAGGTATTAGGAAGATGAAAGGCAGGCAGACAAAAGGACAAGTCTCCACCTTTATCTACTTATATTTGGAATGTGTTGGAAAGATCTTAAGTTTGACTTTGGATCATGGGGTTAAATTTGATTTTTTTCTGTATTTTTGTTTTTTAAAATTCTATATTAAGCAAGTATTACATTTTGCGTTTTAAAAATGCATTTTATTTTTAAAGTTTATAAATTTACTCAGACTTTATCACTATAGACCCTTTCATACCTTTTGAACAATGAGCTGTGCGATATATTACCTAATAAAAATAAAGTCAATAAATTAAAAGCTTGTCTTTGTGTTTGCACCTGTGAATACCCTATTTTACCTGAACAAATTTCCATGTACAGAGTCTTTGGGTTTCAAAGGACATATTCCACGAAGATAATGAAGATGATGGAAAATCATCTAGCATTGGGAAGGATGTTCACTGAGGAGTGATCAAGATGTGATACTAGGGTCTTTGAGATATGCAGGATCCTTGCATGTAACTGGCATAAACCCCATTATTTGAGCTCTCTTAATCACTTTTGTGATTAAAAAAAAAATCCAAAACAGAATCCAACAGCACATTAAAAGGATCATACACCATGATCAAGTGGGGTTTATCCCAGGAATGCAAGGATTCTTCAATATATGCAAATCAATCAATGTGATACACCATATTAACAAACTGAAGGAGAAAAACCATATGATCATCTCAATAGATGCAGAGAAAGCTTCTGACAAAATTCAACACCCATTTATGATAAAAACCCTCCAGAAAGTAGGCATAGAGGGAACTTACCTCAACATAATAAAGGCCATATACGACAAACCCACAGCCAACACCATCCTCAATGGTGAAAAACTGAAACCATTTCCACTAAGATCAGGAACAAGACAAGGTTGCCCACTCTCACCACTATTATTCCACATAGTTTTGGAAGTGTTAGCCACAGCAATCAGAGAAGAAAAAGAAATAAAAGGAATCCAAATCGGAAAAGAAGAAGTAAAGCTGTCACTGTTTGCAGATGACATGATACTATACATAGAGAGTCCTAAAGATGCTACCAGAAAACTACTAGAGCTAATCAATGAATTTGGTAAAGTAGCAGGATACAAAATTAATGCACAGAAATCTCTTACGTTCCTATACACTAATGATGAAAAATCTGAAAGTGAAATTAAGAAAACACTCCCATTTACCATTGCAACAAAAAGAATAAAATATCTAGGAATAAACCTACCTAAGGATACAAAAGACCTGTAGGCAGAAAATTATAGAACACTGATGAAAGAAATTAAAAATGATACAAACAGATGGAGAGATATACCATGTTCTTGGATTCGAAGAATCAACATTGTGAAAATGACTATACTACCCAAAGCAATCCACACATTCAATGCAATCCCTACCAAACTACCACTGGCATTTTTCACAGAACTAGAACAAAAAATTTCACAATTTGTATGGAAACACAAAAGACTCCGAATAGCCAAAGCAATCTTGAGAAAGAAAAACGGAGCTGGAGGAATCAGGCTCCCTGAGTTCAGACTATACTACAAAGCTACAGTAATCAAGACAGTATGGTACTGGCACAAAAACAGAAATATAGATCAATGGAACAGGATAGAAAGCCCAGAGATAAACCCACACACATATGGTCACCTTATCTTTGATAAAGGAGGCAAGCATATACAGTGGAGAAAAGACAGCCTCTTCAATAAGTGGTGCTGGGAAAACTGGACAGCTACATGTAAAAGAATGAAATTAGAACACTCCCTAACACCATACACAAAAATAAACTCAAAATGGATTAAAGACCTAAATGTAAGGCCAGACACTATCAAACTCTTAGAGGAAAACATAGGCAGAACACTCTCTGACATAAATCACAGCAAGATCCTTTTTGACCCACCTCCTAGAGAAAGGGAAATAAAAACAAAAATAAACAAATCGGACCTAATGAAACTAAAAGCTTTTGCACAGCAAAGGAAACCATAAACAAGACGAAAAGACAACCCTCAGAATGGGAGAAAATATTTGCAAACAAAGTAACTGACAAAGGATTAATTTCCAAAATATACAAGCAGCTCATGCAGCTCAATATCAAAAAAAACAAACAACCCAGTCCAAAAATGGGCAGAAGACCTAAATAGACATTTCTCCAAAAGAGATATACAGATTGCCAACAAACACATGAAAGAATGCTCAACATCATTAATCATTAGAGAAATGCAAATCAAAACTACAATGAGATATCATCTCACACTTGTCAGAATGGCCATCATCAAAAAATCTACAAACAATAAATGCTGGAGAGGGTGTGGAGAAAAGGGAACACTCTTGCACTGTTGGTGGGAATGTAAATTGATACAGCCACTATGGAGAACAGTATGGAGGTTCCTTAAAAAACTAAAAATAGAACTACCATACGACCCAGCAATCCCACTACTGGGCATATACCCTGAGAAAACCATAATTCAAAAAGAGTCATGTACCACAATGTTCATCGCAGCTCTATTTACAATAGCCAGGACATGGAAGCAACCTAAGTGTCCATCGACAGATGAATGGATAAAGAAGATGTGGCACATATATACAATGGAATATTACTCAGCCATAAAAAGAAATGAAATTGAGTTATTTGTAGTGAGGTGGATGGACCTAGAGTCTGTCATACAGAGTGAAGTAAGTCAGAAAGAGAAAAACAAATACCGTATGCTAACACGTTATATATGGAATCTAAAAAACAAAAACAAAAATGGTCATGAAGAACCTAGGGGCAAGACGGGAATACCGACGCAGACCTACTAGAGAATGGACTTGAGGACATGGGGAGGGGGAAGGGTAAGCTGGGACAAAGTGAGAGAGTGGCATGGACATATATACACTACCAAATGTAAAACAGATAGCTAGTGGGAAGCAGCCGCATAGCACAGGGAGATCAGCTCAGTGCTTTGTGACCACCTAGAGGGGTGGGATAGGGAGGGTGGGAGGGAGGGAGATGCAAGAGGTAAGAGATATGGGCATATATGTATATGTATAACTGATTCACTTTGTTATAAAGCAGAAACTAACACACCATTGTAAAGCAATTATACTCCAATAAAGATGTTAAAAACAAAAAACAAAAAATGCTGCTAGACCTAGAATGTGTTTAATACTTGAAGCTGTAAAATCAAGATATAATAAACGATTAAAAGAGAAAAAAAAATCCAGAACAATTTAAAAATACAGTCTAGGTAGAGGTGAATTTACTCTGCAGCCAATGAAATTTAAACTTAGGCCCTCACTTGCAAGGTGTCTTTTGTACTTTCATATCTAATTTTGTATTTGTAATTTTGTGTTCTTTTTCTTAAAGTGAGCCTTTTCTCCCCATCCCAAACTATGTGGGTCTTCAGGCCTCATAAAGCCTGGCTCTGCCAGTGGATAGAGGGAAGCTCTTTTCCGTCTGTACAGGGTTCAAAGTCCACCAACTCCTGGATTCTCTTGGAGAGGTGCTGGGAAAGTAGTATCTGCCTTTTTTCTATTCTTTTCTTGTTTCTTCCCCAGAAGCCTTATTCGTTAATAAACAGAATCTACTTCTCTGGTAGTAACTAGAATTTTACTGGAGAGTGGGTCACTTCTGTGGAGGGAGTCCAGCAAAGACTAGGGTCTTCCTCTGCTCTGGGCTGTATACACGGTGGCCAGCCCTCCTGGGGTGAGGGAGGCAGCCCCAATCTTCTCAGCCTCCTTACGGGAGGCAGGCGGGCAATTGGGCCGGCCCTTTTTTGGAAGACTGCTGATCTTCCATCCATAGGGTGTTGGAACAGAGGCCTCACGATGGCCTCAGGCCCAAGCCGGATGCTCCCGTCCAATGAGAGGGTCAGAAAGGCTTACACTGTGCTCTTTCTTAGTAACCAGTACTGTGTGTGTATGGCTGTGATCCTGGTGGGCGAGGGAGTGAGCTTGGGATCCTTAATACTCCAACATGATCATAAAGCTATTTTCTCTTATCCCTTCTAAGTTACTGGAAGAAAAATAAGAATGATAGTGAGTCAATGCTTAATGTTTATCATACCTTGTCATTACCTTTTCAGATCAAACACGACAACCCTGGGTGTGGACAGGGGCAGCACAGCTGAGATATACTAAGTAAACATCTCTGTGCGAATGCTAGCAGCTGTGCAAATAAGTGGGTGCGAGGAGGAGGGCTTGACCAGACTGAGGAACCCAGGTTCACAGGAAGGAAAGAAACCAATTTAATGAGAGTGGATTGTAAAGCACACAAGCCTTAATGTGGTAAAATATTCCCAGCCCAGCAGAGTTCCATGGAGTCTGTACAGGGTAGCTCTGTCGCTGGCGTTTTCAGTCTAGGCTGTCTTTACAACTGAACTCTAACTGCTCTGGGGTGGGCTTTTGTGTTATTTTTAAAGTTCCCTAGGTGATTCTAATGTGTGTCCAGGGGTGAGAACCACACCACAGTTGAACAGTATAGTAGGTATTAACCACAAATTCCTGGTGAGGATAATATCACAGAGCTGGAAGGGGTAACTCATGTTGGGGATCACAGTGGGATTTATGGACCACGCACCTCAGGAGTTAGATCAAGAGAGACATTATTATTCCGTAGAGCAGTGGTTCTCAAACTTGAGTGTGCATCAGAGTCCCTTGGAGGCCTTGTTAACGCCTGGATTACTGGGCCCCACCCCTAGAGTTTCTGATTCATTAGGTCTGGAACCCCAAAACTGATATGCCTGACACGTTCCCAGGTGATGCTGATGAGATAGGTCTGGGGACCACACTTTGGGAACCACTGTTGTAGAAGACACAGGTCTTGGCTCTGAGAGGCGTTGCTGGGGAAGTGGAAACAGTGTGAGTCTAGGAGGTAGAGGACCTGGATTCAGGCCCTGACTTTGCTGTGGCTCACGCACAGGCTGTGTGGCATAGGATGAGCCATGTGCCCTCTCTGAGCCCAGTGTTTTCATCCATTATCTGGGGGTAAGATGAACTGCTTTGCCTATCCCCAAGGTTTGAGTGGGATAATCAGTAATAACTCTCATTGGGTATTTACCAGGTACTGAGCATTCTCCATGCATTATTTTGATTAATTTTCTCAACATTTCTATGAAGTAGGTCCTATTTTTCTTATAGGCTCGGAGACTGAAGTTTAGGAGCTTCAGTACCTTGTCAAAAGCATTGTGTCAGAGGCAGTTCTGGCTGACCTCAGAGCCCAAGCTCTCAACTGCTGAGCCGTCCTTGACCCCCAGTTGGAAACCGTGTGAGCACTAAGACTTGCCAAACAGTCTCTAACTGTGGTTTTTCTAAGTGGTGAGCAGGATTCGATGTAAGGGATACCTGGTGGGCGAATCACTCTGCAACAGTGAGCAAACCCCAATTAATTCAAGTCTGGGCAGATCCGGAGGGGTTCCAAAAGAAAACACAACAAAACACATCAATCACTCAGTAACTCTGTTTGAGAAGGGCCACTCAGATAAGATGTAGGCATTAATTAGGAGGAAAAATGAGCAGAACAAACAGCCGGCAGGAAGACCAGAGGCCTCTGTAACAGACTGACTGAAGCCCAGGAAAGCTGGCAGCAGATCACAAAGGCTGGTGCTGATTCATTTAGTCAGAGCAGCCATCTTGGGGAAAGGGCAGCTTTGAAGCAAGAAAAAAATGCTTACGAGAGAGACCAGGAAAAGCCATCAAGTGAGACCTGACGTATGCAAATCAGAAATTGTCAGCTGAGGTGCTACTCAGGGGAATTTACAGAGATAAGGAGCCTATAATCAAAGGTTCTGCACCTCAAACCAGGAAGCCCCTGAGAGATGAGTGCCTTTTGGTCACTGGGAACAAGATCCCATGTTCAGGGGTCAGTGGGTGGGACAGGTGATCACTGAAGGCCATTGCAGCTGTTCATTCCAGGGACACTCTGGAAGCTGGATTCATGCTTCATGGGTCTACCAGATTTCTTTCCCCAGGTAAGCAGGCATTTGGGTAGGAATACAATGAATGAAAAAGTATATATCACTACCAGAAAGAATTTGATAAAATTTCATGCCGAAGTTTATTAGGAAAAGAAGTTGTTACAACTTTTACACATGGGTAGGAATGTTGTGTTACAAACTACTTTATAATAAAAAGGAAATGGGATTATTGTGAGGGGTCAGATAAGGCAACGGATGTCTGAAAAGTGCTTTGAAAACTGTAATTGTTATTCATTAGAATAAAGGCATCACAAAAATTGAGATCATTTTCTGAATGAAGAGCTATGAAAAGTGACTTTACTATCTATCATATAAGAGTTTTATTTGATCTGGTAAGAGAAGAAAGAATCCATACGCATTTTAGGAGTTAAGATGCTCAGCTGCTCGTAATGATGAAATGGGGCCATGTGAATAGGCAGAAAAATAGAAGATGACCTTTAATGTGGACAAGGTCATGATGTGTTTAGCAGCAAGTAACGCAAACAACATATGAAGTGGTTGGCTCTGACCTAATGGGTATTGTAGGGGAGCAAATCTTGCCACCCCAAAAAGTCTCTTTGGCAGGCAGATTATTTTGAGCTGAAAACAATCAAGGCCCAAAGACTCAGGAAAAAACTTTGACTTTCTCCCTAAGTGCCTAAAAGAATTTAGATAGAGGACCTGTTCCCAAAATAGAGCAATCGCCAGCGATACCTGCAAAGAATGTGGGCTAAGTGTGGTGAGGGAAACTCAGTAGAGCCTAGAGATCAGAGTCCACT
Source organism: Balaenoptera ricei (assembly GCF_028023285.1). NCBI lineage: Eukaryota > Metazoa > Chordata > Mammalia > Artiodactyla > Balaenopteridae > Balaenoptera > Balaenoptera ricei. The sequence goes on from NC_082640.1 coordinate 77,582,816, forward strand.
CTGTGTCCCATTGTCTCTGTGGTGGCCCAGCAAACATTTATTTGCCAAACATTTGCTTTTCCATCTTCATGTGAATTGCCTTCCTGCGCTTTGAAGTCCCAAACCACTACCCACAATATGCTTTTCTGTCTTTGGTTAAAGATAGTTTTTAAGGTGAGGGCTTTTAGCCATTTTGGCAAGTTACTCAGTTTTCCTGGGTCTCTCCCATGTACATGTTATTAAACTTTTGTTTGATTTTTCTCCTGTTAATCTGTCTCCTGTCGATTTAATCCTTAGACCAGTCAGAAGAACCTAAAAGGGTAGGAAAATTTCTTTCTCCCTGACAGTATAAACCAGAGAAGAATTTTGGTCTCTGCAGCCTGTTTCTCACCTGCGATGCCGGTTTGGTCAAGATAGCTAACAAAGTGCTTAAAATAACTAGATCCTTAGAACTTAGGAGCCATGGCAACAATGTAGTCTATTGATTAATTTTATATGTGAGAAAATGGAGGTCCAGAGAGCTAAGTGGCTAATCCTGTAATTAGAGAATGCATTGTATACAAGATGGGAAACATTAGTCTACCTTTCATGAAACTAAAGTATCTGATAAAGGTCACCTTAAAAAGTGTGGGAGATTTCTAGAACTTTTTTAGGTTGATAAGATGGAAAGTTGACCAAATGCTCCTACAAAATGCCAGATTGCATTGCTGTAAGAGACAAATCATTGAGATGGATAGATACCTCATGACTAGTATGATTTTCCAAATAATCTTATATAAGTGATTTCTAATAAATAACACAGACAGGACTTCACATTGAAGTCACAAATGAGTTTAAAACAGGCATAATGATGACAGCCCAAACATCTGTTGGTTTTGGGAGTAAGTCTCCCTGTTTTACAACTGGCATTTAATCATCAGGGGATGAGGCTTGATAGAACTTCAGAGGATTTCTAGATACACAACAGAACATCTAACTCCTCGGCCCCTGTGTTAATTAAGAGCTACAGACATCAGGAGCTATGGTTCTCTCTCTAGTTTCATGTGTACCTATATGTACCTGGTTTGACCACACATCACAGAGAGTAGGTCACAGAGGACAGAGAGCTTGGCACTCTTTGGATGTGTTATTGGTGTTGACTGCACTCTCTGACTCTAACTTCCCGGTCCTGGACCCCCAAAACTTGTCTGGACCTTCCTGCACCAGCTGATTTCCCAGGCACATGAATACCTGACCCAAGCTCCTGACCCGCTCCCTCCAGCTCACTGTAACCTCTTTGTACTCCACGCATTAGAGGTCTGATCTGTGATGCTGCTGGACTCATACCTTACCCCTGCTCTCAGTTGGACATTTGGTCTTTGTCTCTTCTGTCCAGCCCAGCCCTGCATTCAGTAATTTCCTATAATCTTTATTTAACTGATCACTTTAATCTCCCATTTAAAACCTTTTCCATTTTCATGTGGAATTTCACGGAATTCTTTCTAAATGTGATTTTTATAATCTTAAATCTTCATTAGGTCTATGTAAGAGCAGTCTGTGTCAGAAGCCAGTGTAAAAACCATTGGAATACATAAGTACCAATTGTAAGTAAATATAAATCAATCAATAAGCATATCATGCTCCAAAGGGCAAAGAGCTGAGGTTAGGGAGGCAGTACAGTGGGGGAAATTGACCTCTTCTGATTGGATGGACAGGAGTGACATGGGCACATGTGGGGCATATGTGACAAAGAATCTTCTGGTCCTTAAAGGGATGAGATATAGAAACTCCAAATGCCCAGAGAAGTGACAGGGCTGCCATAATAGGGCTTTTCTTTACTCTAGAGCAAACCAGTAACAGTAATATTCTTTTATTTAGACTTTAAAGGTAAAGTGGAAGAAAGGCACCACCTGTTTTGATGCCTGGTGAAGCCACTGAAAGTTCTAGGACCGACTCCAAGAAGGTTGAAGGTGAGTTAGAAAAGTGTATTCGACTCAAATCTGACAGGCTCAAAGACTGGCTTAGGCTGTGGAAAATAGCAATGAAAGAACAGCGGTTCAGAGGCTTTATGTTCATATGTCTTTAAATTTTACTCTAAATAAAATGCTTTATTTGTACTAGTTCAGTATTTGTCATTATGCGCTCCTTTACTGAAAAGGAGCTCTAGCTGTGGGGGAGGGCAGGCTGGCACTGGGCTCAGCTAACCGTGTGGACGGGGAGTTGGGGTCTGGGGAGCCTGGCTCTGTCACTCAGGTGGCACCACCCACCCACAAGGGTCCATAGCACTTACTTTACCAGCATCACCAGCCTAGGAAACAGTCACAACAAAGGCCACTGTACTTAAAGACGGAAAGGGACACAAATACTAGGGGATAAAAACTCGAGGAGGCAGCAAGTGTGTGCTCCTTTTATCATGATCTATTTAACACAAAATAGTGCTTTTGGCAATATTTTCCCCCAAAATGAAAGCTTTGGATTTCAAATGGGGTTATTTGCCTTTCATTTGTGTTTTCTCTACTGTTCTATTTTCTGATCCATTACTTTCATCTTGGAAACCTGTCATTGTGACTCTTTTATCAATGTAACTATCACTCAAAAAGCTTTTTATTCTCTGGGTCAGAATTGTTTAATACCAGGCAATTTAAATGATTTTTTTGTGTATTGACCTCATATTTGAGAGTCATGCAAGTTGTACTGTGAAATCAAATGTTCAAAGATAATGAGTACCTTTATTTGACTTTTTTTTCCCCCCAGATGAGCACAACAGTTGAGAATCCTAAGGGATCGATGGAAAACTGGAAAAGGTGGTAAGTACCCAATGCTGGGCCCCTGAGGGAGAGGGCAGGAGAGGGGCTGGAGAGATGGGACTGAAGAAGACAGATACGTGTTCAATCTCAAGGCAGAGCAGAGACCTGATGGGTTTTTCTCTTTCTTTCCTGGGGAGAGGAGGAGCGTGGCTGACTCAGGCTGGTTGCAGGGTCTCAGATGGGGTAGATGAGTTGGGACAAGAGGGCAGGTGCTGTAGCTTGAAGGTGAGCAGTGGACAGGAAGCTGGAGTTAAGCTGGGCTTTCACGTTGTGGATACACCACAGCAAGAAGCGGGTGAAGAGGAGTGGGAGAGGTGACAGGGAAAGAGCAGAGCAGATTCTGAAAGCCTGATTTGGTCTGGGGCATAGACTCCTACAGTGGCAAAAGCATTTTTGAAAAAGCATCCTTTTAAAGATTTCAATTAACCAATTTAAATATTTATGGAACTTTCCTTTGGAGTAGCTATCCAGGTTGTAGGAACACAGAGAATAAACCTTAGTCTCTCCCTGAAGGGTCTGATCTCCTAGTTTGCCTGTGAGATGATTGGTCAGAGAGAACAAGGCATTAGAAAGGGTGTTAAAGTAATGGGACAGACCAGGAAAGGGGCATGTGCTTTACTGGGATAGCTCCTGTCATCCTAACCACAGCTGATGTGGTTATATGAAGAGATCGAATCTCAGAGAGTGTTAGGACTTCCCCAAGTTTGTCAGTGTTGGAGCCGCCACTTAAAACTCTGGTCTGTGGACTGGAAAGCCACTCTCTTTGCACATCGCTACACTGGTTAGAGTCAGGACACTTGGGTTTGAATCCCGGCTCTGCCAGTTACTAGCTGTGTGAACCTGAGTGAGTTATGTAATCTTCTGGGCTTTAGCTTCCTCATTTGATGAATGAAGATCTTAGGGTTATTGGGAAGGTGAAAGAAAACGGTTCATGCCTGGAGCTTAGCACAACGCCTGGCATAGTAAGTGCTCAAAACACATTAGCTGCAAGTAGCACAGTATTCAGAGAAGAGGGAGCATCAGAAGCCTCCGTGGGGGAGGTGAGGCCTGAATCAGACTTTAGCAAATGGATGAAGGCTGACAGAAATGAAATAAGCTCAGAGGAGGAAAGTGGGGTGAGTCTACCATTTGAAGCAAGTACGTCATGAAGGATTGAGAGGAGGAGGGATGGAGAGAGGAAATAGTAAGGCAGAAAAACGCTGGTGTTTGCTGGTTGGCTGGTTGGTTGTTTTAAACTAATCCTCAAGTAAAATAGTGTAATGAGACTGGGTGGGGCGATCTGATTGCCCCCCTGGGGAGACGAGGATGCCATTGCTGTCCCTGGGGCAAAATGGTCTCTGCTCATCCTGAGAGAAATTGTAAAGGACGCTGGGACATGTGTGTGTGTGTGTGTACGTGTGTAATAAAGTAAAGGAGTGTGGTGTGGGTGAGGGGGTGATGCTTCTGGGCCAGTTCCTGCCATGCTTTCAGTGGGTTAGAAACTGTAATTACCAGCTTTCCTCGTTTTTCTCTCTTCTCTCACACGAATAGAACAGACTAGCACAGGGCCTGATCGGAAATATTTTTAAAAACCCAGGAATCTCGGTGGTTGCGTGCCTTCCATCACTACTACAACCTCCACCCAACATCTAGCTTTGCTTATTTGGGTTGTGAGGAGGTGCTGACCCAATACACTCGGCACTTCCCTTCTCTCCTTCTCTTGGTCCCCAAGCCCCCTTCTGAGATGACCCAGGGGTGGCACCTGCTCAGGGCCCATGGGGGACCACAATCTGGGAGTCTGTCCTTTGCTCTTTGTCTTCCATGGTTACAGCGTCGGCAGGCAGTAGGGAGGAACCAGCTCTTTGAAGCCTTCTGACAATCAGCTGTGGGAGTGAGGGTCTGGCTTCTGTCCCTCTCCCCAAACTGTCTGAGTGTAGGGGGAGCACAGACAGCTTTCAGTGACCCACTGAGACACACTGACATGTTTCTTAATACTTCAGAGTCCACTCACATACGTGATCATGGTTTTCTCTACAAAGGAGGCAGGACAGGTACTAGAGACCAGTGTTCAAAGGGGCTGAGCCCCTTTCCTGAGTCACAGAGCACACTGATGCTGGAATCTAGACTCAGGCCCCGCCAGCATTCTTTGCACTGAGGGAGTGGAGTAAATGACATATGATTTCCCTCCCACCTCAGTCATCCACAGAAGATGAGAACAAAGCAGTCAGACAGGGAGGCCCTTTGCCACAGTGGGTCTCATTTATCCCTGTGGGAGAAATGGTCCCTGGCTTCAACTCTCTATAACAGCCAGCTGCCCTCTGTGCTGCTCCACTGGGATCCCTGCCGGGAGGGAAGACTTGGAATCAACTTCTTGGACTCTCCTACAAAACAAGGACTTCAAAAGTAGGGATGAGTCTGCAGTGTTCTGGGGGCTACTTAGCAACATAGGAATAATTCAAGAGCTATGCAAGTGCTAATGAGTACTGCGAATAACTCCGCTGACCTGTCTTGGCAGGCAGGGCCCAGCAGAGGAGCAGAGGTCGGTCCTTGAAGTGGTTCCGCAGTCGTGCTCTGTCTGCTTGGGCCTGCAGAGGCCAGAGCTCAGCCAGTGGGTTCCATTCAGACTGCCTGGGATGGGAGGATAATCTGGAAGACCTCTGAGCCAGGACTGTGCCCCCCCTCCCCACATAGGAGGGGGAAGCCAAGAGCTGCCATGTAGGTGAGAAAACCAAATAGCCAATTACCCTGCTCTACGAAGCCTTACTTCTAAGGTACTGGCTTGGGTTCAGCTGGCCCATCCCTGTTGGGCCTGGGTTCTCTCCTCTTGTGCTTAGAATTAATTTGTCTGAGTGAGAACAGAACAGGGGGAGGGATATTTATTTCTCTGGTTTTGGTCTGGGGTCCACTCAGGGAAGAAGTATGTGCATGTGCGTATGTATATATGAATGTGTGTGTGTGTGTGTGTGTGTGTGTGTGTGTGTGTAAATCAATGGGATGGATTATAGATAAGGCAGAAAGTGGACCAGTGGTAACAACTCTTTAAGAAGGACATGAAAAGCCTTTATGATAAACACTAAATGTGATCTTGTTTAGTGGGATGGGTTGGAGCCAGGACTCCTCTCCTGGACTCAGATGTTTATTCATTTATTCAATCAATTATGTTAAATCACTCATCAGCATTTATCTAGCATCCACTATATACCATGCACTGTGCATAGACTGGACTAAGACCCAGCCTCTTCTTGCTTTCAAAGTGCTCACACTGTTATTGGGAAGGTGGAAACATTGACAAGTAGGCAAAACATATATAATAAATACAGTGCGATACATGCAAGAAATAGGTAAAGAGATGATAGAAGCAAAGAGGAGGATGAGCCTAACTCTGGGGGCAGAGGGATGATACTTGGCATGCAGCTTGGATGAGGTGTGGATGTCAGATGGGTAGCAGAGGGGACTAGAGTGGGCATAACACATTCTGGGACTTCCAGGAGCAGGCCCAGACTGAGGGGAAGACAGTGGGAGACAGGTGTGGATGGGTGGACAGAGCAGAGTGTGAAAGTTTTAAGGAGAAGTGGAATCTGGAATTTAAAGGGAATTTGGACCAGGGAGAAGAGGAGGCATCCTAAGAAGGTCAGTCAATGTGAGTGAGATGCAGAGGCCCAACTGAGAGCGGTGGTCTTTGCTTCAGTGCACAGGGAGCAGTAGGTGTTGCATGGGGATTAAGAACACAGGCTCTGCACTGAGACTGCCTGAGTTCAAATCCTGCCTCTGCCATCTGACAGCTCTATGACCTGGGGCAAGTTACTCTGCCTCTGTAAGCTTCAGTTTCCTCATCAGCCATGATACAGCGACAGGGCTGTTGTGAAGATCGGTAGCTGAGCACTTGGTGGGATAACAAGTAGAGCCCTCTGTAAATGTTAGCTTTTATTATTGTTATTCTTCCAGCCAATCCCCAAATGCTCTTAGCGTTGCCTTTGAAGTGTTTCTTGTGTCTTGCTTTGACCTCTCTTTTGCAGCAGTGAGTACCTCATCTTCTGCACCTGAGCATTGCCCACTTCACATTTGGGTTTCTGCACATCAATGAAGCAGGCTTTGTTGGCGTGCTTTCTACCCCTGCACACCAGCCTGTGCACCAGCCTCAAACAGAACCCCCTTCAGTGTTATGTCGCAGCCACTTCTTTGTTCAGGAGCCTTGACGCTCCCTATTTCAGAGAAGCATCAATCTGGTCCATTGTCCTTTTACAGATGAGAAAACCAAGGCCAAAGAGGATAAATGAGTTGGCTGCTCTCCAAGCCATTTGGCACTCAGTCTTCCTACTCTTGCTTCTGATGCCTTCTCTCTAACAGGTGGTCCTGTTTTTCCTAAGCCCCTAGTCTGGTGCCCTATTATTTCTCAGAGCTTCTCCAAACCCTCCCTGGGAGACACAAAAGCAGGGTAGATGATGGACCTGCATGAGCCATCCTGTCAGTCACTTTGGGTTTGCGGTCCAGCCCTGCTCCTTACTAGCTGAGTGACCTTAAGTAAGGTAACGTCCTGAGCCTGTGTTTCCCAGTCATTGAGAGAGATGTTATAAGAGCTCCCTGCCGGGCAGGAGTGAGGGTGATAGATGGGATTATAACCTAAGTGAAGGGCTTGTTAGCATGTCTGGCACGGAGCAGGGACTCTGGGATGTTGAAGCCCCTTCTCTCTGGTCAGGTAGGTCACCCTGGCCCTAAGAGCCCACCATGACTGCACATGCTGCCTCCCACGTGACCCTTCCTTCCCTTTCCATTTTACACCCCAGTGTCCCTCGTAGCTCACCAAACCCTTCCCTGTGAGCTGTCCTCTACTTTCTACATTCCCCAAAGCCCCTACCTCACTGTTTCACATACAGAGTTAGGACTCTAGGGAGAGGCCAAAACCTTGTTTCAGCACTACGTTTTCAATATATCCTTAGAAACAGAAGGCAGGCTGTTCATGGGCCAAGGCCCTGGGAGCTGAGCGGTTTCAGGTATTTTAGAGTTGGTTCTAATGGGCATTAGAGTGCTCATTAGGAGTTGGAAAGACTTCCCGAGCAGACCCCAAGGGCCCGTGCTCAGATACCCAATGGTGGTCTTGGAAGCAGAGAGGCAAGACCGATGCAGCCTTGCAGGGGAGCCCTCAGGATGAACCCCTTCTTAGGAAAAAGGGAGAGGTCAGTTCTTGTCAGGTGTGAGCTAGCTGCACCCACATCTGACTGTTGTTCTGATCTTAGAGGAACCTGGGGGTCCCACCCGGGGCTGCCCAGGGCCTTCGTGGCAAGGAGGAAGCATGCTGCTTGCACAGGGCCTATGAGGCCCCACGATAACTCTGTCCCTCCCCAGCAGATAAATGGAGCCGGAATCCGGTCCAGTTCAGGCATCCTTGGGAAGGGGGGTGGGTTATCCAGTTCTTTCCTGTGGCGTCTGCAGATACAGCCGGAACTCGGTACGCATAACCCAGGCTGGTTTTCTACTTCAGAATGGACCAAGCCCAATTTGGGGGAATGTTTATTTGCTTCTCATAAATATAAAAATCTACTTATCTGACTTGAGGGGATACAAAACACCTGTTTGCTGGTGGACTCTCATCTTGTTTATTTTTTCCATTTTTAGAAGTGGGTGGGACTTCCTGCAGAAACTGCTTATTTCCTGAAAACCTGGACCAAGCCTGGGACTTGTTATGTCTCTTTAGCTTTTATTTGGTTTATGTATGTATGTATTTATTGTTAAATCTCATAAAGAGGCCCCCAAAGGGGAAAAAACATGAAGCCAGATCTCTAAAAGCTTTGAGAAGATGGCTTCACTCAAACTTAGCAAAGGACTAAAATACAACCTCACCAGCAAATATTTGCCCGCTCAGTGGGCATTATCCAAAGCAGGGTCTCTAGGAAGACACTTTCTGTCACTTCCTGCTCACTAGGAAAGGTCAAAAGTTGGCCACTAGATTTTGACAAGACTTGCCAGTAGTCTTCTTATGCTAAGAGAGGCCTGTCCTATGTCATATCCACTAGGCCATTAGCTTTCAGTGACTAAAAGCTATTTTTGTGCCAGCAAAACTAGAAAATACATATCTCACCTAAAAAGTATGAAGCAAGCCCCTCACCCCTCCTTCCTAGAACATTTTGCATCCATAGCCAAAGGGAGATTTATAGCCTTCTCAAAATTCTATGATCTATTACCTTTTCCACTTAAATATTCATTACAAAGGTAATAAAGCCATGGACGTAAGGGCCTGAATGGTGTTACTGATGGCAGGCTTTGGGGCTGAGCTAATGCACAACTTAACCCATCTCCTAAAGACCAGGGAGATGGTTGACATGGGGCCCTTTTCAGAAGGTGCCGTAACCTTCTTTGTCCACATTCTATTGGGACAATGGAGTCAAAGACAAGGGACAGGATGGTCCTGGGACACAGATGGATGGTCCTCTGTGTGTAATCCCTGGGATATAAGGGTGACTCAGATTCTACTGGGAAGAGCTTGGAAACAGGGAATTCTTTGGTTTCTGAGCTTTTCTCAAGGGAAAATGAACCAAGAGCATTTTTTGGCTCTGGTGGAAAGCTGGTCTAAAAGCTGAAAGCATCCAAGACAGAGAATTCAGACAAGGTGGAAAAACCTCAAACGAGACTTATTCTTTGGAAGATGTCATCCTAGATGTTATGACTTGGAGGAAAGAGCCAGGGATGAGGACAATCTCTCTGCTATATGATAACAGTATATACACTAATTAGTGTATACACTAATACAAAGGACAATCCCAGTGGTTCTTGTTTGCCTTCATCAGCCTGGGTTATGCTTTAACTGCCCAAGGTGGAGGACATGGTGGGGAGCCTCGGCTGTTGGTCTAACCATAGCACATGCCCACCTTGCCCAGGGAAGTCCGTTTCCAAACTTCAAAGATCAGTCTGTGAGCTTCACATTTAGTTAGTTCTTCCTGATAATCCCATTTAAAATTTTATTCTTCTTTTAAGAGGTATGGCACGAGATATACAGGTACAAGTTTTTCTCTAGAATTTTCCCTATCTCTGTAGTAGTAAAAATCTGAAATAGGTGCTTATTTATTTTTTTAAAAAGCTCTCCAGTTACTGGGGATTACAAGGACTTTTGCCATTTAATTTTTGTTATTATCTAGCTCATGAAAATGTATTTCTTAATCCTCCCGCTACAGATGCTCCTGGTCAGAAAAAGCATAAGCTTACGTGTTCCCTGTGCTCCAGCAGTATATTATTTAAGACTAACAACATGGCATGTACACAGAGAGATGTGTAGAAAATACCCAAAGAGCCAGCATCAGTGGAAGGATGAAGACACGGGCTTTGGTCCAGGAGGCAGAGGAAAAAGGAATTGTGTGAGTCACTGAGGCTGCTAGGTATTTAGGTGGGCATCCGTGGTTGTCACCCATGTGCTCCTGCAGTCCTCTCAGGAGAGCGGGATCACCCCCAGGCTCCACTACACCCCTCCTTAGCACCTCCCTCCAGGGGCCTCAGGGCTGCATCAGGCCAGATGTGCCCTCTCCCTTGCTATGGCTTCAGATTTATCTCAGTGCTATAGGGCTGCCTGCTTTTTGCCCTTCGTACCCAGAAAACTTTATTTTTTCCATGATTATCAAAGTAATACACACCACTTCAGAATGGTAGGAAGGTACAGAAAAGTGTTAAGAAGCATGAAAACAAAATCAGCTATAATCCTGTCACCCAGAGCTATTTGCATTTAAGTGCATTTTCTTCTAATGTTTTTTTTTTTTTTTTCTTAACACAAGCGCACAGATTTTGTAAACTGCTTTTTTTCTGCTCAACCTCATTGCATGTTTCCATGCCATTAGATATATCTGGGCCCACTTCATCTCCCACTGCTTCCCAGAGCTGACCCTCTTCTCTTGGTTGCTCTGACCAAGTCAGGGATTCCAACCTCCACTCTTTCGCCCTTGCTATTTACCTGCCTGAAGTGCAGCCACCCTCCATTCATTTTTAGTCCTATGGTTCTTTAGGGTGCTATGACCTCCATGAAGCCTTCCAGGACACCTTGGAAGGCCCTCCTGATTGTCCCTCCGTCCCTGACACCCTTCCCCTTCCCTGGGCTCTGGACTGTGCCTCTGATCCTTAACATGTGTTACTCTGGACAGTTAGGTCTCTCTTTATGTAAATGCTCCTCAGGCAGTAGTGTGATGGGAAATATTTAACTACTGGCTCCCTGGAAAAAAATGTATGCATATATATACATACATAATTTATTATATATTTTATTGACATCAAGGATACATATTACACAATTTAAAAATAATATAAAACATCCAATGCTCTTTATTGTAAACTCCATATAGCCAATTGATTCTTACAGAACTTTCTTGTTGATTTTTGCTGAAATTTTGTATCGCTAGCCAACCCATGGTTGCAAATGATGAACAGGGATTATTCTGTTAGGAGTGTTAGCTGATGTTTTCACTTACATGGAGTAAGACAAAACTGAAACAATGAAGACCTGTTTCAGAACTTCAGTCATTCAACAATGACATAAGCTACTTCTTTGCTGTATCAGATACTTGTTTTAGAATCCTGGAAGAACATTTCCTCAATTTTTTGTGCTATTTACAATTGGAACAACTACAGACACAGTACACTTTTAAGTTTAATCTACATAGTTAACATTTTCTCCATGCTTTTCTTAAGTCTAGACCAGGGGCCTGCAATTTATGGCCTGTCAAATCTGGCCCACCGCCTATTTTAGTAAATAAAGTTTTACTGGAACACAGCCACGTTCATTTGTTTATTGTCTGTAGCTGTGTTTGAGCTTCAATAGCAGAATAGTGTAGTTGCAACAGAGACCGTATGACCTACAAAGGGGTAAATATTTACTACCTTGCCCTTACAGAAAAGGTTTGTTGACATTCGCTCTACATAGTCAGCAAAACAATAAATCATGATTAATTGTATTCATCTATATTTTAATATATTTATGTAAAATACATTTGTAGTATTTGCCAATTTTCGTGTGTAAATACAGTCATCACGGCTACTATTTAGCTACCAGTCTGATGTTACTAATGGGGAGTTGAGAAGAGATGCCCTTTAGCACAGCATTATGTAGTATTTACATCATAAATGTCAATAACCTTAAGAATAGAGATAATATTGAAATGTAGTAAAATAATTAGGAACAGAGGAGTTGGAGTATTTACTACTGTTGTTCTTTTTTTAAAATTTATTTTATTGAAACATAGTTGATACACAATGTTGTGTTAATTTTTACCGTACAGCAAAGTGATTCAGTACTACTGTTGTTCTTAACATGATTTAATTTTAAAATAATCGCTGCGCTTAACAATCAGCTCACAAAATTCTTGAAAATTTAATTGGCTCTATTGAGAGCGAGGGCTTTGATCTTTGGTGAGAAATATGATCTCAGCCCATCTGGATGGCTCCTCACTGAACCCCAGCCCGGGGGGAAGTTCTGCCCAGGACAAGGGCATGTGAGGGTCTCATGTTCATCATAAATCTTTACTTAAACCTGAATGAAAGAAGCCTCTTGTGTGTGTAGCAGGGGCTCCAACCCCATCTGTTGATTAGAAAATTGCCATGCACTCTGGCTGTTGCAGGGAGTTTAACCATGAACTTCTACCCACCATGTGCAGAAATGAGTCATTCTGGACAGGGCCATCCAGAAGGACAGATGGTGCCCTGACCCTGTATGACCTGGGCTGGGTATTCTATGAGGCCAGAGCATGGGGTCTGGCCAGTCAGTCCTGACAGCTCATGCCTAGCTTTTTGCTTTGGAAGTAACAACTTATATCCCCTTCCCTGCCCCCTCCCTAACCCCAGAAAAGCAGGAGGGGCTGTCTGACTAAAGCCAGCTCGAGGTTCTTTGGGGTCATGTGGCCTTGGCCTGGGAAGACAATGGTTAGGACCCATGATGTGAACCAGTTGGTGTTTTCTCTTAGGAAATCCCATGCCCTAAACCCTCCACTGTCAGCTGCTCAGTGGCTTTGGAAACAAGCATTTTTCGGGTTAGTTGTTTTGAGTTTGTTTAGAGCTGCAAAACTAGTGTGGCTGAGGCATCTGCATGAAATAGCAGGGAAAGGACAGGTGCCCAGGAGCTTCAGGGCTGGGTTCCTCTTCCACCATTACCATCAGGCATGTGATGTTGGGCTTGTGACTTAACCCCTCTGAGCCTGTTTGTTTTAGGTTAAATGCCTCACAGGATCACTGTGAGATCAACTGAGATAATATATGTGAAAACATGTAGCAAGTAGCAAGTGTTAGAGGACAGTGAACAGGACTGGCACCAGAACCTCTGCTGGAAACACCAGGTGCTAAGTAACCCATGTTCTCTAAGGAGAGCTGTCAGCCATTGAGGCCAGATTTTCCCTAACTCCAGGGCTCCCAAGAAGTGGCCCAACTACCATTACTGCCCTCTCCCAGCCTCAGGTAGGGAGACAAGTGGGACAAAGGAGGTAGGAGTTTGTAGGAGAATAATTTATTTCTGCCCCTCCCATTGTGACTCTCATCTTGAGATCAAGTTGGGGACATCTATCAGAATCACGTATGGAGGCGGCAGGGTGAGGGGTCTCCATGAGGCAGCAATTGTCATACTGCTCCAGGCTGGATGCCTGCTGACCTATTGAGACCCTTGGCCCCATCTGGTGGTGGGGATACAGTGATGGAGTTTTGGAGAGAGTTTGACCTGTGTCCATAGGAGTTTTGGGGGCTCTTTGTGAACAGGGAGGCCGTGCCTACTTCAGCTGTCTGAAGACAGGCAGGTCAGCCAAGGAGGGGAGGTGTGTCTGAGGAGGTGGGATCCTCATCTCAGTTCCCTTCAGCCCTCAGAGGGTGGGGAAGAAGACACCAGCAGTTTCTGAGCCTCTGTATGGGAGGAAAGACTGGGAGGGGCATGGACCACCGGAGAAGCCAAAGGGGGCCACGGTTGTCCTTCTCATTGACAGATGAGCTGGGGTCACACTGACAGGGCCCTCAGAGCCATACACACGTCCTCAAAGGACCATCCCGCAGCCAAGGCCACCAGCAGCAGATGGGCCCAGAGTGAACCAGAGTGAAACCAGAGAGCCAATGAGCAGTTAGGATCCCTGTGTCCCCAACCTGTACCCCACTAAGCTTCCCCAGAGAGGACAGGCCCTGCAAAGGGAGGGGGAGCAATTCCAGCACCAGGCCTGCTCTCCCACCCAACCCCATGGTGCCCCAGTGAGAAGAGGAGTGAAAGAATAGAACTATCCCCTCCCCATTTCAAATCTTAATTCCTCCCTGAATCTAGCTCATGAAGGAGAAGAGGAAGAATGTCAAATCAGATGAGAGATTGAGGCTTTAGAATAAAATAAGGTGAAAAAAAAAGACTTAATAATAGAACTGACCAAATGTTAAGAAATCTACTCAAGATGCTAGTAAGGGATGAAAAGTATGACTTGACAGTACATGGTATAAGGAAGGGATGGGAGAAATATAAAACCGTTTCACATTTATATTCCTCTAACTTCAGACTGAACAATAAAACTGTAACATAAGTCTTAGTTTTTATAGTAGGTGGTCCCTTTGAACTTGGAGAATTGAATCAAATACATATATAGAGCATTGGTTCTCAAACTTCAGCACACATCAGAACCACCAGAGGGCTCATTAAAATAGACAGTTCGCTCCACACTCAGTTTCTGATTCAGTAGGTCTGGGGTGGGATTGAGAATTTGCATTTCTAGCAAGGTCCCAGGTAATGTCAATGGTGCTGGTCTGGGGACTACAATTTGAGAATCACTGTGGTATGGATTAGAGCATCACTGAAGTGTGTATTTATTTATTAATTTACTTATTTTTAACATCTTCATTGGAGTATAATTGCTTTACAATGGTGTGTTAGTTTCTGCTTTATAAAAAAGTGAATCAGCTATACATATACATATATCCCCATATATCTTCCCTCTTGCATCTCCCTCCCATCCTCCCTATCCCACCCCTCTAGGTGGTCACAAACCACTGAGCTAATCTCCCTGTGCTATGTGGCTGCTTCCCACTAGCTATCTATTTTACATTTGGTAGTGTATATATGTCCATGCCACTATCTCACTTCGTCCCAGCTTACCCTTCCCCCTCCCTGTGTCCTCAAGTCCATTCTCTACGTCTGCATCTTTATTCCTGTCCTGCCCCTAGGTTTATCAGAACCAATTTTTTTTTTTTTAGATTCCATATATATGTGTTAGCATACAGTATTTGTTTTTCTCTTTCTGACTTACTTCACTCTGTATGACAGACTCTAGGTCCATCCACCTCACTACAAATAACTCAATTTCGTTTCTCTTTATGGCTGAGTAATATTCCATTGTATATATGTGCCACATCTTCTTTATCCATTCATCTGTCGATGGACACTTAGGTTGCTTCCATGTCCTGGCTATTGTAAATAGAGCTGCGATGAACATTGTGGTACATGACTCTTTTTGAATTATGGTTTTCTCAGGGTATATGCCCAGTAGTAGGATTGCTGGGTCGTATGGTAGCTCTATTTTTAGTTTTCTGAGGAACCTCCATATGTTCTCCACAGTGGCTGTATCAATTTACATTCCCACCAACAGTGCAAGAGGGTTTCCTTTTCTCCACACCCTCTCCAACATTTATTGTTTGTAGATTTTTTGATGATGGCCATTCTGACTGGTGTGAGGTGATACCTCATTGTAGTTTTGATTTGCATTTCTCTAATGATTAGTGATGTTGAGCATCCTTTCATGTGTTTCTTGGCAATCTGTATATCTTCTTTGGAAAAATGTCTATATAGGTCTTCTGCCCATTTTTTGGATTGGGTTGTTTGTTTTTTTGATATTGAGCTGCATGAGATACTTGTATATTTTGGAGATTAATCCTTTGTCAGTTGCTTCATTTGCAAATACTTTCTCCCATTCTGAGGGCTGTCTTTCATCTTGTTTATGGTTTCTTTTGCTGTGCAAAAGCTTTTAAGTTTCATTAGGTCCCATTTGTTTGTTTTTGTTTTTATTTCCATTTCTCTAGGGGGTGGGTAAAAAATGATCTTGTTGTGATTTATGTCAGAGTGTTCTGCCTATGTTTTCCTGTAAGAGTTTCATAGTGTCTGGCCTTACATTTAGGTCTTTAATCCATTTTGAGTTTATTTTTGTGTATGGTGTTAGGGAGTGTTCTAATTTCATTCTTTTACCTGTAGCCGTCCAGTTTTCCCAGCACCACTTATTGAAGAGGCTGTCTTTTCTCTGTTGTATATCCTCGCCTCCTTTGTCATCCATAAGTGCATGGGTTTATCTCTGGGCTTTCTATCCTGTTCCATTGATCTATATTTCCGTTTTTGTGCCAGTACCATATTGTCTGGATTACTGTAGCTTTGTAGTATAGTCTGAAGTCAGGGAGTCTGATTCCTCCAACTCCGTTTTTTTCCCTCAGACTGCTTTGGCTATTCGGGGTCCTTTGCGTCTCCATACTAATTTTAAGATTTTTTGTTATAATTCTGTAAAAAATGCCATTGGTAACTTGATGGGGATTGCATTGAATCTGTAGATTGCTTTGGGTAGTATAGTCATTTTCACAATATTGATTCTTCCAATCCAAGAACATGGTATATCTCTCCATCTGTTCGTTTCATCTTTAATTTCTTTCATCAGTGTCTTATAGTTTTCTGCTTACAGGTCTTTTGTCTCCTTAGGTAGGTTTATTCCTAGGTATTTTATTCTTTTTGTTGCAATGGTAAATGGGAGTGTTTCCTTAATATCTCTTTCAGATTTTTCATCATTAGTGTATAGGAATGTAAGAGATTTCTGTGCATTTTGTATCCTGCAAGTTTACCAAATTCATTGATTAGCTCTAGTAGTTTTCTGGTGGCATCTTTAGGATTCTCTATGTATAGTATCATGTCATCTGCAAACGGTGACAGTTTTACTTCTTCTTTTCCGATTTGTATTCCTTTTATTTCTTTTTCGTCTCTGATTGCCGTGGCTAGGACTTCCAAAACTATGTTGAATAATAGTGGTGAGAGTGGACCACCTTGTCTTGTTCCTGATCTTAGCGGAAATGCTTTCAGTGTTTCACCACTGAGAACAATGTTTGCTGTGGGTTTGTCATATATGGTCTTTATTTTGTTGTGGTAGGTTCCTTCTATGCCCACTTTCTGGAGAGTTTTTATCATAAATGGGTGTTGAATTGTGTGAAAAGCTTTTTCTGCATCTATCGAGATGATCATATGGTTTTTATTCTTTAATTTGTTAATATGGTGTATCACATTGATTGATTTGCGTATATTGAAGTATCCTTGCATCCCTGGGATAAATCCCACTTGATCATGGTGTATGATCCTTTTAATGTGCTCTTCGATTCTCTGCTAGTATTTTGTTGAGGATTTTTGCATCTATATCCATCAGTGATATTGGTCTGTAATTTTCTTTTTTTTGTAGTATCTTCATCTGGTTTTTGTATCAGGGTGATGGTGGCCTCATAGAATGAGTTTGGGAGTGTTCCTTCCTCTGCAATTTTTGGGAAGAGTTTGAGAAGGATCAGTGTTAGCTCTTCTCTAAATGTTTGATAGAATTCGCCTGTGAAGCCATCTGGTCCTGGACTTTTGTTTGTTGGAAGATTTTAAATCACAGTTTCAATTTCACTATTTGTGATTGGTCTGTTCATATTTTCTATTTCTTCCTGGTTCAGTCTTGGAAGGTTATATGTCTCTAAGAATTTGTCCATTTCTTCCAGGTTGTCCATTTTATTGGCATAAAGTTGCTTGTGGTAGTCTCTTAGGATGCTTTGTATTTCTGTGGTGTCTGTTGTAACTTCTCCTTTTTCATTTCTAATTTTATTGATTTGAGTCATCTCCCTCTTTTTCTTGATGAGTCTGACTAACGGTTTATCAGTTTTGTTTATCTTCTCAAAGTATCAGCTTTTAGTTTTATTGATCTTGGTATTGTTTTCTTTGTTTCTATTTCATTTATTTCTGCCCTGATCTTTATGAAGTCTTTCCTTCTACTAACTTTGGGTTTTGTTTGTTTTTCTTTCTCTAGTTCCTTTAGGTGTAAGGTTATATTGTTTATTTGAGATTTTTCTTGTTTCTTGAGGTAGGCCTGTATTGCTATAAACTTTCCTCTTAGCACTGCTTTTGCTGCATCCATAGGTTTTGGATCATCGTGTTTTCATTGTAATTTGTCTCTAGGTATTTTTTAATTTCCTCTTTGATTTCTTCAGTGATCTCTTGGTTATTTAGTAACGTATTGTTTAACCTCCATGTGTTTGTTTTTTACCTTTTTTTCCCTGTAATTGATTTCTAATCTCATAGCGTTCTAGTCAGAAAAGATGCTTGATATGATTTCAATTTTCTTAAATTTACTGAGGTTTGATTTGTGGCCGAAGATGTGAACTATCCTGGAGAATGTTCCATGTGCACTTGAGAAGAAAGTGTAATTTGCTGTTTTTGGATGGAATGTCCTATAAATATCATTTAAATCTCTCTGGTCTATTGTGTCATTTAAAGCTTGTGTTTCCTTATTAATTTTCTGTTTGGATGATCTGTCCATTGATGTAAGTGAGGTGTTAACGTCCCCCACTATTATTGTGTTACTGTCGATTTCCTCTTTTATAGCTGTTAGCAGTTGCCTTATGTATGGAGGTGCTCCTATGTTGGGTGCATATATATTTATAATTGTTATATCTTCTTCTTGGATTGATCCCTGGATCATTATGTAGTGTCCTTCCTTGTCTCTTGTCACATTCTTTATTTTAAAGTCTATTTTATCTGATATGAGTATTGCTACTCCAGCTTTCTTTTGATTTCCATTTGCATGGAATATCTTTTTCCATCCCCTCACTTTCAGTCTGTATGTGTCCCTAGGTTTGAAGTGGGTCTCTTGTAGACAGCATATATATGGGTCTTGTTTTTGTATTCATTCAGCGAGCCTGTGTCTTTTGGGTGGAGCATTTAATCCATTCACGTTTAAGGTAATTATCGATATGTATGTTCCTATTACCATTTTCTTAATTGTTACGGGTTTGTTTTTGTAGGTCCTTTTCTTCTCTTGTGTTTCCCACTCACAGAGGTTCCTTTAGCATTTGTTGTAGAGCTGGTTTGGTGGTGCTGAATTCTCTTAGCTTTTGCTTGTCTGTAAAGCTTTTGATTTCTCCGTCAATACTGAATGAGATCCTTGCCAGGTAGAGTAATCTTGGTTATAGGTTCTTCCCTTTCATCACTTTAAATATATCATGCCACTCTCTTCTGACTTGTAGAGTTTCTGCTGAGAAATTAGCTGTTAACCTTATGGGATTTCCCTTGTATGTTATTTTTCGTTTTTCCCTTGTTGCTTTCAATAATTTTTCTTTGTCTTTAATTTTTGACAATTTGATTACTATGTGTGTCGGCGTGTTTCTCCTTGGGTTTATCCTGCCTGGGACTCTCTGTGCTTTCTGGATTTGGGTGGCTATTTCCTTTCCCATGTTAGGGAAGTTTTTGACTACAATCTCCTCAAATATTTTCTTGGGTCCTTTCTCTCTCTCTTCTCCTTCTGAGACCCCTATAATGTGAAGGTTGTTGTGTTTAATGTTGTCCCAGAGGTCTCGTAGGTTGTCTTCATTTCTTTTCATTCTTTTTCTTTATTTTGTTCCATGGCAGTGAATTCCACCATTCTGTCTTCCAGGTCACTTATCTGTTCTTCTGCCTCAGTTATTCTGCTATTGATTCCTTCTAGGCTACTTTTCATTTCAGTTAGTGTATTGTTCATCTCTGTTTGTTTGTTCTTTAATTCTTCTAGGTCTTTGTTAAACATTTCTTGCATCTTCTCCATCTTTGCCTCCATTCTTTCTCTGAGGTCCTGGATCACCTTCACTATATTATTCTGAATTCTTTTTCTGGAAGGTTGCCTATCTCCACTTCATTTAGTTGTTTTTCTGCGGTTTTATTTTGTTCCTTCATCTGGTACATAGCCCTCTGCCTTTTCATCTTGTCTATCTTTCTGTGAATGCAGTTTTTGTTCCACAGGCTGTAAAATTGTAGTTCTTCTTGCTTCTGCTGTCTGTCCTCTGGTGGATGAGGCTATCTAAGAGGCTTGTGCAAGTTTCCTGATGGGAGTGACTGGGTGCATAAATATTTACAATTGTTCTATCTTCTTCCTGGATTGATCCCTTGATCATTATGTAGTGTCCTTCTTTGTCTCTTGTAATAGTCTTTATTTTAAAGTCTATTTTGTCTGATATGAGAATTGCTCCTCCAGTTTTCTTTTGATTTCCATTTGCGTGGAATATCTTTTTCCATCCCCTCACTTTCAGTCTGTATATGTCCCTAGGTCTGTAGTGGGTCTCTTATAGACCGCCTATATACAGGTCTTGTTTTTGTATCCATTCAGCCAGTCTATGTCTTTTGGTTGGAGCATTTAATCCATTTACATTTAAGGTAGTTATCGATATGTATGTTCCTTTTACCATTTTCTTAATTGTTTTGGGTTTGTTATTGTAGGTCTTTTCCTTCTCTGTGTTTCCTGCCTGTAGAAGTTCCTTTAGCATTTGTTGTAGAGCTGGTTTGGTGATGCTGAATTCTGTTACCTTTTGCTTGTCTGTAAAGGGTTTAATTTCTCCGTTGAATCTGAATCAGATCCTTGCTGGGTAGAGTAATCTTGGTTGTAGGTTTTTGCCTTTCATCAGTTTAAATATGTACTGCCACTCCCTTCTGGCTTGCAGTTTCTGTTGAAAGATCACCTGTTAACCTTATGGGGATTCCCTTCTATGTTATTTGTTTTTTTCCCTTGCTGCTTTTAATATTTTTTCTTTGTATTTAATTTTTGATAGTTTGATTAGTATGTGTCTTGACGTTTTTCTCCTTGGATTTATCCTGTATAGGACTCTGCACTTCCTGGACTTGATTGACTATTTCCTTTCCCATATTAGGGAATTTTTCAACTATAATGTCTTCAAATATTTTCTCAGTCCCTTTCTTTCTCTCTTCTGCTTTTGGGACCCCTATAATTCGACTGTTGGTGTGTTTAATGTTGTCCCAGAGGTCTCTGAGACCGTCCTCTATTCTTTTCATTCTTTTTTCTTTATTCTGCTCTGCGGTAGTTATTTCCACTATTTTATCTTCCAGGTCACTTATCCATTCTTCTTTCTCAGTTATACTGCTATTGATTCCTTCTAGAGAATTTTTTATTTCATTTATAGTGTTGTTCATCACTGTTTGTTTGCTCTTTAGTTCTTCTAGGTCCTTGTTAAAAGTTTCTTGTATTTTCTCCATTCTATTTTCAAGATTTTGGATCATCTTACTATCATTACTCTGACTTCTTTTTCAGGTAGACTGCCTATTTCCTCTTCATTTGTTTGGTCTGGTGGGTTTTTACTTTGCTCCTTCATCTGCTATGTGTTTCTCTGTCTTCTCGTTTTGCTTAACTTACTGTGTTTGGGGTCTCCTTTTCGCAGGCTGCAGGTTCGTAGTTCCCATTGTCTTTGGTGTCTGCCCCCAGTGGCTAAGGTTGGTTTAGTGGGTTGTGTAGGCTTCCTGGTGGAGGGGACTGGTGCTTGTGTTCTGGTGGATGAGCCTGGATCTTGTCTTTCTGGTGGGCAGGACCGCGTCCGGTGGTGTGTTTTGGGGTGTCTGTAAACTTATTATGATCTTAGGCAGCCTCTCTGCTAATGGGTGGGGTTGTGTTCCTGTCTTGCTAGTTGTTTGGCATAGGGTGTCCAGTACTGTAGCTTGCTGGGCATTGAGAGGACCTGGGTCTTGGCATTGAAATGGAGATCTCTGGTAGAGCTTTTGCCGATTGATATTACGTGGGGCCAGGAGGTCTCTGGTGGTCCAGTGTCCTGAATTCAGTCTCCCATCTCAGAGGCACAGGCCTGACACTTGGCTGGAGCACCAAGACCCTGTCAGCCACACAGTCAGGTACGTGGGGAATTTCTTGCCTTTTGGGAAGTCTGAGGTCTTCTGCCAACGTTCAGTAGGTGTTCTGTAGGAGTTGTTCCACATGTAGATGTATTTCTGATGTATTTGTGGGGAGGAAGGTGATCTCCATGTCTTACTCCTCTGCCATCTTGAAGGTCTCTGGAAGTGTGTATTTAACACAGCCTTTAAAATAGTCTCCTGAACTTCCTAAGAAGCCAGTGAAAATGCTGATTTTATTTACTTCACCCATCTACTTTCCTTGGGGAGAAAGAAAGGCTTGAAAGTGGCATTGGTGCTCCTGTGTGTTAAAGAACTAATTGCAAATCCATTGCTCTACAAACAGCTGAGTGTGTAAGGTCATCCAGGATTTTCCCCATGCTTCTGAGGCCAGGTCTGCCCAGGTAGACTAGCTGCTACAGCACGCCTTTGAGCAGGGGCCCAGTGTGCATGGTCAAGTGTGTGTAAGAGGAACAGAGAAATCATTCTGATTGCCCCTGAGGAAGCAGGAGTCATCCTTGCATCCCCCGCCATCCTCAAGCTGCACAGCCAGTCCTCTGTGGTCAGGCTGACATCTCCCCCTCAGAGGAATTGCCTCTCCTATGTGGATCTTGATCAGTTGGGTTTGGGTAGAACTGATCTTACCCAAGGGGTGAGCATGCTTCCCAAACCATGCCAATTGGAGAGCCCATCCTCCTGGCCATAGCTGTCTACTTAGAGATGAGCCCCCAGCCAAGCAGAGTCCTTTCTGGAATGTTTGCCAGAGGTATGTGATAAAATATTATAATCTCTCTGGAATTTTAAGCTCTAAGGAGTGATGGAACTCTCAAGTGCCATCATGGAGTGGGGGAAAGCGAGAAAAAGAGAGGGAGAAAGCGAGAGAATTGACAGACATTGTGTCTTTATTATAGGCAAAGATTCAACTGTACCTGTAGCCTGTATTTTGGACATCCCTGTATGTGAGTAAATAAATTCCCCTTTTTGCTTAAGTTAATTTGAATTGGATTTCTGTTCTTATGACCAGAAATCCAAACTAATACAGTCACTCATTGGGTATTCTTATCTACCTTTTTCACATCTCCAAATATGTTGACTTTCCTTCATCCCCACTGTAATACCTGTCTTAGTAACAGCCTCCCAACCCTGTAAGAATCAGGCCTTTTGATTGCTCTGGGGATATCCTCCTGCAAGTAATGAATCCCAAGTGATGACCTGCCCAGTCCAATGGATTTTGATGGGGAAGGCTTGGGGCAGCCTGACTTCAGTACACAATGGCTCTTTCTAGCACATTTCCTGGGGCATTTGGAGCCTTGTGACTTACAATGTAAGGTCTGATGCAAAAAAAAAAAGAAAAGAAAAAAGCTATTATCTGTCTCCAATGACCCTCTGGTATTCAACATGGAGCTCCTGGAGTCTTTAGACTGTGTCCCTTTATTGCCCTGGGTCCAGTTTCACCTGCAAATCCTGACTATTGCAGGGAAAAATCTCATAGGGACCATTGTGTGTGAACCAGCACCACAGGTTCTGTTATCAACACAAGGAATCTCCTTACAGTTGTCACCCAATAAAGTTGTCAAAACATGCCAGCAGCCGGACCATGACCTCCTAGTAACCTAGCTATAGCACACCACTGATGGGTGGCCTGAGTGGTCCCAGACCCATCAGCACTTCAGTGCATTATCAAAATAGATCCAACTTTACAGCTTATTAATGGAAATTGATCTTCAACTGAAGATTTCATAGAAAGGGATTTAAATTATACATTGTCCAGCAAAACTTAAAAAAAATTCCTCTCTAGATGTTGTTATTCTTTTCCTAGAATGACAAACATTGCCAGCAGCCTCATCTCCCCCACTCATGGCCTGTAATTCTTCTAAGGTGGTTCTTCAAGTGGGACCCAGGACGAACATCAGTATTAGCATCACCTGGCATCTTGTTAGAAATGCTAAGTCCTGGGCCCTACCCTAGGCCTACTGAACCAGGAAGTCTGGAGTGGGGCCCAGCAATCTATGTTTTAACAAATCTTCCTCGCAATTCTTATGCCGGCTCAAGTTTTAGAACCAATGTCAAAGCCACTGACCTAAGTGATTCAGCTCCTGTATCAGTTTCCACACCCTGCCCAGCCACACAAAAGGCCAGAAGTGTTTACGAGGGGACCACCTATTGCTCCTCAAGCAAGCTCCTTGGTGGTCTCAACTCTGGCCTCAGATCATGTTTAGTGGCTTCAGTCCATGAAATAGGGGTAATTTTGCTACTAAGGTGTTCCTTCCCTATTGTGACACTGGCATCTGGACTGAGGATGCACTGGCTCCTCTTGTCTCTGTTCCAGTGCCTCAAATACATCAGAGTATTCAAGGGTTGGGGGCAGGGTGGGGCTTATACCATCAGGCAAAACAGCATGAAATGGAATAAAAAAGTCTCCAAGGGAAGAAACACATACAGCAACCTGAGTGGATTATAAAGCCACATTCATCTTTCAAAGTAAATAGCAATCAGTCCTGAGGAGCTAGGAAGCTTTCAAATAATGGCCAACATGTGTTGATATTGACAGTGACCCATAAATCTCAATTTCTCTGTGAGAACCTGTTAGGCAGCATTTTAATTCCAAGCCATCGAATGAAAAGGAGCAAGATTTACCTCTGCCGTGGATCTGAGTGGAGCATCCTTGGAAATACAGCCCAACAGACATGGAGTTAAGCACTAATTGATGGCCTCCAACATGCTTCATAACACTCCATTACCCAGATGGGGAGTGTGACAGCTGAAACATGGAATAGCTGAGCCTGGGGTGAGCAGCCATCTAGGAAGGACAAAGGGCGCTGGGCTATCCGAGCCTCCCCCAACATGACTAATTTCTGTCACCACCATCAGAGCTCACACTGCCCTCACGTGTGCACTGGGGTGCTTTGGACCCTGTCAAGCCCTTTCTTGATGGTTATTTTGCTTCTTTCCTTAGCAGTTTTCTCACCATGTGTGGTCCGTCCCAAGCCTGGTCTTTGTCCTCCAGGGGAGACAAGTGGCCTTTCTCCAACTCTCCAGTTTGCTGTCTCTGAGAGTGAGGCTAACTGGCTCTTACTCCCTGTTCTGTCATTTAAAGAAGGCAATTTAGTTACCATTTATTTCCTACTTGTTGGGCACTCTGCTAAGTTTTTTGCATACATTATTTCATTTGATCCTTAATTATTTAGGACAGTCACTTGACCTCCGGAAGCCTCAGTTTCTTCATCTTTAAAATGGGGATGATAGGAGCATTCACCTCAAAGGGCTGCTGGGGGATGAAGCCCTGGCATGTGAGGAATCTGCCCACTCAGCCCTGCCTGCCCCTGCCTGTGCTGGGTTAGGTGCCCTGGGGCCACTTTGCTGAGAGATGGAATGCATCTCATTGCCTTTGCATCCCCAGCCCTCAGCACAGCATCTGGGGCAGAGCTGTGCTCAATAAACATGTGTGAAGTTCGGAGGGAAAGTAGGAAGACTGGCACTTCCCTGGTGGTCCAGTGGTTATTAATCCACCTTCCAATGCAGGGGACGCAGGTTCAAACCCTGGTTGGGGAACTAAGATCCCACATGCCTCAGGGCAACTGAGCCTGCGCGCTCTAGAGCCCGTGTGCCACAACTAGAGAGCCCACGTGCCGCAACTACTGAGCCTGCATGCCACAACTAGAGAGAAGCCTGCATGCTGCAACAAAGAGCCCGCGTGCTGCAACTAAGATGTGACGCAGCCATAAATAAATAAATAATAAATATTAAAAAAAAAGAAGAAAGTAGGAAGACTGCAGAGTGATCCACAGAAACTCCCAGTCCTGAGTTAAGAAGTTGGGGGCTGGGGGAAACCCAAGTGGGGACGTAACAAAGAGGCGTTCACCCTGACTTGAGGGGAAGAATGGAAGAGAGCTCAGAAACATTTTGTCAGAGAGAAAAGGAATTAAAGAGCTCCCAATTCTGAATCCAGGTGAGGGCACTGATTTATCCAAAGTCACACAGCCATTTGGTGACAAAGTTCAGGCCATAATTTGTGGCTGAAATTTACTAGTGTAGGCTGCATTTGATCCGCCACATTAGGAAATATATTACCTGAAACAGCCAGAGACCCAAGGAAGGCAGCCTTGAGGCACCTGCTAGGTCCTAATTCCCCTCTCTGGTGGTTACTTAGTACCTTCTGCCGGCTGCCACCCCACTTCCTTCCCCTCGGGCTAATGAGGTCTGTTTTAAGGGCTCTCCTTGCCCTTCCATCTGGGCGCTTGGTGAAAAGTGCATCAAGGCCAGGTGTGAGAGAGGTGCATGGGGAAAACACAGGCCTCGGAGTCAGGGAGCCCTCAGCTCAAATCTCACAGCATCCTTTCACTGGTTTGGATAAGACAGTTAAGCTGAATGAGCTCCAGTTTCTTCACAAGTAAAATGAGAACAATATACACTGTAGAGATTATAAATTGTAAGAATTAAGGCCAAGTGCCAATTTAAGCCAAGTGCCTAGACATAGTAATGAGGCATATCCAGCTGGATTTGAGGCAAAGAACTGCGTCTTCTTCATCTTTACATTTCTTCCTGTCTCCTGGTACCTCCCGTGCTAGCACGCTGCCTTATGTCTAGTAGTAGGTGCCCAATTACTAGTTCACCAAGTAAATGAGGAGCTATTTTGTGTTCTTCAGAACTTTGCTTCTCAGAGTGTGTTTTGGTGACCAGCCGCATTGGCACGACCCGAACGCTTGTTAGAAACAAGATCTTGGAGCCCATCCCAGATGTACTGAAACATAACATTCATTTTATCAAGCTTCTCAGGTGATTCATATGCACATTAAAGTTCGAGAAACTCTGCTTTAACAAGCATCATCTGAACCTGGGGGAAGCTTAAAACTCCTATGAAGGTCGTGAGCTTTGTAGGGAATTTATAGGCAAGACAGCAACACAAACATGATATATACCCCCTTTTCCCACTCTCGCTGGTCTGGAAGTGGGTTCCTGGTTCCATGGAAACCTAAAGGACTCAGAATCACTTCTGTAAGATCTATAATAGGGACAGAGCCAGCTTTTCTGTGCATGTGTGTTTTCCAGAGTAGACTGTGGTCTGGAGAGCACTTCCCCTTGTAAATGGATAGCTGTATCACAGCCGTGGAGTGCAGCCTCTTACCAAGAGCCCCAAGTGGCTTCAGAGTCCCCATGCTTTTAGAGGGGGAAGGAAGTAGAGCAAGACCTAAACATCCTGCACCTCTGGGATGTTTTTTCCATTATCTCCAGCAGGGATCTGGAATTTGCCAGATGAAATGACTTAAAACTCATTTACTTTAAAAAAGTGTATGTTGCTTAGTGCTTTGTTGAAGAGGTGTATAATCAATGGTCACTTGCCACGTGCCTGCTCCACGCCAGGCCCTGCAGGTCCTGGGGATACAATGGTGACTACCTTGTCCCTGCTCTTGAGGTGTTCCTAGTCCAGTGGGGAGAGAGATGTGCGGCAGGTAATTAGAGAGCAAAGAGGGGTCCACAGGAGGCCTGGGAGCATGGGCTCATATATATATGGGAGAAAGAAAGAGAAGAGAGAGATACATATATTTGTTATTCATATATACGCATATATATGGAGAGACAGAGACAGAAACCAAACAGTTCTGCAACACACACACACATATAAATATGCATAGAAAGAGAGAGATAAAGTATATATGCTAAAATGTTAACAGTTATTGAATCTATCTGGAGGGAATATGGTAATTCTTTTTTTTTAAACATATTTATTGGAGTATAATCGCTTTACAATGGTGTGTTACTTTCTGCTGTATAACAAAGTGAATCAGCTATACATATACATATATCCCCATATCTCCTCCCTCTTGCGCCTCCCTCCCTCCCTCCCTATCCCACCCCTCTAGGTGGTCACAAAGCACCCAGCTGATCTCCCTGTGCTATGCGGCTGCTTCTCACTGTAATTCTTTGTGCTATCCTTTCAACCTTTTCTATACTGGGACATTTTGGTAATAAAAAGTGGGGGAAACAATGGGAGTATTCAGTGACTCAGGTGAGTATTATAATGGAGGATGACTTAGTAAATAGTAGGTTCTTACAGATGTTATTTTATGGCCAGCAATGCATAGCTGCATTACGTAATTCCACATACATACATGATCCCATTTCATCCTCAGAACAACCCTGTGGGGTCCTAATAATAACCCCATTCACTACTGAAAAGCAGAGGCCTAGAGATCACGGTGATTTGCTCAAGGCTACCTGTGGGTAAGTGACATAGCTAGGACTGAGACTAGGATTTTAGACTCCAAATCCAGTTCTCTTTTACCCAGTCTCCCTCACGTGTCTATGGTTTATTTTCCCAAAGAGGAGCCCTGGTGTTTATCTTCCCAGTCCCACGCTGTCCTCGGGCTGGCGATCGTCCTCTCCTCCTTCTGGGTCTGCAGGGGGTGGAGGGAGGGTGGGTGGCAGGCACCCAGGAGAGGATGGCAGCCGACCTTGGCCGAGGCCAGGGTGAGTCTAGGCAATGGCCTGGCTGGGGACAGCTTGCCTGTGTGGGACAGTCGTCTCCCCAAGCCAGAGAGAGCACCGTGTGGGCTCACAGTGAGCATCTCCCTTGAGCGTGATCCTGCCTCAGGCGCTGAGCCAGAGGGTGAGTTTTATCACTTACCCTCACCAGGAGCCTGATAAACGGCTCGTTCTTGGCCTCCTGCCAGTTATTGCTCCTGCTGCCAGAAAGTCTTCATCATGCTGCTCAAAGGGCCAAGCCCCCTCCCCCACTAGCTGCCAGCTGGCTCCTGTGCACCTCAGTGGGCCAGAGCTTCCTGCACCCTCACAGCTAAAGCCCCTTGTTTAGGCCTGGTTCGGAGGGCGCAGATTTATACTCACTTTCCAATCTCAGGTATACATATAAGCCTCTTTTTTCTAACTCTGAAGCACCACCACCCCAGGGAGTTGTTGAAGCTCAGACAGAACAATGATATACCTGTGGTGTCCCCAGGGTCCCCAGTGCCTGGCCCAGGACCCAGGTCCGAGCAGGATCTTCAGAGGTTTGCTGGATGTCATGGGCTGAACTGTATTCCCTGCCTCCACCCCCAAATTCATACGTGAGGTCCTAACCCTCAGTACCTCAGAATGTGACTGTCTTTAGAGAGAGGGTCTTCAAAGAGGTAATTAAGTTAAAATGAGGTCCTTAGAGTGGGCCCTACTCCAATGTGACTGGTGTCCTTATAAGAAGATGAGGACAAAGACATGTGCAGAGGGAAGATCATGTGAAGACAGCCATGTGCAAGCCAAGCAGAGAAGTCTCAGACGAAACCAGCCCTGCCGACACCTTGATCTCTGACTTCTAACCTCCAGAATTGCAAGAAAATTCATTTCTGTTGTTTGAGCCACCAGTCTGTGGTCCTGTGTTATGGCAGCCCCAGGAAATGAATATACTGATGAAAGTTGGATGTGGTAAAGTCCTAACACAAGACCTGCACAGAGCTGGGGTGGGGCTAGATCTGTGAGTGGTCCCAGGCCCAGGCACCATCCTCCGAGTGTGGACTCCCCTGCTTGAATTGGTCATCTGGATGTCTCCTGGTGTGAGTCGACAGTGGAGCCCCACTCTCCCTCCTGAGTCTCCTCTCCAGCTCTTCCTGCTTTGACATCACTCGTCCTGATCACAAATCTCAGGGACGGGAGTCTCTCTTTGTGGCGTGAAGGTGGTGGCCATAGTATGATAGTACACACCAAGAGGACCTAGTCGTGAAACAGTGGCAAGACCTCATGGAAGGAGATTTCTCAGGTGCTGTTTTGCTGATGTCATCAAGCCCCCTGTGGAGGGTCCAGCTCAGCTTGTGAAAACAACCCTGTTCCTAGAGGATTCTTGGATGAAGAAAAATGCTCTAACCTTTTCAAAGCATCCTTGGTTGCCTTAAATTGGCCCAGAATTTTCAGGCTTGATATCATGAGGCCTCTCCTTTTTTTGGTCTGCCTGGATTTGTGCGTACATCTTGTTTCTGAGGGGCAGTGATGGAGGCTGAGACACAAGGGAACCAGGACTGGGTCCAGGGATGGGTTTTCTCCTGGGCCATTGAGAGGTAGACATCACTCACAGTGGGTAACGTGAGTGCAAACTTCTAGTTAGAAGTGGCCAGGCCCAGAGAGGCTCAGAGTATGTCCTAGGATCCCCTGGCACTGAGTAACATCCAAGGTGGGAAACCTCTGAAAGCCAATGTACCCATGTGGGCTCTGAAGGGGCACCATCATCACCAGAAATAAGCACCAGTGAGAATCCCAGGGACCCTGGGAGCCTTCCCTGCCGCTTCCTTTCTCTGAGCCACAATTTGCCCTGTAAAGTGGTGATAATGACGCTTATTGCACAGGAGGGTTGCATGGATTAAGTGAAATAAATAGGCAAAGCATTTGACACATTTGAAAGTTCTTAAAAATAATAGTTACTATTATTTCATACTTCTTGGTTCTAGTCAAAGCAACGTAGTCATCAAATGTATGTTTTTTATTGTTAGTACTCTATCCAAAAATGGATGTGTGTCCGGCCCAGTATAAAACAGCCTTGGGACCAAAGGTCTAATGGTCATTTACTGCTTGGCTTGCTCTTACAGAATCGTGCCTTTGTCCTGCTGGTGTTTGGGAATCTTTGAATGGCTCAAGGCAACTGAGTTGCACTAGGGTTGAGGCAGGGGGCAATGTTTCATGTTTAAAGTGGATAGAACTTTGCGTTCATATTTCTCTCTACCATTAATGGTTAAATAGCTGACACCAGATGAGGTAGCTGTGGAAGGTCTCAGGGTACCACGATGCCTCTCAGTGAGCTCTCTTGACACTCAGGATATCAGTGCTGGAAGGGATACTACTGGTGAGAAATCGGAAGCGCAGGAGGTAAAGGCAGCCACCTAAGGCTGTTCGGCTAGGGTGGAGGTATTGAGAGATGTCAAAGACATTACCCAGGTTTCTTGGTATGTGAGAAAATGAAAACAAACACAACAGCAACAAAAAGGAGGCTTGCTGGCAGCCAGACCACGATGTTCCCAACTGAACATAGACAACGCCCACAAAACAGAAACAATGTGCTACGAGGACCCTTTGCGGCTACATTTGCAACAGGACAGAAAGGAGGCCACTCTGAATCCAAAAAAACGTGACTAAACATTCCCTGCTTCCAACTAACAAGGAGAGACTGTTGCTCCTGTACCAATGCCAGCTCTAGCTCTGCCTGCTGGAACGTTATTGATTAAATTAAGCAATAATGAGTTCACAATAATTAATTATTAAATTATTTAGATACTAGATCACTGAATGGCCCCCTCCCCCTTTGACAGAATCCCATCCAGAATTGCCCCTGCTTCCCCAACCCTTCCTTAGTTTCATCTGGCACAAGCCCAAATTTTCTAAGAAGCCCCTCTCAACTCCTCGTGCAGGGATGCCCCCGGGTTTCTCTGGAGTGCGTCCTCCCTTGCTGCAGTAAGCCAAATAATCCTGACTTTCATTTGACTCCAAGTGTGTTCCTAGTGGCCTTTGGCTGGTGAACCTTTACATCTGTAAAATGGGCATAATGATACCCGCCCAGTATTCTTTACGGGGATATTATGAGAATCAAGTGATATCATGTAGGTAGGAATAAGTTTTTAAAGTTGAAATTGCTATAGGTTTATAAACTAGTGTGACGTGGAATTTGCAAATGGTTCTCTTTTCAGACTTAGAAGAAGGTGCTTTTTAAATGGAAGGTTCCTATTCAAGCTTCTAGTATGTGTTCCTGCCTCAGTTTCATTGGTGTAAATCCCTCCTACCATTTAGTGTTAGGAATAGCAGTTAATAAGTAAATTTCAAATAGACTTGCCCATGGGCTGGAGCCCTCCTGGGAGGAAGATCTGAGTGTTTGTGGGCACCAGCCAGGTGCGGTTGCAGAGCCTGTAACTTCCGAGTGCCAGCCCTGCCTTTTCCTGCTGATAGCAACGCTTTCCATCAGGGAGTGGCTGGGGTTTCAGCCAGGCTGTGAGGGGAAGCCATCCACCAAGCAGGAAAGGCAGCCAACAGCCAAGTCCCTCCCTTTTTCAAACACCAACCTCAGTGGTGGCCCCACTGCCTCCAGGGTGAGGGCCAAACTCATTAGCATGGCCTTTGATGTCCTCACCTCTGGCCACTTCTTTTTTTGTGCCCTCCCCTGAGCTACAGCAAACGTCTCAGGGATTCCCAGTTTCATTTTCTGTTTTCAAGCCTCCAAGACTGGCTCATGCTTTTCCTTCTGCTTGCTACATCCTTCCACTTCTCCTTCAAGGCTCAACTCAAATATCACTTCCTCTATAAAGCCTTCTCTGCTAACCTCTCCTGCCTCAGGGCCTTGAGATGTTTTGTACCTAATTGTGCACTTATCATACTGTGTTGAAATTATGCCTCTTCCAATCTCTAATCTACACACACACACACACACACACACACACACACACACACACACAGGGCTGTAGGGGGCCCCAGACTCGGTCAATTGGGAAGCTCCTTGATGAATGGTAGTGTGCTTTTTCATTTTTGTGTCCTTAGGAACATGTTTTCGTACAAACCATGGAGCCTGGTACACAGTAGGTGGTTAATAAATGCTATAATTTGCTGGTGTTGATCTTGTTATATTTCAGTATAAAGAAGTATGTTGTTTTCACTATTTTCGTTTCTCTTGGGATAAGGAAGCTGGAACATTTGTCACTGGAAAGTTTTTCTCAGTCACAGAAAGGCCAGTCCTAGTCAACTGAGAATCACAGGCTCTGCCCAGCTCTTGGTAATGCCCAGCTCATATGAAAAGAATTTGCTGGATCCTATTTTCAGGCCTGCCAAGGCATGCTTTACTGTGTATGGTTAATTCATTTTTGCAACTAGTATTTTTCTACCAATTACAAGTAAATCTCAGCTTGGGAATTTTTTTTTTTTTTCCAATTCAAGAACCACTTTCTTTTCAGCATGACGATTTATTTTGGAGGAGTAAATTGTCACAAATATCTAGGGGTTTTATATTATTTGGGAGATGGCTACCCCTGAGGGAGGTCAATATTCAGGATCAATAGACACTGATATCTCTCCCCTTCCCCGCTCCAGGAGACTGAGAAATGAAAGCCAGGTTTGCCCTGGAAGCTTGTATTGTTTCTGAGGGAAGAGCCTTAAGCCTGAAAATCAGGAGACCTGGGTTCAAGTCAAGTTAATGTTTTGCCATTAACTGTCTATTTTTGTTTTTCTAGTGGTTCTCAAGGTGTACTCCCCGCACTTGAAGCAGCACTTGGGAACTTTAAAAATGCAAATTCCTGGATCCACCCCAGGCCCACTGAGTTAGAAACTTGCAGATGGGACCCAGAAATCTGATTTTAATAAGATTTATTTATTTAACAAATTTAATAGAATTTATTTATTTTATAAATAAATGAGATTTAATAAAATCTTATTTTAATAAGTTTCTCATACACACTAAAGTTCGAGAACCTCTGACTTGTCAAATCCCTTTGTTTTATCATTTTGATGTGAATTTTTAAATTATTCAAATCATAAAGCAAAACACTACATACACAGTACAACATTACATAAAATTTGGAAGAGACAAAAATTTAGATATAAACTCAACTGGAGTCTGAACACATTTGTACATTTTCTTCTAGTAGTTTTTTTTTTCTCACATATACGTTTTCATGGAGTTGTAATCACAAGACACACACAGTTAGGTATACTACATTTGTCCCACTTAGCCTTGGAATGAAAATACTATTCAGTGTTGTCACCTTTATATCGTCATAAGAACTATTTTAATGCCACAACATGCCATCTAAAAGCTGTTAAAATCTACTTCACCAGGCCCCTGAAGGTGAACATGTATATATGGAGGAGAAAATGCTGGGGACAGACAAAGAGGCCTCCCCTTCAATGCACTTGATCTTCTCTTTACTTCTTCCTACCCCTCCCCTCAAATCCCACGGTGGAAATATAGAAACTATGAGTGTTTCTGGAAATAAGAGTCATAAGGAGAGAGGAGAGTGACGTTAACCAAGTCATGAGTTTTCCAAAGTCATCCAGAAACTTGGTTTTTCCCATACCTGAATCCTCTCCTGAAACCCTGAAGCAGCTAAGGCGTCACTGCGCTACCTTGTGGCAATGTCTATGAATTACACCTTCTCTTGAGAAGCATAGCTGCACCCTGAATCTTCCAGTGTGGGAATGACTCGAGTTTGTCTCCTTGCCCTAAGCTGGGTGTCTGATTGTCAGCAGCTGGGTGCACCTGCTGTCTACCTTAACATAGCAACCCCGCTCCCTGCAGGACTGGCTGGGCTCTGACCCATTTTTCTAGTTTTCACCTTGGGGCTGCAGTCTGGCCATGATTCTCAGCTTGTTTGGCAGGGGTCCAGATGTTTTGCCTGCTCCTGGCCAGCCCCCTTCTCTAGTGGGCTGGACTCTGATCCCTGGCTGACAGGGCCCCACTCTAGAATGAACACTCTCCTGGGAGCCAGTGTACGGCCACCCTTCTGGCTATGAGAATTGCTGGGCCCCATGGATGTCAGGCGCACACCCCAGGTTGAGGTCAAGGTGGTCACATCCCCTTGGAGAATGTAACTGGGACTGCTCAGCCGTGTCTTGTGGACCAGACCTAAAATCGGGCAAGCCTTTGGCTCAGCCCTGCCTCTCCTTCCCTTCTCCCTGCTGACTCGCCTGCGAGGATTCAGAATGCCTTGTAGCATTGTGGCAGCTGGTGTGGAAAACAGGGCGGTGAGAATGTGGTGGTGGGGATCTTGCTCACCTGGCCCACAATTAAATATGGGTTCAGGTCCTGGGTCCCTTGTGAAAGGCAAGCAGCGTGGGAGATAGGCTGCTGTCCTCTCACCTCAGGCTTGTCCTCTCTGGGTACGATGCCCTCAGGAGGGCTCCAGAATGGCTCAGCCATAGGGCCAGGAAGTATGGCAGTGGGTGGGAGGGTCTCTAGCAGAGAGCATGTAGAATTTCACAAGAATTCTGGGGCTGGCTTTCTGCTGATTCTGCTTTCATGTACTTGCCCAGGTGAATGAGTTCCATCTCTGGATATTACCTCAGGTATTACTCATGAACCACCTTCCCTGCAGTCGTGGAGGCCTGTTAGGAATTTTCAGGTCCCGCTGGGGCTGTAATTCTGGGCTTGGCTGAGCCCATGAGGATGGTGGGAGGTGGCCTCTCTAGGGACAACAAATCCAGGACCAATCTAATTGCAGCTTACCAGGTTTTTAAAAAAAACTTTTTTTTTCTTTTACATTTAAACACGTAAAACACATACACACACATTCTCCCTCTCTCTCTCTCTCTCTCTCTGTCTCTCTCTGTCTCTCTCTCTCTCCACGGCCTTAATACTCTTTATAGATCTTTACATATATTTCAAATCCCTAGCAATATACATGTATGTAGTTTTATCATAGTTGTGATTCAATATGTAGGTTATTTAGTCCTCTTTTTCTCCCCCACTTTATTGCCTATAAAATTTCCTCATACTTATTTTTTAAAAGCTACAAGACCAGTTTTTATGTAACCTTTTGGAGGTCACAGTTCCCTTTGATAATTTGCCAGAAGTTATGACTCCTCTCCTACCCTCAAATGCACATTCATACAGCCTTGGGTACCATCCTAAGAGGCATCCAGTCTCTCTGAAACCCATCACTGGGCTAGGTTAAGAACACTTGTATTGTACTATGAGTGCCTAAGGGTCAGCATTAAGCCTTTTATTTCTGAATCTCATCACTATTGTTCCCAGAAGTTCCTAGAACTTCTAGTAGTAGGTATTCAAAACAATGCTTGTTTAAAGGAGGACTTAGTAATACCTGGACCCTCCATCCTTGATGTTTATTGTTGGGTATTCAAGTTGTTTTCAGTTTATTGCAGTTGTGATGCAGTATTGCTATCAACTCCTTCCTATTTTTTTTTTTTCTTCTCCTTCCTGGAAGGCCTGTTTTTGGAAGGTGTTTGGACTTGGAAAACATGTGTACTTTATTGGCTCTGTGCCTTTGCTTATGCACAAGGAAAGCCTCCACTTTTGTCCAGATTTCATCCTGCAAGACTCGGCTCAAATGCTGCTTCCTCCCAGAATCCTTCCCTCTACGTACTTGGAAGTAAACTCTTCTCCATCTCTACCTGCACCTTGTCTTAGTCAACTCAGGCTGTTGCAACAAATTACAATAGACTGGGTGGCTTGTAACCAAGAGAAATTTTTCTCACAGTTCTGGAGGCTGGAAGTCTGAGATCAGGGTGCTAGCATGTTGGGGTTCTGGTGAAAACCCTCTTCCAGGTTTCCTCACATGGTGAACAGAGAGTGAGTAAGCTCTTTGGGGTCCCTTTTATAAAGACACTAATCCCATTCACGAGGGCTCCACCCTCATGACTGAATCACCACCCAAAGTCCCCACCTCCTAAGATGCCATGCTATTGAGGGTTAGGATTTCAACATATGAATTTTGGGGGGACACAAGCACTCACTCCATTGCACCCCTCTCCAGTGGTACTCAGCATATTTTATGGTTTAGTTGAAAAAATTTTATATATACATCTTATCTCCTTTATTAGACTCAGTGGTATACCTCATATATTTGAAACCCAGAGCAGATCATTTTAATACCACTTTGCTCTATAAGACAAAGCTATTTTCAGTTATATGCATGCAAAAATCAGTAATAATCACTATTTTCTTGATTTGTTACTTAGTTTTAAAGCAATGAACAATTTAAAAAAGAAGAATACATTTCCACTTTAAAGATACGCAAGTGCATTAAAGATACTTCCTGGAAGAACCAAAATTTTTACTTACCAAACAAAATATTACACTTCACAATTCACTGTAAAATCTGTTTTACTGTTTTACATTTTAAACACAAAACTCTAAGTGGTCACACGGGATAGGAGAATTGAAGTTCTCGGGTTCTGTATCTTTGTCTTTATAATCACTACGGTATCATTTTTAATTTCAAATCTGCGCTTCAAATGCAAGAACAGGCAGTAAGTACCACGGGATTTGGAGACGTGAGATGACCTAAGTGAGCTGGGAGGATTCTGAACCATTAGACACTTGCAATGAGCACATGTCACAGTCCACGAGAATCAGGGGCCAACTGCAAAACTGGGAGGTCTCTAAATTGACATCGACAGAGAACATTTATTCAAGGAGAAGTAATATAAAACTGTGATTATCTGAAGTTTACATATATATTAATAAAACTCAACAGTAACCACAGCAGTTGTTTACAAATTTGACCAAAAAACTATTTTGAGGGGGAGGGGCTTTAGTTTTATCACTGGCATTATACAGAATTGTGATGATGAAAGGAAGACCAACTTTTAGTAAGTTCTATTATTATTTTGCATTCTCTCTGGATGATGGCCCCCTTATTGCTGCTGGCAATGCAGGCAGCTCCCATCTCCCTACCCTTGGTCCACCCGATTCAACAGTAAGCTCATGGAGAGCAGGGGCTACTGTGCAGTCTACAGTTGTACAGTGTCTGCTGCACAAACACAGCAGTTCTGAGTGTGGGCCTTGGCAGGACCTCTGAGGATGTCCTCCCTTTTCCTATATGTGAGTCCAGTTTTCTTCATGTACTCTGGACAAAGCAACATATCACAACAGATTCAATACAGAAACAGATGAAAAAATCCAGCTGCTTCTATTAAACCAGACATTACAAAATTAGCAAAATTTCTTTGTGAACCAATGTCACTCTTCTGACTCACTTTTTTTGTTGTTGTTTGGAAAATACAAGTTATTCCTCATAATATCATGTTACATACGTTAGCATGTGATGACTTTGTTGTTATTTTTAAAAGCATTAAAATTTAAAAAAAATTTCTCAGTTTTAGTCTCTAATATGGTAGATATTGATACCTGTGTTCCACATAAAAAAAGAGCTCTTTGGGGGATCTCCCTGGTGGTCCAGTGGGTAACACTCCACGTTCCCGATGCGGGGGGCCTGGGTCCGATCCCTGGTCAGGGAACTAGATCCCGCATGTTTGCTGCAACTAAGAGCTCTCATGCCCAACTAAGAAGCCCGCGTGCTGCAACAAAGATCCCGCGTGCCTCAACTAAGACCTGGCGCAGCCAAAATAAATAAGTAAAATAAATAATATTAAAAAGAAAAGAGCTCTTTGGAATTCTGAATAATTTTGCAGAATGTAATGGTGTCCTGGGACCAGGAAGTTTGAGAACTGTTGTATTAAAAGCACTGCCTTATATATGGCAGATGCCTCTGCACACTTCCTCGTTAAATGAATGAGTGACTGACGGCTGGGCTTCAGTTGCTTCTAGGATGTGGACTCTGTGGCTGGAATTGCAGGGAGGGGGCAGGCACCTTCGGCAGCGGTCATGGATACCACTGGAAGGTGGGGCTGCCAGGGTCTAGGAGTAGCAGCTACCATTTAAGCAGTATTGATCCTCCTGGCCACACCAGTGGGGCAGGCTGGCCCTCAGGCAGGGAGGTCTGGGGATGAGAATGATGGTAGCTCTGTGTCCTGGGGTCTTCAGGAGGCTCACCATATCTGGTTTCCCTTGGTGCTGGTAGGCAGGAATTATTCAAACAGTCCTCTCCTGTGAGAGGAACCGAGCAGAATGGATTTCTAGGGATCTCTGGCTGTTAAACCACTGGGTGTGAGCACAACGGCCAGAAACCTGTAGCCTTAGGCAGACAGATCAACCTCTAGGTGCCTCTCGCGGCTCTGCCCTGAGCAACCGTGGGACCTCCAGCAAGTCACTTTTCCGCTGGCTGACTCAACCACAAGGTGAGAGTGGGATAAAATGTTTGCACAGTGTCTGGCATATACAGGGTACACAGTACGTTAGTTGGTCCGTTAGCAATGTCATTAATAATAATAAAAAGAAGTAAGCTGGGAGGGTTGGGGTTAAGGAGGAAGGGTCCTATGGGAGTTCCTCCTGGCCCCTGACTAGTGACAGTTGAAGCTTGGTACAGACCAAGTGTTCTCCACCTTGGCACTATTGACACTTTGTCCTGAATAATTCACTGCTGTGGGGCTGTTCTGTCAATTGTAGGATGTTTAGCAGCGTCCCTGGCTTCTACCCCCTATATGCCAATAGCACTCTCTCCCCAGTTGTGGCAACCAAAATCTCCCCTGGGGGGCAGTTTGGAAAACTATCCTACAAGGTATAGATACTCAACCTTTTAGGGCTCTACTGTGGGATGCTTGCCTCCCTGCAATGCCCCAGGCAGATGTCCCACCAGCCTCATGCACACAGATGTGGCTCACTCCCTGCAGAAGAAATTCTGCCAAGACATTCTGCTCTCAAAGGAACAAGAGCCCCCCTGACTCCGATCCTTTCCCTTGAAGAACCTTCCTGCTAATAGTGGCCACTTCCCTCAGCTTTTGGACAAACCAGGACCCTGGGAAAGCAGTAGCACAGGATTTGTTGAGGGAAATGTGGACGATACTCAGCAACCCCCGGGGAGGGCATCCTGCCTTTTATCCTTCACCTCGGCTCTAATGGCTTCCAACCCCCAAGTCTCCACTGAAACATCGACTGCGCCAATCAGTAGCAGAATGGATAAACCAAGGGTGGTATATTCATACGACGGAATGCTACAGTGACCAGAATGATGAGTCACACCTCATGCAACTGCATGGTTGAATCTCACCAACATAATGTTTAGCGAAAGAAGCCGGAAGCAAAAGAGCATATACTTTATGTGTCCATTATCGAAAAGCTCCCCCCAAAAGCAAAATAATCTATGTTAAGGCTCAAGAGGTGTGCAAGGGAGGCTTCTGGGATGCTGGCTCAGATTGTGAAAATTCATTGAGCACTTACGATATAGGCACTTTTTTAGATATATGTTATACTTCAGTAAAAAATTAACAAAAACAACATTCTGGGCCAAAGGGCAGGAAAGGCCCTTCACCAATATCCCTGTGAGCACGGAATAAAAATCATCAGCAATTCTGCCTGTATGGCTCTAAATTATTATCATCACTTTTGGACTCAGCTTGATAAGTGAGATGATGTATGCAAAATAATTAACCTTGTGGTTGACACACAAATTGCTCAGTGAATGGTAATAATTAATACTGCTAATAAGTTATTAACTGACCTAGTATACAAAATCATAATTAAATATAAAGAACAGCCTTTTTTCTTAAAGGAGAAAAAAAATGTTCTGGAATTTTCACGCAATCTTTGGGTAGTAAGTTCCTAATTCTTTTTGGAGCTCCCTCCAAGCAGAGTCTTTGAGGAAAGAAAAATCTAAGCCTCTACCTTAGAGTTTCTAGGTCCTGACCAGTAACCAGCACAAAAACAAAGTCCCAAAGGCCAGTCTCATTTGCCCAAAGTGTTCAGTTCACTTCATAGCCATCATTTATTGATCCAATGCACTGTTTAGCCAGGAACCTGGAATCCACCTACCTGATCAAGCATTTGGATCTCTTTGGGCATCAACCTAGTGTGTGAATTTACAGACCAAACAGGTGTGACTGCTGTTGAATTCCTCAGTCTCAGAGTAAAACTTTGGCAGAAAAAGTGAAGTCTAGAAAATGTGCAATGATAGCTCTCTTTTCAACCTGACTGGAAAGAGGATTCTACAAATTCCTCTCTTCTGAGAGAGCCAGCAATTAGACAGCCCTCAGCAAGATGAAGCATTTCATTGCAAGCTGTTCTCCTCAACTGCAGATTAGATGCCAAATTAACTCTCAGGAAGATCTGAAACTCTTTCAGATTATTTGCCACCAAAGAAGTCTTAGCCTGACTATTTCTGAATAGGATACGCGAGAGACTTCATTGCTAGTTGCAAGCGCTTTGAGAAGACTTCTACTCCCAGAGTGGCTTCCTAAACTTTCAGTCCTGCCTACAAACAGCTACACGTCCCTGTGACCTTCGATGCCACTAACAGAACACCTGGTATGCTGTGAAGCAAGCTCTGTTCCACATAGCCAAGAACACTTGGATTCATTGTGACGTACATTTAAAAAAGAAAATCCATGCCCATTTCCGGAGAAAAGGCAGGCTCTTACCTAGTCCCAGGCTTTGTCCATGGGTACTTGATTGGATAAAGATGCAGAAAACCAAGAAAATAGAGACACACAGGGAATTTTCCATTTCTCCTGTCTCACCCAGGGACCGAGGTCTTCTTGCTAATTTCTGAAGCTAAAGAGAGCAGATTGCCTATTGATACTTTGTTAGAGAAGACTGCCCATTAATAATTAACCTTTTAAGCATGTTTTCTAGCGTTCAGACACTTTCCTTCCTACACTGAACCCAAATCTAACTCTATCTCATACAAAAAAAAGGTTGATTTACAAAAATATTTTTTATTCTGCTACATTTTGAAAATAAAATATCTTGTCGTGTACTCTTACCTTCTTGGGCCAAGATCACAGTTCTAAATTAATCAATTTAAAGTTAATGTGTTGCACTTGGAAGTTCTGTCAAAGGTCAGGAGTAGGTGACTTCCACATGGTTGCCTAAGTCTCTCTCTGGCAGCATGCAAAGGGGAGGCAGGCTCCTGGCTGTGGTATTTCAAATTGCAGGCTAAACCCAAAGAGAAAGGAAAGGACTCTGCTATGTGGAGAGCCCCCAGGTGGTCTGTTTTCTGTTGAGTTTAGCAAAATTGCTGGTGTCTGTGGTCAAAGAGTGATGGGCAACATTTCTATAGCTGAAAGGGGCAGAAAACCTCTATCCTCAGTCTAAGAAGGAGCTGATGGAGGAGCAAAGATGCAGAACTGGATGCCTTTGCTGGGGGCCCCATTGAAAGATGGCCCTAGAGTAAACACACTCTTTCCTCCTCTGTGTTAATGGATGCTCTAACTGGGTAGAGGACTGAGAAGTAAGGCCACTTGGCAAAACCAGACAGGGGAAATTCAGGTGTGGCTCTTGTAATATTCCTTGGGTTTCTAGTTTTATTTAAACTTTATTCATTTTTCAAACTTTTAAAAAATATCTATTATATTCCAGGCACTGTTCTAGGTACTTGAGATATGCAAGTGAAGAGAACAGACAAAGATTCCAGTCCTTGTGGAGCTTATGTACCACAAGGAGATGGGAGGAGTCAGATAATAGGTAATAGACATAATAAATAAGAGATTTATGTAGACTGGTCGAATGTAATCAGAGCTATGGAAAAAGGAAAAGTATGGCTGAGTTAAGGGGGTTGGGGAAGGTAGTGATTTTAAATAGAATGGTCAAGTTGAGCCTTGTTGGGAAGCTGAACTTTGAGCAAAGGGTTTGAGGGAGTTGCCCCTGTGGACATGCTGAGGAGAGCATCAGGTAGCCAGAACAGCCAGTGCAGCCAGTGCAAAGGCCCTGAGGTAGGAGCATGCCTGGAATGTTCCAGGAACAACAGCAAGGAGGCCAGTGATTAGGGAGACATTATTATAAGGACTTTGGCTTTTATACTACGAGACATGGGGAACCATTCTGAGCAGAAGAGTGATATGATTTGTATAATATTTGTAAAAGATCATTTTAGTTTGCAAGACTAGCAGCAGATTATTAGCAAACAAGGGTGCAAGTGGGTAGATCTGCTAAGAGGCTATTACAGTGATCCAGCAAGAGGTGATGGTGCCTCAGTTCAGCATAGTAACAGTGGAATTGGGGACTGATGGATGGGTGGTGGATATATTTTGAAGGTAGATACAACAGGATTTCCTGACTACTGGGATGTAGAGAAAGAGAGGAGTTGAAGATGACTTCAAGGACTTTGGCTTGAGCAAGTGGGACAATGGTGTTGATATCAGCTGAGATGGGAAAGGATGTGAGTGGAGCAGGTTTGGTGATGGAAAATCAAAAATTCAGTTTTGCCCAGGTGGAGTCTGAGATGCCTTTTAGACATCCAAGTGGAAATGTTGGGTAGGCAGTTAGATAACTTGGTGATCATTGCCCGGATGAAACGAACTGATAGGACCTTCTGAAACCACTGGCAGTTTGGACAGATTGATCCTAGGCCAAAGCTTAACTCTGTGTTGTCTTGTGGCTTGTGTGTCTTGTGGCACCAGCTTCCAGAGGACTACAGCTTGGAGACCATCTAGTCAAATGCATGATTTCTGAGCGGAGGTTTCTGTGCTGGCTTCTTGACTGGCTCCATCCTACCTGCATAGTTAAGCAGGATCTGAAGGTTCCACTTTACTTCTTATTTCCCAGAAAGTTGGAACCTAAAACCAGCTGACTATCTACCTGGCTCCTCTCCCCTGGGCTCACCTCATCTCTTATCCTCTGGGTACTGCCAGGTACCAACTCCACCCCCAGCCTCACTCTACAGATTAACTCACCAAGAAACCAGTGAATCCAAGCGCCTCTGGGATCCTGGGTCTATTAACAACTAGCTGCGCAAAATGTTACTTAACCTTAATGAGTTCCATCTCCTCACCTGTAAAATAAGAGAACATGGGCTGGAGATAATACTTTGAGGTATCAACAATATATTTCCCCCAACCTCTCCCTCACCCTCTCCCTCCCACTTAAGAAGAGTAGAAAGAAGACTATAAACCTTTTGTCTTTCTGAAACTTAGGACCTAGGGTAAGTGAATTCTAACCAACAATGGCAAGCAAAAGGCTAAAAATGTTTCAAAGGG
Source organism: Balaenoptera ricei (assembly GCF_028023285.1). Lineage (NCBI taxonomy): Eukaryota > Metazoa > Chordata > Mammalia > Artiodactyla > Balaenopteridae > Balaenoptera > Balaenoptera ricei. The sequence continues at coordinate 77,625,911 of NC_082640.1, forward strand.
ATGTGAAGGGAGAAAGAGTACCCCTACCATCCCATCACTAGAAAAAGAGTCTCTTGGGCTTTGTAAGTGGGTGGGGGGAGAGGGAGATTTGTCTATGAGGGCAGAGGGGACAGTCCCTTGCTTCCAGAAAGTGGTAAGAACCCGAAGAAAAAATGGCTGTGAGTGTGTCAGCAGGGGGACAAAAGATGCCCCTGTGCCTGTCATGGGGTGTGAGTAGCAGTGAGCCTTTGGTGACAACAGGTCATGAAGATGGGGAGGAGTGGCCCCTTAGTGGTCACCTATGTGGACTGATGTCAGGTGATCAGGTGCTTACCCCTAACCCCGTTTCTGGGTATTGTGTCAGATCCAGAACTGGGGGTGGGGTGGGGGAAGAAAGAATCTAGGAGGGCCTAAAAAATAGGAGTTTGGAGTCATAACTCAGGTGGGTTACAGAAAATAAAGGTATTTCTTCCACATCAGAATTTGTGGACTGAGATTCACACTTCTACAAACACAGGTATGTCATCAGTATTACGGATTTACATGTGAAGTGCCCAGCCAAGTGCCTGGTTCATAGTAGAGGTTCAGTAAATTACAGTGACTTATTTTGAGGCAGTATGCTTAGTGGTCAAGAGTCCAGGCTTTGGAATCAGACAGATCTAAGTTAAGGTCCCTGGCCTATCACTTACTAACTGGGTGACCTAGGGCAAGACATTAGTGTTCTGAGCTTTAGATTTTTCCATCTGTGCAGTGGGACTAAGTATATCTACCTGATCAGATTAAAGGAGATAATGTAAAGAGGTAAGCCCTTAGCAATCCTGCCAAGCAGGAAATAATAAATGGCAGCTATTCTTACCATTTTTATTGTTTTTAATTCATATAGGGGGTCCAGGAGGTAGATAACAGCATGATCACAGGATTAAAATTTAGCGGAAAATTAAAAGGGGAGGAAAACAGAAGAGTCTGGATCAGTGGTTCCAAAATCTGATTGAGGGTTGGAATCAGAGTCAGCCTGAGAGCTCAGGAAAAGAATTATAGGCTCTTCCCATAAACAAGTGAATGAGAACTTCCAGGGCTGGAGCCTGGACAACCTTTATTTTAAACAAACTCTTCAGATTATTCTTGGTCACCCAAAGTTTGAGAACCATTTCCTCAGAGTGGTGCTTGAGACATCTGTTGGGGCACAAGAAGAAAATAATAGATCTTTCTGATTTTTCTTGTATCACTTGCTATAGGCTGAATGTTTGTGTCCCCCACAAATTAGTATATGAAACCTAGCCCCCAGGGTGATGGTAAATGGATAGGGCATTTGGCAGGTGATGAGATCATGATGGCAGAGCCCTCATGAATGGGATCAGTGTCCATATGAAAGGAACCCCTGACAGTTCCCTTGCCCCTTCCTCCATGTGACGTTACAATGAGAATATGGCCATCTGTGAGGACTTCATCAGACACCAAATCTGCTGGTGCCTTGATCTTGGACTTCCCAGCCTCCAGAACTGTGAGAAATATATTTCTGTTGTTTATAAGCCACCCAGTCTATGGTATTCTATTATAGCCTCCCAAACCAAGATATCACCTTTGAAAATTTTGTGTATCACTTGTATACAGTACTATGTAATGTATTAGTGCTATATACTTTATAAACAGATAAATATCCATGTATCTTGGAGGGGCACTCAAAATTTTTTTCAAACTGACAAAAGTGCTTCATCAAAAATGTGTGAAGACTCTGCCGTAGAGGGATGCAATGGCCCCCAGGCCTTTGGGACCTGATTATAATGTAGTTGATCCCATCAATACACTGGAATCAGTAGATCCATTAGTGGGATCTTTAGTCATTTCCACACCCCAGAAAGTCCAGCAGTTGATGGAGGACACTTCATTTCCCATGGCCTGATCCCACGGAGCCTGAAGCCTCCAGCGAGTTATCAGCATTGTGCATAGTGATAGGGCCCAATGCTTTCTCTTGTCTGCAATTCTCAATCTAAAATAATAATGGTCTTATAGTTAGATCCTTAAAAATTGCCCTGTACTTGCTTCCTTTTAATTTGAAGAGCTTCTTGAAGAAATAGAGATTTCAAGAGGCTGGACTTTAATGACCTGAATGTAACCTTTCCTTTTAGTGTAATGGCGATAAGAAAGTTAATCAGAAGAAAAAATATTTTACATAGACAAAGAGAGCAAGAGGAGGGAGAAGGCATGGGATCAAGGTGAAAATCTCTGATGGAAGACACAGGGCTTTATGTTCCAAATCAGATTTTCTTGCTTTCATCATCATCAGACGCTGGGGATTCCTGAGAATTGTAGCCTCTTGGCAGAATTCCAAGGAAAGAATAATTGAAACAGTAAGTTTTGGATTGGTACTATTATTTCCCTCATTTTACAGTTGAGATTTAAAAGATAAGAACTAGGACAAAACCATATTTTATCAGTAAAAGGCTGAGGGAGAGGAAATCAAGGCCACCTGAATCCAGGGTCAGTTTTCTAAACCATATGCCCTCAATCCCTGGCTTTCCTCAGGCCTGCATTGAGCTTTCTTTCCTCATTCTTATTCCACTTCCAAGATGAAATTTATAAAGTTTGTAGGATCACGTCATTGGAAAATGACTACCCTCTCCTACACCTGCTTGGGGCCAGGCTGCCACCAGGAAAATGACCAAGCTTTTATGGGGCACAGATCGATCTGTGTGGACTTTCTTGTACTATGCGGGAATGAAACTGAGCAGGACCCTGTGGGGCTCCTGGGCACGGAAGCCTTTCTGTGTCCCCCATACCTTGTTTGTAGGGAACAGACTCCAGCCTCCGTGACCTTCCCTGAGTTGCAAAGGGCAGATTCAAACAGTTGCTCATCAGGGAAGGGAGGGGATGCCGAGACAAGGGAGGAGCAGTCAAGAAACAACAGTGCAGCCTTGGGGCAGGGTCCTGGTTCCACCTCAAGGGATACACATAACAATATCTTTAAGCTCTTTATAGTACTAAAACCCCCAATGGAAGATGTAGCATTCTTCATTCCAGAGAAGACCACCTGAGAGGCCAGACTAAAGGAACTAGAGAAGCTCATCAAGAGATTATTTGAGACCAGATTAAAGGAGTGCAGGCCCCTCACACACCCTAATTTATCAGCAACCTCGCACTTGAACTATTGCTATAAAACTCCTCACCAATACCTCCCGGGTGGGGGACACACAGTTTTCAAGGGCAGAAGCCTGCTGTGTCCACCTTTGCTTGGCAAAGCAATAAAGCTATTCTTTTCTACTTTACCCAAAACTCTGTCTCCGAGATTCGATTCAGCACTGGTGCACAGAGGCCGCGTTTTTGGCATCAGGAATACGACAAAAACAAGTAGGGACGCTTCTTTGAGCTGGCTTGGAACATGTCCTTATTTGAAAAGGGGTTGGCCTAGAGTCTAACCTTTTCCTTATCTGTTTCCTTATCTGTTTTTTAAGACAAGTAAACAAATGAAAGGTGAACACAAGATTGCAGATGATGTTTTAGATTATTTGAAAGAATGAACTGTTTCAAGCATTTCAAGCAGGTATTTATTCATCCAAGATCATCATGCCTGAATCGATTAACCTTTTCAGATTAACCTCTGCATGGGGTCTGCCTCTGACTAGTTGTGTGACCTTGTGTAAATAATGTAAACTCTCTTTGCCTCAGTTTTCTCATCTGTAAAATGGAAGTGTGAGGATGAAATGTTATTACATGGAATGTGCTTGGCACAATCAGGGCTCATTTGATTTTTGTAACAAATGAGACAAAAATTACTTCCTCCATTTTACAAGTGAGAAAACTGAGACTCTGAGATTCCTTGTCTGAGGCTACATGTCTAATCTATGGAGATTGGATCTAAGGACTTCTGGGTCCCTGTAAACTCTGATACTCTCTCATTCCCAGAGTCTAAAGTGAAGAGCTAGGGAGCAAAGAGATGAGGTCTCCTTTTACACTTATTTTTATGTTTCCTGTTCTGTGCTGGCCCTTTTATTCTCCCCATCAGAATTACAGCTGCCGGTTTGTGGAACAATGAAAGAACAAACAAACAAACAAAACCAGATCTATCTTTTTTGTGACTGGATACTCTGGAACCAATAATGCATTTTATGAGTTCAGTAGTTCCAGTAGAATGGAAAACCTTTTTCCTCTGTTTGCATTATGCTTGGAAGCAAAAGAAAGTAAAGATTTAAGTTGGTTTTGAACAGCTAGATAGACACAGACCATTGCTGGCTCCTTCAAGTTTGACAAGGGTTTTCTCCTCTGTGGGAAAGAGGGTGGGCATAGATTTAGACTCTGTGCCAGCATCCTACAGCTGCTTCAGGTGTTGGTTGGGCTTGATGAGGGGTGCTCATGCTGGGCTCCTAAGGGAGACCAACCAAGCTATGAACTGAATTGGCTGATTGCAGTAAACTAAGGGCACAGTTTGGGAAGGTAAGCCATCAACATGGCAGCTCTCTTTCTCTGGGTCCCAGTGCTTCTGACAATGGGACAGCCAGAGGCACTGTCCTTATTCCGAGTATCAGGCAGAACTGGGGCATCACTTAGATCGAAATGGCCCAAGCCTCTCTACAGCAGCTGGTGTTTGCTCCATGTCACACAGTCATTTCACAAAAGCTTTCTGAGCTCAGCAAATGAAGTCCTTGGCTACAAGGAATCAGGAACAGTTCCCAGAGATCTGCTTCAAGTGCTGCCAGTGACTCATCATTTTTCCACAGGGTATCTTACTGTCATGATTAGTCATCAATTCCTAGGCAGGCCTAGAAGTCAGGGGTTAACAGTTCAGGGGCCAACTCCCAAAGATACCAGACTCTATGAGATCTCACTGAAACCTCAGGAACAACCCTATAATGATGCAGGTATGATTATTGCCTTTATACATAGAGGAAAACTGAGGCTTAGGGAGGTTACTGAGTTGCCCAAATCCACACTCTAGTAAGTGGTGGAATGAAATCTGAAATTATGTTTGTCTAACTCCAAAGCACACACAACAAAAGGTAGTTTTGCCAAGGTTGTAGGAATTGGCTATGAGCTCTTCATGTATCTAAGATTTAAAAAAATGGAATTGTGCTCTTGCACTGCAGATAAAGACATAGAGTGTGTGTTTATTATTGTTATTTTTAAAAATTTTATTTATTTAATAAATTTATTTATTTATTTATTTATTTATTTTTGGCTGTGTTGGGTCTTCGTTGCTGCGCGCGGGCTTTCTCTAGTTGCGGCGAGCGGGAGCTACTCTTTGTTGCAGTATGCGGGCTTCTCATTGCGGTGGCTTCTCTTGTTGCGGAGCACGGGCTCTAGAGCACAGGCTTCAGTAGTTGTGGTGCACAGGATTAGTTGTTCCGTGGCATGTGGGATTTTCCCAGACCAGGGATCGAACCCGTGTCCCCTGCATTGGCAGGCGGATTCTCAACCACTGCGCCACCAGGGAAGCCCCTATTATTATTATTTTAAAAACAAATGTTCTCAAGCCCTTTCTCAGCTATTTAATGGAGATAGCTTGAAACAGCCCATGAAACATAGCAGAAGACAGACGTAATGGAGACATTATGGTAGAATTATATAATTTATACAAACATTAATTTTCCCCAATCAACAGTAAAAAAGACTAGCCAAGATGAGGGGACTGGAACCTTTGCCCAGGAAGCTTTGGCATGGACAGAACAGTGTGCTTGATAGGAAACTGTCAGGGTGAGACTCTGCTACAAAAGACCTAATTTATACACGATCAATAGTCATCCAGTTACTCTTGAAACCATTTGGGTTAGGTCATGCCTAAGGGTCCTCCAGAATGCAACAACGAGATACTTTGACATGCTTTGATAATTGTTAAGACAATTTTTTTTTAAAAAAGGTAAAATCATGACTCTCATTCAGATATAAAACTGAACATATGGTCATATGGTAAGTATTTTATTTAACTCATTAATGAGGAAGCTGTTAAGGGTGTTATAACTATTCAAAGGAGAAGATAAAACCTCCACAAATTTATATGGATAAAGGGATGTTGAAATGAATGGGCAAATGGAAGCACATTTAGCTTCTGGGGAAGTCAGTCAGACTTCTACAGGACAGCACAGAACCTGCATTTTGCACTTGTGTTAGTTATCTACAATGTACACAGTTGTAAAATGCCTCTAGAATCAGATAACCTAGGAAGGTTGTGCTGGACGTGGGCAGTGCATAGTTTTCTATTGAACTACAAAATTTCCCTTTTAATTCCTATTGTTAAGAAACGATAAAGGAATTATTTAGCTGCAGAATTTTAAGACAACAGATTATACATAACTGTTCCTTTTGGAGGAAAAGACTGTCTCTTGATATTTGTCTCTTGAGTGGAGACTTTGTGATAGCAGAGAATTTGTATTTCCTTGCTGGCAACTCTGTTTTTAGCCCCATTAGCAAACAAATTATTTAAAATCTTTGTGCCTCAGCTTCCCTACTCTAAAATAGGGACAGTACTATTATTAACTTCATAGGATTTGGGGGAAGAATAAATGAGAATAATCCGTGAATGGTGCTTTAGCACAGTGCCTGCTATCCTTATTTTTACTGATTACAGTCTTTCATCAAGCTTTTTATTTCTCCTACACATACATGTTCCTTCCCTTCTCTTTTTCTACCCATTTAACTGACTATAATAAAGAATAGAACTATTTATAGTGTTTTTGAAAAAAAGTATAGATAGGGTCTATGCTTCCTGGTCTTGATTTTGAAATCGACTGCCTAAGTTGTTATGCAGTCCTTTGTATTAAAAAAAAAAAAAAAAAAAAAAAAAAAAAAGCACTCTCCAAAAAAGATTTGTTTTCTGAATACTTCCCATCATCAGTTTTAGAACAGCTAACCCTGAATTTAAATTGAAAAATGTGGCTCCTTTTCTCGGGTTAATGGCCAGAGAAAGCAGGCTCTAGAGTGGAAAGGCCCACAGAGGGGTCCTTCCAGGGGTGCTGGGGACAGGACCCGCCGCCTGGAGAGGTGACTCTCGGGAGTCAGGACTGGGAAGTCACTGGTGAGTCTATCCCCGTCTGACTCCTTCGACCCCAGGGGTCACATGCAAGGGCCAGAGAGTCTGCAGCAGGCACAGGACGGAACTGACCACAAAGCTCTGCCCACGGCAGGTAGCGCAAACCTGCCTTTGGGAAGTTTGTTTTTTTCCTTTGGGTAGGGTGGAGGCGGCGAATATTTTCAAACCGGAGGAGGAATTCCTGGAGGTCTCTGGCTCAGGATACCTGTGTGGATTTGACCGCATTGTCACCGGCGAAGCCCATTAACAATTCCCGGGAAATAGAAATAGAATCTGGGTAATAAAGTCTAACCTTTTCTTTTTTTTCCTTTTCCTTTATGCTTGGTCTAGTTGCACTTGCTCAGAGGGGGTCGCGCGCAGAGACCTTGCACCCGACCCTTCCGACCAGAATTCTTGGTGTGAGATGGCTGTACCCGGCACCTCAGCTGAAGCGCTGCACGCGCCGCTGCAATTCAAGATGGCGGTGGGGGCGGGCCGTGTGCAGAGACGCTGCGCCGGGAGCGTGCGCAGTGCGCCCAGTGCCCGCCCCTGGGTAGCTTCATCCCCCTCCCCGCTGAGGAGATCCTTAGAAAGCAGCCCACCACACGGCCTGTCGGGGAGAGTGCCCAGGGAGCGCTCACCTCTCCGTTTTGTGACGGAAAAATAAAGCTTTCCTTTGCTTCTGAACCAAAGTCTGTCTCGTTCTCCTGGCTCAAATGACACCCGGCAGGAGAACACTTGTTTGGGGCCCAGCTGGAAAGGCCCAGTGCCATCAGCCCCAATTTCAGTTCTCACGTCTTGAGAAAGTGCCAGATTATTCAGGTGAGGCCCACAGGCACCCTCCCCTTTCCTTAGCAGCCTGAGTTTTGCAGGGAAGAAGGCACTTCAGTAAGTGCTTGCTCTGAGTGAACCAGGATGGGGAAGGAGCTTTTATCTCTAGGCAAAGTTCAGGGAAAGGAGAACGAAAATATTGCTGTGTCTAGGCTTCCTTTAAATGTATGGTAACTGGAGTGATACCCTGGAGAGAGCCATTTTTCACTCCACAATTCCACTCCTATCGCTTAACCTGACTGTCAGGCCGAGCGGGGGCGGGGGCGGGGGCGGGCGCGGGCGGTGGAATCCTGGGAGGAAGAACCATCCTTTCGATGCCTTAGGAAACAGCGACGATTAGATCTCAGCGGTCAGCCGGTGAATAATTGGGATTTTGGGGCCGGGAGAACACAGATTTACGCAGGGCTCCTTGCCTCTGGGCATTCTTTCTTTTTGCTATCATATCATCTCTGGAGCAAAACTGCTTGCTTTAGCTTTTTTTTTTTTTTTTTTAAATTAATTAATTTATTTATGGCTGTGTTGGGTCTTCGTTTCTGTGCGAGGGCTTTCTCCATCTGTGGCAAGTGGGGGCCACTCTTAATCGCGGTGCGCGGGCCTCTCACTATCGCGGCCTCTCTTGTTGCGGAGCACAGGCTCCAGACGCGCAGGCTCAGTAGTTGTGGCTCACGGGCCTAGTTGCTCCGCGGCATGTGGGATCTTCCCAGACCAGGGCTCGAACCTGTGTCCCCTGCATTGGCAGGCAGATTCTCAACCACTGCGCCACCAGGGAAGCCCCGCTTTAGCTCTAGATAGAAAAGTAACTTCCCTTGTCCGTTTTTCACAGGCAATGTATGAACAATGAAGAAAGTGATAGGCTGTCGATACGTGTAGCAATACCTACTTTTGGCCATACTTGGTGCCATGGAGAGAGACGTGGATTTGACAGTAGAAGATCTGAGTTTGAGTCCAGTCCTACACTGTTGTGACGCTTCTACAATGGGGATAATGAAACCTGTGATTCCAACCTCACAAGGTCATGAGAATGAAGAATGGTAAATAACCAAACATTCTTAAGCAATAAAAGAACCCACATGAAGTAGAGACCCCAGGCTGGGATGTCAAGTGGGTGAGTGTGTTTGTGGAACATAGAGATTTCAGGAGACTTGGGGGCCCAAGCAGTTCTGCTTCCTGACCTAAGAGCAGGACACCCCTCGTCGCCACAGGGGCCCAAGGCAGCTGCCAGCCACCAGCAGAGGGAAAGGTCTGGCTCCTAGCTGGTCAGGACTCTCCTAGAAGGCATAGAGGGAGTGCTGAAGTGCCCACCTTAAGTGGTTTATAGGTGTCGGGGAGGAAGAAATTTTCCTCTACCGTTCTGTGTTCTTCTGACTGGTCTAAGAATTAAATCGACAGGAGACAGATTAACAGGAGAAAAAGTAAACAAAAGTTTAATAACATGGGAGAGACCCAGGAAAACTGAATAACTGGCCAAAATGGCCAAAGCCTTCACCTTAAATACCATCTTCAGCTAAAGACACAAGAGGATGTTGGGGGTAGTGGTTTGGAACTTCAGAGGAGAGGAACGCAATTCACATGAAGATGGAAAAGCAAATGTTTGTTAAACAATCATTTGCTGGACCACACAGAAAAAATGGGACACAGAGTGGACTCTGATCTCTAGGCCCTGCTGTGTTTTTCCCACCACACTTACCCCATATTCTTTGCAGAGATCTCTGGTGATAGGTCTGTTCTGGAAACAGGCCCTCTGTCTAAATTCTTTTAGGTATTTAGGGAGAAGTTCACAGTTTCTTCCTGAGTCTTTTGGGCTTTAATTATTTTCAGCTCAAAATAACCTGCCTGTCAAAGAGACCTTTTGGGGTGGCAAATTTTGGCTCCCCTACATGGGCTTCAGCAAGGAAGCCAAAATATGAATGGGCTACCTCACAAAAATAATACCTGCAGACTTAGGAAGTAGGGGTCAAGGGCAGCTGAGATCTAGTGGGAAGCAGGAGAGCTGAGGGCTATTGCAATGAGGGAATTCCTGGGGACCTCACCCTTACTCCCTAGTGGATAAAGCCTGGGAAGTTTAGTTATTAACATGGTAAGGAATTAATATTACGATGAAGCTTGCTTTAGGCGTCTCTCTGACTCTCTTTGCTGGCCCTTCCTGTCTTTGCTGCCCATTGCCCCCAAACTGAGTTCAGAGCCCTTGAACTGCCTTCAGCCTCCCCCCTCCCCCCAGGAAAATTGCTGCTTGGTTTTGCTTTCTCCTTGGAGACCCAGGAGGAGAAAGGCCCCGGTACACAAGTGAGATCCTCCAAACAATGCATGTGGGTATTAAAGAGAAGGTGTCAAAGGGCTGGGCCCTGGGAGTTTCAACACTTGAAAGTTTGGAAAGTGAGGAGGCACTTTTCTGCTTTTGCCAAATTATTTCTTAAGAACAAATTCTTAATGATAATGAGACAGGCTGGGACCTGGGACCCTTTGCTGCAAGTGCTGCAGTGCTTGCACCTGGACACACCTCTCCTCCAGCAACAGAATGCAAAGAAACTATAACAGACTAACAATAACTCTGTGCATGCTCAGTTGGGGCAAATTCTGGACAAAAGATACAAAAAGACCAAACCCAGCTGCTGCTTCTGAAGAGCCAGGAGCAAAAGCAGGGTACTACACATGCCCCCTGCACTCAACACCACCAGAGGCTGGGCAAAACACCTAAGCCATCCCTCCAGTCCAACCCCTGGATTCACCCCTACCCTCACCCCATATAAGGAACCAGCTTGCCCCCCACCCCCTCAGGGAGCAAGCAAGGGCACCTGTTACTTGATTTTGCTCCCTCCTGCTACAGCAGGAGCCCCAGTAAAGACTTGCCTGAATTTCTTGTCTGGCCTCTAATCAATTTCTATGGATTGGGGAAGGCCAAGAACCGTGGTCGGTATCAGTAACATTTCTGGCTGAAGGGTGGGAAAAATACTGCTATAAGTGAATGTATGAGTCAACTTCTGGGCAACTTCACCATCATTGAATATTAGCATTCAACCTTTTTGTTTTGTTTCTTTTAGAATATGTAAATCGTCATTTTCAGACTGCTTTCACTTACGTTGCTTTGATTTCTGGTGAGCATTAACATTTTCCTACTGTTTGTCTACTAATGGTATTTCCCTTATGGGAATGGTCCCGTCTTTTACCTATTTATCTTTGGAAATCTTGACATTTATCTTACAAATTTGAATTAGCTATATTTGATAGATCTTAATTCTTTGTAATGTTTGATAAAAATATTTTCCCTCTTAAAAAAAAATCTTTAGTAATGCTGATTTTTATAGTGCAATCATTTAAATAGCCTCAAAGCTGATAACGTTAAAATTCCCGCAGAGAGGTGATAACCACTTTTTTTTTCAATTTTCTGCAAGTTCTTCCATAATTAGATTTTATATTTAAACCTTTAATCAACCAAAGCTTATTTTGGTGAATGTTTTATTTTTAATAACTTTTTCTATTATAAAATCAAAAACACGGCCAAAAAGATCCATAATTTCACCATCCAGAGATAACCACTGTTGACATTTTTGTATAGATACCTCTAAATTATTTTTCCTGTTTATATATTTGTCTTTCAAAAAATACCTGCAAACCTACTTTACAAACTCTTTAATAACCTGGCTTAACAACGTATTAATGACATATTTCAGTGGCATTAAATATTCTTTTAAAATGTTGTTTGAAACAGCTGTGGTGCATTGCATTCTATAGATGTGCCATAATTGGCTTCATTCCCTATTGTTTTTTATTAACTCTCATGTATCTAAGATATCACTATTATTAGCAGTGCTGGTATAAACATACTTAAGCATAAATCTTGGTCCCCATTTCTGATCACTTCCTTTGCTTAAATTTCTTAAAGTGGAATTGCTGAGGTAAAGTTATAAATATATGTACATATGTTTTTTTACCTTTTCGTATATACTGCTATGTTAAGTAAATGTATATCATCTTAAGTCCTCATCAACAGTGAATGGGTGTGCCCACCCTTCCCCCTTGTTAATATTAGCTATTAACATTTTTGAAATTTCATGCTCAATTGATAAGACAAAATGGTATATGTATGTTTTAATTTTTTTTACTAGTGAGTTAAAGTTGAATTTACCATCAACTCCATTTTTATTGGATATTTTCTTTCTTTCTGAATTACCTGTTAATGATGTTTATGTATTTTATACAGTAGTTTATATATTTTTATGTATTTTAAAATTGAGGTGCTCATTAAACACTTTAGTAATTTCAAGTACACAGCAGAATGAATATTTGTGAATACCACCTTGCTACACAGATCCACCAAATCCTAATATTTTGCTGTATATGCTTCCTATTTTTGTTAAGAAATATACCTGTATACCTCTGTTCCTCTACCCTAACCTAATTTCATTTTCTCCTCCTCAGAGGCAACTCCATCCTGAGTTGGTGCCTATGAGTCTCATCCTTGTTTATGTTTGCAACATAGGTACGTAGCTATAAATATATAGCATATTTTGTATAAATTATTATACTCATCTATCTGCAATTTGTTTTTTCATTCAGCATTATGTTTTTGAGATTTTTGAGATTCTGTTGATAAAACTGCTATAAATGGCCCCATTGTGTGAGTATATCACAATTTGTTCATTCTGTTGATGGATATTTGTGTGGTTTATTTTTTGTGTGTTTGTTTTTTGCTATTACAAGCAATATTGCAACGCACTCCCATCTTTCACAAGTGAACTTCTAGAGTTTACTCCTAGAAGTGAAATTGCTGGCTTGTGAGATATGTATCTCTTCAGTGTTGCTAGATGTTGACAGTTTATTCTTCAAAATGGTTATACCAATGAATACATCATCAACAAAATGTGAATGTTTCTCCAATTTTTCTACATCATCACCAGTATTTGATAGTGCTGAATTATTTCATTGTCACCAGTTTGATGGATGTAAAATGGTATCTCATTGATTTAATTTTTATCTTTCTGATTACTGGTAAGGTTGAACATATTTTTATATGTGCCGTTGGTCATTCAGATTTCCTCTGCTATCCACTGCTTGTTCATATCTTTTGCCCACCTTTCTATTAGTTCATAAGTGTTTTTCAGTAAGAAAAATATCTTCTCCCAGTTTGCATTGTCTTTTCATATTGCTTATGATGTCTTTTGTTGAACAGAATTTAAAATTTTCATGTAGTCGGATTCATCAGTCTTTTCCTTCAGGAACATCCTGTAGGGGAGGTAAAATTTTACCTTTATACTCTTAGGGTTTTTTAGCAGGGCCTGAGAATTAAGCTGATATAAGACAGACTAACAAGAGAAAAGCATACAAATTTATCTAAGTGTTACATGACATGGGAGCCCTCAAAAGACCCAAAGAAACGGTGAAACTTACAATCTTTTATACTGGGTTGAACAAAGAGAGGCAACTGTGGAAAAGTAACTAAATTATGAAGAGAGGTTAAAGGAAGATAAAAATTATTTTAACAGGGTCTGTTGGTACAGAATTCTCTTGGCTTTGATTCCCCATTGGAAAATGTTTTGTTTCTTCTGTTACTGGGAAGGCATCTTCCATATGGGAATTTTTATCTCCTGTTTTAGGAGGAAAAGGAGAGATAGAATGCCCTTCTCACATCTGATGTTTTTCAAGTGCCTGTAACTCAAAATAATCCTTATGCCAAAGTGGCATATTTGGGGATAGTGTGTTCTGTCACCCTCCAGTCCTTTGTGTCTTCATTTCTTCAACTTTTCTTTTAAATCTCACCAAAAAAAGAAGCAATTCTTTTATAAAAGGGATTCTGCAATTTGTCATAATCTTTCACATTCCTAGAATTTACCTTTACTGGTCACCATGCGCTCTTGTTACAGCTGCATTCTCTAAGTTCAGTTAAAAATGATTTTTCTGCCTATGCTCATTGGGTCTGACGTGGTGAAGTGATTGGTAAAAGTTAGCAGATAGATGATATGCACAAGCCATTCCCACCTTGCATGCCCTTAGTAGATGCTGCTAATTGACTGCATTAGTTTCTTCATTTATATGTATTCCCATGTATTCATTTATTCACTTATCCAACAACTATTTTTGGAAAAATCTGCTATGTGCCTGAGTCTGCTTCTAACTTTTTCTAACCAGTTGTATTGGAATTGGTACTTGTGCATGTTTACCGTCCTAAGCCTGTGTGTTTATGCATGTGTGTACGTGTGTGGTATTTTTCACAGTTCTGTGGATGAGGATGATAATTATCTCTTAGAATGAATTGAGTATCAGGTCTTGTTTCTCTGTGATTTGGAACTGACTACGTAGTATGGGAAAATCTGTTTGTTGAATTCATAGAAATATTATTCAGTATATTTGTTTAGGTCATACTTCTTTTGGTGGATGAGGTATTTCTTTAATAACTTTCTCAATTTCCTTCTCCATCATTATTTTCATGTTTTTGTATCTTATTTTGCCAGTTTTATATTTTGTATTGTCCATTTGACTAAACATTTCAAATTGATCGTAATAAATTGTGCATTGCAATAATTTATATTTTAAAATCCTTTATATCAGTTGTTAAATCACCAGTCTTCTTTCTAAGTTTGTTGATTAATACCTTTTATTTATTATATTTACAAGGGTTTTAATCTATCTTATACTCTTTTCAGAGAATGAGCATTTAAATTTATTTATTGCTACCAATTTTCTATTTTCTAGTTTATTTCTGTCCTTCATCTTTATTCTTTTCTTTCTGTTTTCTCTTATGTTGACGCTCTTCATAAGATTTTAAATCAAGTGCTTAGTTCACTTATTTCTTATTTCTAAAATAAGAGCACATAGATCTATATCTTTGCCTCTGAGTCTTGATTTGTTCATACCCCCCTCATTTTTAATAGGTGGTGTTTTCAATTTTATAATATTTCAGAATTATTATCATGTCCTTAATTTTCTACTTGACCTTGTTGCTTAGGAGAATTTTTGTTGCTGTTGTTAGAAGTTGTCAGCCATTTATTTGTTTGTTGTTTTTGTAAATTTTTGTTTGTATATAATTTTAAACTTGCAGAAATGTTAAAAACTAGATTCACCTTTAGCCAGATTTACCATTTGTTTATATTTTTTGTTTCTATTTTTCTCTGATTGCTTTATAATTCATTCTCCATATATGAATTTTTTTTTGAACCACTTGAGAATAAGTTGCAGAGGTACATACATACCTAAATACTTCAATGTATATTTCCTGGGAGAGACATTTTCTCTTATAAAACTTAGGAAATTTAACAGTTAAGAACATTGGAAAATTTCATATTGATACTATACAATTTTCTAATTCCATAGTCCATATTCAAATTGTCAGTTATCACAATATTGTTTTATATATATACTATAGTTAGAGTATATATACTATATATAATATAAATTATGTATAACAAATAGAAATAAATTTATATAATCTATATTTAAATTTATAATTGATTTATATTTAAATTTATATTTTATTTATTGTATATAATATATATTTTATATATATATAAGAGAGAGCGAGAGAGAAATTGAGAGTATTCTAGAATTTACCATACTGAAGATGACAGTGGCAACAGCTGAAATAGCTGAATGTTTACAGAAACTACTACAGATAGGGCACTCAGTATATTAGTATTTATTTTTTTCTTTGATCTAAAGAAGTTCATATTTATTTTCATATTTACTGTTGTTTTATTATGAACTTACTATATATTCAGAGTAGAAAAATAACACAAAATAACAATAATCACCCCAAATTTCAGAGCCTAGAGATAACCATTGTTAGTACTTAGATGTATATTTTCTAGATTTGTGCTTTCAATCAACAAAATTTCTGGATTTTGGGACTTCCCTGGTGGCGCAGTGGTTAGGAATCCGCCTGTCAATGCAGGAGACATGGGTTTGATCTCTGGTCTAGGAAGATCCCACATGCTGCGGAGCAACTAAGCCCGTGCGCCACAGCTACTGAGCCTGCACTCTAGAGCCCGTGAGTCACAACTACTGAAGCCCGCGCGCCTAGAGCCCGTGCTCCACAACAAGAGAAGCCACCATTATGAGCAGCCTGTGCACTGCAACGCAGAGTAGCCCCTGCTCGCCACAACTAGAGAAAGCTCGTGTGCAGTGACGAACACCCAACACAGACAAAATATAAATAAATAAAAATTTAAAAAAACATTCTGAATTTTTTTCTAGTTAAATAAAATATGAGTACATTAAAAATATGGTATCACACTATGTATAGTTTTAGTCTTCATTTAAGTCTTAGTATTATATTATTTTACATACTTTATAGCTAATATTCATAACAACTTTGCAAAGTAGAGCCACATTTTTAGATGAAGAGTCCAAGGTTCAGAGGGGTTCAATAAATTGCCTAGGTCACGCAGCAGTAAGGGATGGAGTTGTAATCCAAATCCTGGACTGTCTGCCTCCAAAGCTATAGAGTAGATCATTATTTTGCCCAAGGCTCCCTTTCATTGTTTTTTTACTTATATCATTAACGTTTAGTTTTATTGCACTGTGGTGAGAAAATATATATATATAATTTTCTATATAATTTTCCTCTGGATTTACTTTTGGGACCTTATTTGAGAGTTAGTATATATGTACCAATGCCCGATACATTGAAAAAAATGTATAGTCTATGTTGTTACTGAGTTCAATATATATCTACTCATTCTAACATATTAATTTTATAGTATTCTTTCTCTTTGCATTTCTAACTTTGGTAATCCATGTCTTCACTGTGGGTTTTATATTTTTCTTTATAATCAGGAGCCTCCTAGCATCCTCCCTCCACCTTTTGGGCTTCAAAATCTCTTTTATATGATATCAACTTTACCAATTGTTTTCTTTTTGCTGTATGAGTTTCCTTGATAAGACTTTTTTATTTTTAGCATTCTGCATCTTTTTGTTATAGGTACCCATCTTTAAGCAACAAACATATTGTTGGGTCTTATGTTTTATTCCAATATGGGAATTTGTTTTTTGAGAAATGAATGGCCTAGTTATATGGAGTCCTCTAGCATGCAGATAACATAGTGATATAGTGATATGAGATGGGCTTGCAACTACGAGCTGTGGACTTTCTGCTAGTTACTTAATGATTCTGTTAGGAGGCTACCAGTTTCCTTTTCTGTAAAATTGTGTTAATAAGAGTACCAACTTCACAGAGTTGTTGTGAAGAGTAAATAAGATCAAGAACACTCAGGAATAGAAGTATATTAAAGCATATTAAATTATTATATGTAGAAGGTAGTTATTATCTGCTATTATAGACATCATGCCTGGAAATATCATTCAAAGCAAGTATCTCGGCAATAGCATATAAAGCAAGTTCTTAAAACAAAGATCTATGTTCAAAATGGGGGTAATCAGCTCCATCCTTTTCTCTAACCGTGTCTCAAACTTCTCTCTGAGATAATGGGAATAACTTACAATAAAATGGCTGAGAAGCAGTGGTCCAGGGCCCCTGACGTGTTCCCAGGTTTCAGTTCAACTGTCCGTCGCTGCTTCTGGCTGCACTGTGGAGTTTTACAACTTGACTTAAGTTCAGCCCTGTCAGAAATCACTGCCTTGCTTTCCATTTAATTAAGCAAGCGTTTAGGTTGTACAAATAAGTTATTTGCTTCCATAATGGGTATTGAAGATGCAGGCTTAGCTGGCCTGGCTCTTCTCATCAGGCGGGGAAAAACTGAAACTAAGGAAAACAAACGAAACAATGGTGGGTTTTCTACTTCCTGGATCGTGTAACTTGTACTACATCCAATGAAAGCCATCTGGTGGGCACCCAGACATGAGGACTGATTCTCAGCCTGTGGTTCTCCTTCTAGCCGTCCTCCAGTCCCTGCACAGCTGGAACCTCTGCATCAGTTACAGCTGCTAGGAATTGAAACTGAATTCTTTCTCACTTCTGCTCCTAAGGACCAAAGAGGGACAGAGAGGAAAGCTAAGAAAGTCTGAGGTTTAAACTACAGCCCATTTTTAACTTTCCAAAATGGTCTTGGTATTTTCAGATCCAGATAACCTTAAATCAGACAATGCTGTATTACCATACTGAGGAATAAATACCCTATAACATTATAATCTGATAAACTCCAGAATAACTTGATTTATTTTTAGTTGCAGGAGCTTCAGGTCTCTGATGGCTTCTCTTTGATCAGTCAGAGGGAGATATGGTTTCACTTCCCACCTGATGCAATAGAGCAGTTTTCTTAAACTTCTCTGATAATAATAATCATTTCATCTCTTGTTAAACATTATGTTTCCAAGTCTCTCCCTGGAGATTCTGATTCAGTGCATCTGGGATGAGGCATCAGATTTGTGTTCTTAACGTGAGAAAAGCTTGGGAAAAATCGGAGTAGAGGGAATAGTCTGTTTTTAGAATCAGACAGCTCTGGGCTGAAATCCTGGGTCTTTCACTTACTAGTTATGTGGTCTTGCGCAAATTACTTAACCTTCCGTAACCTCATTTGAAAAAAAATGGAGATTAAAAACATCTACCTCAAAGAGTTGTTGAGAGGATTAAAGGAACTAAAGCCTTTTATAGCATCTACTTTTCTGAGGCTGCTAAATCATTTCCACTTGGGTTAATTTGAAGATTATCTGTGAACTTATTTAGCACACAGGCATAATGGTTTTTTTTTTTTTTTTACTTATCTTTTCCATTTGTTCAGCAGATGCTTGTAAAGCTTTTATTTATTTATTTATTTTTTGGCCGCACCACATGTCTTGCGGGATCTCGGTTCCCTGACGAGGGATTGAACCTGGGCCATGGCAGTGAAAGCCTGGAATCCTAACCACTGAACCACCAGGGAACTGCCTGTAAAGCTTTAATTGTGTGCAAGAAACTGGGGTTCCCAGAACCCACTAAGCACCTCCCTGATGGTATGGTGTGTCCACATGGCCCACCCCAGGCTTTTGAAGGGACTGCCCAAATTTCTTGTGTGTGTGATTCTCTGTGGCAGGCTCCTAATTATTCAGGGGGCTCCCTGAGTTTAGGAGTGTAATTGTCTTATCCTCCCATTGTACTAGAAATTCCAGTTTTCTTGAATCCAATCAAATATATGTATATATATATATTTTCCCTCTGTAGTTGAGGCAATTCCCCCCCTCCAGCTTCATTGAATTATTATTGGTATATGTATGTTTAAGGTATACAATGTGATGATTAGAGACACGTATACATTGCAAAACGATGACCACAACAAGGTTAGTTAACATCTCCATCCCTTGACATAGTTATGTTATATATTTTTTACTTGTGTGGTGATAGTATTTAAGATCTACTTTCTTAAAAACTTTCAATATATTATACAGTATTGTTGATTATAGTCACCATGCTGTGCATTAGATCCCTAGACCTTATTTATCCTTTAGCGGGGAGTTTTGTACCCTTTGACCAACATCTAAAAATATGGGATGCTTCACAAATTTGCATGTCATCCTTGATCAGAGGCCATGCTAATCTTCTCTGTATCGTTACAATTTTAATATGTATGCTGTTGAATCGAACACCACGTACATATATTTTTTCTTCAACAGAAAATATACATTTAAATTATTCCATTTGTTTTTTACACAGAATATGTTCTAGGTGCTTTGCATTATTCAGTTTTCCCTTCCTGGCCAGAAAAACCTTTGTACTTTTTTTCTCCCATCCTAAAAGCAAAAAATCCAATGGATTTCTAGAGAATGTATTTATACTTCGTTTATATTTAGCCTTGCTTCCAAAGAATTTAAGACACTTTTAAAAGATACAAACAATGCAAGATTTCTCCATAGTGACTGTATCAATTTACATTCCCACCAACAGTGCAAGAGGGATCCCTTTTCTCCACACCCTCTCCAGCATTTATTGTTTGTAGATTTTTTCATGATGGCCATTCTGACTGGTGTGAAGTGATAACCTCACTGTAGTTTTGATTTGCATTTCTCTAATGATTAGTGATGTTGAGCATCCTTTCATGTGTTTGTTGGCAATCTGTATATCTTCTTTGGAGAAATGTCGATTTAGGTCTTCTGCCCATTTTTGGATTGGGTTTTTTGTTTTTTTTTGATATTGAGCTGCATGAGCTGCTTGTATATTTTGGAGATTAATCCTTTGTCAGTTGCTTTGTTTGCAAATATTTTCTCCCATTTTGAGGGTTGTCTTTTCGTCTTGTTTATGGTTTCCTTTGCTGTGCAAAAGCTTTTAAGTTTCATTAGGCCCCATTTGTTTACTTTTGTTTTTATTTCCCTTTTTCTAGGAGGTGGGTCAAAAAGGATCTTGCTGTGATTTATGACATGGAGTGTTCTGCCTATGTTTTCCTCTAAGAATTTTATAGTGTCTGGCCTTACATTTCGGTCTTTAATCCATTTTGAGTTTATTTTTGTGTATGGTGTTAGGGAGTGTTCTAATTTCATTCTTTTACCTGTAGCTGTCCAGTTTTCCCAGCACCACTTATTGAAGAGACTGTCTTTTCTCCATTGTATATTCTTGCCTCCTTTATCAAAAATAAGGTGACCATATGTGCGTGGGCTTATCTCTTGGCTTTCTATCCTGTTCCATTGATCTTTATTTCTGTTTTTGTGGCAGTACCATACTGTCTTGATTACTGTAGCTTTATAGTATAGTCTGAAGTCCAGGAGCCTGATTCCTCCAGCTCCCTTTTTCTTTCTCAAGATTGCTTTGGCTATTCGAGGTCTTTTGTGTTTCCATACAAATTGTGAAATTTTTTGATCTAGTTTTGTGAAAAATGCCATTGGTAGTTTGATAGGGATTGCGCTGAATCTGTAGATTGCTTTGGGTAGTGTAGTCATTTTCACAATGTTGATTCTTTGAATCCGAGAACATGGTATATCTCTCCATCTGTTTGTATCATCTTTAATTTCTTTCATCAGTGTCTTATAGTTTTCTGCATACAGGTCTTTTGTCTCCTTAAGTAGGTTTATTCCTAGGTATTTTATTGTTTTTGTTGCAATGGTAAATGGGAGTTTTTCCTTAATTTCTCTTTCAGATTTTTCATTAGTGTATAGGAATGCAAGAAATTTCTGTGATTAATTTTGTATCCTGCTACTTTACCAAATTCACTGATTAACTCTAGTAGTTTTCTGGTAGTATCTTTAGGATTCTCTATATATAGTATCATGTCATCTGCAAACAGTGACAGTTTTATTTCTTCTTTTCCGATTTGGATTCCTTTTATTTCTTTTTCATCTCTGATTGCTGTAAGCCCTGCACACTGTTTTAACTTTTCCACTAGCCCAAGACTTTATGTCCTAATCAACCTTAAGTTCACTAAGAACCTACAGAAGAGTCATGAAGTACCACAGAAACTATGTGCTCTCCAATATTCCAGCCAAATACAAAATGAATCAGGGAATAAGGAAACCTCCTGCTGTGGAGTTGATGATAGCTAAGTGGAAGAGCTGGGCCAAGGATCAGCCAATCCCCTTGTCCAGAAGCCATAACCATGGCAACACTAGTGATGGATGCTCTACTCCTACCAGAAATGACACCCTTAAGAGGCACCAGGAAAGAGAGGAGCCTGTCATATTTCTGGGCTCTTGGTAAGGGAAGTTTATGTAATTTTTATGCAGAATCACTGGGAAAAAATAAACAGCCTCTTTCACATTAACCTTGCAAACCCAAATCTACATAGTAAAGGCAAATATCCAGACGCACGGCCTAGCTGAGGCCAGGTGTGAGTCTCTTGTATAGGAAACCTGTAGCCTGCTGCAGATTTGCCTTTTATTCTCTTTACTTTCTAGTGACAGTGCTGCGCAGAACTTTCAACGAGAAAAGCCCAGAGGAGGATAGTTGCTTTTGAAGCCACCATTCTTGTCTGCCTCATTCATTTCAAACAGGGGTACTTCTCACAGAGATGAAGGCCTGTGTACAAACAACAATGCCCATTGCACTCTCTTGCCACCAGCTGTGATGTGGTGTCTTTTGAATTCTGCACAGAAGCTTCCTTGTTTCAGAAACTGATTGATGATTCTTCTGAATGAAGAAGGCAATAGGAACAAAAAGCAGGGCTCCTGGTAAGGCAAGGTACTTCAAGAGAATGGACTTGAAAGGACTTAAAATAAAAGGTAAACACAAGCCTCTGTGAAAGTAAAGCAGTTCTTAAGGATCTCCAAGTGTTTGTGCAAATGTACATAAGCTCCTTGGAGACATCTGACTTGGGATTTTAGACTTTTTGGTGGAGGAAAAAAAATTAAATCCAAATAGATGTTGTAAAACAGAGAAAACGAATTGAAATAAAAAACATAGGCAGCCCGAGTTGGATTTAAGGCAGTGAAACAGAAAACAATGCATTGAAAGAGCTTGTAATGAGGCACCTCTGCAGAGAAGAGGGCAGGTGATTTCTCTTTAGAAAGACATGGAAAGGCCTTCAAAGACTCCTTACAAACACCACTGGCAGTGTTAGGACCTGCTCTGTGTGAACTCTGAGAGATGGGCCTCCTCTTTCCATAAACCCTTGTCTTTCCCTTTTGCCTAACAGACAGAAACAAACCAGTTAAAAACAGCCATAAGAAATCTAGCCACAGTAAATACTTCTATTATAAGAAACTCTATCAAACCCCCTGTTGGTCAGCATTCTTCATGAGTCTGTGTTGGGGGCACAGTACTGGCTGAGGAGCAGGTCGGGGGGGGGGTTGTGAGGGTTGGAGCGGTGGGGGAGTTAAATGAAGCAGGAATCCCTGTCCTGGTCAGTGGCAGGTTCTTACACACTATGTTCTCATTAAAAAAAAAAAATTGCACCAGGTAGATGGTATTCCACTGTGTAACTATCTTAGGGTTAGTATCTCAGTTACACAGAAAAAAAGTTAATCACATCAGACACTCTTGGTTGCCCACCCAGCAGCCATTCTCTTCTTTAATTTTTTGCCTGCAGAGCCCCAGTTTTGATTGGGAGTCCTCCTGCCCTTATTGTGATTCAGGGAAGGGTGACCCTATCCCAAACTCCAAGAATAAATCCTGATTTTGTTTTTTTAATGGTGGCTAAGGTAGGCAGAGTTTTGAGATGGCTCCCATGATCTTCACCCTCTGGTGTTACTCCTGTGATCATGGCCAAAGGCAGATTACCTAGGTGGGCCTAATCTAATGCAGGAGCCCTTTAAAAGCACAGAATTTTCTTCAGCTGCTGGTAGAAGGAAAAGTTGGAGAGATTGGAAGTATTGATATGCGAAGGATTCAGTGCACCGTTATTGGTGTTGAAGATGGAGGGGGCCACGTATAAGGATGGAGAGTCATCTTTGGAGTTGAGAGTGATCCCTGGTGGACAGCCAGCAAGGCCATGGAGACAATCCTACAGCTACAAGGAACTGAATTCTGCCAGCAATCTGAAAGCGTTGGAAGTGAATTCTTCCCCAGAACTCCAGATGAGAGCTCAGCCCAGGTAACACCTTGATTTTAGCTTTGTAAGTCCCTAATCAGAGAACTCACTCAAGACTTCCTGGACTTCTGGCCTATAGAGCTGTTAGAAAATAAACGGGTATTGTCTTAAGCTGCTAAGCCCGTGGCTATTTACAATGCAGCAATAGAAAACTAATAAAGCAACCTATAGTGTCAAGAAATTTATATTTCTGCTGGGGAGGAATTAGTTTTCAGCTCTGACCCTAATCAGGAATCAGCAAGTTCCTGTGGCAGAGGCTGGTGATTAGTTATCCAATAGCCACTCCCAGCTTTTGCCTTTGTGCCCACACCTCCCTGCTTCCCCCATGAAAGTCACAAATACCAGATTCTTGCCTTTCTCCCGCCCTTGCTGCTGGGTGGTCATGTGACCTGGATCTGCCTTTGGATACAGTCATGTGAGAACATGAGGATAGAGCTGTAGCAGCCGTTTTGTAGCCGTGAGATGAGTAGCCTAAGGATGGTGGAGTGGAAAGAAGGAAAGATCTTGGTTCTTTCAATGCAATTTTGTTTTTCTTTTGTGACAATTTTGAGCTAAGGTGCCAACTCTGGAATTGTGTACTTTCAGATCTCTTGTAAGATAATTCTCTTGATTAAGTCACTCTCAGTTGGGTTTTCTGTGGCTTGAAGCTGAGCATACCCTTACATGTGCTTTCTACTCTAAAAAGTGTGGTAGGCAGAGTGCAGAGACATCTGAGGTAGAGTGAGTGTAGAGGTTGAGGAACAGGCTTTTGGCACAGGTAGGAAAGGGTCCATAGGTATCCAGGGGCATGAAGGAAAAATATTCCCTGAGATTCTTCCCCAATGCAAGAAACTGTATGTGGCACTAGTCATATGGACTTGGACCATTCATCTAATCTTGGTGAACCTAAGTTTACTTTTCCAAGTGAGGATAACAACACCTATGTCACTTGGTTCACTTGGTTTTATGAGGATCAGATTTGATTGTGTATGTGAACTTGTACTGGAAACTTTAAAAGGAATCTCTGTTGTAATATCAGAGCCACACTTGGTGCCTGGTACCTAATATGTGTGCTCAATAAATATTTGTTGGGTGGATGTGCTGTGCCTGTTTGTCTACATCAGGGTTGTTTGCATTGCACTGTGAGCTTGGGGGTTGCACTGCTGTCTGACTAATTGCTCCATATAGCACCTGCTCCAGACAAAACTTAAAGGAGGATTTCACTAAATGCTTTCTTCTTGGCAGTGATGTACTAGGTACTGCAGCCTGGATAGGGAATTCAGCTTTTGTCTTCTATGTATTTTCCACTAAATATGCTGTGACGAGGTGTCTGCTTTGATCAGGGACACTGTCAATTATTCCTCTCCCTTCTTGACTTTCTCGTGATTTAGGGTGTGAAGACATCTGTTGGCTTTAACCTATCACTGTTGTGTGAGATACTTTGGCTCCAATCAGCAGGGCTGTGTCCAAGGCAAGCTGGCCCCCTGTGAACTCCCAGGCTGCTGAATCAGTCATCTGCCAGGTGACAGGTGGTGCCTTTGAGACATTGTGGAGCAAAAGGAGACAGTAACACCTGGCACTTTAAAAACTTCCCTATGCCAGACAAACCAGGAACTTATTTGTTTCCTTTAGGCTTGCCCCCTGTAACATCAGCCACTTTCCCAAGTCCTCATCCATGGTTCATATTTCATTGACTCTTGGCCTCTCCCTGCTGGACTCCTGGGACTGTGGCTTGCCACTGATTCTGTGACAACACCTGGTTTTGGTGTTGCTGTGCTCCATGCTACACTGGGTATGAAACACGCAGAAACATGACTGAGGGCAGATAGGCCGACATCTGAGAAAGACTTATTTCAGTTGCTCCCCAAAAGGAATTATATTGGAATAAGGCAAGAGAGAAGATTAGGTGCTTGGAAGCTAAAATGCATCAGATTACAGAGACTGGAGACACTGAAGTCTGGATGGCTTAACAAATAACAGTGAAGTTGAACATAATATTTAAGTACCAAGACATAGATGGTGTAGCACTGATGAAATAGGATAGGGGTGTGTGCGGGGGGAGGTCAATGACAAGATTGTGCGGCCAAGATGAAGAGAGGCAAAGAAGTAGATGTTGATCTTGAGGAGCAAAACCATGGTTTGGAAGCAGTGGGCTTGAGAATGAAGAATGGGCACCAGAGTCAGAAGAGGACCACTCTATCTCTTACTCTTCCTGGGATCCAGGAACCCCTTGGACCTCAGTCTCCTCATCTGTCAAGGGAGACCCCAGCACTTATGGCCTCACAGGGTTACTATATGTTTTTGATGATCTAAAATGAACATGACAATAGTATAGACAATACTATGAAAACATAATGTACGTTGCCTTCCCCTTGGCATCTTTGTTTATTTCCATGTGCTTGATGTAAAGCAGGAGCAAGGTGTTTCCTAGGCTCTCCATTGTCACTTCTAAAGCTGCTACCTCTCCTCCCCCGAGGCCATGATGAGAGTTATGGGCATGGCCTTGAGGGGGACATTCCTTAGACAACAGCAGGGATGATGTCAGCTCTTGTTAGGGCGTCACAAGGCATCCCCCACTTCTGGATGGCTCAGAAGTTTAGTTGTGAAAAGTACTCAGGTTCTGAGGAGCTGGATTAAAGACAGATGGTCTTGATTTACAGTCACAGGTCATTTTGGGCAAAAATGAGCAGTGAGGAAAATTGGTTTGAAATTAGGTCAGTATCTCCTACGTTCTTAAAGTTGGGAGGAAACCTAGAAGGTGCCTAATGAACGGCCACTTGGGGTCTGAAGGAGCCTGCTGGTACAAGGTCTCCCTGCTTCTGATGTTTACACACATTTATGCCCTGTGTCACGTGATGTCTGTCAAATGTTTGTCTCCCTCTCGCTCTGTCTCTTGTCTCCCTCTCCCTTTACAAACAATATTTCTGGATCTCCTCATTTGTTTCTCTTTAGCCACTCTCTCTTTAGATGTATTCAAGTTTTTCAAATTTAACTTTTAAGTAAACTTTTTATTTTGAGATAGCTGTAGATTCATGTGCCATTTTAAGAAATAATTCAGAGAGATCTCATGTGCCCTTTACCTGGTTTCACCTAGTGCCCTGCATCTAGTAAACATTTGCTGAATAAGTGAACTGACTTCCACAAACATGACACTGACTGCCCTATTTGGGCAGCACTGTGCTGGGTCCTGTGGGGTTATGAGGAGGAATTGTGGCAGGAAATGCCCCTGCCCTCATGTGGCCTACAGTGCCTGACTCGGGCGTGGCCTGGTTCACCTGCTTTTCTTTCTGGCCTTACCCTCTGGGGTGCCCAGGTCCTACGTGTGCCAGCCCCAGTGGGACTAGTTGGAGCTTTTCCATCCCAAGCCTATTCCAGAGGTGAGTAGGAGTGTGCGAACTCTCACCCCATCCCCTTCCGCACCCAGACACACGTGCCATTTCCTAAAGGAAAGCCATTTTTGTAACTGTCAGAGTTGGACTTGAACTGTCAAAGTATTCAAAAGCACCTCGAGTCACAGTTCTATTTTTCCAGCATTGCTGTAAAAATATCATGACTTTTTCATCAAAATTGAGAATAACAACAAAGAGCAGCTGAGAACTAGGTGAAAAAGGGGCGAAAGGTGGCAATGGCCCAGAGACAGCAGCAAGATGTTTGAATGCTGTGGACAGTGGCACATGTGGGCACACACCCCGCTTCCCGCTTCCCCCATCCAACCTCCATCTCTGCCCCCGCACCCCCTCCTCATCCCTGCTGTGCAAGACTCAGCTGGGTTTCTCCCATGGCCACGGTGCACAAGGCTGTCCCACACACAAGCCCAGATGGCTGCCTTTATGATGGCTCTGTGATGCCTCATTACCCATATTATGTACTAGTATGTGCATCTCATGTTAAAGTAACGGTATTGACTGTGCTGGGGTAATGGATTGGCTAGTTGCTCTCTTTCTGAGCAGTTACTCAAGCTTGCCATCTGGCGAGTCTAATAACCAGGTGGTGAACCTAAATAACCTCACTTTGGGGGTAGAAGGGACCCCAGTTGGTTCTGTTCTTGCCATCTGCAGCCTCCTTCTTTTGGATCGAGATGTCCAGAGAATCAGTCATGCTATTTCTTAATGGAGTAGCCATTTGTTATCAGAAACACTCCCACTTCATTTACCCAGAATTCTGCTCTCCAGCATCTTCACTAGTTTAGAATACACATAGGAACCAGGAGCCAAGCCAGAAAAGGCTTTGTGCAACCGAGAATACCAGGAAGCTCATGTAATAAAGCTCATGGGCCTCCCTCATGAGAAAGCTTCCTTGAGCCTTTACTCTTATTTACACCCAGTGATACCACGGAGTTCATCTCACTTCCAAGGATTCAGTATATTGGAGGCTGCAGAGGAGAGGGCAGAAGAGGGTGTAACACAGACATATACTTTGATAAATAATGAGGAATACCTGAAAACAGTGAAAGGATTGAAAGCAGACGCAAGAACTAAAAACACAGCAAACCGGGGTTGTTTGGTAAGGGTCAAAGTATGCTACAGCCCTGGACTATTACCCCCAAGAACACCACACTAAAATAATGGAGTCTGGAATAATAAACCTGTGTTAACAGCACTGTTGATTGTGATTGGTAGATAGCATCTTAGGGGCAGGGACCCATGTCATACATTATGGAGATGTCCTCTCTAAACGGTTAACATAAAAAGTTTGGACACACAGGGAATTACATGCTCCGCTTTTTGAGAAAAATCATGTGTCTCTGAGCAAAGTGAATTAATATATTACATCAGTTTTTTAAAGAGACCAATATTTTTATTATCATAAAATAAGGTAGTTTCATTGAAGAAAATTTAGAAAAATATATAACCAAAAAGAAGGAAATAAAATATAGCTATAATCCCCACTTCCAAGATATAACCAGTGTTAGTATTCTGTTAGTGTTCTCTCTTGTTCTCTCTTCACATATATTTGTATATGTATATCCATTTACCTCTCTGACCTTGCCTGCCTATCTACAACTAGTTGAAGTTATACACAAGAATACGTAAGTTAAAAAAAAAAAAAAAAAGAATATGTAAGTTAATACATAAGAAATTGAGTCACACCACTTTGTAACTTGTATTTACCCCCACTTTATGCACAGGTAAGAAACTTTTCATGTTAATGAGTAAACCTCTTCAGCATCATTTCAATGGCATTGTATTCCATGCTATGATAGCCATCCAAGGGTTTACGGTAATTCAGTGATTATTTATAAAAGCGTATTGCACAGCAATATCTGGAAGATAAAACAAAATGCGATCAGCATGAGCCTTTCTAACCACCACCAGCCAATTTCACTACGGTGGCCGCAGAATTGAAAGCTTCAAAGCTGGGCCTTTTTGTCTTCATGAGCCATGCTGGCTGCCTGCCTCCTGTTGGATACTTAGAACGCTCTATCCGTTAGGATGCTTTTGGAGGTAACAGAAAACTCAACTCAAAGCAGCTAAGTAATAAGAAATATTATTTCACATTATAAAAGTCCTGGAGAGAAGGCCGATCCAGGGCTTGTTAATGCAGTGACTCAAAGGCATCATCAAAGATTTGTGTTTTTCCCATCTTTTTTCTCTCCTGAGGGGGTCCCCAAATTTTGGCAGCTATTCCAGGTACCACATGAAGACATGATAATATGCAGAGGCAGAACAGGGGATGGTCTCTTCCTTGTGTGTCTTTTTAAACAAATTTATTTTTAATTGTGGTAAAATACACATCACATACAATTTAACATCTTGACCATTTTTAGGTGTACAGTTCAGTAGTGTTAGTACATTTACATTCCCTCATAACCACCCTTCTAGTTAGTATCTTACTCTGTGAATTTGACTATTCTATGTGCCTCATATAAGTGGAGTTATACTGTCTGTGTCTTTTTGTGACTTCCTGTAATGACCTCAAGGTTCATCCATGTTGTACCATGAGTCAGAATTTCCTTCCTTTTTAAGGCTGAATAATATTCCCTTGTCTGTATATACCATATTTTGTTTATCCATTCATCTGTTTATCTATGCATCAGCCCAGGGGACACTTGGGGTTCTTCTACCTTTTAGCTATTGTGAATAATGCTGCTGTGAACATGGGTGTACAAATATCTCTTCAAGAGTCTGCTTTCAGTTCTTTCGGGTATATATATACTCAGAAGTGGAATTACTGGATCATGTGTTAATTCTACTTTTATTTTTTGAGGAACTGCCAAACTTTTCCATAGTGATCGTACCATTTTACATTCCCACCAACAGTGAAAAAGTATTCCAGTTTTTCTCCACATCCCTTCACCCTCCACTTTTTGGGATAGTAGCCATCCTAATGGATGTGAGGTGGTCCTTGTGTTTCTTTTTAAGACTGAGGAAACATTTACTCTCACTTCTCTTGTCCCATTGGTTGGAATTATGTTCACACGCCTATTTTTAAACCAATCACTGGTAAGAAAAATGCAACTGTGATTCATTTTTGTAGACCAAGCAGCACATACCCTGGGGCTGGGAGCGCTGAGCCCCTCTGAAGCATGGCTGCACGGAGTAGGGAGGATGGCAGGTTCTGTTAGGAAGGAGGAAGCAGGGATGACTGAATGTCACTTTCTGATTTCCCTTGACTTCACTAGGGTTTAGAGGGGCCCTTGTGTTTGCATCCATGTAGACGTTACCCCAGCTTCGTAAAAAGAGTGCTTCAAAGTAAGATCACTTTGAACACCTCAAGAAAGGGTTTATCATGTAAATATAAACAACAGACAACCAAAAAGCTCTCACACAAAATTACCTCCTTACGTGATGAAGTAAAAGAGAGGAAAGAAGTTATCACCCACGCACAAAGGAGCCTTTAAGAACCTCATCATCTTTCCTCTCAGCATAGTCTCCCCTAACCCCCACTCATTTTCCGGACTTCAAACAGGATTGAAATGACAAGGTATCAAACGCCAACTGCTTGCTCCTTAGGTCTTCAACTCTAATGTGCATACATAGCACCTGGGGATGTTAAAAATGCAGATTCCCATTCACTAGATCTGGGGTGGGGCCTGGGAGTCTGCATTTCTAATCAGCTCCCAGCTGATGCTGATGCATCTGGACCGAGACCCACATTGAATAGTGGGGATGTAGAGCACAGCAGAATCCTCTGGAGGGCCTGTTAACACCCAGCTTGCCAGGCCCTGACACCAGAGTGTCTGATTTAGTAGGTCTTGGCTGAGGCCCAAGAATTTGCATTTCTAACCAGTTCCTAAGTGATGCGTATGCTGCTGGGCCAGGGAGCATTCTGATGACTACTGACTTAGAGAATAGTCACTGGGGCCAGGTGACAAGCTTTGCACCCAGAGGCCCACTTGGTCCCTGCGTAAGCTCAGCAAGTGACTTTACCTCCGAACCTCAGTTTCCTTATCTGTAAATCAAGGATGATAACACCTCCTACCTTAGTTGACTTCTGTGGGGCACTGCGCATGCATTATATAACGTCTACAATCATTACTCACTCTTCCTTTCAACTGGGTAGGATTGAAATGTGCACATTTGCTGCTCTTCAGAAAATCTTTTGGGAAGTGAGTTATTCCTCACCTCAGGCGTGTTCAGAGAAGCTCTCTTCTTTCGTTTGTTGTGCCCTGGAAGGCAGAAACCTCCCCAGATATACTTTTTTCACCATGCCGTTGATTCCTCATTAAGCGTGGGGATGCTGGGCCCTGCCAGCCTTTAACCTGGATGCCCAGTAAGTCCTTATAAATAAAGAATGCAGAAAAACCTAATGAGAACAGCATCATCTTAGGCTGCAGCAACAAGACCTGTCTCCCTCCGCTTCCCGGGAGGGCGCGCTCTCTGGAACCTCAGTCTGTTCTGGCTAGCAGAACAGAAAAAGCAGCTCCCAGCGCCCCAGGCAGTACTCAGTGTGAGTGCTTTAATCATATGCAAGGCTGAAGAAAGGCAGGAAGCAAGCAGACCCCTGCAGACAGGCTTTTTACCTGCTTATGCCTTCAGGCTGGGAACAGAGCTCAGTGGCTGGAGGACATTTCAGGCAGAGCAGCCAGCAAGGCTCAGAGACAAGAGGCAGTAAGGCGTTGGGCAGTACCAGCTGAGGCCCCCCCCATGGCCAGGGTGTGAGTGGGCTACAAGGTGGGGACCTTCGCAGGGCCAGGTTACACAGGGACTTGTATGGCTTGTTCCCACAGATAAATAGAGGGAGGGCAGGTGTATTAGGACAATTTTGATAACAAGTAATAGAAATGAACTTGCCTTCACTTAAGCTGAAAGGAGCCTTTAGTTAAGGATTCAGGCTGTTTCACAGAACCCAAGAGCAGGTTGCAGCATCCCTGAGGATGGGGCGGAAGCAAAAAAGCATACTGACTCATTCTCTCCTCACTGACATTTCATCCCCCATATGAACTTTCTCTGCTTTTACAATCCACATGGGTGATCAAAAATGTTTATTCCAAAGCACCCAAGCTGATACAATGGCAGGTTTTGGATTTAGCCATCTCAAGAGATACTGACTGTTTCTTAGTCCCAATTTCAAATATCTGGCAAAGAGGCTCTGATTGGCCATCATGGGTCAGGTTCTCAGCACTGGTCCAGTCAAAGGCTGCCATGGTGGTAAGATGAGACGTATTGTCCAAAATGGCTGCCTGGGCCCTTGGTTGTGGATCAAGGGTGGGCAGTGAAAGGCTTATTCATGAACCAGGTGGACACTCCAAAGGGACTACCTCAGAGGAAGGGCAGAGCAAACTCCATAGTCCGTTCCCACCTGAGGTGCTCTGATTGGACCCTTACGTGCAGTACCTGTTCTTTCCCAGCCAGCAGTAGAGGGAAAGGCAAGCACAGGACCTATGTTTGTAGGTTTGGGCTGAGAAGATAGGGATCTACCTCCTGGAGCACTGGTGTAGGACAGCTTTGGAAACACTACTGAGCTCTGGAAAGTGACACAATCCTTAAATAGCAATGAGGGCAACCTGGCTACCATCACTTTGGAAGCTGAGAAAATAAATGACAGCAAACTACCAAAATAGTTTTTCTTTTGTTTTTTTAATTGGAGTATAACTGCCTCACAATGTTGTGTGAGTTTCTGCTGTACAACAAAGTAAATCAGCTATATGTATCCCTATATCCCTGCCCTCTTGGACCTCCCTCCCACCCCCTGCATCCCACCCATCTAGGGCATCACAGAGCACCGAGCTGAGCTCCCTGTGCTATACAGCAGGTTCCCACCAGCTATTTTATACATGGTAGTGTATTTATGTCAATCCTGATCTCCCAGTTCGTCCCACCCTCCCCTTCCCCCCTGTGTCCACATGTCCGTTTTCTACGTCTGCATCTCTATTCCTGCCCTGAAAATAGGTTCACCTGCCATTTTTCTAGATTCCACATATATGCGTTAATATATGAAATGCTTCCCTAAAATTATGGTTTTTAAACATCAAACAGCAAATTAATGAAAATCAAAATATAAGGAAACTTCACTCACCCATGATCTCACCCTGTTCTCTTTGTTCCCTCTTTCCTTCCAGCTTTCGTTCACATGCACACAGAATCTTATATAGCTTTAGAGAGGATAAACAACATTTTGTATTCCATATTATGTAATGACTAGCTCCCGTGCTGCCTTGTCATCTTCTTAACTATCTTTGTCGATATGCCATCCTTCAAATTAAGTATGTTACACTTAGCACATAATTAAAATTTGAGACTGTGAATCTGGAAGGAATCTTAGGAAATCATCGAGCCCCAAAAGGATGAACCTGGAGAGGAGAGTGAGTTCCCCAAGGTCACAGAGCTGCTTAATTCCAGACCCAAGGCTAGATTTCATTCATTTTTTCCAAACGTATGTTTATAATTACCTACTTGATGTCAGGTGGCAGTAGGTTTCATCTTACTTCAGATCCCTTTTCACCACCTTGCATGATCTAATTAACATGTGCTGGCTATGAGCCATTTCTTATTTTTCTTAACAGAGGAAAGAGTGCTTTTTCAACTCACTCTCAGGAATAGAGGTTGTGGAGCTGAAATGAGTAACAGCAATTTTAAATTGGACTGGTTTCGTGACTGGTAGATAAGTCAGCGTGCAAAGACATTTCTGTTTCCCAGGTTTGGCTTGCTTTCTCAACGCCCTTTGCAAACTCCACAGGGATTTTTAAGCTTTAAGTCTGGGTATAAGCTTATGCAAGCTGTTAGTCACCTTTTTAGATGAAAACACCACAGGATTATGCTTGAAAATGTTCCGTGCTTCACTACAGATTCCTTTGGAGTAATTCAGCTATAGTATGATTTTGAGGGAGAAGTGATTGAACAGATACATTTCAAAACACATTTGCATTTGAAAACAGGGGTTTATCAGCTAAAAGAACTATTCTTGAAAGGTACACATGCAGGGCAAATTTAGAACAAGCAGAACAATTTAGACATGATAGCTATGAATTGCCCCAAAGCTTAAAATACTGGGGGCTTTTGATCACACAGAATCCTGGGCATGGATTGAATCATGAATATCTGGTGTTTTACTCTGGAAAACGTATTGGAACAGGAAATCTTGTCATTGCTCTGTCTCCACAGATCATTCCAAAACATTCTAGGCATGCAACATTGCAATTGTAAACACACATTTGACCAGAAAAAAATAGTGAAGGAGCCTAAATTTTTGGTATAGAGAAGAGGGGTGGGCTCTGAAGTCAGAGTTTGGGTTGGTATCTTGGTTTTACTACTTACTGCATATGTGATCTTGACTGGGTCTCAGTTTGCTCATCTGCAAAATGGGGAGAATACTCTTTGATTCATAGAATTGTTCTGTTGATTTGATTGTGTTAAATCATGTTACATAGCACCTCTCAAACTCACATGTGAACACAAATCACCTGGGATCATGTTAAGATGTAGTAGGGACAGAGAAACACAAATACTGTATGATCTCATTTATATGTGGAGTCTGAAAAAACTGAACTCACACAAGCAGAGAGGAGACAGTGGTTGCCAGGTGCTGGAGGGCAGGGGAGATGGGGGAGATGTTGGACAAATGGTACAAACTTCCAGTTGTAAGAGGAGTAAGTTTGGGGAGCTAATTAAAGCATGGTGACTATAGTTAACAATTCTATATTGTGTACTTGAAAATTGCTGAGAGAATGAATCTTAAATGTTCTCATCATAATAACAACAACAAAATGGTAATTTTGGGAGGTGAAGGATGTGTTAACTAACCTTATTGTGGTGAACATATATACATATATGTATATGGTAAACAATATATACATGCATCAGATCATCACATTGTATGCCTTAAACTTACACAATGTCATACGTCCATTATATCTCAATAAAACTGGAAAGAAAAAAAGAAAAAAAAAGATGCAGTAGGTCTAGGGTGTGGTCTACTATCTGGAATTCTAACAAGCTCCACTGATGCCCGTTGCTCCTGCATACCCAGTCCTTTCATTTCTTTCCCTCTGTTCTTGAGAAGTCTTCCAGACCTTTGTTCTAGCTATGCTTGTCGGGTTCTTGTGATTGACTGTACATACACTTATGGTGTGTGTGTGTGTGTGTGCATGTGTGTGTGTGAGAGGGAGGTGGCAGAGATGCTGAAATGGTCATGCTCACGTTTGGAAAAAGCAGTTCCATCTCAACCATATCTTACACAATGACTATTACACTTGCCAATTAAAGGAAACTGAGTCTTTCCAGGGTTAACAGGGCCTTAGGAGCAATTAGTCAATTTATTTTTATTTTTTGAAATAAATTAATTCAACTTATTTATTTATTTATTCATTCATTCGTTCATTTATTTTTGGCTGCGTTGGGTCTTCGTTGCTGCGCACGGGCTTTCTCTAGTTGTTGTGAACGGGGGCTACTCTTTGTTGCGGGCTTCTCATTGTGGTGGCTTCTCTTGTTGTGGAGCACCGGCTCTAGGTGCACGGGCTTCATTAGTTGTGGCACACGTGCTCAGTAGTTGTGGCTCGCGGGCTCTAGAGCACAGGCTCAGTAGTTGTGGTGCATGGGCTTAGTTGCTCCGCGGCATGTGGGATCTTCCTGCGCCAGGGATCAAACCTGTGTCCCCTGCATTGGCAGGTGGATTCTTAACCACTGCGCCACCAGGGAAGTCCCTAGTCAGTCAACTTAAAGGTTAGGCTCACTGTCAGAGCTTTCAGAGGGTGTCCCCTCCCTTCCCCGTTCCCCAGTGCCTCTGAGCAAAGGAAACTTCCTATCCTCACAACTTGTATGAAAAGACTCCTTATCCGAGTGCTGTGCTTCTCTCTCAGCTTCCTCTGACCTCCATCCGGACTCCCTCCAGCCTCTGTCCTTGTGCATTTGCTGCAGACACATCCACAGTGGTGTAACTTGGGCTCTGATGTCTTGGCACCTTCAGGGCTTGGTGGTCCCCCCTGTCAGTCTTTACTGGCCTTATAGGTCCCCTGAGCACCAACCACATCCTCCACCTGGTCACTTGGCCTCTCACAATGGCCACCCAAGGTGGGCCCCTTGCTCTCAGCTCTGTGTCCTTCTGTGTCCCTTGCCAGGTGGAACTTCCAGACGCCTCCACACTTCGTGTGAGCAGAGATGTTCAGGGGCACTGAGTCTTCCTGCACATCCCACACTGTCATTTCTACCTGCTGTGGCTGCTCCGTGGTGGCACAGATGCAGGGCAAGTTGCTCTCCCCGGGAATTCCAAACAGGAAATGCGCTGGATCTGCTCTGCGTTCAGCTTTTCATTCTTCCCCTCACAGTTTCTATCTGTCCCCACTCCCTGCCCTGAGCTAAGGCTTAGAGGTGGGGGGGTTTCAGGCAGCTACTTCTTCCTAGGTTCATCCTTTCTAGAACTCTCCACTTCCTCCCAGGAAGGTCTCTACTTTCTCTTTTGTCCCTTAGAAATTGTTCTACGTCGTATCTTTCTTCTTTCTTACTTAATGACTCTTTGATGTAGGTGGATCCATCCTACTGCTCCTTCTCTGAGGCAATAAACCTCATGCCCTTACCAGCACAATGGAAAGGAAAAGTGGGAAGGGAACATTTTCGCTCACTGATAAGAAAAATTAGATTAAAAATAGTTTAAAGATATTATCCTTATTATATATTATAGCTACTGCATATACAATAGGAATGAAAAATGAAACTCCTTTGCTTTCTCTTTTGTCCTTAGCAGACATTACCAATCTATCACATCACACAGTCTTAGAAACCTTCTTAACACAGTGTTCCAGCCAGCCAGGAACAATCAACAAGGGCTGCATTTGGAGATAGAAACTCTTTTCTATCACTAGTATAGAGTTATGCATGAGAAAGGTAAAGAAAATAAGCAAAATCTAAACCTCACATCCAGATAGGCAATGCAAGTTTTAAATTTGGGAACTGTATAATTAGAAATCACTTTAAAGTATGAAATCATCACCCCACACAATGATCATTCACCCTCTTCTTGTATCACTCTAATGACAGGGAGCTCACTACCCATTGATAGTGAATTGCATTTTTAGACTATTCTAAGTAGTAGAAAGACATTCAGTATTTTGTACCTGCTCATTGCAACTGGATTCTACACATAACATATTTAATTCCCATCCATGCCATTGCCCTTCAGCTCCCATTAGTGTCTCTTTTCTACGTTCAATCTGCCTGGTTCTTTTCATTGGCATGGCCTCCAGCCTTCTCAATAGCTTGGAACTCCCCTCTGGATTCTTCCCTATTTAATGAGCCTTCCCTTTTAATGAAAAGCCAGGGAGGTAACTGTAATGGGGAATCGCCCCTCCCTCCCTCTACTGTGGGTTTTTTGTTTGTTTGTTTTTTGTTTCTTTTTTGAAAATTGGACACAGAAGTTGCATGTGAAGGTGCTGATTGCGGGGGATGTGTAAGGGTCCCTGCCCCCTGCAACCTGATGCTGTGTGCTTAGAAACTCCAGCTTGTCCTGGTACACATCCTCCTTTTCTCCCTCTCCCCACATCTCTCTCTCTCTCTCTCTCTCTTTCTCTCTCTCTCTCTCACCCACCCATACACACACCCACCCCTCTGGGTGGCATCATTTCTCAGCTGGCTACTCAAAGCTTGTACATGCTTGTTTTGCTGTTTGCTTGTCTAAACTACAAGCTTAAAAAGGAGGCTGCAGGAGAAAATGGTTTAAACTCGGTGCCATTGAAATCACTTAATTTTGAGAGATCTGTGCAAGTATCATATTGAAAATAGTTGGGAAAGTCCTGAAAGGGGCTTGCTAATGCCTCCTTCGTTTTGTCACCAGACGATTTGATGCTGTTTATTGGGGTGGGAATCCAGCAGAACCTTATAGCTGGTGTTAAGGAACTGGGGTTAAAAAGAATGGTGATAATAAGAACAGCCAACATGACTGAGCATTTTCTATGTGCCTGACTGGCCCTATTCTGCCTGCTTTATATGTATGAACTTATTTACTATTCACAAGTTTGGCCTCTTGCCCAAGGTTGTGATCTACTAAGTGGTGGAGCCAGTTTGAGCCCACATGCCCTGGCTCCAGAGCCAGCACTGTAAACACCACATAATCCTGTACATTAATGGTATCGTCTCTAATAACCTCCAACTCATGTCAGCAGACGTAAGCACATTTACCAAACTGTAAAGCAAAATTCCCAAACTCTGTGGTTAATGTCTTCCTGTCTCAGTTCCTTCATCTGTAAAATGTGCTAATATAAACTAGTGGCTCTATTTATATAAATATAAATCGTGCTAAAGGTCCATTTTCTCCTACTCTCCTTCCCCAAAACACATAATTTCAATGGTTTTAAAAACAAGACCGCATCATTCATTCAGATTTCACAGTGGGTTCTATTCTACTAAGAGCCCTGTAGTCTCGAGTGTGTCTTTAGGGTTTTAGCTGACGGGGTTCCCTTGCATGCATCACGGAATGTGGCTTCTCCCATTCTGGGATGTATCCTTCCTGTCCACCCAAGTTCCACCTATATGTACAATCCTCTACCTGGCCCATCTCCTCCATGAATCCCCTGACCACCCTACCCCACTTTTGAGCCCTCCTTTATCTTAACATGAACACAAGCTGGTTGTATTCCATCAACAAACATTTCTGAGCATTTATTATGTGCCTAGAATGATTCTGGATCAGAATTTCTCAACCACAGCCCTATGGACATTTTTGGTGGTGTGATGGTTAATTTTATGTGTCTATTTGACTGGGTCCGAGGGTAGCCAGATATTTGGTCAAACATTACTCTGGGTGTTTCTGTGAGGGTGTTTTGGGATGAGATTAATATTTAAATTGGTGACTTTGAGTAAAGCAGATTGCCCTCCCCAATGTTGGGTGGGCCTCATCCAACCAGTTGAAGGCCTGAATAGCACAAAAGGCTTACTCTTCCCTAAGTAAGAGAGAATCATCCTGAATAATGGACTTTGAATTGGGACATCAATCAGCTCTTTCAGGTTCTATAGCAGCCTGCTGGCCTTTAGACTTGAACTAAGACATTGGCTCTGCAGATTTTGGACTTGCCAGCCTCCATAAGAGTGTAAGCCAATTCCACACAATATTATAATATTGTAATATTATAATATTATAGTATTATAATATTATAATTATAACATTGTAATATTTTAATATATTATAATTATAATATTGTAATATATTAATATAATATGTTATTATATTAATATATTAAATATAGTAATATATTATATAATTATATATAATTAATGTATCATAATATATTTAATATACTATAACATTGTTATAGTAATATATTATAAATATAATATTTATATTTATATTATAATTATATTATATTGTAATATAATAAAGGGTTATAATTATATTATAAATATTATGAAAGAATAATAAAATATTAAATAGAAATACATATAAATTATATATTTATTCATTCTGTTTCTCTGGAGAACGCTCATTCAGGCAGGCGAAGCCTTTGTTGAGGGAGCCATCCTATGCACTGGATGTCTAGCAGCATCCTGACCTCTACCCCCCCGATGCCAAGAAGCAGCCACCATAGCCCAGTTGTGACAATCAAAATGTGTCCCGTAGCTGCCAAATGTCCCCTGGGGTGCAAGATTGCCCTGGTTGAGAACTGCTGTTCTAGGCATGTGGGAGAACTCAGGGGAAGCTTC
The DNA here is from genome assembly GCF_028023285.1 of Balaenoptera ricei. NCBI lineage: Eukaryota > Metazoa > Chordata > Mammalia > Artiodactyla > Balaenopteridae > Balaenoptera > Balaenoptera ricei. The sequence goes on from NC_082640.1 coordinate 77,665,138, forward strand.
TGCTGGTGTTTCTGCTGCTAAGAATCTCACAGTCTACTTAGGAGTCAGCACTAACAGGAATCAATATGGAATAATGAACTATTAACTTGTGAAACATTTTGCAACCTAAATTTTAGCTAAGCTTGTGATTTTCTTTTTTGGAGGAAGGAATAGAGAGAAATGACAGCAACCTTTATAGAGAAAGTGGAAGCTTTCTTTCATTGGGGAAGGAGAATATGACATAAGAAAAGCTGTAGCATTCTACCTGGTTTGTCCCAGATAAGTGCAGTTACTTTGCAAGTATTGAAAGATTCGTTAATGAGAGAAAAATTACCCATATGCCTCAGCCCTACTGACCAACTCTAGTGAGCAGAAAATCTTCTGTGCAATTCCACTTTCAAATTCCGCTTGCGTCCTGATAGTTTTGAAGGATTATGTGATTCTTCAAATGAATCCATAACCCATTGTTGGCCCTGGACACATTTAATAACAGAACTCTGGGAGAGTAAGATTAAGAGACACAATCCTTCAGTCTTTCCCCAAACAGTTTTATTACTGAAATGATTCATGCACTGGGAGTCACTGAAATTGATCATTCATAATTTATATTCTTCGCAGACAGAGATTTTGAGGTTCCTTTCCTTAGTTTTTCAATGTCAGTTGTCCAATGAAAGTTGCCAGTTGTTCAGTGAACACTTGGTTCAATCTTCTAAGAAATTCAGAGTCCTGAAAACATTCTGAAGCCTGCAGGGAGTTGAGAGGTGACTCTGGACTAGTTTTAGCAAGCTCTGCACGGCTGAATATATAAAGCATTAAAACTAATCTGAGACACAATATGACAATCAATAGCAACACAGTATGTGCTGAACAGTAAGATTTAATATTAGCTTAGTCTGGCAACAAGAGGCAGGACACAAGTCAAGTTGGGGAGGGCAGAGCCAGGGATGGAAGCCTTTCAGCTGGGTTTAGGAACAGCATCGTACTAAACTGGATGCTGGAGCTGGGCTGAGTGCTTGGGGCAGAATTCAAACTTGGGCTCCAGCATCTCTGCTCTCCTCAGTCATCGTCATTTGTGAAGTGGGGCTGATGTAAAAAGAGTTCATTTCTGCCTTACCAAGTGGCAGAGCTGTTAGACTTGAAGGGTGTTGGGGGTCATGTGGTTTAACCCTTCATTTTGTAGGTGAGGAATTGCAGGTCCAGAGTGGTGATATGAGGATTATTACAGTGAAATTAACTTATATAGAGTGTTAATTGTCTGCCAGACACTTGACTGAGTGCGCTATAGACATCTCATCTTATCTCTATGAGGCAGACACTGTTATGATCCCATCGTTACGGATGAGGAAACTGGAAGTCAGAAAGGTTTAACTGTTTGCCCTAAGTCACACTGAAAGTTAAGAGCTGACAGTACTCAGATCTAGGACTCCCCCTCTGGCAGGCTGGCGTGTTTTTCACTTTGCTGCTGAATTTTCTCATCTGTAAAGGCTCTTTCATTCCTTCACTCCCTTCTTCCCTCTCTCCCTTCAGCATCGGGCACTGAGCACTTAGACTGGACCAGGCACTGCCCCAGATTCTGGGAAAGCAGCTTCCACAGTCCAGAGATATTCGCTGGTGGGGGAGACCAGTCTAGGAGAGATGAATGTAGGAGCTAATGTTTCATTAGTCTAGTCTTTCTCAAAAGCAACGTGTGAGGAAAGGGTCCTTGGACCCAGAGGCCTGGGATAGCCACTGGTGACCATGAGGGCTGCCTGAGCAGGTCAAAGGGCCAGGCTGATGTTGGATTGCTATCAGTGGGGTGGACCTTGTACTCTGATTTTTCCTCAGATGATCAAGAGCTATGGATGTGGGCAGATGAAATGACCCTAGCCTGCAGAGAAATGAATTTAGTTACATTGGACACTACAGTTAGCCTTTGTTGAATTTAAAAAGGGATGAAATGGCACAGAAGGGAAGCTCTCCTGTGAGGGCTTGGGGGCTGGATGGTGCAGTCTTGGGATGTACCTGGGGTTTGGCTTTGTCAGGGCACCCGTGTTCCTGTTTTGTAATCACCTCCTTACTTGCCCATCTGTCTCAGCAGGCTCTGAATTATCAGTGACTAGGAATGGTATCCTGTTCCTTTTATTTGAAATGCGAAGATGGTATAAAAGAGATAACTAATGAGAACCTAATGTATAGCACAGGGAACTCTACTCAATGCTCTGTGGTGACATAAATGGGAAGGAAATCCAAAAAAGAGGGGATATATGTACACATATAGCAGTTTCACATTGTTGTACAACAGAAACTAACACAACATGTAAAGCAACTATGCTCCAATAAAAATTTTTTTAAAAATGCCAAGATGGTGTCTGGCCTGCTTCATGCTCATTGGATATTTGTTGAATAATTGGGAGATCCTTAATCTTGAAGTATCTAGAAGCTTCGTGAGGTATATTTAGAGTTTGTGTGGACCAGGGGAACTGATGGGGGTGAAGCAAACCTGAGTGATAGCTACATACAACAATTGTACATCCTGATTTTTTGGAACAGACCCAGTTTCAAATATGCTCTCCAATTTTTCCTGTAAGTATGTTTTTATCTGTCAGTCCTGGTACTCTGATATTTTGGTTTGGAAAATATGCACAGTGCAGCCAAGATGCCAACTTGTTATCTCACTGTGGCTGAACTATTGAGATCTGTGTTCCCCTAGGTGTCAGAGACTTGAGACCCTGCATAAGCAATAAGAGGGTGTGTGGTGAGCACGGATGCAGCAGAGCTATGGGTTTATTTAATTATTATCTTTTCTGACCTATTTCTGGTATGTGGGCCTATCAGTCAGGTTTCTCCAGAGAAACAGAACCAGTAGGATATATTTCAAGGCATTTGCTCACAACTGTGGGGGGCTGGTAAGTCTCAAACCTGTAGGGAAGGCTGGCAGGCTGAAACTCCTACGTGAGAGCTAATGTTGTGATCTTGAGAGAGAATTTCTTCTTCCTCAGAGAAATCTCAGTTTTCCTCTTAAGGCCTTTCAACTGATTGGATGAGGCCCGCCCACATTATCAGGGGCCAGCTCCTTTACTTAAGGTCAACTAATTGTGGATGTTAACTGCATCTACAAAATACCTTCACAGCAACACCTAGATTAGTGTTGGATTAAATAACTGGGTACTATAGCCTAGCCAGGTTAACAAAAAAACCATCATAGCAGGTGAAATATGAATCGCCCACCACTTGTTCCAAAAGGATAGTACAAGGAAACAATTGTGAGTTTGGGCATATTCTAGCAAATGTGGGAGCAGGATTATCTCATAAAATGCTGTTCCCCTCCCCAAAGAGGGGCAGCCAGAAGCCTGTTGACCTGCTTATTAATCCCAGTGGGTTAAGTTGGCGAAAGCTGAAAAGTATTCCCACAAGGGCACTGCTGCTCTATCCCCAGGAGGGAGAAGTGTTGGAATAACACTTCTCTATTCTCCTCACCTTCCTCTTCCCCTTTCAAGGGAAGGGGGACCTGATTTGATTGGTGTCGGAAGAGGCATTCTGTGATGGGCCCTGAGCATCTCTAAATGTTCTTCCTGTGTAAGCCATGAATGCAAGCGCCTGACTGCTCTTCAGTCAGGCCATCACTCAGGGTTGCATTGGCGGTGAGCAACCTTGAGAAAGGAGGTAACGACTTCCCCTGGACAAAGAGCAGACTTGCCTCAACTTGCTAAAAAAGAGATGAAACATCCAAGCTCTGACCTCCTCCCCTGTAATAATCCTCTGCATATTCAGGGCCCATCTAGAAACACATGCATTGTTCCCTTGGGACCTTTGGGGGCAACTAGGGTGAACATCATGCTGACACTGGCTACTGCATTTGCTCTGAGTAATAAAGTCCTTTGTCTCTGATCCAGGGGTCTCATATCTTCTTGCCAGCATCCATGAAACAGCTGCGGTCTAGCTTGTTAGCTTGCAAGTAGGGTAAAGCCTCAGGCCCTCTACAACTTTTGACAATAAGAGGCCTTGACTCCCTGCAGGCAACAAGTATTTGTTTCACATTCCTAGACTCCTCCATGCAATGACGGTCTGTCCTGGAGACCAAACTCTCCCTTCTCCAGGATCTCCCCGCAAAAGGAGAGTAAGAACTCTCTTGGCTTTCCAGCTTTATCATTAAGAAAGCGGCTGTATTGCTTCCTGAGTGGTCTCTTCCCAAGTGGTCTAGAATGTGGAGGGGACAAAAGGGGAACATGTAGGCTCTTCTAGAAACCCCAACTTGTACTGAGTGCCAGGCTCTATGCTAGGAGCTGGGGATGCCATAGTGAAAAAGAAAGGTTCCCTACTCTCTTGGAGCTTATAGTGTTAATGGGGGAAGGGAGCCTGCACAGATACAATATAAGAAGATAATGCAGAGTGTTGAGAGCTACACAAGACTGCTTGTGGACCGCATATCTTCTTGTAACATTTTCCTTCTTTCTAGTTTGACTCTCTGAAGTCACATTTATTTTTTTTTAATTTTTAAAACTAATTTTTATTGGAGTATAGTTTACAATGTTGTGTTAGTTTCTACCATACAGCAAAGTGAATCAGCTATACGTGTACATATATCCCCTCGTTTTTGGATTTCCTTCCCATTTAGGTCACTACAGAGCATTGAGTAGAGTTCCCTGTGCTATACAGTAGGTTTTCATTAGTTATCTATTTTATACATGGTATCAATACTGTATATATGCCAATCCCAACCTCCCAATTCACCCCCCCTTGGTGTCCATATGTTTGTTCTCTACGTCTGTGTCTCTATTTCTGCTTTGCAAATAAGGTCATCTATACCATTTTTCTAGATCTCACATATATGCGTTAATATGTGGTATTTGTTCTTCTCTTTCTGACTTACTTCACTCTGTATGACAGTCTCTAGGTCCATCCACGTCTCTGCAAATGACACAATTTCATTCCTTTTTATGGCTGAGTAACATTCCATTGCATATATATACCACATCTTCTTTATCCATTCCTCTGTAAATGGACCTTTAGGTTGCTTCCATGTCCTGGCTATTGTAAATAGTGCTGCAATGAACATTGGGGTGCATATATCTTTTCGAATTATGGTTTTCTCTGGGTATATGCCCAGGAATGGAATTCCTGGGTCACATGGTAGTTCTATTTTTAGTTTTTTAAGGAACCTCCATACTGTTCTCCACAGTGGCTGTATCAATTTACATTCCCACCAAGAGTGTAGGAGAGTTCCCTTTTCTCCACACCCTCTCCAGCATTTATTGTTTGTAGATTTTTTGATGATGGCCATTCTGACTGGTGTGAGGTGATACCTCATTGTAGTTTTGATTTTCATTTCTCTAATAATTAGTGATGTTGAGCATCTTTTCATGTGTTTGTTGGCTATCTGTATGTCTTCTTTGGAGAAATGTCTATTTAGGTCTTCTGCCCATTTTTGATTGGGTTGTTTGTTTTTTTTGATATTGAGCTGCATGAGCTGTTTGTATATTTTGGAGATTAATCCTTTGTCAGTTGCTTCATTTGCAAATATTTTCTCCCATTCTGAGGGTTGCCTTTTCACTTTGTTTATGGTTTCCTTTGTTGTGTAATGAAGTCACATTTAAATCACCTTAGTTGGATTTAGGTTATTCTTAAGTTTGTAAGTAACACCTTTACAAACTATCTCTTGGGAAGGGTTATTTCTGCAGTGGTTAAGCTCATCATTATATATTGATTTGTACCAAATTCATTCACAGAGGGTGATTTATCTCTATAGTTTTGGAGTAACTTATATTCTGACCATACCTTATATAATAGCTCAATGAACCACACAGAGTACAGTATTAAAACTTAAATTATAATGTGAATATTGAAGTTATTTTAGGTAAATAATATGTATATCAGATCTTTTAATATAATCCTAAATTCTACTTTCATTATGTTTTTCAGTAAATATACTCAAAGTAGAGTAAAAATTGAGGAATCCTTCTGTCTATCCACCCATGAAATATTGTCAGTCACTGGGCTAGGCACTAGGAATAAAAGCGTAGCTAAGAATAAATTTTTCATATACACCAGTCTCCTAAATGGACAAATGGGGTTCAATCATGCATATAATGAAAATAAATTTTACAGAAGTTTGATTGGTACTTAATGCCTAGTTATTAAGGCAATAGCCCTCAGGGTTACAGCCAGACCTGGAGAATGTAAGTTTTCTTCTTGACTGTTTAAATGCAGGGATGAGCCTCTACATCCCCACGCAGGAGCTGATAATCCAAAAATACTAGACAACCAAATGTTGTCTGTAATTTTGCCATGATCTGTATATATTTTTGAAATGAAATTTATGGAAGACAACATAATTAAATTTATAAACATTTATCGACTTTCTACCACACACAAGGACCTATAGTAGATTCTATGAGGGACATAAGACAAGATCCATGCCCTTGAAGAATTTGCAATCAAGTGAGGACATTAATTATCATCATGGATTTATGAGTCTACTTGCCAGGCAAGGGTCTCCCTTTTCAACATAATGACTCCTTTATGGTTTTTTCTGGTGCTATTATCAATGGTATGTTAATTAACCCAAATAATCAGTCAAGATATCTGTATTGCAGGAAACGAATGAAAGGTTAAAAGGGAGGGTGATGAGGAGGTGGGAGAGGAACTAACCTTGACACCTATTCTATAGTGGGCACTTTATAATTAATAAATTCCCATAAGAATCCAGGAAGTAGGTATTATTGCTCTTTCCCTCTTTCTAGCAGATGACAACATTAAAGCTCAGAAATGTTCAGACATTTCCCTAAACCCAGACAGCAAGTGGCAGACCTGGAATTTTTAGGTCTGTTTAATACCAAAGCCCAAGCTTTGTCTGCTACAGTATACTCGCAGCGTTGCAAAAATGTGTGTTTTCAGAAGCGAGCTAGCAAATAAACAAACAAGCAAGAAAGTATCTAGAAAGCAGTGAGTTTTCTGGCACTAGAGGTATTTACAATAAGCTGAGTAACTGTTGGCAGAGATATAGATGGGATTAAAGCATTGATTGGGGGGTGGATAGAGTGATACCAAAATCCCTGTCAACTCTGGGATTCAACTTCTATGAAAGCATGAGTAGCGTTTGCGCATATTTCCCTTTTTGTGGGATCCTCTGCTACATGTCCTCTACCATGAACAGAGAGAGTCATTGGAGTAGATTATGGGAAAAACAAGGCCCATGGTCCATATCACTACATAGCTTATCAAGATGTGCAGAAGTTCATCCTGCTGAAAGTTTAACTTGTGTTATGTGTATGTTTCCCATTTATTTGTTCCACAGAGGGAAGTCTCTACAAATCAATCATGCCGGCTTTGGGGGAAAACAAATCTCCTTTTAGCTTTGAAGAAGCTCCTTTCTCAAGGAAAAAGAGACAACCAAACCTTTTTTTGATTTTAGATCCTGTTTTGGACTGAATGTTTTTGTCTCCTTGCTAATTCACATGTTGAAGCCCTAACCCACAATGTAATGGTATTTGGAGGTGGGGCCTTTGGGAGGTAAATTAGGTTTAGATGAGGTCACGGGGGTGGGGCCCCCACAATGGGATTAGTGCTGATACAAGAAGAGGAGGAGAGAATAGAGCCCTTTCTCTCTCTCTCTGTGAGCACACAGCAAGAAGGTGGCCATCTGCAAGCCAGGAATTGGGCCCTCACCAAGAATTAAATCTGCTGGCATCTTGACCTTGGACTCCCCAGCCTCTAGAACTGTGAGAAATAAATTTCCATTATTTAAGCCACCCAGTTTATGGTGTTTTGTTATGACATCCCAAGCTGACTAAGACAGACCCCTTAAGGGTGTTGTTATAACCCATTTTTAAGAGTTGGGCTAGTGGTTCTATTTGGGGAAAACCTATCTGGGAGAGAGGTTGTGATAAGATCCTTTGAGTTTCACAGATTGAAAGGAACTGTGATTCCTTGGGTATAGAGAGCAAAGTGAAGGTGGGGGAGCGGTGAGCTTGCGGCCATAGCGGGCTGGGCATCTGGCTCCTTGGAACACGGGTGTGCAGGGCCAGAAATCACTGAGCATTTGGAGCTGCAACCTGGGAACCTGAGCTGCAGCCTCACTGGCTAAACTTAGCTCTGCAGGAGTGTGGACTCTTTCTCCAACTTCTGAGAACCACGTTCAGTAGTATCACCAAATGGCAGTAAGCAGCAGTGACAAGGTGCACTGATTAGACACCAGAGCTCATCATGGGGACTGGGGGATTCGATGTCCCAGTCCTCTCTTTGGACTGTGTAAATCTCTAGTGTTTCTACATTTTGTTTGTTTGTTATCTTCTAAACTATTCATAGGAAGGAGGAGACCCAGAAGGCAGGGCCAGAGCAGGGTAAATTTGAGTAAAAAATCATTGCTGAGATTTGCAGCAGGAAATGGTGGAGCAGTCAGTTCCCCAGGGCCGCCAGGGACCCCTCTCTCTTGAGGGGTCTCTTCTCTGGAGAGGATAGGCTGGGGCCGAGAGGAGTAGACACTTCCAGCCACACTCTGGTTCTTTATGGTGGCTGGGCAGCCGTAGTCTTTGCAGAAAACTCAATATCTTTATTACTCTTGGTCTCAGAACTCTCAGACTTGGCATCTCAAGAACAAAAGAAAGTTCTAGATGGAAGCCCTATTTAAATTCTGAAGGGTGGTTATACTTGGAGGAACAGTGTTCAGATGTTTGGAGATTTGGGTATTTGGCACTTACAAACGGCCACAGCAGTGACCACAACAGGGAAATATAGATCTAGAGGTTTAATATTTAACATTTGGGCTTCGTTGTGACACAGATTTACAAAAACAAAAAACAAATAACAACAACAACCCTGGCATGCATAATGTGATTGAGTGATGGATCTTTGAGAGCACCCCAGGAAATTCCCCTTGAGTTTCAGGCAGCAGAATGAGATAGGCTGGTAAATAAAGCCCCTGGCTCCACATACCCTGGGTATTTGTGTCCTGCAGTCCTGTTCATTGAGAAACTAAGAGCAAATGCCAAGGGATAGGGCTAGGGGAGACCTGTCTTTTTTTCTTACAGTTTGTTAGTTACTCTCTTCCTCTGGGCCAGCCTCTGAGTTTCACTCATGTCTGACAAGTGCTCACCAACCCTAAATAAGTATCCAGAGAAAGACCCTGGATCTTATGTCATGGCACCTAGAGGTGCTGTCTCTGCTTTCCCAGAACCTCCCTTTACCTTCTCCCTGTGTTTGGCTTTGTTTGCTCCCTTGGCTCCAGGAATCACTTTCAGAGACCTGGTGAATCTGACCATGTGCTCTGAAAGCCCCTTCACTTAGGGGAGGGTCTGATTTTTCATCTTTACCAGCCAAGTGGCTGATGGCTGCTCAGTGAGATCCTGGTCAGCCTTGGGGAAGGAGGCCTGATGATTGTAAAGATAAATATTTTCTTTCTGTCCTGGTCCTCCCCTTACCTTCACCAGATATGTCAGTAACTCTACCTCCAAAGCCATTGCTTCCTCTCCTTCCCTCTGCCTCCTTCCATGCCTCTCTCATTTCTTACCTGAGTGACTGACAGCTTTGTAACTCATCTCCCTGCCTTCAGACTCTTAGTGTCCCAGTCCATTCTCTGCTCAGCTACCCAAGAAATTATTCTAAAGCACACATCTGTTCATGACATTCTCTTGCTTAAAAACATTCACTGGTTCCCTATCACCCTCAGGATACTTTGGATATTCACTCCCTCTCCTTGGAATGCCCATCCTTTTTCCTTCCTGGAAAAGGATTCATCATTTATCACCTCCTCTGAGAAGCCATCCCAGACCCCTTTGGGTGGAGTCAGTCCCTTTTAGTCACTTCCTTCTTTGAGCTTCCATTGCCCAATAACAGAGAGCTCTGAATACCTACTGAACTCTTTTCAGGTGCTAAGTGCTGTCTGAGCACCTTCCGTGCATTGTCTCATTTGATCTTCGCAGGAGCCTTAGAAAGTCTGTGCTCTCCTTATCTCCATCTTTTTGAGGAAATGAGGCGCAGTCACTTAAACACGTGCAAGGTTTTGTGGTTAGACAGAGGTGGAGACAGGATTTGAAACTGAGTAGCCCAGTCCTGAGCCCATGTTCTTAATCACCACACCATTCCGTGCCTGTGTATCTCTGTGAGAGCACTTACCACATTCTATCATTGATTACTTACGTCGATCCCTTCCATCACACTGAGCAGCTTGGGCAGGAATACTGTCTCATTCATCACTGAGACTAGCACATAGTAGATGCTTAATAAATGCACGAGGAAGGAAGGAGGGAAGGGAGGATATGTTGCTGTGATTATATGAATAAGGACATAGAAATTCTTCTGTAAAAAGTTGGAATTCCCTAGGGGTGAGACCAGGCCTATGTTACTAGAGCTTTAAGGGAAAAACTTATTCGGTGAAAAAATTTGAATAGTTTTGCTACAGGTGAAAAGCTGATGTTCCAACAAAGTTTGGACTAAGGTTGCATAAGTCCAGAAAAATTATTTTAAAAGTGAAACAACTGATCACAGTCATCAGACACTTATTTTGTCAACAATCTATTAAATTCGTTCAAATATTGGGTGGGTATGGTCTGGAATCCAAGTGAGAATATTTACAGACAAATGGCTGATTCTAGGACAAGGATCCCTAAACTCACCCCTTTGAGACGCTGGTGAAACTGATGGATTCTTTCCCTAGAGATATACATGCACCTATACTATACGAGGGAACTGACTCTTATTTCCAAAGATTTCCTGTACTCTGAGCACAGGAAACAGCTGAAGTGGAACTGAGGCTCAGGCTTGGATGGGGACACATCTGCTCTGTATTTCTTGTTACACCTCCCCCTCCAAACCTCTCTGTCCAATGCTATTTATGCAGTTGGTTCTTTTTATGACTCCTCACTTCTGATGCCCCTTCCAGTCTGAGTGACACTGTGAGTAGAACAGGTTCTGTTTGATTCTAAAATTGTATTAAGAAAATATAAAGGGACAACCACCACAAAACTGTGGAACATTTTTTGGGTGGAGAGGGCTGTTATATGGGTTGTTATAATTCCATAGTCTTAAAGGGTTGTTTATAATTCCATAGTCTTAAATTAATACTTACTCTATTCAAGTTAAATTATTTAGCCAATTTATTGACTATTTATTGAGCACCTACTATGTGATCGAACTATTCAAAAGAAGCAAAAATTCATGCCCTTGTGTGTTTATGTGTTAAAGAGGGGAGATAGAAATAAACATGATAAAAAAGGCAAAATATGTTATATATTAGATGGTAATAAATGCTAAGGAGAAAAATAAAGTGGGAAAGAGGGGCAGGGTGAGTGGGGGGCGTTCACTTTTAAACAGGCAAGTTGGGGGCTGTATTAAGAAGTACATTAGAGGCCTAGAGGTGATGGAGGAGGGTGTATTAGCTTCCTGTTGCTGCTCTGACAAATTACTACAAGCTTAATAGCTTAAAACAACACAGATTTGTTATCTTAAACTTTTGAAGCCAGAAGTGTGAAACTGGTCTTACTGGGCTAAAATTAAGGCGTTGGCTGGTCTCCATTCCTTCTGGAGGTTCTATAGGAGAGTATTGTCAACTACAAATTGGCACTTGCCATTGGCACTTGCCATCTACCTCTACAAGGATTAAAATCATGTGCTGCTGCAGCTGTTGACCTTCAACAGCCCCTGAAAGGAGTTCAGGGTGGAGATCAGTAATGAGACACTCTGTGCTCTGGGAAAAACTGGCAGAACAGGTCTTCAGATAGTTAGATATTTTCAGGAGCTGATTTTATGAGCCCAATTCTTGCATCTCCTCATGTCTAGAAAAGCACAAAAAATGAGAAAAAATAATTTCACTTGTTCATTGATTTTTCAATTAACTCATGGACACAGATTAAAATTAGTCCCATTTACAAACTTAGTTAATTACATTCCATTAAACATCTTCAACCTCATTTATAAATTTAATATGTTTACTTTTTAAACACTTCAAATGCCTGGCAGGATATACTTACAATATTAATAAGCAAAACCCTCTTGGGCATTTAAATTACTCTTGTATCCAATAAATGAATAATTATAGTAAATCAAGTTCTCCTAAACATGCCACAACTATTTATAGACTTAAAATTCTTATACTTTTCTGCTAAAAATTAAAATAAAAAGTGTCAGATTCTCTTAAAGATGACAAACACTTTGAGGGTTGTTTTTAGTGGGGAAATTATACTTGGTTTCCATGCTTAACTTACAAGGATGTTGTGAAGACAGCACAAGACATAGCACTTGGATGATACAAACAAGTTGTGAAAAGTTAAGATGCAGTTTTCATTCCAGGAGAAAGCTAACCTCTGTCAAGGACACATTTGAGCTGTGTCTTGAAAGGTGAGGATGAGTTTTCTTGTTTTCTTTTCCTTCCACACCTGAAAACTGACTTTGAAAAAGAGCAAGTAATTTAGGTGAGTTGCAAATGACCAGTAGAGACCTCCTGTGCCTTCTCTTCCAGAGGCGTGATACTGACACCATAACCAAATCTCTCTCTTTTTAAAAAATATTTTTTTATTTATTTATTTGGTTATGCTGGGTCTTAGTTGCAGCATGCGAACTCTTAGTTGTGGCATGCGTGTGGGATCTAGTTCCCTGACCAGGGATCAAACCCAGGCCCCCTGCATTGGGAGCACGGAGTTTTAACCACTGCACCACTTGGGAAGTCCCTCTCTCTTTTTTTTTTAGAGTATAGTTGGTTTACAATACCAACTATACTTTAAATAGTTGGTTTACAATACTGTACACCTAAAACACAATGTTTTAGGTGTACAGTGAAGTGATTCAGAGATAGATATATATATATATTCTTTTTCAGATTCTTTTCCATTATAGGTTGTTATAAGATATTGAATATAGTTCCCTGTGCTATAAGTAGGACCTTGTTGTTTATCTATTTTATATATAGTAGTGTATATTTGTTAATCCCAAATTCCCAATTTCCCTCCCCCCACTTTCCCCTTTGGTAACCATGAGTTTGTTTTCTATGTCTGTGCGTTTACTTCTGTTTTGTAAATAAGTTCATTTGTATCATGTTTTAGATTTCACATATAAGTGATATCATATGATATTTGTCTTTGACTTACTTCACTTAGTATGATAATCTCTAGGTCCATCCATATTGTTGCAAATGGAATTATTTCTATTTTTATGGCTGAATAATATTCCACTCTCTCTCTCTCTCTATACCACATCTTCTTTATCCATTTGTCTGTCAATGTGTCAGTGGACATTTAGGTTGCTTCTATGTCTTGTCAATAGTGCTGCTGTGAACATTGGGGTGCATGTATCTTTTTGAATTAAAGTTTTCTCCAGTTATATGCCCAGGAGTGGGATTACCGGGTCATATGGTAACTCTATTTTTAGATTTTTAAGGAACTCCAGGTGTCTTCTTATTGGGAAGTTCATCAGTCTTTGGCAGAGGAGGGTCAGTGCGCATTCCAGGCGTGGGAGGCTGGCACAGCCTATGACATGTGTTTGCTGGACAAGTGAATGAAATCACAGCAAATAGGCAGCTGTCTCCTTTGCCAGCTCTGGTGTCAGCTTTTCTCCCATGGTCCACACATAAGGTAGAAAAAGAATAAGGAGGGTTTGCAGGAGCAGCAGCAGTGAACACTGTACATGTCTTGAGATGGGCTGCGGGGTCTGGATGCTTAGCAAGGCCCCCACTGCACTCACCTGTTTGCTCCTGGGGAGGAAGAGCAGCGACATCCTCCCGGGTCCTGGTAGGAGCACTTAGGGGGCTTCCTTCAGACAGTCTTGCTTCCGGGAGAGGAGTGTCATCCTCCATTCTGCAGGCTGGGCAGGGTTGGTTCATCTCAAAGTGTCTGTTCCTAGTGTCTGCCAGGCATCGGTTTCCACTGGGCAGTTCAGCGAGCAGCTCCGTCACCTGGAAGCATTGACGCCCTCCTATTGTATATGATGTGGTGAAAACCTCAACACCCCAGGGCTGTGAGGGTGCAGGCAGGCCTGCACTGTACGCTACCTCTTACCTGGCAGTTTGTTGACTGGGTCAGAGGTGCAGTGGACTCAGCTCTGGCCTCAGGACGATGACTTGGCTCCCTCAGCCAATATTCGGCTCGACAGAAGAGCCAGTGGGTCACGGATTTGGGGATAGCAATCCCTTGGCATGACCAAGACTCCCTGCCTGAGGGTGACCGGCTTTGATTTCAGCCCCTGGAGCTGGTCTGCTGGCCGAGTGGGGAGTCTTGCCTCTTCCCTTCCCTCGCCTTCCTTCCCCTTTGCTCGGGGGTCTGGGGGTGTTTACACTGCCCCATAGGACGTGCCACTGTGGCTGGGCTACTCCTTACTCAGGGCACCTCTGCACCAGCAGACTTAGGAACTAGGGCTCATCAGGGATCCAAGACCATTCCCTCACCCTGTCTAACCTACTTGCATCACAGAAGGAGCACTAAACCCCAAGTTACAAATAAGGAGGCCGAGAGCCATCGCTGTCAAGGAATGAGCTCAGGATTATGCAGCAAATTCACTGTCCAGATGTGAGGCCAGAACTGGAATTATGTCTTCTACATTCCTGAGTTCTTTCCTTTGTACCACCCCATGTCTCTACCAACCAGCCATCCACAAACAGCTACAGGGATCTGCTGGATGCCAAGTGCAGTGCTAGACACTTGGGGGTTACAAAGGGAGAGACAGAAGAGAAAAGGACCAGTTCACAGCAGTGTGAGGAAGTTCCCAGTGAGAGTTCAGGGTGGACAGTGGGGCGGGGGGGTGGGGGTGGGGGGAGAGGGAAGAGGGTGAGGGAGAGAAAGGCGGGGAGAGAGGGAGAGAGAGAGAATGAGGGGGGGAGAGGGGGTAGAGAGAGAAAGGGAGAGACAGAGACAAGAGACAGAGATGGGGGGTGGGGGGGGAGAAAGAGGGTGGGAAGGGAGAGAGAGAGAGAGAGAGAAACACACAGAAAGAGACAAGAGACAGACACAGAGAAAGAGAAAGGGAGAGAGGAAACCTGCCTACCAGGTGGTCACAGAGGGAAGGTTCAGTTTGCCGTTCAGGCAGGCAGCACAGATGTGATGAGCAGGACCTGGACTGGGTGCACGAAAGAAATGCATATCCTACCTATGTTCATGGCCTAGCTGGGGAGAACCCAGGTGCTATGGGGGCTCAGAGAGAGAGCGACTCACTGTGGGGAGTGGGAAGAAGATGGAAGTGGCAGTGGAGAGATGGTGCACGGGGGTAGGCGGGCCTGGAGGACGGATACCATGAGGGTCCCTGGGAGCTGGAAAGAGGCCTGGGAGCAGCGGGGCTGGGAGCTGGGAGGCAGGGGCCCCAGAGATACCTGTGGGATATGGGAGTATGCAGATTCTCTCCTTTTACTACCAAAATTCTGATTTTCAGTAGGTGGGGGGGAATGTGGGGTGGGCTCCAGGTGTCTGTATTTTTTTTTTTTTTCAGGTGTCTGTATTTTAAATGCATCTCAGGTTCACTCAGGCTCACTTACTGGCCTTTAGAAACTGCTTGTGTAAACTAAATCTAAAGATTGCCATTCTTTTATAGTCATTGACTTTCCTTCTGTTTGGGCATTTATAGAAGTTTTGCGATGAGGCTTGTTCCTGGTGGCTGGTCCCTCTACTTTTTCACATCAAGAGATGCTGTTTTTTGAAGGGGACAAACCAGAACCAATAACGTTGTCCATCTGAGGCCTGAGACACGGAAGACAGAGCCCATCAGTCTGTTAACCACTGGAGGTGAATCCTGGGGGGGACACTCTGTAATTTCAGATAGTAAGAATGAATGGTGTTATGGAGTGACTGTTGACATACACTGCAAGACGGTTATGATTCCCCGGGGCCAGATAAGTAAACATTCTTCCAACTTAAGCTGCAAGAGATAGGCAATTTCATAAAGAGGTGCATTCTCCATTTATATGAGGTGACTATGTTCAAAGGAGGAAATACCGGGTGCAGGGTATGGAAGCCTCTATCCAAGGCTTGTGTAAGGCTGCTTGCATCAGGCACTGTGTATGTTGGACAGGTGACTGGAGTTGGAGACCTGGGAAAAGGAGCTGGGCAATGACCTGAGCCCCTACTGGGACATCAGCCAGTCCCTCTTGTGAAACAGGGAAAGGTCAAAGTCTTACCTTCCTGAGAGCAGAGAGGAGAGAGACAGAGATGGTTCTTGGAGATAAGCTTTAAGAACACTGAACATGCTGTGTATACCCAATTCTAGGAGATGAAGCTGGATTAGAAGGAGGCCTGTGCGGGATCAACTAGACTCAGAAATCAAATGAAGCTGAGTGAGTGGATGGAAAGGGGTACTCTTATGGGTTGAATTGTGTCCCCTCAGAAAAAGATATATTGAAATCCTTACCCCAGTACCTCAGAATGCGACCTTATTTGGAAAGAGCATCTTTACAGAGATAATCAAGTTAAAATGAGGTCCTTAGGGTGGACCCTAATCCAAAATATCTAGCGTCCTTAAAAAAGGGGAAATATGGACACAGAGACAGGCAGACAGACACAGACACACACACGGAACGCATTATGTGAAGACGGAGGCAGAGATCAGGGTGGTGCATCTACAAGGCGAGGAACCCCAAACACTGCCAGCACACCATCAGAAGCTGGGGGAGAGGCGTGGAACAGCCCTCAGAAAGAACCAGCCCTGCTGACACCTTGATACTGGATTTCAGGCCTCTAGGACTGTGAGACAATAAATTTCTCTTAAGCCACCCAGTTTGTGGTACTTCATCACAGCAGTTCTCGTAAACTAATGTAGTCACTTAATCTCTTTTATTCTGGATCTAAGTTCTATGAGGATAGGGACTTTGTCCTGTTCATGGTGCGTTTCCAGTGCCTGGCACAGAGTAGGTGCTCAACAAATATTTGGCTGGTTGAACAGTCCTTTGGGAGACTTAGGTCATTTGTCCGAGGGCACACAGAGTGATAGCAATGGTGATAGACTCCGTTTGCCAAGCACCTGCTGTACAGATGTGGTTCTTGGTGTTTATGAAGGTTGTCTCAAATCCACAATACAACCTGAGAGGTAGGTAGAGGTAGGTCTTATTTTTCTCATGTTACAGATGTGGAAATGGAGACTGAGAGAGCTTAAGGAAATTGTCCATGGTAACACCTAGGAGATGGTGGACTTGGGATTGTAGCTCAGGCCTGCCTGACTCCTAAGCCCTTGTTCTCATCACTAGCCAGGGCATCAGTGGGGACCAGGCAGGCAGCTGGAGCAGAGTCACTTGGGAACCTACGTTTGGATGCCATGCCCATTTTTTTGGGCTGTGCCATGTGCGTGGCATGCAAACTCTTAGTTCCCCATCCAAGGATCGAACCCATGCCCCCTGCAGTGGAAGCACGGAGGCTTAACCACTGGACTGCCAGGGAAGTCTCGCTATGCCCAATTTTTGTCATGATGATATCACTGGTACCTAGCACAATGCCTGGTACAGAGCTGCAATAATTGTTTGTGGAATCAGTATAATGAGAGGCCTGTTTGGGATGGACCCAGCAGGACCATTCATACCATGGAAAGGGCATCGGTAGAATGACCTTGCCTCGTTATAGGGACAGAAAGGCAGGGGACATGTATGGGTGAGTGAGCTTCCTAGTTGAGGGAGTAGCCTTGTTAGAAAGGGGGAACCTTGGGGACTCTGCGGCTGGGGACAGAGAGTTCTCTCTTGGTTTACTCAGAACTGTTGAGCTAGCTCTTGCTGAGTTCCTAAGTGGGGAGATGAGTCTCTGGGGCTACCCAGATTTACCTCCCTTCAATATTGTAGTTATTATTATTATTGTTATGGTCTCAATACAAACCAGCTATACTTCTAGAACATTCTCAGGTACATGATCTCCTTGAGAGTCTGTTTAAAATGCAGGTTCCTAGGCTTTCCACTGCAAATCTTAGTTCAGCAATCTGGGGAAGGACCTCAGAAATCTACCCACAGGAGATTCTGGTGCAACTGGTCAGATGGTCACACTTGGAAAAACAGATTCCTGAATTTCCTTGTCTGTGGAATGATGAAGTTAGATGAGCTCTGGGGTATCCTTCAGGTGGAAAATTCTAGAATTCTTTCCAATGGTGTGAAATATAAGCACAAGAATCTTGCATTTCTGATGTTAAAGGTTCAACTCTATGCCTAACCTTGACTGTTAATGTGCTTCAGGAAGTTGTATATTTCACTGGCCCAGATGTTGACCTGGTTCCAGGCATGTGTGAGAATCACTGCCCCCAAAGCAGGAGGGAAGCTGATGAACTGGAAGGGACGAAGCCCGCAACTAGCTCAGCGTGTCTCCCTCTGCTGCCCTTATAGATCAAAGGGATGCTAATGCAGGGGAGCGTGAATATTTTTCAGACTCCAGCTCCCTGAGTGGGTGCTTTCTTTTATGTTGTGAAATAACATGAAAAGAGGAAGCCCATGGCTTTGTATTGGCCTCCTGCAGTGGAAAGTCCCAGAGATGTGAAATCTTGTATTGTGTCTTCCCACAGTGTGACGTGAGATGAAAGAAGGATGGGATGTGCAGTGCTGGCCCTTCCTGGAGGGACATGTGACAATGAAGGTGACGCAGGCACCTTGGGCCCTGCGACCCACAAAAGGCCTCTACACCTTAGTTGTGCCCACAGGCTAAATGGTACCATGAAGAGCAGGCCTCTTCATGCTTTGGGAAGCCTGAGGCTTTGGTTTCCTGTCACAAAGAAGCGCTGGGGTGGTGCAGAATCTCCATGAATAACATAACTATCACCAGTCACCCTGGGGCTGGCACCTGTGACACAAGCCTCCAACTTACTCTGGTTAAGTTAACAAGCTTCGCTCTGCTCTGCCAGGGTTCTCACAACAACAGAGCCACGTACGGGCGACTGTCAGAGGCTTTGTGCAGAGCGTGTGGTATGTGATGAATGGTATGGTGGTGTGCATGTATGGTGTATATGTGGTGTGTGTGTGTGCATGTGTGGTGTGTGTGTGGTGTGTGGGGTGTGTGTGTGTTTGTGTGTGTGTGTGCGGTGTATGGTGTGTGTGGTGTGTGTGTGTGCATGTTTGGTGTATGTGTGGTATGGTGGTGAGTGTGTGTGTGTAGTGTGGTGTGTGTGTGTGTGTGTGGTATGTGTGGTGTGTGTGGTATGTGCATGTGTGTGTGCATGTGTGTGTCGTGGTGTGCTGGGCAAGGGAAAGAGTCCTAGCCCTGGGTCCTGGGACTTCAGAGAGCTCCCAGAACCTCAGTGGTGACTCATTTTTTAGAACAAATCCCTTATCCTAACCCATAATGTCATTCAGAATTTGCCCTCCTGTCCTCATTTCCAGCAGAATTTCCCATCACCTTGCTGTAGCCCTGCCCTCACATGTAGGATTTGGGGGCCGTGCTTACAACTTTACTTGTGTAATTTCTCCTGCCTCAGAGCTCCAGGATGGTGCATTGCCATCTCGTTTTTGTCCCAGGTTAAAGAGAACTCAAGAGCCTCTATACTTGTCATTACTGCCCAAGATGATCTCCAGTGTTTACGGAGAACGGAAGGCAGATGCAACAGCACTGGCCTTTCTAGCTGTTTGTGCCTCACCATTTGTTCCTGTTAAGGCCTAATACTGATAGCAATAGCGACATGGACTATGAGTGTGGATACTAATGTGAGTACAAACATAAACACCAACGTTAATGCGAACGTGAATACAAATACACATATTGCTACAAATAGCAGTAGTAGTTCCAGTACAAATACCAATAGGAACACGGATATGAATACTAATACTAGCTTTTCCATTTATTCCTCAGGGCTATCTAAGGCTTAGATGAGCCATCCTTTGCAAAAGCACTGTAATATTTGGGTCTCCTTAATATCTCAGAGTCTTCTTCTTTGATGGGCACACTGTGTAAATCCTTAAGTGCCCACCTTTCTCTTCCTAGTGAGATGAGTCAGTTCTCAAGAGAGGGAACCACTTTGGAGCTAGGAAGGGCAGGAGAAAACAGCAAGATGACCCTGGAAATGGAATCCCTGTCTCCTGTGGGGGGAGGGCAATTCCCCTTCTAGCCCACAGGAGGTTGGGGCAGACTCAGAGCCCCTGATCCCCACCTCCATTGGCCTGGGGTGGGTGAGGTGGGGGAGGGTTGCCGGGCCTGAGGGATCCTGCAAAAGAGGGTGGCCCGGCGTTGGGATCTGGTTCAAGGCCCTTGCATGGACATGGCTCGTGTTTTGCATCTGCTCTTGGCAGGAGGTGCCATCCAGACCAGGTTCTTCCCACTTGTTGGAAGAAAGAACAAACCACACAAGACAAAACTCGCCTTCTTAGGCTGCCAGAGAGAAGCGGTGGGAAATCCAGTGGGGGATCTGTGGTTAAGTTTGTCTTGGCAGTATGTTACGCCCAGTCTAGAGGGTTTGGAGTGTGGTTTTCCTGCTTCACATGAGGTTGGAGGTTTATAGCTCTTGAAGCGTTGCCTTTATGGTGTGTTGTCAATCACAGCCATGGTTTACTTGATATGAAGCCCTCATCGGGACTACCCCTCCTCCCTGACCTTGTTCTCGGGGCATCACGTTCTCCCACGCGCCTTGCCCTGTCCGGGTTGGCCAGTGGAGGGGGCTCTGCTGGGCAGATGGTCCAGGGGCGTGGCCAGAGACCAGAGAGGGCAGTGATGGCTTTCTACTGCAAGAAACTGAAGGGGCCTCAAATATCACTGACCCCTAGTTTTCGGTTCTGCTGCAGGCGCTTACTCAACTTCTCTCAGCTTCATCTTCCTTGTCTGTAAAGCAGAGCCAGTATACCTGCTTATCTTCCTCAGTGAGTGATGCTGAGGAGTCCAGGCCATGACGCGGGTAAATAGGAAAGTGTCTCAGAAAATTACAGCTCTTACTCTTACGATTATTATCTTCCATCTAAGTAAGGGTTTCTCTTCAGTGGGCCCGTCCTTTCGGCTCCCTCTGACCCTCCCCATTCTGCAGTCCCTCTAAAAATACCACCTCTCCTGGGTGGGGAGCGGAGGCAAGGCTCCACATGTTTCTGACCGGAACTGAGGATTCACAGAACAGGAACTGAATTATAGTTAGGGTGTCCTGAGAATTTCTCCGATGCTCTTTCAAGCACAGACAGGCATGAGGATCTCAGAGTAGAGGGTAGGAAGAGGATCCTTAGGGAACAGCGATGAGATGAAAACTGAAGGGGAGAGCAAAGCTGGGGTAACATTGCCCAATAGCTGCTGAGAGTCAGTGGGGACATTAGGCGTGAGGAGCTCCTGAAGAGGCCGGTGGCTTGGGATGTGGCAGAGAGCAGGGGAGGGTCCTTGAAGGCAGCAGGCAGGGAAAGCGGGTGGTTGGACAGCGGGGGACGAAGCTCCAGGGCGGCACCTTGTCAGCCGGGCACAGGGCCTGTCTGTCCATATGGGGGCGCCAGTGAGGATGGAAATATGGTGGTGAGTGGGGAGGGATGCCTCAATCTTGCTCTCCAATGGCTGTTACCCGGCTGGTTGGCGAGGGGGTGGGTGGATATACTGAGGAGTGGGTCTAGTCACTTCTCTCTCTTCCCTGAGCATCTCTGAATGAAGGTGTAGCCTCTTTGAGTTGGCCTCCACGTGTGCCTAACTAAACTACCCAGGGCAATGCTTCCTTCTCTTTTCCGGTAGGCTCTTAAAGGAGTAGTATATTTTCTCCATGCAACAAAAGTGGGAGAAACAACAATTCTGCAGGTTTCTTCATAGACTCACTAAAGTAGAGGTGCTTCTCTGAAAATCTGCTAGAATACCTTTCGAGTTTCATTTGTCCAGGAGCTTGGCTGAATTTCCCCCCATCATGTTAGTATTTGCTGCCCAAGCAAACCTGCCCAAGCAAATCATCTACCCTTTGTAGATGATGGAGTGGATGGTAATTCTTAAGGGCTCAAAGGTCTGCAGGGTTATGGGGTAGAGCCTGGTAACAACTTGTAAACCCTAAAGGAACTTTCCTACCTAGCCTTCCACAGGCATACCTTGGAGATATTTTGGGTTTGGTTCCAGACAACTGGATTAAGCAAATATCACAATAAAGCGAGTCACACAAATTTTTTGGTTTCCGGTGCATATAAGTGTTATGTTTACACTATGCTGTAGTCTCTTAAGTGTGCAATCACATTATGTCTAAAAAAATGTACATAATTTAATTAAAAATTTTATTGCTAAAGAATGCTAACATCTGACAATGCAGGGTTGCCACAAAACTTCAATTTGTAAAACACGCAATAAGGTGAAGCACAATAAAACGAGGTATGTCTGTACAAAACTCCCCTCTTAACTTTCAAAACCCTAGGCACACACAAAAATGTGTTCTTAGCTAGCCAAAGTCTGCCTCTCTAGATTTAACAAAGCCAGAAAATAGCTCTTCTGTCACGTTGCTTTAAGGCACACCTTTTAAAAAACAAACAAAGAATAAATGAATGCACTATTACCCCTCTCTCCCCATCCCCCATGGACATAAAAATTTGTTCAGAGAAGAGGGACTAGAAAATCTTTCATTTAGATTTTTTTCAAACATAATAAATGCTGATATTTCAAAGATGATTTCCTCCTTTTCTTAATTAATTAATTATTTTTGGTTGCGTTGGGTCTTCGTTGCTGTGCGTGGGCTTTCTCTAGTTGCCGCAAGCGGGGGCTACTCTTCGTTGCAGTGCTCGGGCTTCTCATTGCGGTGGCTTCTCTTCGTTGCAGAGCACGGGCTCTAGGCACACGGGCTTCAGTAGTTGTGGCTCGCGGGCTCTAGAGCGCGGGCTTCAGTAGTTGTGGCTCGCGGGCTCTAGAGCGCAGGCTCAGTAGTTGTGGTTCACGGGCTTAGTTGCTCCACGACATGTGGGATCTTCCCGGACCAGGGCTCGAACCTGTGTCCCCTGCATTGGCAGGAGGATTCTTAACCACTGAGCCACCAGGGACACCGGATTTCTTCCTTTTAAGTGCATTCATATCCATTCTCTTTTCGTCTTCTCATGATCACTCTTGGCTCTGTTTTACAGTTGAGGAAAGAAAGGTGAGAAGTTTAAATAGGTTGTCCAGGTCTGATGACTGCTCAGTGGGGAAAGCATGGGTCACATTCAAAATTTCTGACTCAAGGGCAATCCCACCATTCTGCCCTTAGGTGATTTGGGTTGGGTCATGGGGTCTGGGGTCTCTTCAGCTCTGAGCAGTAGACAAAGTGTACTCTGCTGGAATCCAGCCTGGCAGGTCTCCCTCCACTTACCAGAGCCCCTCTGAGGTGAGTAGCGTAGCCCAAACTATGGAGTAATACAATCTTTGCCTTGAAGACACAGTGCAGTCTTCAGGGCCACAGTCCAGGGTGGGCTACTATCAGATAAAACTCTACAGGAAAAAGGTGGAGGCTGCATGCCAGGGACCTGGTATCAAGGAAACTGTAGCATGACCAACAGTAGATCATAAAAGCAAAGCTGTAAAAGCCATAAACCTATGTCATTATGTAAAATCCTAAAACCACGTCCCAAATCCCAGACTGGGCATTCATAAACTTCCAGTATTGATTGTATGAAGGGTCCCAGTGTCCTCTAGGGTGTTTATGAGACTATAGTGTAACAACTAATCTTCCTGGCTGCATCCTTTCACTGCTTCCCCCACAAGTGCTGACTTACAATTTTGTTAAAGATTTGTTTCACTCTTTCTCGTATGATGGTTAATCAATTATTGTTCCTCTTTCTCTCAGACCCTTTGCTCTTTGACAGCAGGATCCTGGTCAATGTTATCCACATCCCTCTAGTGTCTAAAATAAGCAGTAGGTGTAATGAATGTTTGCTTAATTGATGCGAGACCCCAAGATATTGGCTGGAACCACCAATGCTTGGACCAAGTTTGAGTGTGATGTTTTCACTGCAGTATTTCTTTTCAGATGTAAAGCATTGGTTTACAAATGACTCCTCAAAAAACAAACTGAGATCTATAACAAGAGTCTTTAAGTGTTTTTACTTTTAACTCAGTTCCACTCTTGAGAATGTATTTAAGGAGATCTGAAATACAAACAGATATCTCTGCCTAGGAAGCTCATCATCGTTGTAATAGTGAGAAATTGGAAATGATCCACATGTCCGATACTTCTGAAGGGATTACATCAAATGATGGTTTATCCATTTGATAAACTATTAGGCAGCCACTAAAATGATATTTATTAAGGCTTTTAATGACTTGGGAAAATGCTTAAGATATAATATTATATGAAAAAGCTAGAATTCAAAACTATATATCAAGTCTGATATAAGATTATTCCAGTTATGAAAACTGGGCATGGAAAAATTGCAAGGAAAAGTGAAAAATGTCAAAGTGATTTCTCTAAGTGGAGAAATAGTTGAGTGATAGTTACCGCTATAGACTGAATGTTTACATCCCCCCTGCCTACATTTATATGTTGGAACCTGATTCTCAATGTGCTGGTATTTGGAGATGGGGCCTTTAAGAGGTGTTTAAGTGGTGAGGGTGAAGCCCTGATGAATGGGATTAATGTTCTTATCAAAGGGACCTCTGAACCATCCCTTGCCTCTTTTGCTGTGTGAGGACAAAGCAAAAATACAGCCATCTAGGAACCAGGAAGCATGCCCTCACCAGACACTGAATCTGCTGGTGCCTAGATCTTGGACTTCCCAGTCTCCAGAACTGTGAGAAATAAATTTCTGTTGTTTATAAGTCACCCAATCTATGGTATTTTTGTTACAGCATTCCAAAAAGACTAAGACAGTTACTTTCTTCCTTATATCCTTCTGTATACATGTATTTTTAAAACCAAAACTAAAATAATCCTCAAAAAACCAACCCATAAAATGTCATCTTTAAACGTGATGAAAGTTACCACAAAAAAGCCCAAACAACATATATTCAAAAATTTATTACCATTTATTATGAAAAAGGAGAAACAAAAAGGAAAAGGGGAAGTATAGGAATAGACAGTTCACAGAAGAGGCATCTACCTGTGTAATAAGCACCTGTGAACATTCTCAACCTCACTAGTTGGGGAGATGCCAGTCAAAAGAACAAGTGACAACGCATTTTTCACCTAATGATTGGCAAGATCTAAGAAGAGTTCTGGTGGATGATCTCTGGCTCTCAAGTTTCTTTTACAGTAATGATGAGCGACACAATCCTTGGGAAGTTGTAATTATCGTCTAGGAAGTACATACACCTCTCCGTAAATACAGAGGTATAAAAACGTGGCTGCTTCATCTGTGGGAGGCATCGCATAGGGAAATCATCCCACCCAAATCAAAAGAACTTTATGTCATAAATTCTGTAAGTTAGAAACTCTGAATGAATACTTGTGTGACTTCCTTTCCCCTATAATGAGAGCTCATTTCTGGGTTCTCTGGGAAGCAGACTCAGACGGAGATGAGCATGTGGGGAGTTTACTAGGGATGTCCTTGGGAAGGGAGCAGGATTTGACAGAGGGAGAAGCCCAGCTGTGATGGAGTCTCAGGGGAAGCTATGACAGTGACCCTGAGGGCAGTTCTAAAGATAGATGACTCTTCAGAGTTGAGACAGGGAAGCCGGGTATTTATATCCCTCTATCAATCAGGAATGTGACATGACCTTGGGGAAGTGACTCTTCATTCAGCTGAGGCAATTCCAGAGTGGCTGACCCCTGAGGGCTGTCCTCTGTGCCACTTCTGGCAGCTAAAGGAAGAGGCTTTTCATTCCTGAGAATCTGGGGCACTGTATCACTGTGTCCACCATAAAATGTTACTTGTTTGCTTTTTTTTAAAAAAAAAGACTAATTTTTTTTTTAAGATTTTTTTTGATGTGGACCATTTTTAAAGTCTTTATTGCATTTGTTACAGTATTGCTTCTGTTTTATGTTTTGGTTTTTTGTCTGCGAGACATGTGGGATCCCAGTTCCCAGACCAGGGATTGAACCCACACCTCCTGCACTGGAGGGTGAGGTCCTAACCACTGGACCACCAGGAAAGTCCCTAAAAAGACTAATTTTTTAAAGCAGTTGTAGGTTCACAGCAAAACTGAGAGGAAGGTACAGAGATTTCCCATATACTCCCTCGCATTACAAAGCAGAGACAGGCAGGAGATGTGCCCACCACTCTCCTCTTCTTTCACCTCTCCACTGAGGACATAGCTCAGGGAGTCGGGGGAGGTGGCAGCAAGCTGTACGTATTCAGTAGGTAGCAGCAGGAAATGTGAATTTAGAGAGTATGGGAGGCCTGGATTACAAGAAGCTACAATGCAGAAATCTTAAGGATACAACTCGGTAGTGAGAGGAACCCCAAGAGCGTGAAGGATCCTGATTACTCAGTGGGGGCAGGTCAGACAACCCTCTGTTGTCTTGGAGTCAACTTAGCGTGATACCTCCAAGGATGCAGCCTGGCCCACTCCTGCACTGCAGCATTTTAGTTAACAGGAAACAGCAACAGCAGCTTTACAAACACTTGTGGCCGGGCCCCTCAGCCCAAGCAGCTGCTTCCCTGCCCTCTAGCTTGCTATACATGGAGGAAGGCTCCCCCTTCACACAATGTCCTTCGGGTATCTGTGGCTCTGGGGCCCTGATCCTCCCGTTCCCCTCTTTGCTCCTGTTGCTAACCCTTTGCAGAGGACACCGCTTCTGGGGCTTCCCTGGCAGTCCAGTGGTTAAGACTCTGCGCTTCCAATGCAGGGGGCATGGGTTCGATCCCTGGTGGCGGAACTAAGATCCCACATGCTGCGCGGTACAGCCTAAATAAATAAATAAGTAAAAACAGAGGACACTGCTTTTAGGTCCCCTTCCTTTGTATCCCACTGCTGTATCCCAACCCACACTTACCCATGCTTGGCTTTGGCTCATGAGACCCCAGACCTACTTGGGAGTACAAACCCTTCAAGCACCTGAAGTCCTACTTTGAGTATTTCCCCACATTAGTTAGTTTATTGACTCAAAAACATTCAGGGCACCTACTCTGTGACTAGTACCAAAGGCTGAGTATATACAGACGGCAAAGACGTATCTCCCTGACCTCATGTCTTACAGTTGCTTACCACCTAGTAGGTCACCATCAAAGATTGGGGAGATCTTTCCTGTACCAGGGCTAGTGTATCTCCTCACCTCTTTGTGGAAGCTCCAAAACTCATTCTGACGTGAGCTGAGCTCTCTGCCACTATTCCCCCAGCTCCGCCCCGAGTCTAGCTGGAACCTGTTCTCAGATGTTAACTCCAGAAAACCCCTCCTCTCTCCCTAGATGGGCCCCAGACATGGCCACCTTTTTTTCTGCTAGGGTGTCACACTTCCATCCAACAGAATGACACAATTCTAGCCCTGCCCAGTCCCCTGTTCAGTCTCTATTTTGTTCTCAGCAGTGATCCCTCACCGCATCTGTGAAAAATAATGTGCTTTGCAATGTCCTTAGGAAATATATAAAGAAGGGTCAGGGTCCTTCATCTTCTCTCCATGGAGAACTTTTCCCAGGATACAGTTCAGAATGGGATGTACACATCAGAAAGAGAATATCCCCATCCCTGCCCCAAATCACATCTGACATCAGATTCCCGGAACCAGGCAAGGTGCATGCTCTCAGACCTGGGGACATTAGGCAGAAGGGGGTTCCTCTCATCTTGGCCATCAGGGCTCCATCAGAGGAAACTGAAAGGAGAATTGACCAGAGCCACTTACGAAACAATAAAGAGAAAGAATGATGAATGCTCTGTTAATAAAGTGACCTTAGGTTTCTGGAAAAATGTCAACAGCCTTAATTTTTACTTTTTTTTTTGGTATTTTTGCCCCACTCTGTATTCCAATCTCCTGACCTTGTATAAGTACAAAACCCTGGTTTTGGTTTTGCTCCTGTTAGGAGCTTTGCTGACTGTAGGTTTGGAATCTCTTCAATTATGAAAAAGCATTTACACTCAAATGATTCTTGGAACACTGTGGGGTGAACATCCAGGAGGGGAAAACAGATGACAAAATACAGCCATGGTTCACAGGAAGGACGGGGGGTTCCGATACTTGGAGGAGAATGCTGGAATTCTGAGCTTCTGTGGACAATCACATCATCCTATTCTAATCGATTATCTATTTATTCAACAAACATACTTTGAACACCTCCTATGGGCCGCTTATAGCAGATAAAACTTCCACTTGCCCAGAGGTAGGAAAGTGTTTAAGGAAAAATGCTGTATTTTACTATCCATATTATAAAAAATTGGAAAAAATATGCAGAGGTTGATTGATTTTTACATTGCTTATTAGTGTTTACTGTAAGCCAAGTGCTATTCTAAATGCTTTTCCCATATTAACTCATTTAATCATTATAATGGCTCGTTATGTACTTTCTATTATTATCCCCATTTTATAGAAGAGGCAACTGAGGCACTAAGAGATTAAGAAAATTTCCCAAGGTCACAGAGCTAGAGAGTGATGGATATGGGATTTAAATCCACTCAATTCTGTTCCAGGGTACATTTGTTTAACTACTAAGCATACCTCCTCCACCACATCAATGAAGCTTCTACTACAATGATAGTTCTCTCAGGGGCTCCATCAGGCAGATCAATGGCAGGAGTAGGAGGGAAGTGCTGGGAATGTAACTCATAATCCAGGAGCTGCACACAGGTCACAGCTGCCGAAAGGAAGTGTTGACGGCTGCATCCCCTGACCTGTGATTGTTTCTAAAATGCCAGAATTTAGCTATGGGTTCATGATGGGTTAATTCCTCATTAAAACACTGTCGTGTGTGTGTGTGTGTGTGTGTGTGTGTGTGTGTGTGTGTTTGGAGGGAGAGGACATCACAAGGCTGAAAAAAGCATGTATCCCACCGTTTCTTAAACTTTAATGTGCATGAATCACCTGGGGCAGGGCCTGAGAACCTGTATTTCTATCCAGTTCCGGGTTGGGGTGGGATGTCTACACTAGAGCTACCACCTTCAGAAGCAAGGAAACAGGACCAATGCTTTCAAACCTTAAAGAAAAACACACTGGGACACTTTCTTCCAACGAAATCTTATGTGAAGTTTCAATAAGCAAAACAAATAAAGTGGAGCCATCTTGGTTACAGTGAAGGGGCAGCCAAGAGCCCGGCCCCGAATGCTTTTTCTCCCCTCCAAACTCCTGGAACCTCAAAGAAACACGGGGCAGCTCTGAAGAAGCCCAGTGATCTGGACCCTGTCCTTGTCTAACAGGGCTTCACTGTAATAATAGTCACATGTGGCTACCAAGTACTTGAAATGTGTCCAGGGTAACTGAGGAATGGAATTATTAATTTACTATAAATTAACCTAATTTAACTTAAAAGCTTTAGCAGTATAAAATATTTTTCTGTTAAGTATAACTTTGTTGTTTTGGTAGGACATTTCATGAAATCATATAAGATCTTACTGTGGTCTACACCTAAACACTTCACCTATCTAGTGTGTGTCAAGCTTGAGTGATTTTTTTTTTCTTTATATCTGATATAACTTGTGTTTATTTGAATGTTTTCTGCAGACAACATGAATTATAGTGATATAGTGATTACATATACTGAAATGTTTACATTGCATTTGTTTTCATTGTAATATAATTATTTTTCTAGTTAAAAATTAAGTGTGGACAAACATTTAAAATTTTTTTTAAATACATTGTCTTTTTTTTTAATTAATTAATTTATTTTTGTCTGTGTCGGGTCTTTGTTGCTGAGCATGGTCTTTGTTGCAGCGAGCGGGGGCTACTCTTTGCTGTGGTGCACAGGCTTCTCACTGCAGTGGCTTCTCTTGGTGTGGAGCATGGGCTCTAGGCGCACGGGCTTCAGTAGTTGTGACACGCGGGCTTCAGTAGTTGTGGCTTGCGGGCTCTAGAGCGCAGGCTCAGTAGTTGTGGCATGCAGGCTTAGTTGCTCCACGGCATGTGGGATCTTCCCGGACCAGGGCTTGAACCCGTGTCCCCTACATTGGCAGGTGGATTCTTAACCACTGCACCACCAGGGAAGTCCAACATTTAAATTTAAAGCAAAGGCATACTACTGCTTTAGAATTGATTGGAGATGCAGAAGCTAGTACTATGACTGGATCAGAAACATTTAGACTTTTATTTTTCTCAAAGGACTTCCACATTTACAAAGAAATGTTAATTTATTCCCTAAAAAGTTGAACTCAAGGCATGGATAGTTTTGAATCTTTTCTATCTAACAAAGAGTATCAGCTAGAGAAGAAAAAATTAGTTTTTATCATGATGTACTGTGATCTAGCTCTATCAGTTTAAAAATTCAGATTTAATGGAATTTTGAAATGAGATTGATGTTTCCCTTATTGCTTCATTTCACTGTGTGACACATACTGAAAATATTTGGGCTGGGTTTTCTGAAAGAGATGCAATGAAAAGTGTAATGGATGAAATTGTTAAGATTGTTCATTATAGATGTGCAAATGCTATGAATCATCCCCAGTATCTAGAACTGTTAAAAGAAATAGAAGACAATGGATTTAATGAATTTAATGTTCTTTGCTAATACTCATTGTTTGAGTGGTGGAAGAGTTTTACAAAGATTTACTGTACTGGTAGGTCTGATTTTTTTCTTGAAACAAAAGGAATATTTGCCAAATGGTCAATAATCAAAAACAAAATGTCAGTTTGATTTATGTTTTCTCACTGATATTACATTGCACATGGACATGCTAAATTTGAAGTTTCAAGTAAAGGAGAAGTTTATTTGTGACCTAACCAGATAGGCACAAGAATTTATGTTGAAATCAAAATTTTTCATAATCCAAATCAACTATATTGATTTTATATATATTTTTCAAATATGAATCCATTGCAGAAGATTTTAATTGTAATCGACAGTGTTATGTAAATTGGCTGGAAAAACTTGGACACTTTGTTGACATTGATAATTTCAGAGATTCTTTTCAGTTTATGTAATATCCTTTTGAATTTGTGTCAGTGAGACTGAGATGACCCAAGAGTTAGTGAATTTAGCTAACTGGAACAAAAATTGTTTTGAAACTGATATGCTTTTGCTCCAAAGTCAAACCACTTTTCCTAAAAATAGATGAACTAATTTGGTCAATGTGATTGTAAATATTAGAAGAAAATTATTTTTAACATTCAACTAACTTATTGGGAAACCATTAAGTTTGTTTGGAACACGTTTGCTATGTGACTCTACTTTTAATGGTAAATTTTATGACATCTAAATACAGACCTAGTATTTCTGATGAAAATTTAGTGTTCAAATTGAGATGCGCTATAAATGTAAAATGCACACTGGATTTTGAAGACAGTATGAAAGAAGAATGCAAAGTATCTTATTAATTAGTTTCTTATGTTTATTACATGTTGAAGTAATATTTTGGATACATTGGGTTAAATAAAATATATTATCAAGAGTAATTTCTCTCACTTCTTTTTACCTTTTAAATGTGGGCACTGGACAACTTAAAATTATGTGTGTGGCTCTCCTTATCCATTTTTCTTTTTTATTCCTAGGATATTTGTGTGTAAAACTTCTCCATGAAAGCAGGGATCATCTTTGTCCTGTTTTTTTCTCCACTGCTGAATCCTTGGTATTAGACCTGTGCTTACCACACAGAAGCTACTCAGTAAATGTTTGCTAAATGAGTGAAAGATTTTGGGTATATAAATTTTTTTTGCTGTCATAGGTATTTTTGTCATAAACATTTGCATAAGTTGATGTGTGAGTGTGTGCATATGTATTTTATTTATTCCCTTAGAATAAATTCCAAGATCATTGTGTAAAAGGGTGTGGACCATTTTATAACTTGTTAAACATTGCCAAGTTAATCTCAGAAAAGATTGAACCAATTTACAATGCCATCAACGTAGTAATTTGGTTTGGGATATCGGTCTCCCAATGTCAACTTTTAAAGGGATGTAGAATGATTAGCAATGTGGCATTGGGCAAGTGACTTAGCTCTCTGAAGCTCAATTTCTTTAAACTGTAAAATGGAGATAATAATATAAGATTGAAAACTGAGTGAGCAAATGCCTGGGCAAATACTTAGACAATATTTGCCTCATGTGAAGTTGGCATTAAATGTATGATTCCAGTATAAAAAATAGGAGTATCATAGTGCTTTCTTACAGTAGTAATGGATTTCTGCTGGGGGTGTAAACTGCCAGATGAGGTGGGAGATGGCTCCTTCAGGGACCAGGCAGAAGATATCAGAGTCACATGATAGGTAACTGCTGGAGCTGCTAGATTCTGTTGTTTGCGAGAAGGAAATAAACTCATACTTTTGTACACTTGATTCTCTAGGTGCTTTATTTTAAATCATGGTGAGGGCTTCCCTGGTGGCACAGTGGTTGAGAATACGCCTGCCAATGCAGGGGACACAGGTTCGAGCCCTGGTCCGGGAAGATCCCACATGCCACGGAGCAACTAAGCCCGTATGCCACAACTACTGAGCCTGTGCTCTAGAGCCCGGGAGCGACAACTACTGAAGCCTGCGCACCTAGAGCCCGAGCTCCGCAACAAGAGAAGCCACCTCAATGAGAAGCCTGTACGCTGCAACGAAGAGTAGCCCCCGCTCGCCGCAAGGAGAGAAAGCCCGCGTGCAGCCTGCGCATCTGGAGCCTGTGCTCCGCAACAAGAGAGGCCGCGATAGTGAGGGGCCCGCGCACCGCCATGAAGAGTGGCCCCCGCTCGCCGCAACTAGAGAAGGCCCTCGCACAGAAGGGAAGACCCAACACGCCAAAAATAAATAAGTAAATAAATTTATTAAAAAAAAATCACATTGGGTGATGATTTGACAGATGCTGAAATGGTGTAGAGGTGAGTGGGGATCTATAATGGGTTTAGAGGAACACTAAGAGAAACAGCTTGTCAGCTGCCCCATATCCAGATATTATTTCTCAGACTCAGGAGTGCCTGGACCTCCCCTGCCCAATAGAGTAGCCACTGGCTTCATGTGCCTGTTGAGCACTTGATGTGTGACTTGTCTAAATAATTAGTGTGAAAAAATGTAAAATATCTCATCAATGGTGTTTGAATATGATTACATTGATATAATATTTTGGATGTCTTGGGTTAATTAAAGCATATCATTAAGATTAAGTTAACCTGTTTCTTTTTCCTTTTCCAATGTGGCTACTAGAAAATTGACAAGTACATATGTGGCTTATGTATGTTTCTGTTGAACAGTGTAGGTTCAGACCCCTACATCTTCCTACAGCACTCCCAGCAACCTTCTAGAACCACTTAAATACTTTCAAACATGCATGGACAGCTCTAATTAGCTCTAAGCTTGGAATTCACAGCCTGGGAATGAAGCAGCAAGCGTTTGCCCTAGACAAGAATCTGTGAAGCAGACTGGAAACTGCTAAGATAAAAGGCCAGAAACTCAGACCAAAACCTCACCTCAGTTAACACCAGTAAAATTCCAGAATTTCCCTGTCCATTTTTATTAAAATGGACCATTCATGAGCCCAGAAGTCTGACACTGATAGCTGAGAAAAAAAAAAGTTTTTTTGGTTTTTCAAGTCCAGAAACACAAAGATATAGTAAACTAAAAGGGCAGTTCTTCTATAAAGAAATAAAATGAAACGATTTAGATTAGAAATCATGTTGGTGTGGATCATCTAGGAAGCAGAGGCCAAGATGAGCTAGAACATGCAGGAGATTTATTGAGAGAAATGTCTGTGAAGGAGAAAGGGGAGGTGGCAGGAAATGGCAGGGAGAGCCTTCAGACCGTAATGCAAGTCTGACACCTGTGAAAGGAGAGAGGGAATTAGGTAGAAAAAGCCTCAGACAGCAGTGCATTTCGGCCAGGCCAACAGGAGCCCCAGAGCTCCGAGGTTGCCTGTTGGTGGCAGCTTGTGTCAAGCAGGATGGGCCAGTACTGTACCCTTACTGCAGTGCTCAGCCATTGGCTGGGAGCAGCCTAGGGGACACCAATGGGGAGGTGGGTCCATAGGGCACTAACTGGGGCTCTCAGGCAACTCTTCTCCCCTTGGCAGGTCCACTTGAAGGAGAGCTGAGTGGTACACTGATCTTCGACATTGCATACTGTGATGATTTGAAGTTAAAATTACAACTCAGGTGTTCTTATAACTTTATACCACATGTTTCAGTAAAGTCCTGACAACTTCCTTTAGAAACAGTGCACTTCTGCATACTGATGTCCTGGGTCAGGACCAGAGTCAGGACACCAGATTCTATTGGTCTTGGCTCTGCACATTCAAGATACTTCATTTCTTGCAGCCTCAGTTTCCCCATCTGTAACATTGTTGTGAATTATAATATCTAACTTGTGGGGTTGTTGTGTTTATTAAAAAGGATACCACGTGAGGGAGCTTTTCACAAAGGTAAGATTGTTTGATCACTTCATTCATATAACGTTGGTCCCACCTACTGGAAATCAGGTTATGAAGGCTAAAGACTTCTAAAAGCAAGTAATGTCATGTTGAATTTTTTCAGCTATTGGCAATATTTGCCTTGAAGATGACTGTCATCTATGAAAAGTCAGTTGAAACATTCTAACTGATCCAAGTAGCACACCCATCAGGAATTTCTTGTAATTCTTTCATCTTAGAACACTTTCCCCAGATATTCCCAAGGAGGGATTATTCCTCCACTCCAGTCTCTGATCGAATGTCACCTCCCAGGCCTTCCCTTAACCCCTTACCCAAAATGGCAGCTCCATCACCATTTGTCCTTTACATTGCTCTGTTTTCCTTCACAGTACGTGCTAGTTCCTGACATTATACTATATTGTTTATTAGTTTATTATTGTCTTCTCTTCTAGAACATAAGCTTCATGGGATCAGGAACTTTGTTTCATTGACTGTTATACCCCTGGAATGCTGCCTGGCTATAGTAAGTAATTGATTTTTTCTTGACTGGTTGAAGTTCACGTGTGGTTTCCAAAGGGATGAGAAGGCAAATGAGGAACTTAGAAGAACAATAATATTTTTCATGACTGTCTGGGGCTACTTTAATGGTGAGAGGAAGAGGAAGAGGCTAATTGCAGAGCACAGGTGTCCATGCGTCTCACCTTGGACAGGTTCAACCTCCTCCCCAGTCAGACCTTTCACTAGAATTGCTAGCAAGAAGCAAATGGGCAGGTCTAACAATTATCTTTTTTTCTTAATTTCTCTAGGGAAGGTGGGCAAGCTTTTTTTTTTTTTTTTTCTTAAACTCATGGAAATCAGATGGGAAAAGAAAATTGAACAAGAGTCCTGCCTAAGAACACTCTATGTTATAAATCACAGCAAGATCCTTTTTGACCTACCTCCTAGAGTGATGCAAATAAAAACAAAAACAAACAACTGGGACCTACTGAAACTTAAAAGCTTTTGCACAGCAAAGGAAACCATAAACAAGACGAAAAGACAACCCTCAGAATGGGAGAAAATATTTGCAAATGAAGCAACTGACAAAGGATTAATCTCCAAAATTTACAGGCAGCTCAATATCAAAAAAACAACCCAATCCAAAAATGGGCAGAAGACCTAAATCGACATTTCTCCAAAGAAGATATACAGATTGCCAACAAACACATGAAAGGATGCTCAACATCACTAATCATTAGAGAAATGCAAATCAAAACTACAATGAGGTATCACCTCACACCAGTCAGAATGCCCATCATCAAAAAATCTACAAACAATAAATGCTGGAGAGGGTGTGGAGAAAAGGGAACCCTCTTGCACTGTTGGTGGGAATGTAAATTAATACAGCCACTATGGAGAACAGTATGGAGGTTCCTTAAAAAACTAAAAATAGAACTACCATATGACTCAGCAATCCCACTACTGAGCATATACCCTGAGAAAACCGTAATTCAAAAAGAGTCATGTACCACAATGTTCATTGAAGCTCTACTTACAATAACCAGGACATGGAAGCAACCTAAGTGTCCATCATCGGATGAATGGATAAAGAAGATGTGGCACATATATACAATGGAATATTACTCAGCCACAAAAAGAAACGAAATTGAGTTATTTGTAGTGAGGTGGATGGACCTAGAGTCTGTCATACAGAGTGAAGTAAGTCAGAAAGAGAGAAACAAATACCATATGCTAACACATATATATGGAATCTAAAAAAAAAAAAAAAGGTTCTGAAGAACCTAGGGACAGGACAGGAATAAAGACGCAGACATAGAGAATGGACTTGAGGACATGGGGAGGGGGAAGGGTAAGCTGGGACGAAGTGAGAGACTGGCATGGACATATACACACTACCAAATGTAAAATAGCTAGCTAGTGGGAAGCAGCCGCATAGCACAGGGAGATCAGCTGGGTGCTTTGTGACCACCTAGAGGGGTGGGATAGGGAGGGTGGGAGGGAGACACAAGAGGGAGGAGATATGGGGATATATGTATACATATAGCTGATTCGCTTTGTTGTACAGCAGAAACTAACACACCACTGTAAAGCAATTATACTCCAATAAAGATGTTAAAAAATAATAACAAATAAATCACTAAATATTGGAAAAAAAAAAAGAGTCCTGCCTAGCCCACCAAAAGGATGCTCAGTCTTTGGAGGATCAAGAATGGTTCTGACTGGTGTGGCTGTACCTGTAAGTCATGAGCAAAGACATAGCTGTAGTGTAGAGAAGGGAAAACAATTGTTCTGCATCAGCCTGAAAGGCAAACCTGGCATCACAGAGTGACTGACACCAGGAAGATCTAGACAGTTATCTCTATTGCTTGGGTCTGTCCAGCAGCCGAGGGGCCATGAGTGAGGGAGGAAGAACTGCTCACCCTGAGAAGTGTTCCAGCCCAGGTGGTGTCCCTCTGGGTGGTGGTGAAGGGGCTTCCTGGACTGAGTGCAGCAGGTTCAGACTGGAGGAACTTCGTGGCCCCTTTTGATTTACTGTCTCCATGAGTTCTAGTCTCCCCTGAGGTAACAAACTGTTTACCTAGAAGGTCAACAGAGAGAAAAAGAGAAGTGGGGTCATTTAGCAGCCAGACAGAATGCAATAAATGCTTAGAAGGGCAACTTGCTCTTGACTAAGCCAAGAAATAGTGTGCAGATCACCCTCAGTTTTCACCTTCCTGTGAGTAATACATCATCCCTGGGAGAGCCCCCAGGACTCCAGGGATCCCCACAAACTAGGAAAAGGCTGTCTGCCAAACAGAGAGCCCCATCTAAGAGAGTAATGAAGGGCAAAGCTGAAATTCCAGCAGTCTCTCCTTTAAAGGTTAGTGCTTCTTGCTCCTGTTCATGGAGAAAGGAGTCAGTCTCCACTATTGATGAGCTCAGATGTTTGTTTTTGTTTTTCTTTTTAAATTTATTTATTTGGCTGCGTCAGGCACGCAGGATCTTCATTGCGGTGCTTGTTGTGGTGCGCGGGTTTTCTCTTCTCTAGTTGAGGCGCACCAGCTCAGTAGATGCGGCACGTGGGCTTAGTTGCCCCGTGGTATGCGGGATCTTAGTTCCCCGACCAGGGATCGAACCCGTGTCGCCTGCATTGGAAGGCGGATTCTTTACCACTGGACTACCAGGGAACTCCCATGAGCTCAGGTTTAATTCTCCTAATATTGCGGTCAGTAGACAGAGCACAGGGCTGGGAGACAAAAGACCCAGGTTCTAGTCCCAACTTCACCTCTAACTCACTTTGTGACCTTGGTCAAGTTGCTTGACCTCTACGGGCCTCAAATTATTTCCCATAAAATAAGAAGACTGAATTAAATGATTTGTAAGAGTTTTTTCTAACTTTTTTCTTTTCTTCTTCCAGTGCTCATGTTTTGTGAACACATGATTGGGTGGATTCAAGCAAGGCTGGGTTATATCTCCCTTTTAGAGCTCTCTCTGAAAGGCAGTTTAGCATTTGGCACTGGGAGTAGGAAACAAAACAGAGAAGCAGCCTTGCGTTGTGACAGACCTAGGGGCTGCCGGTTCTGTCTCCGTCCCAGGACTCTGGGGTGGCCCTTTCATCTCCAGGAGCGTAGAGCCCTCACAGAAGAGGGCAGAAGGCCTGGTGATGGAGTGCAAGTACTGTCAGCTGGTTCCCCTGCCTCCCAGCCCCACTGACCTTGGAGTGGTGAGTCACGCTTTATCACTGTGAGTGCCTGGCAGTGGCCCCGCACAACTTCTTGAGCTTGTCAACACCCAGGATAGAATAAATCATCAGAGGCCCATTTTTAGCCAAGAGTGAAAAATGAAGTCACCAGAAGATGCATATGGGAGGCGAGGGTTTGTTGAAGGACAGGGCTGTCTTCCCAGGGAGCCAATCCTGGGAAGTCTTCAGGGCCCTGGATCTGCAGTCTTCAGCCTCACAGCGCCTGGAAGACTGGAGGGAAAGGCCGGCAGCTGGAGGGAGGGACCAGGACACTCCCCGCCTTTACCCACTTTCAAGATCATATCCACCAGCAGAGGGATCTTAGCTTCTCCCTGCTGCAGGAAGTAGGCCCTTCTTTCTATTCTGAATAATAAAATCACAGGGAGTGAGGAGGGAGATGCTGGATTCTCCAAATCCAGAGACTTTCTAATCTTTTGTTCTGTTTTATTTTAGGAGCAGAGGGAAGAGTGAGGGGAAGATTTGCAGCCTGTACGCTCAGCTTTTCTCCCCCTGTCTCCCAGCTCTGACCTGGACTAACTCATCTCGGAGGCTCTTCCACCTCTACCCTTGGGTAGCTCATTGCTAGGTTTGAAAATAACACATTTCAGCCAAACTGAGCATGTGGGCAAATTGCTGATATTTTAAAGATGAAACAGCACCATTTCAGTAAAAAGAAAAAAAATCCCAGTTCTGTTACTTTTATGAACTGTGGGATCCTGCTCAAGTTACTTAACCTCCTGCCTCTATTTCCTCATCGGTAAAGTGGAGAAAACATTGATAATTGTACCTGCCTCAGAAGGCCTTTGGGAGGATTAAGCAAGATAAAACAGTTCAGGGCTTGTTTAACACAGTGCCCGCCCATAAACTCAGGCAAGAGTGTGGCTGAGTAGAAAACAAAAGCTGGCGGGGCCCAAGCTCTCTTAGGGAGACAGTAGGAGCTGGGGTGCTCTTTCAGAGTCTGGATGCCCATTCTGTCCTCTCCTGGCCTCCTGAAGGGACAAGTGAGTTCTGCTCCTGGGCAGATCTCACAGGAACTGATGTTTCCTCTGGACTTGTTTGACTAGTCACTTCCTCCCCTGACCCTGTGTTTGCCCCGAATCAGGAGAGAGGACTGACAGCCTGAGAAGACACACTAGGACCCAGAGAGGGGAGAACCAATTTGTTCATCCATCCATCCAGCCAGCAAAACTCTGCACCTATCTGTGCCTGGCAGTGCTCCAGACCTGGGAGGATTCAGAGACTATCCGTGCCTAGGCCTTTCCTTCCAAAGCCTTGGGGAGGGGCCAGCCTTCTTGGGATTCAGCTTCCCTCTTGACTCCCACCCTTCTTCTCTCTCCCCCATCAATTAGGCTTGGGCCCTGGTCATTCTAATTTGGAAATGACCTATATATCTGTGGGCCTCTTCCTCTTGGGGGTACTAGTTGAAACCCTGGGAGTAGATCAGATTGTCAAAGGACAGTATATCCAGAAAAGGGAATCTACTTCAGGGTGAAATCTTGGGAAATATGTACATTTGAGAATGAAGAGTTCAGGGAGAAAATGCCACAGAGGGGCAGGTACTGGTGGATGGGGGTGTTGGGTAAAGGGTGGGGACCCAGCTGAGGCTACTGGGAGGATGGGTAGGACTGGAGAACCACACAAAGAAGCCAATAGATTTGTGATTCTAAGAAAGGGGGGTGGTCCAAGCATGCAGTCGGCCTCAGGCCATGAGTGAGGCAGTGGACAAGGCCAGTGGCCAGCAATTCTCAGGCCCAGGTGATTCTCAGGAGTCCAGACTGGGCAGCACCATCACATTGGAGGCTCCTGCCTCTGCCCAGAGGTCAGTCCTGGCACTGAGGCCGGGACCTGCCCCAAACGAGGCAACTGGAAGAGGAGAAGGTTCAATTTCCTGCCCTGGGCACTTGATCAGGGCCAGCCCCAAGGTGGGGGGGTCGATGGCAGTGGGCCTGCAGGAGGGGGTCAGATGGCCCCAGCTCAGGGAAGAGCAGGTCTGGCAGGGACTGAAAACCAGGCTGACGGTTTCCAGAGAAAGGTAAACATGAGGAGGCAGGTCTGAGGTGGAATTGATTAATGGGGTGGCTGGTCTAGATTCATGGGAAGATAATGACCTCTGCCTTTAAGATTATCGCAGGCTAATCATGCGGAGGATCTTCCCTCATTTGAAGACCAGTGCACAGAGACTGTAGCCCCATCAAACAATATTTCACAGTTGACAGTTGTCTGTATCTGTGATTCACCTGGTCCTCGCCACAACCCTGTGTGCTAAGAAGGGGAGGTCGCATCTTCTCCATTTTGCCAGTGAGGAAACTGAGTCTCAGTTGGTGAAGGGGACTTTCCCTAGGAGGCAGCTGGTGGTGAGGAGCCAGAAGAGGCATCCAGGGCCAGCTCAGGCTGCAGTTCCCTGAGCCCTCGCCTGCCTTGTTTTTTTGTTTTTTGTGTTTTTTGGTGGGAGGAAGATAGTGGCTGAGAGTGGATTTCAGGTCCAAATTCTAGCCCTTCCCCTTACTGACTTGTGTGATCTTGGGCAAGATGCTTAATCTCTCCTTTTCCTCATTTATAAAATGGGACAGTAACGCTGACTTTTCTATTCTTGACGTCAGTTTGCCAGGAATGACTCAGAGCTTGGTTCTAGGCTTTCTCTTCTCAAAACAATCAGCTTCTCCAGCTTCTCATTCACACCTACCACCCCTATTACTCAAGCATAGACTGAAAGTCTACGCTTTCATGCATTTTCCACTTGAAAGACTCTTATTAGCTCTAGGTCTATACTGTCAACTGCCAATCCAACTTTCACACTTGGATCTCTCAGACATCTCAAAATGGAATTTCATCCTTTTCCCCAACCCCGCCTCCTCTCTCCCCAGATGCTCCTTCTCTGACGTCCCGACCAGCTCAGTAAATGGCACCACCAGCCACTCAGTTATTCATGTCAAAATTGGTCACTTACCATTTATATTTTTCTCTTCCTTGACTTCCACATTTCATCACTTACCAAGTTCTATGGATTTGGACTCCTAAATATTGCTGCAATCCACCCATTTCTCTCTGTCTCATCTCCTTCTCTACCCACCTCATCTCTAGTCAAGTCTAGTCAAGTCACCCTCATCTTTCACCTGCACTTCTGCAACATCCTCCAGGAGATTTCCCTAGACTCACTCTTGCATACTTCCTGTTTATCCTTTCCACAAACGTCAGAGCTATCTTTCAAAAAAATCTTAATTATATCATTTATAACATATTACACAAAATTTACCATCTTAACGATTTCTAAGTATACAGTTTAGTAGTGTTAGGTCTATTCACATTGTTGTGCAACCTCCAGAACTTGTTCAGCTTGCAAAGCTGAAACTCTGTATCATTAAACAATTCCCTTCTCCTTAGCCCCTAGAAACCACCATTCTACTGTCTTTATAAGTTTGACTACTCTATGTACCTCATATAAGTGGAATTAAACAATGTTTATCTTTTTTATCTTTATTTATCTTTGTGAATAGCTTATTTCACTTAGGATAATGCCCTCAAGATTCATCCATGTCATAGCATGTGTCAGAATTTCCTTCCTTTTTGAGGCTCAAAAATATTCCATTGTGTGTATACACCACATTTTTTTAAACCATTCATCTGATGGGCACTTGGGTTGCCTCCATCTTTTGGCTATTGTGAATAATGCTGCTATAAACATGAGTGTACAAATATCTCCTTGAGATGCTGCTTTCAATTCTTTTGGGCATTTACCCAGAATTGGAATTGCTGTATCATATGGTAGTTCTATTTTTAATTGTTGAGGAACTGTCATACTGTTTTAACATAGCACCTACGCCATTTTACATTCCCACCAACGGTGCACAAAGGTCCCAATTTCTCCACATCCTTGCCAACACTTATTATTTTTTTTTTTATAGTAGTCATCCTAATGGGTGAGAAGTGGTATCTCATTGTGGTTTTGATTTGCATTTCTCTACTAATTAGAGATATTCAGTATCTTTTCATATACTTATTGGCCATTTGTATATCTTCTGTGGAGAAATGTCTGTTCAAGTCCTTTGCCCATTTTTAAGTTGGGGTTTTCTTTGTTGTTGAGTTGTAGGAGTTCTTTGTATATCCTGGATATTACTCTCTTATCAGATGTAAAATTTGCAAATGTTTTCTCCCATTCCATGGGTGCCTATTCACTCTGTTAACTGTATGCTTTGATGCACTTCAATGGCTTCTTACTATTCCTAAAAACACGAGGCCAAAATCCTACATAACTCAACTTCAGCTTACACCTCCAGTCTCATGGAGCTCCCTGTGGATTATTAGGCTGCAACCACTGGCCTTCTTTTAGTTCCTCTTAGACACTGTGCTCCTTCCCTCTTCTGTATGCTTTGCCCTTTGCCTAGAACACCTACTTAACTATTAGTGTGAGCATCTGTTCAAAGATTACCTCTTCTAGCAACAGACTCGATGAGGGCTGGGACTATTACCCAGTGGCACATGAGGCCCACTGTCTGTGATACTTTAGGGGTCCACAAAAATATTTTAATTTAAATTTCTTTTCAAATTATTTGAAAAAAATGAATATAAGAATAATGGATATATGATAATTAATTCAGTCTAGACTATATTTGTCTTTACACCAAGAGAGTCATAAAATATAAATTAATTTTTTTTAATGGAAGAAAGAACTCAGAAAGGCAAAAGTGCCTAGGGCCCACAAAATGCATAACGTGACCCTGATTATGCCTGTCTTGTTCACACCTGTGTCCTCATTTGGCCAATTAGAAGCCCGACACATACTAGATGCTCAGTTAACATGCATTGAATGAATAGAGGAATGAGACTAATAAGAAGGAGGTATCTTCAGCAAATGCACAGAAATTCCCTGACACAGATTCCTTGAAATAAACCTTCAGCTCTTAGTTATAAGAGGTAGAAGACACCAAGTTTCTTCCTGTCTGAGCCCAAGGGTACTTTGTTCTAGTGGCTGGGTAATAAAGCCATCTGTTTTGGAAGATTTTGGAAAGAAGTCTATAGAAGTCAAGATCCAGGCTTAATGAAACTTAATTCAACCTGAGTTGTCCACAGTTCTTAAAAACTGAGCCTGCACACACAAGGAAGGCCTGGGACTAAGGTAGTATTTTTCTTTCTTTGTTTTTTTAAATCTTTCAGTACATTAATTTAAAAAAAAAAAAAAAAGCTTTATTGAGGTATAATTGTCATACAATAAACTGCATATATTTAAAGTATAAATTTTTGACATATGTATACACCCCTGAAGGAGGTGTATAGGAGGGATAGTGATCCCTCCTATCTGCCCATCTCAGATCTCTATCCACAAGCAACTACTGATCTAGTTTCTATCACTACACATTAGTTTACATTTCTAAAGTTTTATATAAATGGAATATGCAGTGTATACTCTTTTTGTCTGGCTTATTTCACTCAGCATATTTATTTTGAGATTCATCCATGTTGCATCAACAGTTTGTTCATTTTTATTTTTGAGCAGTATTTTATTGTATTGATGAACACATTTGTTTATGATGAACATTTGAGTTTCTATTTTTTGGCTACTACAAATAAATGCCTATGAACATTCGTGTATAAGCCATTGTATGGACATGTATTTCCTTTTCTTTTAGGTAAATATCTAGGAGTATAATAGCTGGATTTTATGGTGGGTGTATCTTGAACTTTTTAAGAAGCTGCCAAACTG
Source organism: Balaenoptera ricei (assembly GCF_028023285.1). Classification (NCBI taxonomy): domain Eukaryota; kingdom Metazoa; phylum Chordata; class Mammalia; order Artiodactyla; family Balaenopteridae; genus Balaenoptera; species Balaenoptera ricei. Next base: position 77,708,667 of record NC_082640.1, read on the forward strand.
TCAAAGTGGTTGCACCGTTTTGCATTCCCACCAGGAGTGTGTGAGAGCTCTAGTTCCTCCACATTCTTGCCAAACTTGGTATGGCCAGCCTTTTTAACTTGAACCATTCCAATTGGTGTGTAGTAGTATCTGATGGTGGTTTTAATTTTTATTTCCCTGATGACTAATGTTATTGGGCATCTTTTCATGTGCTTATTTGCCATCTGTATATCTTCTTTGATGAAGTGTCTGTTTAACTCTTTTGCCTGTTTAAAAAATTGGGTTGTTAGTGTTGAATTTTGAGAGTTCTTTACATATTCAGGATACAAGTCCTTTATCAGATATATGCTTTGCAAAAATTTCCTCCCACTTTTTGCTTCTCTTTTCATTCTCTTACCACTGTCTTTTAGAGAGTAGAAGTTTTTTTGTTTTTTTTTTAACTTTTTTATTGAAGTCTAGTTGATTTACAATGTTGTGTTAATTTCTGCTATACAGCAAAGTGATTCAGATAAATATATATATTTAATATTCTTTTACATTGTGGTTTATCTCAGGATATTGAATATAGTCCCTGTGCTATATGGTAGGACTTTGTTGTTTTATGGATGTTACCTCTTTTTTTTTAAAATTTATTTATTTATTTATTTATTTATTTTTCGGCTGTGTTGGGTCTTCGTTTCTGTGCGAGGGCTTTCTCTAGTTGCGGCGAGCAGGGGCCACTCTTCATCGCGGTGCGCGGGCCTCTCACTATCACGGCCTCTCTTGTTGCGGAGCACAGGCTCCAGATGCGCAGGCTCAGTAGTTGTGGCTCACGGGCCTAGTTGCTCCGCGGCACGTGGGATCTTCCCAGACCAGGGCTCGAACCCGTGTCCCCTGCATTAGCAGGCAGATTCTCAACCACTGCGCCACCAGGGAAGCCCCAAGAGTAGAAGTTTTTAATGTTGTTCAGCTTGTTTTTCTTATGTACAGTGCTTTTGGCATTATACCTATGAAATCCTTTCCCCTAACCCCAGGTGAGAAAGATTTTATCCTATATTTTCTTCTACAAGTTTTATTGTTTTAGGTTTTACATTTAGGTCTATGATCCATTTTTATTTAATTTTTAAAATTTTATTTTTAATTTAATTTAATTTATTTATTTTTGCCTGCGTTGGGTCTTTGTTGCTGCATGCGGGCTTTCCCTAGTTGTGGCAAGCGGGGGCTACTCTTCGTTGTGGTGCACGTGTTTCTCATTTCAGTGGCTTCTCTTGCTGTGGAGCACAGGCTGTAGGAGCACAGGCTTCTGTAGTTGTGGCACGGGGGCTCATTAGTTGTGTCTCGCTGGCTCTAGAGTACAGGCTCAGTAGTTGTGGCGCATGGGCTTACTTGCTCCATGGCATGTGAGATCTTCCCAGACCAGGGATCAAACCCATGTCCCCTGCATTGGCAGGTGGATTCTTAACCACTGAGCCACCAAGGAAGTCCCATCTTTATTTAATTTTTGTATATGGTATGAACTATGGACTCAAACTTATTTATATCTAGTTAATTAATTTTCCCACAATAGTTTGTTGAAAAGGCTATCATTTCTCCACTGTATTGCCTTTGAGCCTTTGTCAGAAACTACTTGTCCGTATACGAGTGAATTTATCTCTGAACTCTATTCTGTTCCAGTGATCTATTTTGTCTGTCTTTATGATAATACCACACTGTCTTGACTGCTAGAGCTTTGTAATAATTTTTGAAATCAGGTAGCTTTAGCCATTCAATTTTGTTCTTCTTCAGATTTGTTTTGGTTATTCTAGGTCCTTTAGAACCTAGAATATGTTAAAGAAATGTTAATTTCTTTAAAATAGCCATCTGGGATTTTAATTGCAATAGCTTTGAATCTATAGATCAATTTGAAGAAAATTGACATTATATACATATATAGATGGATAGATAACTATATAGCACGATATATATTAAGATGTCAATTTTCTTCTAATTGATGTATCTATATCTATATACCTCCAGTCCTTTTTTTCAGCCTCATCATTCCTCTCCAGATTCCAGGCCGTAGCTCACATGGGGTCCCCACCTAGTGTTACCAGGAGCACTGACAAAGAAGGCAAAAGAAAGGATTCTGACAAGATGCAAGTTAAAAAAAAAAAAACCCTAAAATTAAACGCCAACTAGGAATAAGTATTTGTCACAAATGTGGTAGAGAGGTTAATAGCCTCAATCTTTAAAAAGTTTCTACTTTGATTTAAAAAAAACAACTACTAAAACATCAATATAGGAAAGTGGGTAGGGGACATGAACAGTTCACAGATAAGGAAATAAAAATGGCTTATAAATGTATGGGGAAATGTTCGGCTTTAACAGTAATCACAGAAATGCAAACACAACAATAAAATACTTTTTGCCCCCTGCTGCATCATGCAAGATTAATGCTGTGACACTACTCAAGGCTGGTGAGGGTGTGGGGAGAAAAGCACTGCTCCCACACTGTTCAGGCAATAGACTTTGAAAAGCTTTAAAATATTCATATTCTTTACCCAGTAATTCCTCTACTGGAAATCTTCTAGAGAAATAATCAGAAATGCAGACAAAGATGTATGCGCACAGATGTTAATCACAGTGTTATTTATTATTAACAAACCAACCTCAATTCCCAGTGCTGTGGAATAGTGTTCAGATTACAATACATACAAACAATACAGTCCCAGGCAGTTACTTAAAAATGATATTGACTAACATTTTTTAATGTTATGGGAAGATATTTTTTAAACATAAACTTGAAAAAACTCAAAATTGCATATTCAGTATGATCCCAGCTATATATAAACTTTGCAAAAAAAAAAAAAGGCCATAGATAATTTTAAAAGTTTTAATAGATTATCTTTGGCTGGTGTGATTTTGGGTGATGGTTATTGTCTTTCTTTATACGTTTTTAAGGTACATACACTAAAAGGCACACAACTTAACCATACAAATTTGACAATGACTATACCCACACATATCACCCTCCTATTACACCATAGAACATCTCCATCTTTCTAGAAAGTTCCCTTGCAACCCTTTCTAGTCACATCCTTCCTGCAAGAGGCAACCTCTATTTTTCTTTTTCTCCTTAGGTACATTTTGCCTGTTCTAGAACCTCATATAAATGGACTCATAAAGTACACTCTTCTGTGTCTGGCTTCTTTTGCTCAGCATTATGTCTGTGAGTTTTATACTTATTTTAATTTTCTAAATTTTACGTGTTGCCCTATTCCAAGAATTTAGAAAAAAAAAATCATCTTATAAAAGCAGGGCTCTCATTCTTTGTCCGCCCACGTTTGGTCTGCGTTCACTCATGTGAAGCTCCATCTGTCAAGCCCTTCACCCCCCAGTCCCACTGACCTCCCTCTACTGAGCTTCTGTGCAGCTCAGGGCCTGTGCTCCTCTCCCTGACACCTCACTGTCTGCTCCTATTAAGTGTCGCTGTAGGAGAACAGCTCTGGGGGCACCTGGTGACCCTGCATGTAGCCACAGAGGCCACGCAGGCAGCGCTAGACCCACAGTGGATGTGAGTCTTGGCGGAACGCCTCGTGATCCTTCCAGTACAGGAGAGGGCAGGACTCTTTGAGGAGCTGCCACAAGGGCACTTCTCACTTGCTCCCCTCTTTCCAAGAAGGCTGTCACGAGACACTTCTCATCTCCTCCCAGGTTCTAGGAGGCATGAGGCTCTTCAGTAGCATGTGCCCCAGCATTCAGGTTTCAGGCTTCTGTTCCCCCCTTCGTTTTGGTGTCACCCTGCGCTTGGGCCACAGGGAGCTGGCACCTTTGGCTGCTCTTCCTTACACTGTCTGTGTAATAACCTGTCTGAATTTTAAAAGGGTTAGTTGTTTTCTTACCAGCCACATCCTCAGCTAGGCCTTGGCCTTGCCTTGTGCTTGACAGTCTCAAGTACACATCTTTTATTTGTTTCCTAGGGCTGCCATAACAGAGTACCACAGAAATTTATTGTCTCACAGTCTTGAAGGCTAGAGGCCCAAAATCACAACGTCAGCAGGATTGGTTCCCTCTGAGGGCTCTGAGGAAGAATTTGTTCCAGACCCCTCTCCTTGGCTTGTAGTTGGCTGCCTTCTCCCTGCATCTCTACATGGTGTTCTCTCTGTGTACCTGTCTGCATCCAAATAAATCCTTTTTATATAATGCCACCTGTCATATTGATTAGGGCCCACCTTAATGACCTCATCTTAGCTAATTACATCTGCTACAACCCTGTTTCCAAAAAAGGTCACATTCTGAATATTGGGAGTGAGACTTCAACTTATGAATTTGGGGTGGGGCACAATTCAACCCATAACAATGTCTTTGTCCCCAACTAGACTCTAAGGTCCTGGCCAGGAGGGTCTCAATAAGTACTTGGCAAGTTTGTGGAAGAAAGTGAACTAAATAAGGAGTCATCAGAAGGCGCCTGCAGGAGGACCCGGGGTGGTATTACCCCAGTGATATTCCCTCAGCCTTGTCAGTGACCCCAAACTGGCCAGGGTCAGGAAGATGGATGAAGGTTGTAAACCAGACTAACAACTTACTACTTTCCAACAGGGACAGGAAAGGCTTTTCTCCCAGCCGTGGCATTCATTGCCTTCTCTGGGAAGCTACATTAATCACCCCAGGATTCTGAGAGGCTCAGTGAGGGCCAGGGAGGCCCCTGGAGTGACAGTTCACACAAGTCCTGGGGAAGTCTGAGGAGGAACTCAGAGATGACATCACCCATTCTCCGATGTTACAGGTGAGGAAACTGAGGCCAAGAGGCTGAGCAGGTTGTCTGTCTTGGTGATAGGGTGACAAAGCTGAGACAGAACCCAGGTGTCTTGACTTCCTGCGAAGTGCTTTTTTCCCCCACGAAACTTTCACTCAGCCGTTTGTCTTCTCTTGGACTCACTGTCCTCAGTATAATGTAGCAAACACCTTTGTACCCCGTCACAGAGGGTGCTGCCTCGAAGCCATGGATGCCCACAGGGTGGTCTCAAGCAGCCGGTCGAAGAGAATGCCCCAAACACCTGGGTCTTCATCAGACTCTCCTACCCTGGACCTGTGAGGACTCCCTGAGTTCAAGTTCAGGCACCGAATTTACTTGTGGCCCTTCACACCTAATGCCAGATTCCAGTCTAGAGGCCGAAATGGGATACTTCCATATCCTGCATTGCCCTATGCTTTGTTGAAGATTTTTTAAAAGTAAAATCATTGTACATGGGCTTCCCTGGTGGCGCAGTGGTTAAGAATCCGCCTGCCAATGCAGGGGACACGGGTTCGAGCCCTGGTCCGGGAAGATCCCACATGCCGCGGAGCAACTAAGCCCATGCGCCACAACTACTGAGCCTGCGCTCTAGAGCTCGTGCTCCACAACAGGAGAAGCCACCACAATGAGAAGCTCGTGCGCAGCAACGAAGACCCAGTGCAGCCAAAAATTAATAAATAAATTAATTAATTTTTAAAAATCAATGTACATGTCTATATAAATAGAGTGTAAGCTCCTTTGAGAACCTTACCCTTTATCTCTAGTTCCCAGTTGTACAGATGCTCAGTGAATAAAAAAATAAACACACCAACTATATTTATGAGAGAAGCCCCTCCCTGCAGTGGTGGTTGGATGGGAGTGAGGGGAGTCAGAATTGATGAATCCATTTCTTTTCCCTCTACCAAAGTCTACTCTTAGGGTTACTTTTAGAATAAATTTCTCCCCTGCCCTGCCCTCCCTTCAGCTTCCAGACAGTGGACCTTGAAAGAGGGTTTTTCTTTAGGGAAGAAAGTTCAATGACTGCAAACCAAAGGGTTGTCAGGTGTTTTCCCCCAAAGCCTCTGTTTAGGAATATCAGGGGTTTCCTTTTCAATTTTATTTTCAATCTCCATTCCAAGGAAGCCCATGAAAGAAGCAATGGGAGGTGAAGAAATGAAATCCAACCAAACCTTCAATGTGAATCTTCAGTGTAAACCCAGTTTTTCTTACTGGAACCCCAAGGCAAACATGATAAACATGATAAAAAATGATGCCATTTGAAAGAGCTCATTAGTGCATCTGGGAATCTCCAAGGGAATTTCAGGGAATCAGAGGCTTCTGGGAAATGCATGATTCATAGAAAAGGGGTTCACCATTTTCTCCCTGAAGACCAATTCTTTAATGTCATGACATAACTTCCAAGCCATATCTTACTTAGTCTGATACTTTTTAAGACCCAGCAGATATTAACAGTTCACTCTTTCGGGTCTCAGTGATGCATAAGGAGTCTCCAACCCTTGGTCTGAGCCTTTAAGAAATATCCATGCTCGATCCAGGGCTGCTCCCAGTGTGTCTTCACTGTGCTTTCTCTTCTTTTACAGAATCTAAAGACAGAGTTGGAATAAACAGTAGGAATCATCTGTACTATAATATCCATCGGTAATATCATTTCAGATACTGCCTCCCCATAAGGTCTTTCCTAACCTGGCAGCAAGCTAATTACTCCTTGCGCTGAGCTCCCATGCCCCTTGCACAGGTGTTGGTTACAACTTTTCCCAGAGTGCATTATAATTATTTGTTTGCATGTCTGTCTCCCGGGTTGTGGGCTTCTGAGGGTCAACATGGTGTCTTACGCAGGCTTGCATTCCACCCTCGCTCCTAGCAGAGTTCCTGGCAAATAGTATCTGCTCAACCTGTTTGTGAAATGAATAAAGAAGGACCCCACTTTCTACAAGCAATAAAGCTGGGGATGCATAGAGAGACGAGGTGCCCTGGGTAAGGTAAAGACCTTTATCACTACTTATATTCTTCTGCAGTTAATTATGAAAGAGAATGAACTAATTGTAAAATATATTGTTCTCATTTTCTGTATTTATTATCTCTGACCAGATATGTAGAGGCCAGATGCTTCCAGTTTGTTCTTGTATGTTGCCTGATTGTCCCATTTAATGTGGTTTACTCTGGTTAATGATGGAAAACTACACTCCCCTGCTCTTTGCCCCAAAGAGGACAGGAATTTCTTGCTCAAATCCCAGACTTGTTTGGCCTGCTGATCATCTTATAGGAAAATGTAGTTGGCTGGGAAGTAGGAGATCATTTCCTGAGTCTTTTTTCTTTCTTTTTCCTACTTAGTATCTCTCATTCTCTGGACAACTCAAGGAGTCGACCTGACTATAGACCTGGTACATTTGGGAACAAAACCTCAAAGTCCTGAGCTGTCTCTTGCAAAACCTGAGCAAAGGTCCCAATTAGCTGTAGGCATTTCCAGTTAGTGTCAGTATGTGAACAGGTAGGGTTGGGGCTTTCAGCTTTGTGTAACTTATGTCGGGAAAGCTGTTTGCTCAAAATTGTCTTTCTGACTTTACCCACGTGTACTAAGGTATTATGAAAGGGAAATGAGCATTGAAACTGCCGGGAGTGATTGTCAAGATATTTAGCAACATTTCTAGCACAGGCAGGGCCAGTCAGAGCCTTCCTTCCAACTCTGGGGGAGAGGAGCAAGTGAGCCCGGGCAAGGAGGGCAGTCATGGGGGAGGACAGGGGCTTGAGTCAGCCACTGGATACCAACTGATATAAAACTAGTTCAAAGTTTATACAACTGGGGTGACCACACGGATGTGTCCCAGTGGAATAACTGCCTGAGAGTAAGAAAGAACTGGGCCAATTAACATCTCCACTACCCACCCTCTGACAGTGGTCTCCAAACTGTCCGCATAGTAGACCCAGAGGATCTTTTAAAAACTGCCAAAGCCCAGGCCATAATTTCTGGGGTGAAACCCAGTATCTTTGAAGCTCCCCAGGTGATTCCAATGTGCATGCAAGTTGAGAATCCTGCTCTATGACATTAAGTTAGTTATTTTGTCTTTTGGGCATTGGTGTTCCTTCTCAGTAAAAAGTGGACAATGCCCAGCTCATCTCTCATTTGAGAAAATCACATGAATACATGCAGTGCCTGACAGGTAGTGGGTGCTCACTAATGATATCCTTTCTCTTTTCCGTCTCAAATTATTCATTTTCCTTTGTCACTTGTTTTGAATGTCGTCATTTGGATAAACAACCACTTTTTGAAATGGAAATGTCCCTGGAAGGGCTTGGGGCTATTTAGTCATTTATATCTTAGTGTGGGTTATTTAAGAGGATGTCTCTTCAAAGCCAGCTGACCTGAGGTAAACTAGGAGGTGGGGTTTCTAGTTTCAGGAATTAGATGAGCCTGAGGAGTCAAGAGGCGTCCCCTGTGTCCTTGACGCTGCAGAGTAGTAGCTGCTTCAGCTTCTTGTCGAGAACCGAACCTCAGACTCATGGCTGCCTCGTTCTTCTCCAAAGCCCAGCTGAAAGTAACATTTGTGAAGGATGGCCCATTCCTGTGGTTTAGGCATTCTCCTTTGGCCGCCACAAATTCTAACAGGTCTGTGACTGGGGTCAGGGCTCTGGAAACGGGAATCCTAGGCAGCATTCTGTGTGTTTCTGTGAACTGTCCATTTCCTCCCAGGGAGATATAACACAGCTTTCTTCAGACGCTCGAAGGGAATTTCCACACCCCACCCACCAACAAATTTAAGAATTATTACTTTAACAACTTCCTGGAAGAAGCCGCCCCCCTGGGCACGCCCTTGCTGAATGGGCCTCTGTGGAATTGTTCTGCTGAATTGCTCTTTGGCATGATACGCAAATTTATATTGAGGAGCAATTGAAGAAATAACCCTTGAAACTCTTGTAATAAGGCTGTTGTTGATTTGTGGATTATATTACACTATGTGCATTCCTAAAGGAGCAAGAGAGACACTTCTTCCAAGCCCCTGGGCAGTTGTTTAAATCTTATGGACACTTTCTTCTTGTCTTTGGCTTCCAGAAAGCTTGGAGCATAAGGAAGGTTAGAAATAATTTTTTCTGGTGAAATGAGTGAAGTTCAAGATGTGAGGGTAGCCAGAACAACCTACAGGGCACCTCTGCCCTCGGTAAACTGGACACAGGAATGAGTGAGTGTCCCATCTTGAGAGGAGTGCCCTCGTTCAAGCACTAGGATTGCTCCTTACTGAATCCTCAATGCTGGGCACACAGTAGGTGCTCAATAAATGTTTTGCTGAATGAATACAGTGTTCCACAGAGCTCTTGAAGCTGTGCTTCCTGCCAAAGTGGAGAGACTCCCTGGCCTACCTTTGTGTTTTATTGTTATTTGGATCTCGAGGCAGGCTATCTTGTGAACCCACCTTTGCCCAGAGATCCCTGAAGAAAAAGCTCTCTCACTTTTCTCTCGCATCCTCTTCTCCCCCCACCCCTTCTCTTTCCCTAGGGTTCAGGCCTGGAGTGTGGTCTGAGTGACAGGCCAGTGCTGAGCTGGCAGACTTTCCACCTTCAGCAGAATCATTATTCCTGCATCCATCTCCATATTTTCTCTGCCTTGGGGCCTTTTCTCTTCTCATGCAGATCAATCCTGAGGTCTGGGCTCTGTGGTTGATTCACTCAATGACAGGTCTCAGCTCTGGCTCTGCTGACAGCTAAAAGACTTGGGGCAGATTATTTACCTTCTCCAAGCCTCAGTTTCCTCATCTGTGATACACAGGTAGTAAGAGTACTTTCCATATAGGTGTGGTATGAGACCCCATTAGGTATAGTGATTCAGGCAAAAACCAAACAAAACCCACCACAGATTGGAGTCCAAATAATATTTGGACTAGGTGTTTGCTCAAGGTTTCTTGAGGACACTGAGGAAGGAGGATACATGGCATACACACAGTAAAACTTCCTTAAAATTCTCTGTAGACATTTCTCTCTCTTACCCAAGTTCCATCCTCACAGCAGCTACCTTTTCGCTCTCTCCAGGTGTTGTCCAGTGCCGGGATCATTTTTCCTCACAACTCCATGCTCCTTTATATGTAGAAAGGGTTCCCTTTTGACCTGTAGCTTCTGCATTTTTACCATCCCTTCAACAAACGAAAGGCTCTTCCTCAAGATCATTCTCTACAGAGAAATTATATATACTTTTATTTTAACCTTTTTTGTTCCTGTTGTAAATGTAAAGCATTACTTTGCCAAAATCCTAAAGCTGATATCCCTTTAAAATAGCTTTCTGTTTTTGCTTATTTGTAGTTCTCAACCTTGGCTGCACCTGAGAATCACCTGGGGAACTTTCAAAACAATCCCAGTGCCCAGGCTGTACCCCAGACCAATTGAATCAGAATTTCCCAGACATGAGTATTTTTAGTTGAAAACCATGACTCTAGGCTCTTGCTCCTTAAAATGTGGTCCACAGACGGGCAGCTTGGGCATCAGGTGGGAGCTAGTTAGAAATGTGGAATTTCAGACCTCTTCCCTATTGATCAGAATCTGCATTTAACAAGATCCTTGGGTGATGTGAATGCACATCGAGAGGCACTGCTTTTGGCCTTAACCTGCCGATGAGGTGAGAGTGGCCAGCAGTGGATGTAAGTACTTTCTTGGAGGCCTTAGCACCAGGCAAACAAATGGCTGCATGATAAACTACCAGAGATCCTGAACAGGGGGTCTGAGAAGGGTCCTCACATCTTTATGTTCACCATGCTCCTGGGGAGATTTAGGGGATTATCAGCCAGTGTGTGTACACTGCCCAGGGAGGTGGTTTTCAGCCTTGGCTAGGCATTGGGATCACCTGGGGGACTTAAAAATAATCCCTATACCCAAGACTGCAGCCCAGACCAACTAAATAAGAATCTGTGGAGGTGAGACCCAGGTATCAGTGACCCAGGTTTCAGGTAATCAGGTGATTTCAATGGGTAGATAATCCTGAGAACCACTGCTAGGTCTTTCTGATCCTTATCAAACCTATCTGAGAAGAATAATATTATCTGAGCATTACGCTCCTAGAAGAATTTACTTTGTATAAAAGTCAAAACCTTGAAGCGCAGGAATTAATCATTAACTGCTGCTGGTGGGAAAGAACTCAACATGGGCAGAGTAGCCTTCTCTTTACTGCCCCTGCCTAAACTTCCTGTCCTCTTGCAAATGTCCTACCTCATCTCTTCCTCTATTAGGCCTAAAATAGTCTATCAGTTTAGAGATCCCTGTGCTGGATGAAAACGGCTTTCAGTAAAATCTGTTCCTGGGTTTGGCCTCCCAGCATGTGCCCTGCAGCTAAACATCAGGACAAGGGGAAGGATGCTGGGAGGCAGGGGTTGCGTGTTTCAAGATGACCAGACTTTTCTTTTTTTTAAAAATTTTATTGGAGTGTAGTTGATTTACAATATTGTGTTAGTTTCAGGTGTACAGCAAAGTGAATCAGTTATACAAATACACATGTCCACTCTTTTTAGATTCTTTTCCCATATAGGCCATTACGGAGAATTGAGTGGAGTTCCCTGTGCTATGCAGTAGGTCCTTATTAGTTATCTGTTTTACACATAGTAGTGTGTATATGTCAATCCCAGTCTCCCAATTTATCCCTCCCCCACCCCTTGCCCCCTGGTAACAGTAAGTTTGTTTTCTACATCTGTAACTCTATTTCCGTTTTGTAGATAAGTTCATTTGTACGCTTTTTTTTAGATTCCACATATAAGCGATATCATATAATATTTGTCTTTCTCTGTCTGACTTACTTCACTCAGTATGGCAATCTCTAGGTCCATCCATCCATGTTGCTGCAAAGGGCATTATTTCGTTCTTTTTTATGGCTGAGTAATATTCCATTGTATATATGTACCACATCTTCTTTATCCTCTGTTGATGGACATTTAGGTTGCTTCCATGTCCTGACTATTGTAAACAGTGCTGCAAAGATTTTTCTTGCTTTTACATCAGACTCAACTCAGGCCCTGCTAACAGTCCCCTCCACCCTGCCCCCATCTGTTTATTTCCCTGGGGAATGTGCTGACAGCCTGCCCTTTGGTGTTGAATTCCCAGAGAAAGACAAGCTGAGCATTTGGGTGAGGAATTTCAGAAGTGGGCAGTGGCTGGTTCTACCCCCACCTGCTAGGTCACAGCTGGGCTCCTGCCAGGAACAGAAGTTCTTCCAGAGTCCCAGTCCTCATTTTCTCCCTCATGACTGCCAGAGATGGTGGTGAAGTCTTGGCCCTAGGTCAACTCCAACTGGAAGTAGCTCAAGGCTAGGGATGTTCCCTCAGAAAATTTCTAGGAATGAAGGAACATGCAGGAGAAGGAAGCCAAAAGAGTGAGTCAACCAGGATATAATCCTCCATGTTAAATGACCTTTTAGAATTAACATATTTTTACAGTTTTATTAAGGTATAATTGATACATAATAAACTGCACATATTTTAAGTGTACAATTTGATGTTTTGACATATATATACAACTGTAAAACAATAACTGCAATTAAGGTAATGAAAAGAATTTGTTTTTCCTTATTTTCTGAATAAATGAAAACAAATTTCTAAAATCCTACAAAAAAAGTATGTGTGTGATCGGCTTCCCTGGTGGCGCAGTGGTTAAGAATCTGCCTGCCAATGCAGGGGTTCCAGCCCTGGTCCGGGAGGATCCCACATGCCGCGGAGCAACTAAGCCTGTGTGCCACAACTACTGAGCCCACGTGCCTAGAGCCCGTGCTCCACAGCGAGAGAAGCCACCGCAGTGAGAAGCCTGCGCACCACAACAAAGAGTAGCCCCTGCTCGCCGCAACTAGAGAAAACCTGTGAGCAGCAACGAAGACCCAAAGCAGCCAAAAATAAATAAATAAATTTATTTTTGTGTGTATTTATGTGAGTTCAGCTGCTTTGAATTTTGGCAAATATATCTTTAAAAAACTCAGATGTAGAGGATCTTTTGAACTTCAAACAAAATTATTGTTCACAAATCATGTATTTTGCAAACTATTCTTTTTTTTCATCATTTCTATGTTAGCTCATAAGGAGTTTTTTTAAATTATATTACTGTATGGTTTATAAAAACTTTGGCATATGTTACTGCATTTCTTCTGGTGTGATTTTATTCTCACCAAAGCCCTTAGTGTTAATTATTATAATTTCTATTTTAAAGCTAAAGAGTGTAAAAGGACTTGGTTAGGATCACACAGTTAGTGCAGCCAAAGGCTTTTGATAACTGATTCCCAGCTCTGTGCTCTTTGTAGCATACCAAGTAATCATTCATGGGTAAGAAAGAGAGGCATAAAAACCCAGACAATTAATTTTTAAAAAAATTCTTCAAACAGCCTTGACATTTATTTTTTAAATGAAGATTTATTTTGCCATGGTACATCATCATTTTTGCACCATGTGTGAATAAATGAACTTTGACATTAATGAATTCTGTTAGACCTTGTGATACTTTTGATGCATTGCCAGTTAGCCTAGGTAAAAGGCCCCAGTAATATCCAGACAGTTTCAATTGGCTTTCTTTTCCTTTTGGGGAGATTTAAGATTTTCTGAACTGAACTTCTTCCTTCCTTTCTTTTTTCTTATTTTTGACAATAGAAGTTGCAAATAATACAGTATGACCAATGATCACTGGGAGGCTTTTTACATGCTACTGCAACATTCTAGGTAGTTAATCCAGAGAGAAAGCCCATTCCCTTTAGGGGAAATGAGAAGATGTCTATCTTCAGTGTGTAAAATAAAGGCCAACTAAGAAGAGCAAGCAAGTTTAACCCTGAAAGTAATCAGATCCTAGGAGTTTAGAATCCCAAGATCCTAATGAATTAGTAGAAAATGTTGCAAGCTGGAAGGGACCTTAGCTATTTTTCTAGTCTAATCTGCTGATCTTACTGAGTGTACAACTGTGGTCCTGAGAGGGGGGGGGTATTTTCTCTAAAATTGCACAGCTGGTTAGCTAGCTGCAGAGCCAGGCTTAGCACAAAAGTCTCCTAACTCCTGGGCGTCTTCCCACTGGATCAGCGAGACTCCATCTTCCTTCAGTTGTGAGGAACCCTTTTGGAAGTCAAAACCATTTCAGAGATACTCATAAAAGTCTTGCTTGGTAATGACTGGTTGAGAAAATAGATAATGAGAAAAAGCAACAGTGAATTCATTAATAATTTAAAATTCTTTTTTTTTTAATATTTATTTATTTATTTATTTATTTATTTATGGCTGTGTTGGGTCTTCGTTTCTGTGCGAGGGCCCTCCCTAGCTGCGGCAAGCGGGGGCCACTCTTCATCGCGGTGCGCGGGCCTCTCATCATCATGGCCTCTCCTGCTGCGGAGCACAGGCTCCAGACGCGCAGGCTCAGCAATTGTGGTTCACGGGCCCAGCTGCTCCGCAGCATGTGGGATCCTCCCAGACCAGGGCTCGAACCCATGTCCCCTGCATTGGCAGGCAGACTCTCAACCACTGCGCCACCAGGGAAGCCCTAAAATTCTTGTATATGATGTTGTCTTCTCCTGCAACCAGGAGAAAAGAGCCAGGAATCTCCAGGTAGGGATGGGGATGTTGCTCATGCTTAACACCTGACGATGCAGTCTCACCCTGCAGCTGGACACTGCTGGTCTGGAAGTTTCCCTACCCAGTGGAGGGATGCTTCCACTGAGGGACATGATAAAATCCTGCAGAACTAGGACTGCCACTGGTGATATGATAACTGCTGAGGCTACAGAGTGTTGGCAAAGAGCTTGATGTTGATTATCCAGGGGAGGTGCAACTATCAAACAAGAGGCAGGGGACTATAAAGATTAGCAGAAAACAGACTATATCGTACAGGCAGGTGCACCAGTGACCCATTCCCCACTTCTTTCTTGCTCATCTTGATTGAAGGAAGGTAATCTGCCATGACCCAACGAAAGAATCACATCTGCTTTCAGTCAGTTATGATGTTCCTCTCTCCCCTTGCTAGGTATTTGATTTTGCAGCCTCCAGTGTAGCAGGAGTGGTCATCTGATGTCGTTCTGGCCAAGAAGATGGAAGGAGAAGGCTGCTCGAAGCTCTGAGGAAAGCTTTGGCTCTGCTGATGAAAAGTCCAGGTGTAGCCGGTGTCAATCCCTCTCTAGTCATCCTTCCATGAACATGGCCAGGATGCCCATGGTGGCATCTTCTCATCATGAGGCAAAGGGCAAGAATGGAACAGAGATGTGACCCAGAGACCTGACACTGTAGCTAAACCAATCCCAGAAATTGCTTTCAATTTCTTGGTATGTGAGAAAAACGAATCCCTATTTATTTAAGCCACTGTTAGCTGGGTTTTTCTATTATTTGCAGCCAAAAGATCTCCTGATAGCAAAAGTTAGAGTCACCCCATTGGGCAAAAACCAAAAGAAACTTAGAAGAGGGGAGAAGGTAGCTATAGATGTTAGCTACAGCCTCGGGATCAATTGTAGAATTAAGGGCATGGTCCCTACCTCTTTTTCAGGTATATTTTTTGCTCCTTGCTAACGTATCTGAAAATTGAGGAATTATACCCCATTCTCCCCTAACCATTTTTAAAAATCATGGTGGATGTTATTATTTTAGTTATTACTGGCTTAAGAATGTTCTGTTTTCCTCCCAGCCTATTTATCAGGTGTGTTGGTGGTGGTTACATTCACCATTTGCCCTGAGTTTGCACAATGATGAAGAATAACCCCTAGAAAGGGTAGCAGAGGGAACACAAGAGGAGTGAGTCTCATCAGGAGATCGTGGGTTTAACATTGAAAAACAACTTTATAAGTGAACGCACGACATGGTCGTCGCACCCAGTCCCTGCAGGATGCACACCTTTGGTTGTCTGCTTGCTGGGAGCAGGTGGGTTGTGTGCAGCTGTGTGTGATGATTCGGATACACTGGGTTGGAACAGTGAAGACAGAGGGTGTGTTGCAGGTGTGCAGTCAGGGGCCTGCTGTGGTCCACATTCTCCTCGAGCTGAAACTCCTTGGCCCACAGCCACCTTCTCTGAGATGGAGCCCTTGGCTGGTCTTTGCACAGGAGAAACCACTGCCTGGGTCACGGGGAGATTGCCTGACTCCAGAACAACAAGGCCCCACACCGGCCTTAACAGAGCCTGCTATGAAAAAGTGGCCTCAATAAGTAGATTTTCTCTCTTGGAAATCTGAACTGAATGTTCAAAACGAATTTGCTACTTGGGAGTAGAAGAGATGTGAGGAGGTGGCTGAGTCCCATTAATGTCTGGGTACTAGTAGATCTAGAGATGCCTTCTTTCCTGGCTCCGTGAAGCCATGATGACTCCTGTTCCTGGATATGCATGTGGGATGGTTGGTATTGTACCAACTTGGCTAGGCTATACTACCCAGTTATTTAATCAAATTCTAAACTAGGTTTTGCTGTGGAGGTATTTTGTAGATGTAGTTAACATTTACAATCAGCTGAATTTAAGTTAAGGGGATTACCCCTCAATAATGTGGTTAGGTCTCATTCAGTCGTTTGAAGACCTTCAGAGCAAAAGTTGAGATTTCCCAGAGAAGAAATTCTGCTTCAAGACTGCAGCATCAACTCCTGCTTCTCTTGGTTCTCTTTCTCTAGAGAATCCTGACTGACACCCCGTGAGAGTCTGCCTTCTTCATCACTCCATGGCACTGCCACCAAAGAGCCCTTCTCTCTTTGTTCCTTAAAATCAAAAGAACCTACACAAAAAACTCAGTAGTGTTCATTACCTTTGTGAAATGGTGGCTCTTAGTAGTGGGAGACATAGTGATTCAGTCTACAGTAAATGCTTGGTGCACGCATGGATTCTCAGACTCTCAGAATACCTTCAGTCTCCAGGAACTGGGAAGAACAGGTTGACCTGCTCAGCCTTAGGTATAGGATTTCGTTAGCTGCCTTTGCCCTGCACAGCAGAACAGTAGGAAATAGATACGTTGTTCAGGGAAGCAGTCCTATTCTTCCAGGATTACTTAGTGAAACTTGCTTAACCTTGTACTTCCTTGTTAAGAGAATGAACAGCTCAACCGATGGTAGAGCAGACAGGGACTCTAGGATACAATTTGCAGGTCTCCAAAGATACTCCCATTCTGAATTCTCCCTTATACCCCTGCCAACCATGGGAGATGCTTCCTCCATTGGAGACACGCCTACTGCCCTTCCTGTCTGAACCTCAAACTCGTCCCTTCACTGTACTCTGCCCTGTAATTACCTGTGCTCACAGATCAGTCCTTTGCTGAACGTGGCTTATTCTCTTATTTTTATGCATGCACAGAATGAAGGAAAAAATGATCACTGATGTCTGGCAGGCTGGGGGAAGAGAAATGGGGTATGGCATGGGATGCTACTCTGGGTGGGGATCAAGCACTAGGCACTAGAATCCTTCTACAAGAGTGATAAGAGGTAGATATCGGGGTGGTGGAAACAAGAGCCGCCAGAAGAGGAGGGCCCAGGAAGACAAATTTCACCTATTTCATTTCCTCCTTTGGCCTTAAAGAGGCCAGAGCATAGTTTTATGCTCAATTACAATAACCACATTGGTTGTAATGATTGCCATTTGGCACTTTTTTCTCATAGCTCTTATTAATCCTTTAAAAAATGCTTTATTAGTCATTTTAAGAAATAAATGCATTGATAAACTTGCTGTTTTGGAAGGGAATTATCACAGTCTGGAGTAGTAGGAAAGAGTCCAGTTTCAGAGTTGGTCTCATTTGTATTTGAATTCAGACTCTCATCAGCTGTGTGACATTGGTCAAGTTACTAAACCTCTCTGTTTATTCATCCATAAAATTGTGGTAATAATAATACCTACCCTGCAGGAACGTTATTAGGACTCGTGGAGAGTATATGTAACGTGCTTCACATGGTGTCTGGGAGCCCTGTCGCACTGCCTAGCACTCTGCCGTAATAGCCGAGGGGTAATGAGCCCTTACAATGCTGCAGGTCATACGCTAAGGACGTTAGCTCATTTGACACAGAACCAGGTCCTGTTGGCCTCTATTCCCTCTGCCACTCTCCCCTGAGCCCCCTGTCCAGAGGCCTTTCTAAGGAAGCACAGCTGTGAGGGAAGCAGAATATAGGCCTAACCCTTCTCCTTAAGACCTGATGACCTGTCTGAGGCCTCACCTGGGCTTTACAGAGGCAGCCACAAGAAGCCTGGGTGTCTAGGGGATACAGCCAGGCTTACTTGGTGATCCAGAGACAAGCTCAGGGAAAGCCCGGTCACCTCTCAGGGGAGTCCCACCTGAAGTGGATGAAGTTGGGTTATGGACCAGGGCCTACGGCTGGTCAAGGATCCTCAGAAAGCTCAGCCCACTCCCCTGGCACCTTTATTGCACGTGGAGTGGCTTCTGCCCATAACCTCTGAGAGCTGGGGATACTGTGAGTGAACAGAGCAGAGCTATGGAGCCCTACAAAGCACATGGCAGGGAGCACTGAGGAGGGCATCCAGGCTCGGCCCTGCGGTGAAGTATTTGGTTACCTCCTGGGAGGGATCCAGTGCAGTTGGAAGGACTCAGGCCAGAAGTGCTGAATGGAAGGACTAAGTTGATGACATAAACTTGGGTCCAGAACCAGCCAGGGAGGGAGAGTTTTTGCCGTGTTGTCCAGAGAAGCCAGGTGCTTGGTTGCCAAGGAACATCTGTGTTGGAATTTTATATGCAGGGCCAACAAAGCCAAATTCCTTAAAAGCAGCTTCTTCCTGCCCAGATGGCTTCAGCAGCCTTGACAGAAGGGTGTGTGTGTGGAGGTGGGTGGCATTCTCAATCTGGGCCTCTCCTTCTTTTTTAGGACTTTGTCCCTTAGTGACTCTTCCCAAGTTAAATTGTACTTCGTGCTTTTGTCAAGCACTTAACTAGGAAGGAGAGAAGATGGGCTGTCAGCGAGGGAAAATGTGTTGGAGATCATTCAGGATCACTTAGGTGGCAGCATCCCACAGTGATTCTCACTCCCAAATGTCCACACATAAGGAGTGATGGATACGTGAAATGCATAAATAATCCTCGTGTCTAATTTAAGCCACAGCTGCCCTTCCCCCAGCCCTGACCCATTGCTACACAGTGCTAATCCAAAAGAGATTGGGTTTATTCAATGCCCACTCAGAAACCAGAGAGTCTGAATTGCCTAAGGATGTACAGATGGTGACTAGTGAGATGACAACTCTCTTTCCTGCCCAACGTCCATTTTTCTGGGAAGTTGAGACCTGGTAAAGTGTTCTCACACGTGAACAAAGGGAGAGAAGAAGATATCCATGGTGGCAGCACTGGGTAAGCCACAGTGGGTGGTTCTAATCAAAGGTGTTCACCAGAACTGCGGGGGGCGCCTTGACAAAATAAAGATGTTGGGACCCCACCCCAGACCAACTAAGTTAGAATCTCTTCTTGGGAGGTGTCAGGTATATTTTGAAAACACTCCCTGGGTATTTCTGATGGGCTGCTCAGATGAAGAACCATGGTGCTAGAGGAATAATTTCCCCTGAATAATCTAATATGGGCCATATTTCTCAGGAAGCTAGTTTTTCACTGATTGCTTATCTTCTAACAGAGATAGCATGACAGTGAGGCTAGGGGTATCTGTTCTGGAGCCCAAGTGCCTCCCACTTCCACCACATTCTTCGGGCAAATTACTTAACCATTTTGCTCTTCAGTTTCCTCATCTGTAAAAGTGAACTAATAATAATGCCTACCGCAGACAGTTGTTGTGAAAACTGAGGTATTTGTGTTGGCCAAAATGTTCGATCGGGAACAAACATTTTGCCAACCTAATAATACATATCATTACCTAGTGTTTTGCAAATGATAATAAGCCTTACCCTGGATGGACATTAGCTATCATTATTAATGCATTTGACATGATAGTTTCAAATGTAGGATAGAATTGTTATTTCTGGGAGCCTCTGAAACAGGTAGACTGGCATGCTATTTGTTTTTCTCCAACAGAAGTCCATGGGTTATCATCTTTGAAAATTCTTTTTAGCTAGAAAAGGAAGGCACATTCATGCAAATTGGTTCAGGTTCACAGGCGCAGAGTGATCCAGAAATTAGCCTTGGCTAAAAATAAACCAGCTTGATCATTTCTGTTTCCAGCAATAGAATGAATTAGATAGCCAGAATAATTTTCCCATCCAAAACAACGGAAATATTGAATAAAGTATCCTTTAAAAATCTTTAAAAATGCATCTTTGAGCTGACATGAAGGTAAGAAATTCTCTCAGCTCCCAAACAAACTGAAACCAAGAACTCTGAGAGGTAAATGAATACCAAAGCTTGCCTTCAGCCTTTAAGTTTCTGCCAGATGCCAACACCTTGGGCTACTGCCTTGGAGGTTGTATGGGGATGGAATATACGAGTTTAAGTCCAGTGCTTGATCAAGGTGGGGTTCATCATAGGAGATCCTTAAATAAAGCTGGAATCCCAAAAGATTACACATGTTTTACGGTGAACACAGAAAGAGAAGCAAGAAAACTTGCCTGTCTCAATCCAGATAACCACTTTGGCTTGGCACAAACTGACTGCCTCTTGCACTTGCAGTTCAAATTCACTTCACATGTGTGGCCCTAAATATCTAAGTCTGAAAATTTAACCTGTTCTCAGTTTGGTAATACCTGACAT
Organism: Balaenoptera ricei; assembly: GCF_028023285.1. Taxonomy (NCBI): domain Eukaryota; kingdom Metazoa; phylum Chordata; class Mammalia; order Artiodactyla; family Balaenopteridae; genus Balaenoptera; species Balaenoptera ricei. Next base: position 77,728,976 of record NC_082640.1, read on the forward strand.
GACCAGCTGAATAAACACAAATATATTCCGGAGGAATCCTGCTGCAACTCAGTCCTCTCAGAATTTCTACAAATAATGTCCAAGGAGAATGAGCAGTTTACAGTAAAAAAAAAATCTCAAAACATGCAAGGAAACAAAGTATTATGATTGAGAGAACCAGCAAAAAATAAAAATAAAAAACAAACACATACTAGAAATAGATCAGCAAGAGCATTAGATAGCAGATTTATTGAACACCACAAGTAAAATAGCTATGTAAAATATGAAGAAGTCTTGAAAATTTGAGCAGGAAGCAAGTAGACTTGAAAATGAACCAACAGGGACTTCCCTGGTGGCGCAGCGGTTAAGAATCCGCCTGCCAATGCAGGAGACACGGGTTCGAGCCCTGGTCCGGGAAGATCCCACATGCCGCGGAGCAACTAAGCCCGTGTGCCACAACTACTGAGCCTGCGCTCTAGAGCCCATGAGCCACAACTACTGAGCCCGTGTGCCACAACTACTGAAGCCTGCGCGCCTAGAGCCGGTGCTCCAAAACAAGAGAAGCCGCTGCAATGAGACGCCCACGCACTGCAACGAAGAGTAGCCCCCGCTCACCACAACTAGAGAAAGCCCGCGCGCAGCAACGAAGACCCGACACAGCCAAAAATAAATAAATAAATTTATTTAAAAAAAAAAAAAAAAAAGAAAATGAACCAACAAAACATAACTTCTAAAAATGAAAAATATAGTAATTGAAATTAAGACCTTGATGGATGGAGTAACAAGAAAATTGGATACAGTTAGAGAGAAATAATGGAGGTGGATGCAATGGCATTATCATGGTTATAAATTTGAGAAGTTTAAAAATATGAATAAAAAGGAAAAAGTGAAAAATTTCAGTTAGATATAAGGTGGGGATTTAATTTTAGCAACAAATGGCTGAGAATCTTCCAGAATTCTTAAAAAAGACACTAAGGTTTAACAAGTCTGAAGGAGGATAGATAAAAGGAAACATCCTCCTAATACATCAGAATAAAGAAAAAGAGGTGATCATAAAAGCAGCCAGAGAGGAAAGATGGATCTTCTACAAAAGAATGGCAACTAGTGTTAATGCTGGCTTCTATAATGGAAGCCAGAGGGCATAATGTGCTGAGAGAAAACAATTGTTAACAAGAATTTTATATCCAGACAAATGATTTTTCAAGAATGAGGGCAAAGATATTTGAAATAAAAGAAAAACATAAAACAGGTAATTATCTCCAGAAGGTCTCCACTAAATGAAATTCTATGTAATATACTTTGGCTAGGAGAAAAATGGTCTAAGAGACAAGATCTGAGATATGAGAAGGAATGATGAACAAACATAAATATTATATGTAGATAAACCTAAATAAACCTTAACTTAAATCTAAATAAACCTTAACTATATAACATGATAAAAATGTCCTATTTTCAGGAAAAAAAAATATTAGAAGAAAATACCACACAATATAAGCATTGGATTAGGTGGACAGATAATTGGAATTGAAGAAAAAATTAAGAACCTTGACTTTTTCAGGAGGGGGTTAAAAATATTAATTTTAGAATTACTAAAAATAAATTTTATAATTTTTAGGGCAAACCACAAAAAAGATATGGACATGATAACTTCTTTTTTATTTTAATTAATTAATTAATTAATTTATTTTTGGCTGTGTTGGGTCTTCGTTTCTGTGCGAGGGCTTCCTCTAGTTGCAGCAAGCGGGGGCCACTCTTCATTGCGGTGTGCGGGGCTCTCACTATCGCGGCCTCTCTTGTTGCGGAGCACAGGCTCCAAACGCGCAGGCTCAGTAGTTGTGGCTCACGGGCCTAGTTGCTCCGCGGCATGTGGGATTTTCCCAGACCAGGGCTCGAACCCGTGTCCCCTGCATTGGCAGGCAGATTCTCAATCACTGCGCCACCAGGGAAGCCCTATATATAATATTATATGTAATATATATTATGTATATACATACAGCTTTAAATACATAAAGCAAACAAATGACAACACTACAATGGAAGCCAGACAAATCCACTGTGCTAGTAGGAGACCTTAATACATTTCTCTCAGTAATTCATAGACCAAACAGATAAAAATCAGTAAGGATATAGAAGATTTAAAGAACACATCAATAAACAATAAAACGGACATATGGAGAACACTGCACCATGCATTTGGAGATTATTGCTTCTTTTTAAGCACTCATGGAATTTCCTATGAATAAATTTAAATGTAATTAAGTTAGAAATCAATAACAAAATATAATGAGAAAAAACCTTACATTTAGAAATGAAAAGCACACTTTAAATAACTCACAGATCAAAGAAAATGTCTAATGGAAATTTACATACATAGAACAGAATATGATGTTTTACAACTTCTGGAATGCAGTTAAAGCAAACTAGGAATGGAAGAGATATTTGTTAATCTGGAGAAGGACCTCTTAAAAACCTGCAGCAAACATCATTATTGATAGTCAAAAGTTTAAGTTCAAGGGATAAGATAGAGATGCCCACTTCCAATATTCCTATTCAACAATGTGTAGGAGGTCATAGCTAGTGTAGTAAAACAAGAGAAAGAAATGAAAAGTCTAAAAATTGGAGAGGAAGAAACAAAACTGTCACTATTTGCAGATGTAGAAATTCTAAAATAATCTGTATATGAATTAGGGTTAATAAGAGTTTAGCAAGATGTCTGCATATAAAGTTAATATAAAAATTAATTGCATCTCTATATACCAGAAGCAATTAGAAAATGTAATTTTAAAAGATACCATTTATATTAGCAATAAAAAATGAAGTGCTTAGTAAATAAATTTCTAAAAGAGACCTAATTCTTTATAAAGCTCAAAAACTTTACTGAAAGACTTTGGTCCTAAAACTATGCAGACATACACTATGTGTACCATATTTTTCAATAGATAAACAATATTATATAGATGTAAACTTGTCCTTTTTTGATCTATAGATTTAGTGAAATTCCAGTAGGAGTTTTGGTTTCTTGTTTGTTTGTCTTTTGGTTGAACATGGCCAGAAGATTCTTAACTTTATACGGAAAATGTAAAGGCCAAGGATAGTCAAAACAATCCTGAAGAAGCAGCAGAAGGTGGTAGGCCTGTCCCTATTACAGATCAAAACTTCTATAACTAGTTGCAAATTCAACTATGCTCAACTTAAGAACTTTGTTATCAGAAGATACCTTTAAGATAGTGAACAGTTGATACAAATATATAGAGATTTGTAGTATATAACTACAAGGGTATATATATATATATATATATATATATATATATATATATATATATATATATATATACCCTTCTATATAACTACAGAATATATAACCATTCTTATGAAGCAATAAGAACAAATGACTATAAAATAGTAGGCAAAGGCATGAACAGGCATTTTACAGAAGAACACACATACGACTCAATCCTATGAAAAGATGCTGAATCTCATTATTTACCAGAGAATTACAAATTAAAACTACAGTGATAAACCATTTTACACTAACAAATTAGCAACAGCAACAAAGCTGGTTATTTATCGTGTTGAGGTTGTGCAAGGAACTCATTAACTGCTACTGGGAATATGAATTGGTACTTTGAAAAACAGGATCGCATCACCTAGTATTACCTAGTAACGGTGAACATCCACACACTCTACGGCCCAGCAATTCCACTCCTATCTGAAGAAACTTACACACGTGTGCCAGGAGACATGCAAGAGCGTTCATAGCTGCATTGATCTTAATGGTTCAAAATTGGAAACCACCCAAATGCCCATCAACAGTAGAATGAATACATAGATTCTGGTATATCTGACTCAGTGTGTGAAGAAATAGGATACGGCAGTGACAATGAATGCCCTACACACAGCTGCCCTCAAAAATATGAAGGAATCTTAAAAACAGAAAACTGAGCACAAGAAGCAAGTCACAGATCACCTCCTAACAGCATGACCGCATTGATATCAATGTCAAAAACAAAATGAATCTATTTTTTTAGAGGCACATTCGCAGGTGATAAGAAAAGGCAAGAGAGAACCATTAGGACAAAAATCAGGCTAGTAAGGTTGGCTTTGCAGGGGAAGAAGAAGGAAATGATCTGGAGGAGGCACGTGGGGATTTTAAGGTACGGTAAGATTCTATTTCTATTCCTGAGTGGTGAATATGTTACCGACCCTTTGGAGTTGGGCCCCAAGTAGGGTTCTCCTGCTCCGTGTCTTTCGAGCCAATAGAATGACACCCAGGTTAGTTCAGAAGCAAAGGAAAGCTTTATTCTTTGATCTAAGAATGGAGGAGGGCAACCTCGTGCTCTATAGAACACAATCTCCCCTGAAAGGCCATGGGTGGGGCTGCTTTATAGGGATCTCTGGGGGGCGTGGGCGGGGGTGGAGTTCTCGAGGGCGGGCGCAGCTGTACTGCTCAGGGCTCAGGTCGCAGCCTCGGCAGCGTCTCTGCGCACGCCCGCCGCCATCTTGAATTGAGGTGCTGTGCGCGGTGCTTCTGCGCACGGTCCCAGAGCTGAGGTGTCGGCGCAGTTATTTCCCAGGAGGAGCTCTGGTCTGAAGGGCCGGGTGCGAGGTCTCTGCATGCGGCCCCCTGTGAGCAAGGGAAACCAGGCTATGCACCAAGGGAAAAAAAAGGTTAGACTTTATTATACTACCCGAATTTTATTTTTATTTCCTGAGAATTGTTAGTGGGCTTTGCTGGTGACAAATACACAGGTGTTCGTGTTGTTAATAGTTTCTAAACTGTATGTAAGCTTTTTATACCCTTCTGTTTGTATAATATAGCTCACCATTAAAGCAAGGCAAAAAAAGCTATTAGGCACACAAAATTGAGACTGTCAGCAGAACAAAAATTGTGGGGAGTATAAAAGGGAGAATAGGCAGGCGTCGTGTCTCCCGCAAGGCAGCGCCACCTCCCCGGGTCCACTTGGACACACCCTGGCTCTGGCCTGATCCTCCCACCCTGGCGAGGGAAAGGAAGGGGCCTTTCCCCTCTGTCTCCTTTTGTATTAATGAGATTGCGAGTCTGCGTCCACTGCTTTGTCGAAGGTCGCACAGTTACTGAAGGTTCCCCGTCCACCGTTCATTTCACATGTTATTATGCAGTGTTTTATTTCATCCTTCCCGGGAGGACCTCAAAGAAGAGAATATTAAAAGGCTACAATAATTAGCCTCACATTGTAACACCCTTGACTCCGGGCAAGCTCCCGTAGCAGAGGAGGAAGAGGTTTAGTTCTGCTCTTCTTGGATGGGTCTGAGATTCTGGCTGGAAAGTAGGAGAGAATTTCCTGAACATGCCCACTGGTGTCTGGGGTCGCTTTGGGTCACTGTTGTTCCCAATGGTGCTTGAGTAGTAACTGTGGACTGCCAGGAGGTAAAGCATTAGATCTCATCTGTTCGCTGGGGGTAGGTTGTGTGGGCAACCTGGAGTAGACTGGACAGATTTCCAGGGCTGTGGAATTTTTACTCATTCCATCCTGAAAGTTTGACCTGTTTTTTTTTTTTTTTTTTAATTAATTAATTAATTTATTTATTTTTGGCTGTGTTGGGTCTTCGTTTCTGTGCGAGGGCTTTCTCTAGTTTCGGCAAGCGGGGGCCACTCTTCATCGCGGTGCGCGGGCCTCTCACTATCACGGCCTCTCTTATTGCGGAGCACAGGCTCCAGACGCGCAGGCTCAGTAGTTGTGGCTCACGGGCCTAGTTGCTCCGCGGCACGTGGGATCTTCCCAGACCAGGGCTCGAACCCATGTCCCCTGCATTGACAGGCAGATTCTCAACCACTGCGCCACCAGGGAAGCCCTGACCTGTTTTTTGATATCAGCCTCTGACCTGCAGAGCAGAGCTGCAGGTGAGCAAGCGAGTAGCAGGGGAGCAGGTGAGAGTTGGAGGGGAGCAGATGATAGCTGTAGGGGAGCTGCAGTTGAGCAGGTGAGAGCTGCAGGTGAATGGAGGCTCCTTTCACCGGAGTAGGGTGGGCCCCTAATCCAAGGAGCCTCCTTCCAGTACCCCAAGACTCTGTCCTCCCGTCTCTGCAGTTATCTTAAGAAAACCTTCTTGTAACCCTTTCTGAAAAGTAGTCCCTTTCTGTTAAAACATGTGTAAAATAGTGGAAGGTATAAAATGTGACCTCAGTAGGCTTTGGTCATTGCTGGGGGGCATCAAGCTGGTTAATGATGAAGCTTCAGGACTGTTAGTTCTTTGTTGCCTGCAGGGGGTAGGGTTGTGTGGACAGCTTTTCCTTAACTGCCATTCTGGTGAGCCACACCCAACCAAAGATTGCTTCTGCTCTCTTTTGGTTGCTTATCAAGATGCTCATTTGAGAACCTGACAGTAATTTAAAGATCGGGAAGGTTAGGAAGAGAAAGTTGTATGGTACCTACATTGTCCCTCGACAAAACCTTGTAGAGGTTTGCTTGGGCCCTGTTGGATTCTTGACCTCTGCCACCCAGCTGAGAGCTGCCATCTGGACATGCCATCAGTGCAGGCACAAACCTGGGGACCCTGGTCCTCCCGCTGCACTCGCCTTGCAAAACCCATTGCCCTTGGCCTATGAACATTTCTTATTCCAGGTTTTTCTTTTCTGCAATTAGCGAGGGAAAGTGTCATCACAGCCTTAATAATAAACCAGCCAACTTTAGAGGAGTGTCTGGGCTTTAGAGAAGACTTATTTAACCTCAAAAGACAAAGGGAGAAGTGTACCCTTAAACACGGTTAAGGCAGTAAGTTCTATGTTTATGAATCTAAACGTATTACAATGTATGATGGTCAGTATTATGTGTCAGTTAGGCTAGGCTACAGTTCCTAGTTATTCAGTCGAACACTAATGTAGATGTGATTGTGAAGGTATTCTGTAGCTGTGATTGAAGTCCACAATCAGTTTACTTTAAATAAGGAAGATTATCCTAGATAATCTGGGTGAGCTTGATTGAATCAGTTGAAAGGTCTTAAGAGCAGAGCTGAGGATTCTCTAAAGTAGAAGAAATTCTGCCTGTATACAGCACCTCAGGCCCTATCTCCAGCCTGCCCTTCCTGATGGTCTTCCCTGTTGATTTCAGATGTGCTTAGTTATGGTTGAATTGTGACCGCCCCAAAATGCAGGAGTCCTCACCCTCAGTACCTGTTAATGTGACCTTTTTTCGGAAATAGGATCTTTGTAGATGATCAAGTTAAGATGAGGTCATTAAGGTGGGCCCTAATCCAATATGACTGTGTCTTTATAAAGGGGGAAATTTGGACACAGGGAAAGACATGCATAGAGGGAAGACGACATGCAGAATCAGGGAGAACACAGTCACCTACACGTGAAGGAACGATATATGTATCCATCTCCACATCCTCCTGTGACTCTGTTTCTCTGTTAAAACACTAACTGATGCACCAAATCAGAAGGGGTACCACTTTTGGGTGGTATCCCTGGGTTTGATCCTGGAACAGAAAGAGAATATTAGTGGGAAAACTGGTGAAACCCAAATAAAGCCTGGAATTTAGTTAATGTACCACTGTTGGTTTCCCAAATGTACCCTGGAGGAGGAAGCTGTGTGATGGTATATGGGAACTCTGTACCATTTTTGCAACTCTTCTGTAAATTAAGCATTATTCCAAAATAAAACGTTTACTTTTAAAAAGGCAACCTGGATCCAACTCTTAACAGTTGTGCGACCTTGGGAAACTTATTTAATCTTTCAGGGCATCAGTCTTGTTTTTGTAAAATGGGGGTTAAGTATACAACCTGCCCATAGGGTTGTTATAAGGATTAAATGAGTTAAAAACACACAGACTGCTTAGGACAGTGCCTGGCCCAAGGTAAGTGCTTAATAAGGGTTAGCTCTAATTATAATATTTTTGTTTTATTTTATACACAACTTGTTCTCCATGACTACTTGCTCACTGTGTGGTAGTCCCATAGACGAGTGTTTTCCTAAATTGAGTGTAGGCTTGTTGTAAGACTACCTATTGGAGGGTAAGAAGAAAAACTAGAACTTCTGTATACTTGCTGTATTTATTTCATTCTTTTAAGTTTTCTATATCTGTGTATGTGCCATAATGCATGTTTTAATCCAGTGTAACATATGCCTTTTTTATTGATAGAGTAAATAGTCAAAAAGGCATGGGGACCAGTACTGTGCTCTTAAGGCAGGGTACACTCTTAGATCCATGTGCCCTTCTTTGTGCTCAAAGACACAGCCACTTAGGCAAACTAATTTTGCATTAAACCCTAATCCCTAAGCCATTTAAATCTGCATGAAAATAATCTTTTAGCTCAGAAGGCTGAAAATGTTGAGGTTGATTCGATATGTATTTACGACCCAGTGTTTCTTCAGCCTGAATTATTTCAATTTGTTCTATTACTGGACAAAATCTCTCCACTTACTTTTGAGAATCTAAATTTTCCCTCTGGTTTCTATTAGACCTTATTTGTTGCTTCACATCCTCTTCAAGTTATTTCAGGCACAGGAGGTTTATGAATCTCAAGCCTTTTGGTTCTAGATGGTGATACTGGTAGCAAGATAGAATGGTAGTTTTTGAGGCAAGGAACAATGTAACTGACATTCATTTTGAGTTTTATATGCATTCATTTATTCACATTCATTCACAATAATTCCTTCAAATGTTGATTTAGTTTAAAAGGGCTTAGAGACAGTCAGACTTAGATTCAAATCCTGTTTTCAGAACCTGGGTTCAAATTCTGCCACTAACTAGTTGTGTGTCCCTGGACAATTTCTTTTTTTTTGAATTCCTTTACATCAATTTCCTTGTTGGAAAGATAGAATATTTACCTTGCAGGGTTGTGTAAGGAATAACAATATATATGTAAAGTACTTGTACATGTTTGGGGCATGGTGGGTGCTTAACAAATAGATGATATTACTGTTATTGTTATTTTACTGCTATTGTGCAACTACTAGGCTAGACCTGCAAAAACAAAGATGGCTACGGCATCGTCTGTGCCTCTAAGGAAAATACACATACACACATCAAAAATATTACTGACACAGTTGATGCACTTGGTATAAAAGTAAAATAGCAAAAGCAAGCTTACAATGAAAAGCAACGTCTCCTGGCCTACCTTGCCTAAGCCCTACTCTCATTCTTCTGAGACAAACTTTATTCGCTGTTTCTTTTTCATCCTTCTGTGATTCATTCTGAAATTCAAAATAATAAGCTTGTATTACTTTTGCCTAATTTTATCAGCTTTAGAACAATCTATTGACTCCTCGTTATGATAGAGGATTTAGTAGATCACATGACCCTGTACTTCCTCTACCTCTTCCCTTCCTGACGTTTGATAGTTATATTATTTTCTAAAAATTCCTCTACTGCTGATATTTTAAACTTTAAATACTATGCTTAAACGTCTATTTCTTGTTCTATCACCTTCAGTCAATATTTTAGTTCCCTTAAGGTTAGCACCCTTTCTCTTTAATCTTTTATCTCCTGTAAGAGGTAGCCCGATTCTCTAAATTGCAACTTGATGAATAACAAATTTGCTGAATTTACCAAATTTAGGAGTTTGGCATTTCATAGTGATTTGATTGCTTTGGATTCCTCCGCAGCAATTTCGTTCTTAAGAGATGCAAGCCTACTTATTAAATTAATCTAGAGCCCCTTTTGTCAGCTGCACATTGCTTTCATGTTATCAACATTCATAATATTTGCATTCAGTTCTGCAATTGTAGTAATGGCTTCCATGCTTTATCTATGGTTGATTTTAAAAGTTTTAACTCACAAAGAAGGCATTTGCATTATTACGATTACTTAGTTATTGCCCACTACAGGGAGGGGCAGTATCTGTAGTTTGTATACACCAATCTAAGGGCCCTTTGTCAGGCTACTTGAAAGGGAGGAGACACAGTAACATCAAAGTCAAATGGTTTTTCTTTTCTTTCACTCTACTGGTTACTTAAAATCATGCCACTTTTTACTTTGCTTTGAAGTTGGGTCACTACCTTCTTGTATAGCCTTTGGTCTTTCCTGACATTTCTCATCTTTCATCTTTCTTTTTTCTTCCTCCCTCCCAGAGCCTCAAGTTTACTAAGCCTTTCAGACATAGCAACTCTTGCAAAGCCCCTGTCTTTATCCAGGTCTTAGCCTCCCCGACCTGAGTTAGGACCTGTCGCTCTCTTCTGGACAGCTGTCCTGAGATTTTTCTATACAACCTTCCCAGGTTGGATCCACTGGTTTCCTGGATCCCATGTCTTTCTCTTTCTGGAGTACATCCCTTAGTAACTTCTTAAGAAAGTCAGAAGTAGTTTTTTGAGGCCTCGTTTGTCCCAAAATGTCCTTATTTAGATAAATCACATATGATCGATAGCTTGGCTGAATATGCCATTCTATCTTCAAAATTTATTTTCCCTCTAGTTTTTTTCTGACATCCAGTATTGCCTATGAGAAGTCCAATGTCAGAATGTTACTTGTTTTTTGTAGGTAGTTACTCTGCCCCCCGACCCAACACCATGGAGATTTTTTATATTTCTTTATTCTTGATCTTTTGTGTCTAGTTGTAGATCTTTCAGAAGTTTTATTGTGCTGGGAAAAGTCATTGTGTGATGACATAAAACTTTCATTTGGAGGAAATTTTTTCTATTACTTTTAATAAATCCCTTCTCTCCGTTTTCTTTTCTTTTCTATTTTTTTTTAAAGCCCCCATCCTGGTCTTTATTTTTTCCTTCCTTCCTCCCTTCCTTCCTTCCTCCCTTCCTTCCTCCCTCCCTCCCTCCCTCCCTTTTGCGCAGGGTCTTAGTTGTGGCATGCGGGATCTTTAGTTGCGGCACGCGGACTTCTTAGTCATGGCATGTGGACTTCTTAGTTGCGTCATGTGGAGTCAGTTACACCATGCAGACTTCTTAGTTGCGGTACGCGAACTCTTAGTTGTGGCATGCGGGCTGTTAGTTGCGGCATGTGGACTCTTAGTAGTGACATGCATGTGGGATCTAGTTCCCCAACCAGGGATCGAACCTGGGTCTCCTGCACTGGGAGCACAGAGTTTTACCCACTGGACCACCAGGGAAGTCCCTCTCCATTTTCTTTACTTTTTAGTAACACCTATTAATTGGATAGTTTTCTGTCATATTTCTTATCTATTTGGGTTTTGGCTTTCTAATATAAAAGATTTACTTATACTTTAGCCCTACTACTAAATTTTTAAACTTTATATAATTTCAAACTTTCTTGTTTTTTGACTCTCACTAAAGGGTAGCAAACTTTTATATACATATGTAACAAGAATAACATAAGACAAAACTCTGAGTTTATATACATATATAATTTATATATTGGCACTAAAAATTTTTTTTAACATCTTTATTGGAGTATAATTGCTTTACAATGGTGTGTTAGTTTCTGCTTTATAACAAAGTGAATCAGCTATACACATACGTATATCCCCATATCTCCTCCCTCTTGCGTCTCCCTCCCACCATCCCTATCCCACCCCTCTAGGTGGTCACAAAGCACGGAGCTGATCTCCCTGTGCTATGTGGCTGCTTCCCACTAGCTACCTGTTTTACATTTGGTAGTATATATAAGTCCATGCCACTTTCTCACTTCGTCCCAGCTTACCCTTCCCCCTCCCCGTGTCATTTATACATCTAAAATTATATATAATAAATATTATATATTTTCATATTTCCCTTTAGGCGTTAGATGGTATTATCTTATGTTATTGTTAGCTTTCTTGCTTGCTTGTGATTTGATACTTTGTTCCTTGAATTATTTCTAATTCCTCAAATCAAGTTTTCTTTTATTTTTTTGCTAGTTTTTCATTTCTTTGTGCTGTTGGTTTTCTTATACGTATTTATGTTGATTCTTTATGTTCTCTGATGTGCGTCCAATACAGTCCCTTTCTGCCTGAGTTCACAAGTCTACCTACGTTAGTTCTCGGCAAGGAAGAACTCTGATTCTCTCACATTTATCCCACCTCATGAAGTAATTATGATGAAGGGGAACACCTAAATGTTTTGAAAATAACTGCAAGGCTGCTTTCAAGGTTATTCTTAATGCCAGTATATAAAACCTGACATGTTCAGACTAGCTAGAAGAAAGTCCAGCTTGAATTACTCAGAGATGTTTTAAAATATAGTTTTATTATTTTAAGTTTTTATAAAAAACTTCACCTGAGCTAAGAAAATGCCACAGGTAAAGTCTACTGGAGATGGAACAGATAAGAATATGTTTTATTTAAATGGTGTCTTTTATACACTTGAACTCTCTCTAGTGTTTCATGTGGACAAACGTGAGTTCCATAGTCTTACAACATTTGCATTCATTACTGAATAACTTCTTTAATATGAAGATAGGAACTTAAACTCTAGTCCAAAACCTTAATTAGAATTTGAGATAGTGAGAGTAAAATTTGTCATGAACCTTGTCTTCCCAATGAGAAAGTCCATATGAGAGGGTCCATTTTTATATCACACATATATGATATAAATGGCTTGATATTTGTGGAGGCTTATCAATGGCAATAATAACACTCTTACTACAAGATTCAAAAGGGAAATAATATTATATGAAACTGTTTTACTCTAAAACCAGCAAAAAAATGTATGGAATCAGATTTCATTTTGGAATTTTTTTACCAGTGTCAACAATTCATATAATTTCTTCATAAAAAAAAACAATTTGGTCTGTAAACACCTGCAGGTCTCTGGAACATTTACCCCAGTACCTGACTCTAAGTTTTTTACAAGTTCAGATGTTCTCACAGATTGTGACATATCTTCTTTGTATTATGAGCAAACAGCATCTGTGTATTTAGGATCAGCCTGAAAGGGAAGCACATGAGCTCTGTGAACATACACTCAGCTGTCCTTGAGGTTGGGGACATACAGGGGCTCTTGGTCTAGTGCCTGTAGAGTTTCAGTAGCTTTCCCTCTATGTTAGAAAAGGCAGTAAGTCCACTGCTAAAAGATTCACGCTTATCTCAGTTTACTGCAGAGATCTCGAGTGACCAAGATAAGTCACCTGCCCAAAGTCCCACAGCTGGGACTTAACATGTCTACACCACCCTACATGTGAAGATATAGTGTATTTGGATGTGGCTGTGGGCCCTGGTCAGTTGAGGGAAGAGGACATGCTAATAGCGCAATGGCACCCTAGAGAGGTGTGAGGGAGATATAGAGAGAAATCCACTTTTCATTTTGTCCATGGCCAGACCATGTCTGGACTTCAGCTCTTGTCTGGGCTGCAGAGCTTTGCTTCCCACGTGGCTCCCTTGCACATACCTTCTTGGTGAATGATTAGAAGAGGTGTATCAATATTTTCCTGAACCATGTTGCCTCTCCAATCATTAACATGGCCCTTCATCTCCTGTCTTGTTGTCACCCAATCTTCTCCGCTTTGAAGCCAGTTGTGAAAGAGATAAAGTCCTAAGAATTACTTCTCAACCCTAGGTCTTTCCTAGAACATGTCAGAGGTGATCTATTTGAAAGGCACCCATCCACCTGTCCATCCAGGAGCTGGACCTGGGCCCACATGGACTCTTCACATCTAATCCATCCTCACAAGCCTCCTGCCCCACCTCCCACCTCTGACCCAGTCACTTCCCTGCTTAAACCTTTCATGGTTCCCCACTGACTCCAGGAAGAGGTCTGCGTTTCTTGCTCTGGACACTCCAGGACACCCCAGGATACTCAGGACACCCATCAGCCCTTCCAGATGTAGTTCCCTTGTATCCTCCACAGCCAGTCGAATGGAAAGCTTTGTGACTCCCTCCACATACTGTTTTCTACACTGGGGCTTTGTTTTCCTTGCTCCCACGTGGGATGCTCTGGCTTGCCCATCTCTGCATATCTAAATTCTACTCATTTTTTGGCGACTTCCCTGGTGACACAGTGGTTAAGAATCCACCTGCCAGTGCAGGGGACACGGGTTCAAGCCCTGGTCTGGGAAGATCCCACATGCCGCGGAGCAACTAAGCCCATGTGCCACAACTACTGAGCCTGCACTCTAGAGCCCGCGAGCCACAACTACTGAAGCCCACGCGCCTAGAGCCCATGCTCCACAAAAAGAGAAGCCACCACAATGAGAAGCCCATGCACCGCAAGGAAGAGTAACCCCTGCTCACCGAACGAGAGAAAGCCCACGCACAGCAACGAAAACCCAACGCAGCGAAAAAATAAATAAATAAAAAATTTTAGAAAAAAAATTCTACTCATCTTCAAGTCCCCAGATCAAAAGCCAGCACCTCCATCCAGCTTCTCTGGGCTCACAGCTGTGAGTCTCCCTGACAATAGTAAGGCTCATGGAGTCCTCTGAGACCTTAACATGGAGGACCTCATTTCATCCTCACAAACTGGGAGGCAGAGACTGGTCTCAAGTGACAAAACTGAGACTTAACAGATTAACTTGCCTGAGGATCTTGAGCTATGAGCGCTGGAACCAGGATACGAACCGAGGGGTGCCTGAGCTCACAGCCTAGGTTTCTACCATTCTGGGATGTTCCAAGGCCCTCAGTCATCATGTATCTGGTGTCTCTCCCACTGTAAAAGGCTTTCACATCCTGGTGAGTGGGAGAATGTCCAACTCACCCCTGGTTTCTCTGCTTATTCTAGTATGAATGGGGTGCTGGATACAAATGCGAGGAAAAGGTGGGATCCTTCTCTGTGGATGGGCAGCAGCACTTGTGACTGGGGCTCCGTTGTGGCCCTCTGGGTGGTGGGATTTGTTCCCTTCCTCCTTCTCAGGTGCCCTGAAGTGCTTCCCGCCCCTTGCCATCCTGTCTACTCCTCTGTCTGCCCAGCTGTCACGGGGCAGAAAGTGGGCTCTCTCAGAGACCCCACAGCCCTCACCTTCTCTGCTTCCATCCAAGGTGGTCTGAACTCTTTTTCACCTCTGAGTCTTTCCTTTTCTGGGCTCCTCCAGGCTGCGGTATTCATCTTCTCCTCTTGTAGCACTATGATTTTGTCATACCCTGATGGGAAATAAAGTCCAGCCTTGCTGCCATGGATGAGTACAGCAGCTACTTTGATCTCTGCCTCTTAGATGCTTCCAACATTCCCAGTTGGTACTGTGTCCAGGCTCTGAACTATGGTCAGTCATGTAATTGATCCATCTCTCCATTAATGCATATTTATCAAGATCTTATCATATGTGGGGTCCTGATGAGGCTGCAATGAACAATGAGTAATGTCCCTGTCTGCATGGACCCTTACATTTTAGCATACTGTCCTATAATTGGTTTGTGGGTGTCACCTTGTCTCTTCATCTAGACTGTTAATTCCTTGTGGCTAGAACCTTATTTTCTGGTCCTTTTGTGGCCTCTGCACAGGTTAATACAGTGCCAGGTACAACATAGAAACAGTAGCAATGGATAATGGATAGTGAGTTATAAAATATTTTTAGTTTAAGAAGCATGTTTCATATATACAATCACATTTTTAAACAGAATCCTTAGTAGGTAGGACAAAACTGAAGAATGTTGGTTCTGAGTAGTTTAATGATTTCACAGTTCTTAAAATCCATATTCAGTAAATGTTGTTTGGCATTTTTTAAATGAGAATAGGAGAAACTACCTTTCCTGTTGTTCTCTTCAAAGCAAAGAATTTATATGCACTGAACCTTATATAAATGTTAGAAATATTTATTTTTATACAACATGCATGTGTTTAAAAAGAATAATGTGGAAAGCCTTAGAGTAAAAAAAAACCCTGTCCCCGCCCCCCTTCCTTATTCACTGTTATACTTCCCAGAAACAATCAGTTTGAATTTTCTGTTTTTGTTCTTTTGCATGAGAGAGAAATGTAAATAATTGTGAACAGAGGGCAGATGGTAGTAGATTGTAAATGTGGCCACAGATTCCTCTTCCTCTTATGTTCACCCCGTTACAACATGACTTTGCAGCTCCTTGCATCAAGAGGCAGAGTCTTTTCCCCCACCTCTTGAACCTGGGTTGGCCCCGGGACATTCTTTGTTTAATAGCCTAAGACGGAAGAGATATTTTGCAAAATCCAAGGCTAAGCTTTTAATAGGCCTTGCAGCTTCTGCTTTTGGCCTTTTGGATAAATGCTGTACTGAGACCGTCATTTAGGGAAGCCGATCTAGCCTGTAGGGGTGAACCAAAGTACCCTAGTTGTCAGCCAGCATTAACAGCCAGATGTGCAAGTAAGGCCACCTTGGACTGGACTATCCAGCCCAGCCATCTTTCCAGGAGAGTGCAGCCCATGGGTGAGCCCAAGCAAAATCAGTGGAGGAACAGCCCAGCAAATCCACAGAATTATGAGAAATAACAAAGAGTTGTTGTTTTAAGATACTTAGTTTCTTTATCAGGTTTTGGCACTGTGCGTTAATTTCCTGCTATGACAAATGAAGATTTAGTTCATTACTTCATCCCCTTCTGCCACACATCCTCATTTTATAGTTTTGACACTAGTCCTGGTTTCTCTGTTAATCACTTTTGCAACCTCAAAATAGTTAAACCTACATTACTTGTTCCATGAATAATATCTACTGACTCCCCACTTTTTAAGATGCAAACATTATTGTTTCCTCCCTATTTTTACCCGTATCATTCCCTTTCACCTCCCAGTTTCTTTAGGCTCTACTTTTTCTTTTCTAAAAAGCTTTTAATTGAAATATAATTATACTCAAAAAGTACAGAAATCCTAAGTGAAAAGTTTGATAAGTGAACCCATCTCTGCAGCCATCACTTAGATGCAGAAATAGAACTTTATCACCACCTGGAAGTCCCCTTGTGCTCATTCCCACTTACTATTGATACTTTCTACCAAATGTAACCATTATTCTGACTTGTAAAACTGTAGATAAGTTCAGTCTCTTTTAAAATTTTGTGTACAGTTGTCTCTCAGTTGGTTCCAGGACCCCTATGGAAACCAAAATAAGGGGATGCTTAAGTCCCTTACAGTCAGCCCTTCGTGTCCCCATGTTAGAGCCATGGTTGGCTGAATCTGCCAATGCAGAACCCGCACATATGGAGGGCTGACTGTAAATGTAACTATTCAGTATGTCCTCTATTGTATCTGGCTTTGTGTTGTTGTTCAACATTATGTTTGTGAGATTTATCCCTGTTGTTGATGTACTTATATGTAATTCCTTCTTGTTTCTGTATGGTATTTTATTATATGAAAATACCACACTTTATTTATCCAGTCTAATGTTGATGGGCACTTATGGTCTGTCCAGTATTTGGACATTTGGAAGTACTACAGTAAGCATTATTACACATTTTTTGATGAAGTTATGTATACATTTCTATTGGATATATGCCTAGAAGTGGAAATACTGGGAAATACAGTGGGAATACTCTACTGTCATAGAGTACAAATATGTTCAACTGTACTAGATAGTGCCAAACAGTTTTCCAAAGTAGTTGCACTAATGTGCACTCCTACCAGCTGTGTAGGAGATTTACTGTTGCCCCATATTTTTGCCACCGGTTTGTATCATCTGATTTTTGTTACAGCCATTCTATTGGGTGGGTAGTCGTGTAATACTGGGTTTTTTGTTTGCATTTCCCTGAAGGTTTGAATTTTTTGATGCTGGTATAATGGGGTCATTTAAACTTCTTATACTCTATTTGTTTATTCTGATGTATAAAAAGAGCAGTGTTTTGGATCTTGGATCTCATGACCTTGCTAAATTTACTTAATAGTTCTGAAATTACCTTTCAATGTTTTTAGATTTTTGTATACATAACTATATCATCTGTGAATAAAGTAGAATTTTTTTCTTCCCAATCCTTATGATTTCTTTTCTTGCCTTATTGCATTGGCTAGAACCAGCACAGTGATGAATGAAAGTTAAGATAGAAGGCATCCTTGATTCATTTCCCATCTGTAGGGGAATGTTTTAACATTTCAACATGAAGTAAGGTGTTTGCTGTAGATTTTTACAGGGATACTCTTGATCAGATTAAGGAAGTTTACTTTTATTCCTAATTTGCTAAGAGTAATTATCAAATGCTTTTTCTCTACCTATTGAGATAACCATATGATCTACACCTCTTTTTTCTTGTTAATGTGGTGAGTTACATGAACTGATTCACAAATGTTAAACTACCCTTGAATTGCTAGAATAATTGCTACTTAATTGTGATGTATGATCCTTTAATATATCAGTGGATTAGATTTGTTAATTTTTTGTTTAAAATGTATGCCCCTATGTTCATGAAGAAGATTGGCTTGTGGGAATCTAGAGAGCCTAAATTTGAGTACTTTCAGCCAGAAAGACTGGGCATTTGTTTCCGGTCCTGGTAGGACCTAGGGGTGCCACCAAGAATACTTCAGCCCCCTTAATGATCTTAATGGATGAATCTGAGATTTAGCTTACTTACTTTGCTGTGGGCCTCAGTTTTAGTCTACAGATTACAGAGTTGTTACCAACATTTTCCTCTGGGGCGATCTTGCCTTTTCCATCATTACAATTTCTTCTGTTTTGTTTGTAATGAGTAAATTTATACATTCAAGGTAAATAAGCAAAAGAATAAAGTCACCAAAACTAGAAATTGTATTAGTCTATCCATGATTTTTCACATTTTGACTCTGCTTGTGCTTGAGCCAAACATGAGAATTCAAAAAAAAAAAAAAAAAAAAAAAGCCACCCTGTTAAATATAGTGTTTCACGAAAGGCTACAAAACACACAGATGCACACACACACATGCAAACACACATACACTCTTCAACTTTCCTCTTTCCTCGATTTATCCATCTAACATGCAAGTATGCATTGCACTTATGCATTGCATAAGCTTCTCCAAAGCTTGTGTATTCTTTTAAATATAAATAGTTAAGACAGCGTTCCAAACACAAGTAAACATTCTGGTTATGTGAATCCAAGTGGTGAACAAAAAAACAAAACCTTAAAGTTTTGAAGGGTAGCCTGGAATTATAATTTTAAAAGAAGCAAATGAATATGTGATATCCTAGGAACAAAGGAGTCAATGTTGCATTCCATCAGAGACAACACTGTGAAGAAAATAAAAGAAAGGAGAGATGGACACATCCCAGTTATCCTCTGTACTAGTTGGGATTAGGAAGCATTTGCAAGGGATTGGAGCTAATGGCTACAGTGCTCAGAGCAGCAGGATGGCACCCTGTGTGTGGACACATCTGGAACTTCGTGTACATCTTCTTTGTGAAAGAAGAAAACTGGGGAACAAGATAGGTAGGGTTTCTATTTTAAGCCAGAGTAAAACAAAGGAAAGCAGTGAACTGTAACCCTCCACCTCTGGGGTCATAACGTTTCAACCTAAGAATAATGTTGTCCTTCCTTCTACTTTTCTCTGTGACTCAGAAGTTATGACATTACACCACAGCAAGCAAACTTACCTGTTTTGTATATGATTACTATTGCATTTATTTATTGGAGAAGGAAACTGGCAGTAGCATATGTATATGTATTTATTTACTTGTATTATATTTCAGTAAATTTTTTATGAGACTGTACAGGTTTGGAGTATTTTCCCCAATCTCAGCTTTCCTATATATCCTGTTCCTTTTATTACACAAAATTCCATAGCTTGGTGGTTTTACAAGTACATAAGTGGCGTGAAGGATGAAGCTTTGTTATACTGGTCTGGCTCACTTACTTCTTTTCTTTGTCTGCTCCTTCCTCTCTCTTTTTCTCTTCCTCTCCTCCTCTTCTGTTCATGTTTTATTGGCTTTCAGCTTTTAGAGATTTTGTTCACTTTCTTGTGATCTCAGCAATACGTTTAGAGTCATGTTTGTTGTAATTTATGCGAGACTTAATTTAAGCTTCAGAATATTTGAGCCGCTCTGCTCCCAGAAGTGAATGTCTCTATCTACTTTTCATCTTGTGTAAATGTGTTGAAATCTCTCATTCATCCATGGTCCCTTCTGATTCTCTTCATTGTTGTTGACTTTGTCCTTTTTCATGTCTTTAGTGTCATCTTAATGTAGTCTCTGGAGAAAGAAGAGATAAACGTATGTGTGTTCATGCATTATTCTGAACCACAAAACAGAACAGTTTTTTCAAACTTAAGATTTAAATATGCTCTTCTTTGTTCTTCAGTGGTTTTAATTGAAGACAACAGAAAGACAGATGAAAAATAAATAGAAATGTCAACCTAAGTTCGAACGAAAACAAAATTGCCATTTAGTTAAAAAACTTTAAAATGATGGAAAAAAATAACACTGCTAGAAAGTAATTTCCAAAGATTTTCAAGGCTTTTTTCAAAAGTAAGTCTAACTTGTACATAGAGGATCACTGTCTACATATTAATTTATTTAAAATATCTTACTTCTTTGAATAAATGATCCTACAAGGTAAAACTTTACCTTGGAATGACCTTTGGGTTTTTGTAATATTAATTATCCTTGTTCACTGAGGTTATGAGTTACTCACATGACCATAGCTATAAAGGCTTCTTAAAAATAAGATGAAAGGTTGCACTTTTCTGATTCTAATATCTGACAAGTCCATGCTTTGAGCAGCATACTTTTCAGTTGATAATAATACCTATGCATTCATTTAACAGAGACATTTAGAAATATGCTTTTAAAAAATCTGCAAAAATAGGATTCCCCACTAGCAGTATTTGTATAATTTAATACTGTAGAAAAAAATGGTGATTAAGAGAAGCTCTAGGATAAATAAACTAGTTTCTTTTTGCACATATACCTCAACAACAGATAGTTGTCATTGTTTTAGCTGCCTGGCACCCAGACCCCTTTGTCACAGTGGCCCAAATTACTTTCAGAACAATAGCCCTTCTACATATATGCAGAGAGATGACAAATCAGTGGCATGCTCTTCCTTTCAGAATCTAAAGGCTCTGTTTGTCACATTCTTTAAGTCCAAATCCTGGTAGCAGACAAGAAGTCCTAAGGCTTATGCTTAGCTAATAAGTCTGTCTGTCTGTCTGTCTGTCTCTCTCTCTCTCTGTCACGAACACACACATACACGCACACACACACAAACAAACCTGGGACTTTGAATTTGGACTGGAGTGTCACAAGGTTGAGATAAATGACTGGAGTCATTTAGTCAATCAATGACCTGCCAAGGCCTTTGAGCTGTTCTTGCCACTAGAATGTTTGAAGATGTCTGTTTCTGTATCCTCCCCCCTTGGTTTCTTCAGTTCTCTTTTCAGTCATGTGAGCTTCTTTCCTGTACATTCTTTCTGCCTGAACTACCTAGTTATTTTCTGTTGTTTGCTAACAAAACACCTTAATGTGATTCATCTTATGACAAAATATGATCAAGGGTCACAGGCCACCAAACAGTGTTCTAGTAAGTGATGTCAGTAACGTCCATCAAACTGGCTTAGCTCCATGAGCTGGGAATGTAGTATCAAGCAGACAAGACTGTCCTCATCCCTACTAGTGTTCAGAACCACAGAAGAAGTTATCTGACACAGCAGAATTGAACACTACTCCACTTCGATTCCTTTTTCAAACTTGGAATAGGAATCCAATTCTGCACAAGAAACTTCTCAGAAACAGAGGGTACGACATTGGTACAGCCATTAATTCCCTTTAGCCAGCCTAAACAGAGTAGAGAGGCTGAACTCATTTGGTAGAATTGTTTCTACTTCCCTATATTTTCTGTTACCTCTTTAAATTTTAAAATAATTTAAAATTATGAGACATTTCAACATATAGAAAATAGCATAATCTGTGTACCAGTGTACTACATAGGACTAGGTTCAGGAGCTTGTAACAGAAAAGGAAAAATAGTGACTTTAAAACGTTAATTTTTCTGCCATAACAAGAAGTTTGGAGGGAGGCAGTCCAAAGGTGATGTGATAACTTAGCAAAGGCTGCAAGGATCAGATTTCTCTCTTGCTTTTCCTCAACCCTTAGCACCACCTTAAGTGGTTTCAATCCTCATGATCTGAAGATGGCTGCTGCCACTGTCACCTTTTCTATTCCAGGCAGGAAGAAGACAGAAAAGGGCCTTCACCATACACAGAACCTTGTTATTTTTGTTTTATTGCATCAGGAAGCCCTTCCCTGAGACTTTTGCCCACCTCAGTTTGGCCAGAACGATATCATATTGTCATTCCAGGTTACAGGAAACTTTGGAAGGGTGACATTACCATCCTCATCAAAATTGGGGTTCCATTGATAAGAAAGAGAGAATGGACATTGAGCAAGTGATCCACCAATGTCTGCTTCCACCTACTACCAGGATTTAATAGACGTTAATATTTTGCAAATTTGCTTCATATTTTTTGTTTTCTTTTAAAGATATAAAACATTACAAATAAAGCTAAAGACCCATCTCCTTCTCTTCTTCCTCCCTTCCATCCCACAGGTAACCAGTAACCTTAAGTTGGTGTGTGTAACTCCTAGGAAGATTTTTATGCTTTTATCACATAAAGAGGTTTGGTTTCTGATAACATTGGGCTAAGTATTTCAAGCCCTTCCTCGTGATAAATGCATGTAAATGCTATCTAAAATATATATGTATATATATATATATATATATATTTTTTCCCCTAAATCATATTTTAAAATCTAGTAAAAATGTTACAGAAATGAAAAAGATCATAAAGAACGATCAGGACAGAATTGAAGAAAAGGAAGAACTAGGGAGGTCAGTTGAACACCAGCTGCCCTCAGTATGAGGCAACCTTTACTAGTGCCCTGAGGTTGGGTTCAGGGCAGATTTACTTCCCCTGGTTTATCTTCCCCTGAGGGTGTGGTCTTTTGAAACCATCTTGATAAGGAAGAGGGTTTTCTATTAGATTCCCAGGCTCAGGGTGAGCCGTGGGTCATTACTTCCTTTTTTCTCACTTCATGAGGCTACCAAAACTGAAGTCCAAGTTTGCCTAGATTAACCAAAGCCCTCAGGGCAAAAGCAGTTTCAAGGCTCAGGTATCCTACTTGCACAGGTGGGCTATCTAACGTGAAGGCAAGGACAGATTAACACTAGAAGAGCTACTAATATTTGCAACTTTTCAGGCATGTTTTCCCTAACCTTATGATTTCCTTCCTTCTACCTCCTTTGAAATTTACTGTTTTCTTTGCCTAATTTCTTTAATTTCTTATTTCATTGATTTTTTTCTTTATAATTTCTTCTCTATAAGTACTGCTTTATCTACATCCTCAAACTTTTGATATATAGTATTTTATTATGATTTATTTCTAAAACATTTCTAGTTTCTTTGACCTACAAATTATGTATAAATGTATATATTTTTAGAAACATATATAAGAAATATATGATACATTCAGAAAAGTGCATAATTATAAAAGGATAGCTGTATAAATGTTCACAGAATGAACATATCCATGTAAATTCCATCCAAATCAGGAAGTAAAACAAAGATCTTACTATCTTTGTCTTTTAATTCAATTGTTTAGTCCCTTTACATTTAAGGTAATTTCTTCTAAGTTACAAAATTTTTTTAAGCATATTTATAAACTTTTCTTTTAGAATTGTTTTATTATCAGAAATTATTGTAGTTCTAAGCCCCATAATTATTACATTTGACAACACTTCCTCATGAAGGATTACTTATTTGTGAGTTTTTAAATTTTGGATCATGAATTCATATTCAGCATGGTTTCTCTGTGAGAATATGGTTTGCATATTCAGCATGCAAACTAGGTTGAGGAAATATCCCTTCACAATGTTTTTGTGTTTATTCCTGCTAGGTAATGTAAATTTGAACATTTAATAAGACATAGGCCAGGGATTTTGATTTCTCAGTTGAATTAGTCTGGATCTAATCAGGAGACAGAAACCACTCAATAATTTACATAGGTTAGTTTAAGGAATTATTAAGGTATGATAAGAGAGTACTAAAAAGATATAAACAGAATGCTGAAAGGAAGGACAAACTTGGGCTGAGGGCCCTCCCCAAGGCTGGGGTTCACATTCTCATTGGTGCGATGTGGTTAAGCTCACAGGAAGGCAGACAAGCTCACTGGGCTAAACTCAAGCGGATGCACAGTTGTTGGGCAAGCAGGAAACAACTCTCTGGGGTGCAGGCATGTTAAGGCTGTTATGGGGGTGCACACAGGGATTTGGAATGCCACTGTGGGCAAGAAGTCTGGAGCACATGGTATCTGTGCCAGGAGGGCCATGGAAAGGTGGCCTCCAGGCCTGGGCTGGGGCATTGAGGTCACTGAAGGGCTGGGAAGAACACCACTGGATGTCACCACACACCCACACTGCTGACACGGCACGTAAGAAAAGCAAGAAAAAGCCAAACCCAGCACACAGGAACCAGAAGCCCCCTTCCTCCTGCAATGTCCCTCCAGCGCCCTCTGCTGACAAAGCATTGTATCATGCTTACTGTAAAGGGGAAATGCTTAAGGAGTCCGGTCCATCTGTTATCACAGTCCAGGTACTAAAAGTTGAATTTGTAACTGAGAGGCAATATATTGGTAAGTGCCCCATCAGGACTGACATTTTTCCTTACCCAGAATGTGGGTGAAGACACACTTCCTTGATCTCTGTGCCAATGGGTACATTATTGTTAGTCTTTCTCTGAAGGTGCTGCCCTTTGAGAGTCTTGTCTTTATGCAGGCATCCTCTTCCCACTCTCCACTGCAGGTGGATTCAAGGGCTTCTTTCCTGTACCCACATGGGCTTTAAAATCCAAACTCCCTGGAAACTTATATCAATATCACCTCATCCAGTTGAGTAGCTGCTTGGTCATCATATCACTTACTACTTTTCTTTTATGTTCTTTCTTCATGATGATCAGTTGGAAATTTTCCTTTCTGGTTGTGAACTCAGCTGTGCACTAAAAACAAGGAAGCATGCGTTACACCCAGAATTTCTAAGTGGTCTTAGAGGGAAAGTTTTCAGTCTATATTACTCTGGCAGTTTAACAATACCTGTTCTTGTTCTTTCTTCAATTTTCTTTTGCAACTTTCTGGACCTGGTAACTTCTTGAGAGACATGCTAGAAGGTTTTAAACATAAATAAAATAATCCTCACTACAAACTGCATGATACTAAAAGTATATCAGCTGACGACGGCTGCTAATTTCAGGTGATTAATTAACTAGAGTTTCTTAGGCATGGTGGAGTGGCTTGTACAGTGGTTGTTCCAAGTGATTTTCATGTGTGCATTTTAAAAACACTCCAGAGACAGATTCATGCTGGCAAGGAGGAATTTTAATTTCCACCTCAGGGTTCTGCATACTTTGGTGGGTGTGTAACCAATTTCCATTTCATTATTTATATAAGATGTCACTTACCTCGTTCTTAATAACTGGAACTATATATCTGATTTATTTCAGCAATATATTAACATAACATATAGATTGTGCTATAAATTGGTCTTCTCCTTAGTCTAATTTTAGAGCTTGGTATATTACTTTACTAGAGAAACTAATGCTCTGTAAATTTAAGGAGATCCTCCTCTGAGCTCCTGACACATTTTTGCATACATCTAGACTACATCACGTATCAATTGATCGTGATTTTTGTTTGCTTGTCTAAGATTTCCTTTATATTAGGAGATCTTTGAGGATGGGGTTTTGTCATCTGCTGCAGGGTCTAGCACAGCTGAGAAGGGAGGTGACAATTAAATATTTGTTGAATGAATACATTTTTGCCTGGGGTCGTACAGCTAGAAGTAACTCAGCATAACATATTTGGGAAACCACCATACTCAAGGAGTTTAGCTGGAGCAAAAGGCATGTGAGAGGATTGTAGCTGTGTAAATAAGCAGAATCCACATCTTGGAATATCTTGTATACCATGCTAAGATTTGGGAATTTTCCTAAGGGCACAGGGAGCCATTCAGGGGTTTCTGGAAAGAGAGCTATTCAGACACACATTTTGGAAAGATTATTCTGTTGGTTTTATGTAGATCATGTCACTATATAAATGGTTCTCCTTAAATATTGGTGGAATGAGAATGCATGAAAGAATGAATTAGGGAGATGCACTGTGGCTTTGAACAAGTGAGCTTTCCTTTGGTTTTATTTACTGAGACAGAAAGCTTGCTTGGAAGGTGTCAAGGATTGAATCATGTCTCCTCCCCTACCTCAATTCATATGTTGAAGCCCTAATGCCCAGAACCTCAGAATGTGACTGTATTGGAGATTAGGGCTTATAAAGAGATAATTAAGTTAAAATAAGGGCATCAGGGTAGGCCCTAATTCAATCTGACTCATCTCCTTCTAAGAAGAGAAGTTGGGACACACAGAGAGTCACCAGGGTGCGTGTGCACAGAGGGACAACCAAGTGAAGAGACAGTGAGAAGGTGCCACCTGCAAGCCAAAGAAAGGGCCTCCAGGAAACCAACCCGGGTGATGCCTTGATCTTGAACTTCCAGCCTCCAGAACCGTGAGAAAATAAAATTCTGTTGTTTAAGCCACCCAGCCTGGAATTTTGTTATGGCAACTCTAGCAGACTAATAGAGAAGGTTTTATAGGCTGGCCAGTGTAGCAAATTTTAATTTCAATTATGTAATAAAGTGTTATCAACTGTAGTCACCATATTTTATTATACATTAGATTCTGTCATATATTAATACCTGAGTAGTTCAACAATAAAAAAGATCTTTAAGTATCATTGGGAAGTTAATCATTTCAACTCTATCATAATGTATGAAACAGCAATCAAAACAAAAAGATATTCTTGCAATTGAAGGGCTTATGATTAATAAAAAGTTACAAAGATCACACTCCATTGTACATCTGCCTACCATTAGCCTGGCCACACACATGACCTGAGACTGATTTGCTCAAAGATCTCAGACTTGATGTACCCTCCCTCTGTCCCACACTTCCTGTGCATTAATTCTCCCACTCTTCTCAGCCTCCTGGCCTGGCTCTCCACTTGTCAGGAGCAGTCCTCCCAGATGGTTCCGTTCATTGGCCTTTGGACAGAGTGCCATCCCTCATCTGTAGGCATCGTCATACTATGTACAACTTCCTTGTCTTTACTTCCTACCTGAAGCAGCTTAAAGTCCAAAGCCCTTCCCTCTAATACTTTATTTCCAATGAATCTCAAAGTCCTTGCCTCCTGTCCCCTTTGCCCCACCCACATGCTTAACCCCTATTACTGGATAAATGCAACAAGGCTTCTCTGTACCTACCTCCAGGCTGCTGAGTTGGGCTGAAAGAAAAACACTTACTCAACCACAGATCCTTGCCCCTATTACTAATCTCTATCCTCACCCATGTCTTCATCACTCTACGGACAAACCTCTCCATTTCCTGGTCAGCTGTCTCCACTTTACCAGAGAAGCCTTCTCAAACCCCGTCCACACTCCTCCTCAGTGGAAGACACTCTAACTCCCCTCCCCACCCTTTATTCTCACCAGATGACTTCATCTCCCACTTCAGTAACAGCTAATGTTTATTGAGCACCTGCTCTCAACCAGGCCCCAATCCAGGCTCCGGGGATACTGTGATGGAGACACAAAGAACTGACCGTACGGTTTATGTTCCAGTAGAAGGAGATGGATGATAAACAGATGACCACACAGAACGCCATTAGCTGTGATAATATAAGGAAAAGTTAAGTAGGATATGGGGTGGGGAAGAGGGATGAGGTGCTCTTTTATTTAGGAGGAGTCACGGAAGACTGTACAGGGAGCAAGTTATGTGTTTATCTGTGGGAAGGAAAAGTAAACAAAGCCTCCAACATGGAAACAAGCTAGGTGTGTGGGGAAAACAGAGATGGGGTCAGGCAGCTGGAACAGAGTGAGGGAGAGAGTAAGAGGAGATGGGATCACACAGGTGGGGAGGGAGTAATAACATAGGGTCTGAACGACCATTGTGAAGATTTGGCTTTTTCTCGGAGGGACCCGGGAGCCATTGGAAGGCTTTCTGCAGGAGTGACAAGATCTATTTTAGGTTTTAGAAGGATCATTCTGGTTGCTATGTGGAGAAGTGACTGAGGTAAGAGTAGAAGCATGAGTTTCAAAGACGTCAGAATTGTGTTGTCCCTTTGGGGAACGGTGGGTATATTTTTTGTTGCACAAAGGAAATTTGCAGTGGCTTTGGTGGTGGGAACAATGAGGTGAATTTAAGTCAGGGAGGAAGAGAACATGTGGATGTTGGGAAGCCTTTGGAAATCCATTAGGGTGGACAGTTCTTGCTTGTGTTGCTGTCCAGTGTGGAATTCTTTCCCTATGAGGGAGAGGAGAGTCCTTCATTGTGTGAATGTAGTTGGAATGTGGGGCTCAGATTCCCTTTAAAGAAGCTCCTGGCAGCTAGAGAGTGGGCTGGAGACCTAGGCTTTGCCAACTGGATGCCCACACCGAGAACCTTCAATCTCGATGGAATGACACATAGAAGACACTCCATCAGCTGAGAAATTCTTCATGGTGGCTGCAGCAAGGTGAGAATCCTGCTGGTGGTGATGATGCCAAAGGCAGTACTAGCTCAAGCTGAGTCCTCTCTGGTGGCACGTCAGGGGTCCTCGGCTGGGCTTTCTTCCCCATGTCTTGCCCTGTGCAGGCCTGGATTTCCATGGCCTTCAGTGTCAGTTCTGTTGCTTGCAACCAAGAACACTGCAGATGCAATGGAAGATTTTTTTTACCCAAGAATTTTGCAGAGTACTACTTTCTAAAGAAAGTCCATTCTTTTTTTTTTTTTTTTTAACATCTTTATTGGAGTGTAATTGCTTTACAATGGTGTGTTAGTTTCTGTTGTATAACAAAGTGAATCCGCTATACATACACATATATCCCCATATCTCCTCCCTCTTGCGTCTCCCTCCCACCCTCCCTATTCCACCCCTCTAGGTGGTCACAAAGCACCGAGCTGATCTCCCTGTGCTATGCGGCTGCTTCCCACTTGCTATGTATTTTACATTTGGTAGTGTATATATGTCCATGCCATTCTCTCACTTCCTCCCAGCTTACCCTTCCCTCTCCCCGTGTCCTCAAGTCCATTCTCTACGTCTGCATCTTTATTCCTGTTCTGCCCCTAGGTTCTTCAGAACCTTTTTTTTTTTTTTAGATTCCATATATATGTGTTAGCATATGGTATTTGTTTTTCTCTTTCTGACTTACTTCACTCTGTATGACAGACTCTAGGTCCATCTACCTCACTACAAATAACTCAATTTCATTTCTTTTTTTTGGCTGAGTAATATTCCATTGTATATATGTGTCACATCTTCTTTATCCATTCATTTGTTGATGGACACTTAGCTTGCTTCCATGTCCTGGGTATTGTAAATAGAGCTGCAATGAACATTGTGGTACATGACTCTTTTTGAATTATGGTTTTCTCAGGGTATTTGCCCAGTAGTGGGATTGCTGGGTCATATGTTAGTTCTATTTTTAGTTTTTTAAGGAACCTCCATACTGTTCTCCATAGTGGCTGTATCAATTTACATTCCCACCAACAGTGCAAGAGGGTTCCCTTTTCTCCACACCCTCTCCAGCATTTATTGTTTATAGATTTTTTGATGATGGCCATTCTGACTGGTGTGAGGTGATACCTCATTGTAGTTTTGACTTGCATTTCTCTAATGATTAGTGATGTTGAGTATCCTTTCATGTGTTTGTTGGCGATCTGTATATCTTCTTTGGAGAAATGTCTATTTAGGTCTTCTGCCTATTTTTGGATTGGCTTGTTTGTTTTTTTGATATTGAGCTGCATGAGTTGCTTGTAAATTTTGGAGATTAATCCTTTGTCAGTTGCTTCATTTGCAAATATTTTCTCCCATTCTGAGGGTTGTCTTTTCGTCTTGTTTATGGTTTCCTTTGCTCTGCAAAAGCTTTTAAGTTTCATTAGGTCCCATTTGTTTATTTTTGTTTTTATTTCCATTTCTCTAGGAAGTGGGTCAAAAAGGATCTTGCTGTGATTTATGTCATAGAGTGTTCTGCCTATGTTTTCCTCTAAGAGTTTTACAATGTCTGGCCTTACATTTAGGTCTTTAATACATTTTGAGTTTATTTTTGTGTATGGTGTTAGGGAGTGTTCTAATTTCATTCTTTTACATGTAGCTGTCCAGTTTTCCCAGCACCACTTATTGAAGAGACTGTCTTTTCTCCATTGTATATTCTTATCTTTATCAAAAATAAGGTGACCATATGTGTGTGGGTTTATCTCTGGGCTTTAAAGAAAGTCCATTCTAACTTGGGTAACCCTCACTCCAGAAGTGCGATGACGTTACAGAGCCAAACTTGGGTCTGCTTCCCCACACACCATAAAGGCAATCTACTGACACCAGGTTGTAGTGAAGGCAATTACAGCATTTATTGTAGGTGCAAACGAGGAGTGAAGGAAGCTAATGCTTGAAAAACCCAATGTCCCCAGTGGGTTTCAGGGAAGAGTTTTTAAGGGCAAGGTGAGAGAGAGGAGTCACAGGGTGTGTGATGAGCTCATGCACAATTCTCTGATTGGTTGATTGTGAGGTAACAGGGTGGTATCACAGGGGTAAAAATCATCAATCCTCAGGCTCCAGCTAGTCTGGGGGCTACCCGCTCATGGTCATCATGTAGTTAACTTCTTCCATTTGGTGGGGGTTTTAGTATCTGTAAAACAATTCAGGAATGTGCATCAGATACTGTTATCTATGTCCTTCAGGGAGACACTAAAGATTCTGTGACTGATAGATGGCTGATTTACTGTTTAAGTTGTTACCAGTTCTCCTGGCCCAACTGCAATTTTTTGTTGTTACTATATGTTCACATTCTTTCAATCATTAATTCTTGAGCCAGGCTTTTGTGACTCAGGGGAGGCCTGGGAAACTACAGCTTTTCTCCAAAGAAGAAGCATACAGAGGACATGGGGTAGGGCTGTCTGTCCTGGGAAGGACTCATGGGGTTCTGCTTGGTTACAGTGAGAGGAGGTCACAGAAGCTATTTAGTATGAAGTTGTATTTAGACAGGAGGAGAGTGGGGTGAGAACAAAGATAGGCAGAAGCAAAAATGAGATGAAACAAATTAAAATGTTTTTTGAGATCAATTTGAGTAGCTCAGGGTAAACTTGACATGTTTTTGTGACTTTTTAAAAAAATTGTTTTAACACTTCTTTTGAAGAGAGCTACTGATTAAATTTTAATTCCGTTCTTGCGAATATTGTCAGAGAGGAAGAAATTTTCCTTTCCCCTTCTAGGTTCTTCTGGCTGGTCTAAGAACTAAGCTGATATGAGACAGATTAACAGGAGAAAGTCAAACAAAAGTTTAATAACATGTATACATGGGAGAGACCCAGGAAAACTGAGTAACTCATCAAAATGGCTGAAGCCCTCACTTTAAATAATATCTTCAGCTAAAGACAAAAGAGGATGTTGGGGGTAGTGGTTTGGGACTTCAAAGGGGAGGAAGGAAATTCACATGAAGATAGAAAAGCAAATGTTTGGTAAACAAATGTTTGCTGGGCCAGCACAGAGACAGTGGGACACAGAGTGAACTCTGTTCTCTAGGTCCTGCTGAATTTCCCCCACTGCACTTAGCCGAGTCTTTGGAGATAGCTCTATTCTGGAAACAGGCCCTCTATCTAAATCCTTTTAGGCAGTTAGGGGGAAAGTCAAAGTTTCTTCCTGAGTCTTTTGGGCCTTGATTATTTTCAACATGAAATAATCTGCCTGCCAAAGAGACATTTGGGGTGGCAAGTTTTGCTCCCCTACAATACTTACTTGAGTGTTCTGATTATGTAGAAATTGTTTCCTATGGACTAGGGAAAGCTGAGCACACTCTTCATGGTTTTTGTTTGGTTGTGTGTGTGTGTGTGTGTTTCATTTCAAATCTTGCCTAAATTGAATAAGCCTAATTTTATTATCAATTTATAATTTTAAAACTTCAGTTTAAAATTATCAGCGTGGATAAAGCAGTGACCTAGGATTCAGGAGTTTTAGCTGAGAAACACAGTTTCTCTCTGTTCAAGTAAGTAATTTTCAGGGAATGATCCCAAAAGTTTACTGCACCCCTAAATTTTCAATTCTACTTTAAACTATTAAAAATTTACTTGAACATTTTAAATATACAGAAAAGTGAAGAAAATTGAGTTACAGACATGAATGTATTTATCATGTAGTTAATAGATCTTAATATTTTGCAACATTTGCTTCAGATTTTTTCTTTTAATTTTTTCAATAACCGTGCAATGAAATTCAATAAAATTGCCTTTTTTTTCTTTGCTGTACAGTCCTATGAATTTTTTTAAACTTTTTTATTGTGGTAAAATATAGGTAACAAAATTTATCATTTTAACCATTTTTAAATGTACAGTTCAGTGGCATTAAATACACTCACATTGTTCTGCACATCACCACCATCCATCTCCGGAACTTACCATCTTCGCAAATTGAAATTCCCTCCCCATTAAACAATGACTCCCATTTTCCCCTCCCCCGAGTCTCTGGCAACTATCATCCTACTATCTTTGCGAATTTCAGTCCTATGAATTTTAATACATTGTAGATTGACATTACTGTCGCCACATTCAGGATACAAAAGAGGCTCATCACCCCCCAAAATACTCTTTATAACCATACCATCCCCCCACCCCTGGCCAACTGCTAATCTGTTCTTATCACTATAGTTTTGTCTTTTCACAGACATCATACATGGAATCATAAACCATGTGACCTTTTAAACACTGGCTTCTTAGGAGCAGGGGGATGCCTTTGGGATTTATCCAAGTTTATTCCTCTTTATTGCTCCCTGACTACCCCTCTCCCATCTCCAAATGTAACCACAGTCCTCAAGTCAGTATGGTTGATTTTTCATGAATATTTTTATAGTTTCAGTGTATATGTATTTAGCCAGAAAACAATATTTACTTTTCATTTCCTGTAGTTTAAAATTTAAATGAATGGTATCATAATAAAACATGCCATGTTGCAAGTTGCTTTTATAACTCACTGTTATGTTTTTGAGGGTTATCCATCTAGGTGCCCTGTAAATGCTGGGTATTAAATTTCACTGTTATATAATATTGTTATATGAATAAATCATGTATATCATGGATTTTTCTATTTTCCTATGGAAGGACATCTTTCCTCCTATCTATCTCTCTGTCTCTTTGCCCGACCCTGGCTCTGTTAGGCCCTTCCCCAAGGCCTCCACTCCAAATGCAGGGCTTATAGATGGTTAGAAATGCCCACTCTGGGGTCATAATGAGGAAATCCCCAGAGCTCACCTCCAAACTGGTTGCTTACTTGACAGAGTGCCTGAACAGAGTTTGTATCTCTATTATCTGACCACTACATAAGCCCCAAGTTTCAGTGAGGTCTCAATCTTGGATGTGTATTAGAAACTCCAAGGGAGACTTGTAGGAGAGAGAGAGAGAGAGAGAGAATGAATTTTAAAATTAAATCAGAATTTCAGGGTGGGAGAGTGGGAGGGAGGCTCAAGAGGGAGGGGATATAGGTATACATATAGCTGATTCACTTTGTTGTACAGCAGAAATTAACACAACATTGTAAAGCAGTTATAATCTAATAAAGATGGGGAAAAAAAGAATTTCAGGGGCAATGGTGTTTTAAAAAGTCCCCAGGTGGAGGGCATACAGCAGAAGCAAGAAGAACTACAATCCTGCAGCCTGTGGAACAAAAACCACATTCACAGAAAGATAGAAAAGATGAAAAGACAGAGGGCTATGTACCAGATGAAGGAACAAGATAAAACCCCAGAAAAACAACTAAATGAAGTGGAGATAGACAACCTTCCAGAAAAAGAATTCAGAATAATTATAGTGAAGGTGATCCAGGACCTCAGAAAAAGAATGGAGGCAAAGATCGAGAAGATGCAAGAAATGTTTAATAAAGACCTAGGAGAATTAAAGAACAAACAAACAGAGATGAACAATACAATAACTGAAATGAAAAATACCCTAGAAGGAATCAGTAGCAGAATAACTGAGGCAGAAGAACGGATAAGTGACCTAGAAGACAGAATGGTGGAATTCACTGCCACAGAGCAGAATAAAGAAAAAAGAATGAAAAGAAATCAAGACAGCCTAAGAGACCTCTGGGACAACATTAAACGCAACAACATTCGCATTATAGGGGTCCCAGATGGAGAAGAGAGAGAGAAAAGACCCCAGAAAATATTTGAAGAGATTATAGTCGAAAACTTCCCTAACACGGGAAAGGAAATAGCCACCCAAGTCCAGGAAGCGCAGAGAGTCCCAGGCAGGATAAACCCAAGGAGAAACACGCCAAGACACATAGTAATCAAACTGACAAAAATTAAAGACAAAGAAAAATTATTGAAAGCAACAAGGGAAAAACGACAAATAACATACAAGGGAACTCCCATAAGGTTAACAGCTGATTTCTCAGCAGAAACTCTACAAGCCAGAAGGGAGTGGCCTGATGTATTTAAAGTGATGAAAGGGAAGAACCTACAACCAAGATTACTCTACCTGGCAAGGATCTCATTCAGATTCGACGGAGAAATCAAAAGCTTTACAGACAAGCAAAACCTAAGGGAATTCAGCACCACCAAACCAGCTCTACAACAAATGCTAAAGGAACTTCTCTAAGTGGGAAGCACAAGAGAAGAAAAGGACCTACAAAAACAAACCCATAACAATTAAGAAAATGGTCATAGGAACATACATATCGATAATTGCCTTAAACGTGAATGGATTAAATGCTCCACCCAAAAGACACAGGCTGGCTGAATGGATACAAAAACAAGACCCATCTATATGCTGTCTACAAGAGACCTACTTCAGACCTAGGGACACAAACAGACTGAAAGTGATGGGATGGAAAAAGATATTCCATGCAAATAGAAATCAAAAGAAAGCTGGAGTAGCTATACTCATATCAGATAAAATAGACTTTAAAATAAAGAATGTTACAAGAAACAAGGAAGGACACTACATAATGATCCAGGGATCAATCCAAGAAGAAGATATAACAATTATATATGCACCCACCATAGGAGCACCTCAATACATAAGGCAAATGCTAACAGCCATAAAAGAGGAAATCGACAGTAACACAGTAATAGTGGGGGACTTTAACACCTCACTTACACCAATGGACAGATCATCCAAAATGAAAATAAATAAGGAAACACAAGCTTTAAATGACACAAAAGACCAGATAGATTTAATTGATATTTATAGGACATTCCATCCAAAAACAGCAGTTTACACTTTCTTCACAAGTGCTCATGGAACATGCTCCAGGATAGATCACATCTTGGGTCACAAATCAAGCCTCACTAAATTTAAGAAAACTGAAATCATATCAAGCATCTTTTCTGACCACAATGCTATGAGATTAGAAATCAATTACAGGGAAAAAAACGTAAAAAACACAAACACATGGAGGCTAAATATAACATTACTAAATAACCAAGAGATCACTGAAGAAATCAAAGAGGAAATCAAAAAATACCTAGAGACAAATGACAAAACACGAGGATCCAAAACCTATGGGATGCAGCAAAAGCAGTTCAAAGAGGGGAGTTTACAGCAATACAAGCCTACCTCAAGAAACAAGAAAAATCTCAAACAATCTAACCTTACACCTAAAGGGACTAGAGAAACAAGAACAAACAAAACCCAAAGTTAGTAGAAGGAAAGAAATCAGAAAGATCAGAAAGAAATAAATGAAATAGAAACAAAGAAAACAATAGCAAAGATCAATAAAATTAAAAGCTGGTTCTTTGAGAAGATAAACAAAATTGATAAACCATTGGCCATACTCATCAAGAAAAAGAAGGAGAGGATTCAAATCAATAAAATTAGAAATGAAAAAGGAGAAGTTACAACAGACACCGCAGAAATACAAAGCATCCTAAGAAACTACTCCAAGCAACTCTATGCCAATCAAGTGGACAACCTGGAAGAAATAGATAAATTCTTAGAAAAGTATAACCTTCCAAGACTGAACCAGGAAGAAATAGAAAATATGAACAGACCAATCACAAGTAATGAAATTGATACTGATTAAAAATCTTCCAACAAACAAAAGTCCAGGACCAGTTGGCTTCACAGGTGAATTCTATCAAACATTTAGAGAAGAGCTAACACCCATCCTTCTCAAACTCTTCCAAAAAATTGCAGAGGAAGGAACACTCCCAAACTCATTCTATGAGGCCACCATCACCCTGATACCAAAGCCAGACAAAGATACTACAAAAAAAGAAAATTACACACCAATATCACTGATGAATATAGATGCAAAAATCCTCAACAAAATACTAGCAAACAGAATCCAACAACACATTAAAAGGATCATACACCATGATCAGGTGGAATTTATCCCAGGGATGCAAGGATTCTTCGATATACGCAAATCAATCAATGTGATACACCATATTAACAAACTGAAGAATAAAAACCATATGATCATCTCAATAGTTGCAGAAAAAGCTTTTGACAGAATTCATCACCCATTTATGATAAACACTCTCCTGAAAGTGGGCATAGAGGGAAGCTACCTCAACATAATAAAGGCCATATATGACAAACCCACAGCAAACATCATTCTCAATGGTGAAAAACTGAAAGCATTTCCTCTAAGATCAGGAACAAGACAAGGATGTCCACTCTCGCCACTATTATTCAACATAGTTTTGGAAGTCCTAGCCACGGCAATCAGAGAGAAAAAGAAATAAAAGGAATACAAATTGGAAAAGAAGAAGTAAAACTGTCACTGTTTGCAGATGACATGATACTATACATAGAGAATCCTAAAAATGCCACCAGTAAACTACTAGAGCTAATCAGTGAATTTGGTAAAGTTGCAGGATACAAAATTAATGCACAGAAATCTCTTGCATTCCTATACGCTAATGATGAAAACTCTGAAAGTGAAATTAAGGAAACACTCCCATTTACCATTGCAACAAAAAGAATAAAATATGTAGGAATAAACCTACCTAGGGAGACAAAAGACCTGTATGCAGAAAACTATAAGACACTACTGAAAGAAATTAAAGATGATACCAACAGATGGAGAGATATACCATGTTCTTGGAGTGGAAGAATCAATATTGTGAAAATGACTATACTACCCAAAGCAATCTACAGATTCAGTGCAATCCCTATAAAATTACCAATGGCATTTTTTACAGAACTAGAACAAAAACTCTTAAAATTTGTATGGAGACACAAAAGACCACGAATAGCCAAAGCAGTCTTGAGGGAAAAAAATGGAGCTGGAGGAATCAGACTCCCTGATTTCAGATTATACTACAAAGCTGCAGTCATCAAGACAATATGGTACTGGCACAAAAACAGAAATATAGATCAATGGAACAGGATAGAAAGCCCAGAGATAAACCCATGCACCTATGGTCAACTAATCTATGACAAAGGAGGCAAGGATATACAATGGAGAAAATACAACCTCTTCAATAAGTGGTGCTGGGAGAACTGGACAGCTACATGTAAAAGAATGAAATTAGAACACTCCCTAACACCATACACAAAAATAAACTCAGAATGGATTAGAGACCTAAAGGTAAGACTGGACACTATAAAACTCTTAGAGGAAAACATAGACAGAACACTCTGACAAAAATCACAGCAAGATCTTTTTGGATCCACCTCCTAGAGTAATGGAAATAAAAACAAAAATAAACAAATGGGACCTAATGAAACTTAAAAGCTTTTGCAAAGCAAAGGAAACTACAAAGAAGACAAAAAGACAACCCTCAGAATGGGAGAAAATATTTGCAAACAAATCAACAAACAAAGGATTAATCTCCAAAATATAAAAACAGTTCATGCATCTCAATATTAAAAAAACAAACAACCCAATCAATAAATGGAGAGAAGACCTAAATAGACATTTCTCCAAAGAAGACCTACAGATGGCCAAGAAGCACATGAAAAGCTGCTCAACATCACTAATTATTAGAGAAATGCAAATCAAAACTACAATGAGGTATCACCTCACACCAGTTAGAATGGGCATCATCAGAAAATCTACAAACAACAAATGCTGGAGAGGGTGTGGAGAAAAGGGAACCCTCTTGCACTGTTGGTGGGAATGTAAATTGATACAGCCACTATGGAGAACAGTATGGAGGTTCCTTAAAAACTAAAAATAGGGGCTTCCCTGGTGACACAGTGGTTGAGAGTCTGCCTGCCAATGCAGGGGACACGGGTTCGAGCCCTGGTCTGGAAAGATCCCATGTGCCGTGGAGCAACTAAACCCATGCGCCACAACTACTGAGCCTGCGTGCCTGGAGCCGTGCTCCGCAACGAGAGGCCACAACAGTGAGAGCCCTGCGCACTGCGATGAAGAGTGGCCCCCGCTCGCCACAACTGGAGAAAGCCCTCACACATAAACGAAGAACCAACACAGCCAAAAATAAATAAATAAAAGCATCATGTGTTCATTCATTCTTTAAAAAAAAAAACAAAACAAAAAACTAAAAATAGAATTACCATGTGACCCAGCAATCCCAGTACCAGGCATATACCCAGAGAAAACCATAATTCAGAAAGACACATGCACCCCAATGTTCACTGCAGCACTATTTACAATAGCCAGGTCATGGAAGCAACCTAAATGCCCATCAACAGACGAATGGATAAAGAAGTTGTGGTACATATACAATGGAATATTACTCTGCCATAAAAAGGAACGAAATTGGGTCATTTGTAGAGACCTGGATGGATCTAGAGACTGTCATACAGAGTGAAGTAAGTCAGAAAGAGAAAAACAAATATCGTATATTAACACATATATGTGGAACCTAGAAAAATGGTACAGATGAACTGGTTTGCAGGGCAGAAATTGAGACACAGATGTAGAGAACAAACGTATGGGCACCAAGGGAGGAAAGTGGCATGGGGAGTGGTGGTGGTGTGATGAATTGGGAGATTGGGATTGACATATATACACTAATATGTATAAAATGGATAACTAATAAGAACCTGCTGTATAAAAAAATAAATAAAATAAAATTCAAAAAATTAAAAATAAAAATAAATAAAATAAAATAACCCAATGATGTAACTGTTATATTTTGATGGGAAAATGCTGTGATAAAACTATTGGAAGCTTTGGGTTTGCTTTTTTTTAAAAATAAACTTATTTATTTATTAAAAAAAAAAATGTCCCCAGGTGATTTTAACATGCAGCCAGGGTAATCAATTCCTGATATAAAAAACAAAAAGAAACAAAAAAGTCCCGGACAGCTTTTCCCAGCTTTCTTTCCCAGCTGGGGAGCTGGCCTCCAGTCCCTGTTCCCAGCAGTGAGCATTACACTGCACCCCTCACTCCACAACCTCCACCTGTTAGTCCCTGTGGCCTTGCTAGAACCACCTTTGTCTGCTTGCAAAACTTGACCCGCAGGCTCTGGCCTCAGTCCTGCTCCCGGATTGGGGTTTTTCTTCTCTTGTTGGTGGCTAGGAACATGTATCTAGTTTCTGAGCCTTGCTATATGATTTGTAAATTTCTTCAGTTTGTATTTTATCTAACATTTCTGTATGTTGGAGCAAAAATGTTGCCTCAGAGCATGAACTCCTAGAAATGGTTTCTATCTCAGACCCTTAAAAGCACATTTTACCTGCTGAAGGGCTGCTGTTGTGACTTCAGAGGAACACATGCTCCCACCTTATAGCTTCTTTTTGTGTTTTACTTTTTTAAAGCGAAAATTATTGCTTTTTCTCATTTCAATAGTAAATCATGCTTGTGGCAAAAAGTTCAAATGTTGTGGAAATGTATGACTTACAAAGTAAAAGTCTCCCATAATCATTCCCCTGCAGATGGTTACTGTAAATAATTTTGAGTACACTTTTCCATATTTTTTACTGTACACAGATTAAACTAATTAATAAAAACATGCAATTATATTGGTGAACTATAGGGCCAGTTGATTTTTACACTTAGTGTATCATGGAAAGTTTTCTGTACCTACTTCATTTATTTTTTATGGATACCTAGTCATTCTTTGTCTGGTTACACTGTGGTTCATCTAGTGATGGCAATTTGGGATGTTTCAGTTTTGGCCATCACAGATAATGCTGAAATATTCTCACATGTCCATCCTTGTGAATTTGTGCATTTGTGCATTTGTGCAAGGTCAAAAACTGCTTTATCTCCTTGGAACCCAATTTCCTATTGAAGCCCTGAGTAAGTGTGTGTGCCTGTAGGGAAGTAAGAACACCTCAGGCAACATGGTGGAGAATGCTGGTGGCCACCCCTGCTGTCAGATGGCAGTTGACACGATGCTCCCTTGAGAGGCTCCGCCCTATAGAATCAATTTCCTGTATCTCTCTAAACTCTTGATGCTGTGCACGCTGAGACAGAGTCCCTTTGCCCCACCTTCTCCCTAACCTACCCAGATGCTGAATACCAGCCTCCAGAAGGTTAACTTGGAAAGGTTTTGTGCTGTGTTTTTCAAATTGCTGGGCTGTGACCTATTAGTGGATTATGAAATCAAATTAGAGGCTCACAAATGAGCAATTTGAAAAAAAAAAAGGAATAGAATATAGAAAATATCAGAGTGCATCACATAACGTAAGTGTAAGTATTATTTTTGGAAATTTTATTTCAGGGGTGTGTGTGTGTATTGGGTAGTGTCTTAGGTTCCCTAGAAGCAGAGCTCCAGAAAGGGATTTGGGTGTATGTGATCTCTTTAGCGAGTGCTCTCAGAAAAGAGGGGAGTGAGGAGAGCTGGATTGGGCAGGGGAGGAGCTGAGCAAGGGTGTGCTCTCAAGCCTGATCCCATGCAGAGCTCTGAAGCTTGAATTATATCAGAGTTGGCGCTGCCTGAGACAAGCAGGTAGCCTCTTGAACCCTCATGTCAACAACCAGTCATTGGCTGCAGGCTGCTCTGAGGAAGAGAGGTGCATAACCTTCCGGAAAGGCAGCTCCTGCTCAGCCCTGGGCAAATCTCTAGAGAAGGAGGCAGCTGTGATCTTCAGCAGCCAGCACTCGGCAGCTGGGAGATGGGTGCACCAGCCAGCACGGAGTTACAACAGTGTCCCTTACAGGAAGTGGTATAAAATGTATGTCTTCGTGTGGGTCACGATAAAACAAAAAAAAAATTTGAGAAACACTGGCTTGGAAGAATTCAGTCCATCAACCTAACCTTTCTGTGGGAAAGAAAACAAGGCCTTTAACAACACCTTTTCCTCATTTCATTAGACAAAGGCAAATTCCCACACGCAAAAGGAGTTTTATCCCCATGAGAGAAAAAGTGTCACCAAAGAAAGGAAGCAAAATGCAGAGGATGTTTGTAATGCTTTAAACGTAAGCCTTAAGGCCCCAGCAACCATCTGAGGC
Organism: Balaenoptera ricei; assembly: GCF_028023285.1. Lineage (NCBI taxonomy): Eukaryota > Metazoa > Chordata > Mammalia > Artiodactyla > Balaenopteridae > Balaenoptera > Balaenoptera ricei. The sequence continues at coordinate 77,770,052 of NC_082640.1, forward strand.
GCCTTAGAGCTGTGTTTCTTGGTGTGGTGGGTGTGGGCTATGAGGGGGACCTTGAAACTGTGAGATAAGGATGACACATATTCGTGAAGCCTTAATCAATTTAAGCTCAGTTAAATATTTTAAAACTTTTTTTTATGACTGTGAATATAATATACAACAAAATATAAAATTCACATGAACTTTTAAGATGAAGAATAAAATTACAAAGAGATTTCAGATTTTGGATTACCGCTTTGGACCACGCTCCCAGACTCTTAAAGCTTCTTTTTCTTTGGCCTCTGCCAAAGTCTGTCTCAGTTAGACACTCCAGGAGAAAATGAGGAAAAGCAGCAATTAGAGTAATTATTCTTCCCCTTTCAGAAGGGTCTAGTTAACACGGAAAGCTGGGCCCTGAGTCCTCCAGGATCTGAGCAGTTTTCTGGGAGCTGACATTCATCCAACCAGCAGTCTCAGTCACCAATCCTAAATTACCAGAACCATTCAGGCAGGCAACAGATCATTATTAAGCACCAGCTAGGTGTCAGCATTGGGGATACAATGGTGAACAAGACAGACAGTCCTGCCTAATGGGCTATGCTGGTCAGGGGAGTCAGACCTAACCGAATAAATAATGTGGAGTCATGAGAGCAGCCCAAACCTTTCCAGCTTTCTGTATTTCGGGCCCATATTAGGAGTGCAGTGGCAGGGGTCCCCTGTGGGTGGGTGGGGACATTGATGAGTTCTGGCCAATGAGTCATGACTGGAAGTGATGTGTGTCCCTTTCTGGGCTGAGCAGTTAATGTGAACCCACCTGGTGCTTTTTCCCCTCTGGCACAATGACCAGCTAAGTGCTGCATATGTGGCTGCTCTATCAGCCAGGTCCCTGAGCTGAGCCTCCCAGCTGACACAGCAGACGTGTGGAGTGAGAAAGCAATAAACCTTTGCTGTTTTAAGCTCCTGAGATTTTGAGGTTTTTATTACTGTACCAAAATCCAGGCTATCTTGACTGATATAAGCAATCAAATAAAATATTACTAATATGGCTGCTATGAATAAAATGAACAAGTTGCTAATAGAACATGACAGAGGGTGGTTTACATGGCCAGGAGTTGCTTCTGTGAAGACAGCAAATTTAAGCCAGGATCTAATAGATTGAGGTAATGCGTATTTCCATAATTGTTTTGCTTTATTGCAAAGAGGAGTAAAGTAGTCCTAGAATCACGGAGCCAGAACAGGCAGGAAGAGTAGGGGCGTAGACTTGTCTGAAGTCACACATCTAATGGGTGGTAGGGTGAGTGCTGTAACTTCAGCATGTGGACTTGGGTCCAGTCCCTCTACAGTAGGGCTGTGACTAAGGTGAGGCAAGTGAGGTGCCAAGGGTGCCACATTGAAGGAGGCTGCTCTCTGGGCCTACTCTACACTTTCAGCCCTGAGAGTGAGTGCCTCCCTAGAGGTTGTGCCCCACGGGGCCCACACTTAAAGGGGCACTCATTTCTCAGGGTCATGCCAGGCAGAACTGACCTGGGAGTGAGTGCCTCCTTAAATGTCGCCCCCTTGCGCACTCTCTTGCCTCACCCTAGTCCCAGGGTCAGTAACAATAGCGTATAAGCACATAGCATTGGATGGCTGTGGCTGTGTCCTTGGCGTTCTTAGTGTGTCTGCTGATTTAATCTGAAATAACACAACATTCATGGAGACCATGTGACAAAGAACATGGCACTTCAAGATGGTAAAGTACAGTTTTCAGGCTGCCAGAAATTAGCTTCGTTCCAGAGTCTGGTGGGTAACCAAATGAGGAGACCAGGGAGTGAGATTTTGGGAGTTTTAGGAAGGGCTGCAGCCTGGCTGGGGCCCATCTTCCCCTTCAGTACAGAACAAGCCTTTCTTCCACTCTGAAAAGGGTAGTTCAACTGCAGAGAAGGAATTTGACGCAGTACATTCTCAGCAAGGTGTCAGTGGCTAAGTACCCTCTTTTCCTGGAAGCAGATTTGCGGCTAGAGCATAGGAGAGAGAAGCTGACAGCTAACAGCTCCTGTATGTGGAGCATGGGCCACATTATGAGGTTGGTTTGATTATTCCCACTTTACAGAGAAAGAAACTCTCTCTGAGTCTAAGGAACTTGCCCATTTGAACACAAATCTGTCCAACTCTGCTTGAGGACAAGGGTTAACAGAAAGGGTAAAATGTGGTGACTAGAAATGATAACCTGGAGAAGAGGACAGATAACAGAAAAGAGACAAAGCCACCTACTTTACAAGGTAGTCTTAACTCAGGCCACCCCTGATTTTTGTGTAAAATTTCACAAATCCATGACCTCCTAGGTCATTGTTCTTAGGCATTTACTAACTAGATTGTTGAACAAATGGGTGTGTATTGAACAAAATCCAAAATTTGTGCAGACCTTGGGCTTATGGAGAGCCTCCACTTTGCCACATCTTACCCCCACCCCGCAGTTTTACCAAGGTATAATTTACAACACGTGGAATTCGCCAGTTCTAAGAGTAGAGTTGATGCTTTTTAGTACATTTATATAATTTTGAAGCCATTAGCACTTCCATCAGCCCCACATTTTCCTGTTGTGACTATTTATGATCATTCCCCTTTCCTATCCCCAGTTCCAGATAATCACTACTTTCTGTATCTATAGTTTTGCCTTTACTAGAGATTTCATATAAATGGAATCATAAATACGTGGCCTTTTGCATTTGGTTCTATCATATCAAGGAATGTTTTTGAGATTCAACCATGTTTTTGCTTGTATTAGTATTACTCTCTTGTATTGCTGCATTCCTATTCCATTGTATGGGTATATCACATTTTGATTATCCATTCACCTGTTAATGGACATTTGGGCTTTTGCCAGTGTTGGGATATTGTGACTAATGCTGCTATGAACATACATGTCTTTGTGTTGATGTATGTTTTCATTTCTCTTGGGTATATATCTAGGAGTGAATTGCTGGATTGTATAGTAGGTATATGTTTAGCTTTTTAAGAAACCACCAAACTTTTTTTTTCCAAAATGGCTGTAACCATTTTACATTCCCACCAGCAGTGAGTATATGAATGTTCCAGTTTCTCCACAGCCTTGCGAGCAGTTGTTATCATCATACCTCTTGGTTATAGTCATTGTAGTGAATGTGTGGTGATAAATTATTATGGTTTTAATTTGCATTTCCCTAATATATGTTGTTGAACATCTTTTCACATGTTTGTTAGCCATTTATATACCTTTGGTTAAGTATTTGTTCAAATCTTTTCTCATTATTGAATTTTAAGAGTTCTTTATATACTTTGGATCCAAGACTTTTAATATATATTACTGTATTTATAACTTTATCAGTTTTTGGCTTATATTTTAATTTTCTTAATGCCTTTTGAAGAGCACAAGGTTTTAATTTTGAAAAAGTCCAACTTATCAATCTTTTTTATGGATCATGCTTTTGGTGTCATATCTAAGAAATCTTTGTCTAATTCAAGATCGTAAAGACTTTCTCCTGTGTTTTCTTCTTGAGGTTTTGTAACTTCAGCTCTTACATTTAGCTCTGTGGAGCATTTTGAGTTAATTTTGTCTAGCCACATCTTTTGAGCCCTCCTCTTGACAGATAAGGAAACCAAATACAGGAGCTTAGCTCAGGTTCTGAAGCAAACTAGTGATAGAGCTAAGAGAGACTGTTAGAGTCCCTTCCAGACAAAGTGTTTGCTCTTACAGAGCTTATTTGAATTCACATTTTCCAGCTTTGAGACTGCATGATTGTTGCCTCTAACCTCACTTATTTATTTTTTAAAATTTATTTATTTTTGGCTGCGTTGCGTCTTCGTTGCTGTGTGCGGGCTTTCTCTAGTTGCGGCGAGTGGGGGCCACTCTTTCGTTGTGGTGCGCAGCCTTCTCATTGCGGTGGCTTCTCTTATTGCAGAGCATGGGCTCTAGGCACGAGGGCTTCAGTAGTCGTGGCATGCGGGCTCAGTAGTTGTGGCTCACGGGCTCTAGAGCGCAGGCTCAGTAGTTGTGGCACATGGGCATAGTTGCTCCGCGGCATGTGGGATCTTCCCGGACCAGGGATCAAACACATGTCCCCTGCGCTGGCAGGTGGATTCTTAACCACTGTGCCACCAGGGAAGCCTGGTGGCTTATTTAAAACGTCCTTATTTATTAATATTTAACATCCTCACTTATTTAAAACGTCCTTCTGAATGTCTGAGCCAAGTGTTTCTTATCACCTCAGGTCTACCGTGTCTGTTCCTTGACTGAGTAGAAGCACCATTTTTTAGCATCGTTGTTTATACACTTGGAGCCACCTGAGCCCATTTCATTCACATTTCTTTTAGCTAACTAGCTTTGACTTCTTTTCCTCCCAGGGGCTGTCTCTGCCCCTCCTAGCCCTCAAACTGCTTCCTGACACTAACGTCCTGTACATGGCACTTGCCACTTGGTATTGAACATTATAGCTTTGAAATCAAGGGCAGGCCGGGAACATGTAGTTGGGTGGATTTCCCAGAGGATGCTGGAGGGAAAACAGCTGTTGACTTCCATTCCACTTTGTCAAGCAAGGCAGCTGGAATTGTTAGGCCATTCAATTTCCTGGGATCTCTTGGGAAGAGGGAAGGTCAATACAGAGGGAACTGTGAGGAAAGGATGGGCCAAGGGAACCCAAGAATCGTAATTTTCCTTAAACACTTGCAGAGCTGATGGCTTATCATATAGTTTTGGTCCAACGGTAATATCTGTTCTTTTCACCTGATCCTGAAAAGACTGCATCAGTGACTATTTGCTTCTTGATGAAGCAAATTTTAAAATTCTATTCAAGTTGTAGTTTGACAGCGGCGAGCTGGAAGCAACCTAGATGTCCATGTCTACAAGAATGGAAAAGGGATATCTGTTGGAGGCAGAATGTTCTGCAGTAGATGGATGTATCAAACCAGGTGTGCGTACACATGACAGTGTGGACAGACCTTAAATATACAGAGCACAAAAAAGAAACAGTGAAAGATCTAGAGCATAACCTGAATAATATTAATAAAAAATGCAAACATGCTCCAAACAGCAATTCTTTTTTTTTTTTTTTTTTTTTTTACAAATTAATGTACTTGTATCAGGCCATATATCAATAGCATAAGAGTTGATGTTTAGTGTGCAGAGGGAAATTGGAGTGGGAGCTCAGTATTAGTTTTCTATGGCTGCTGTAACAAATTAACACAAACTGGGCAGCTTAGAACAACATAACTGTATTCTCTCACAGTTCTGGAGGCCAGAAGTCCGAAATCAGTATCACTGTGTTGGAATCAAGGTGTTGGTTCTTCTGGAGGCTTTAGGGGAGAATCCATTCCTTGCCTCTTCCAGCTTCTGATGGTTGCTGGCCTTTCTTGGCTTGTGGCCATATCACTCCAATCTTCAAGGTTAGCATCTTCAAATCACTCTGCTCCATCTTCACATCACCTTCTCCTATGTGTGTTAGATCTCCTTCCCCTCCCTCTTTTGAGGTTACATATGATTACATTTAGGGCCCACCTAGATAATCCAGGATATAATCTCATTTTAAACTCCTTAATCACATATACAAAGCTTTTTTTTTTTTTTTTTTTGCCATATAAAGTAACATTCACAGGTTCCAGAGCTATCTTTTGGGGAGCCATCCACAGGGTCCTTTTATTCTTTTCCTTTTATACCTCTTACCCAATCTTTCAGCAAATTATGTTGGCTCAACTTTCAAAAGAAATCAAGAATTTACCAACTTCTACCACCTCCATGGCTACCAGCCATCCTAGTTGAAATCTGCCATCACCTCTCACTGGTTTCTTGGTTTACCCCCTTGCTTCTCTACAATGTGTTGTCTATGCATCAGCCAGAGTATCTCTTTTAAAACCTCCGTCAGATCATGTTATTCTTCTGCTTCTCATTTTTTCTTACTTTGTGTTATTTTCTCTTTATAGTATTTATTCACCAGTGCTTATATATTTATTGTTCACTTGTTTATTGTCTATCTCCTCAGTGAGAAGCTCTGTAAGAGCACTTTGTCTGTTTTATTCCCAACAGAAAAAAATAGTACCTAAAACATTGTAGACACTCTAAATAGTTGAATGAATATGTGTGTATGTATATGTGTAAGTATATATAAAAATATGTATATGTATATGTATATGTATACATATATGAGAGAGAGAGAGAGAGGTTTTGCCTGGACGCATAGTAAAGTTGTGACATTAAGGAGTACAGTTTACTAATCTGCTGTCCTATTGCCCTGAGGGAAGCATGAATAAATCTAGAGCACAACATTACATAGCAGGGCAGATGGCTTTATCTTCAGGCCACACCAGAGTCCTGTGGCTGTTTAGTGAACAAATCTCAAGAGTCACTTCTCTGGGGACCTGACTGTTCAGAGCAGTGTGACTATGTAAAGGAAGTGTGAACTTTGAGGTCGGATTGATTTGGAGGTCCCAGTGAGACATCTCCCAGGTGGATTATCTTGAGTGAGTTAAACTCCCTGAGCTTTAGTTTTCTAATATGCAAAATGAGGCATCTGCTGTTCAGTTTTATACCTAAGTGGCTCTTCATTCCACCAAACTTTGAGATCCACAGCTTTATGGTAATATTATTGGCTGGGAGCCACAGGATAACACAAAATAACCTCAATTACTTCACATAACAGTTTTTCCATGGGAGAACATTACTCTTTGTGTACTATGCTATTGGCCAATAAAAAAGGCTGATTAGTGGGCACATTAGGATCAAGTTAGGCATCTTAGTATCTGGGAAGTTCTGCCTGTCCCATCCCCTGTGAGGGGCTCCCTTTCTCTATACTTTGAGAGCACTGCCAGCTCACTTCTGGCATAGCCCTTACCACACTCTATTGTAATGGCCTATATAACTGCTCTGCACCAGAACTCTTGGTGGAAAGGTACCATGTTTTAGTCATCTTTGTACATTGACTGTTGAATGGATAAACGATATAAACATACATTTTATTTCACCAGTTCAGTTCAGTTCAGTGAACATTGATTGATGCCATGTGTCTTGCTGTTTTGATCTAGGGATCGTGTTGTTATACCTTCTGTGGGGACGGAAGCTCTAGTCTTCTTCTGTGGCTGGGGAGAGCAATTATCAGTGTGATCAGTGAGGGGACAAGATCTGGGGCTTTAACTGCTCCTTGAAGAGACTCATTGATCCTCCTGCTTTTAGCCTCTTCTTCATCCCTACTTCTAGATCTACCTGCTGCCCCTAATTTTGGGGACATTGGGGGTTCTGCAGGATAAACTGGGCTGTTTCTTGTCTTAACAAAAACGGCTTAGGATTCAGCTTTCTCAGGACAGCCAGGTCAGGTACAACCCATCTTTCTGATTTCTAGCTTCAAAAAACCTGTTGCTCTTTTCTCCTCTCCTCTGTACTTTGTCACTGTGAGCTCATGCCTCCTTCTGCCCCTGTCTTTTCAGTGGTGTTTAAAGTAGGACAGGCCACTGTGTGCATTCAGAACACATCTGTATTAGTTTCCAGTTCCTGCCATAACAAATGACCACAGACTTTGTGACTTAACAAAAATTTATTATCTTACAGATCTGAAGGTTAGAAGTCCAACGTGGGTCTCACTGGGCTAAAATCAAGATGTTGGCAGGGCTGCATTCCTCCCTCTGGAAGCTCTGGATGAGACTCTGTCTTCTTCCTACCTGTATTTCTTGACTTGTGGTCCTTTCCTCCATCTTCAAAGTCAGTGATAGTGGGTGAATTTCACATTGCATCACTCTGACCTCCTCTTCTTTCTCTCTCTTCCACCTTTGAAGACCCTTATGATTACACTGGGCCCACCTGGATAATGCAGAATAAGCTCCCTATCTTTTTTTTTAATTGAACTATAGTTGATTTACAAAGTGCTGTTAGATTCAGGTGTACAGCATAGTGATTCAGTTATACATTTATTTTATTTTATTTTATTTTAACCGTTCATTGTTCATCTTCCCCCTTTCAGGATGTAAATTCTATGATGAAATTTTTTTTAATTGTGGTACAATTATATGCAACATAAAATTTAGCATTTTTTTAATTGCCGTTTTTAAAAATTTTATTTTTGAATTTTATTTTTTTTTATACAGCATGTTCTTATTAGTTATCTATTTTATACATATTAGTGTATATATGTCAATCCCAATCTCCCAATTCATCCCACCACCATCACCACCACCCCCGCCCACTTTTCCCCCTTGGTGTCCATACGTTTGTTCTCTACATCTGTGTCTCTATTTCTACCTTGCAAACCGGTTCATCTGTACCATTTTTCTAGATTCCATATACATTAATATACGATATTTGTTTTCCTCTTTCTGACTTACTTCACTCTGTATGACAGTCTCTAGGTCCATCCACGTCTCTACAAATGACCCAATTTCATTCCTTTTTATGGCTGAGTAATATTCCATTGTATATACGTACCACAACTTCTTTATCCATTCATCTGTCGATGGGCATTTAGGCTGCTTCCATGACCTGGCTATTGTAAATAGTGCTGCAGTGAACATTGGGGTGCATGTGTCTTTCTGAATTATGGTTTTCTCTGGTATATGCCCAGTAGTGGGATTGCTGGATCATTTGGTAATTCTATTTTTAATTTTTTAAGGAACCTCCATACTGTTCTCCATACATATATATCTATTTTTTCAGATTCTTTTCCCTTATTGGTTATTACAAAATATTGAGTATAGTTCCCTGTGCTACACAGTAGGTCCTTGTTGGTTATCTATTTTATGTATAGTAGTGTGTATGTTAGTCCCAAACCCCTAATTTATCCCTCCCCCCGCCTTTCCACTTTGGTAACCATATGTTTGTTTTCTGTTGTCTGTGGGTCTATTTCTGTTTTGTATATAAGTTCATTTGTAACATTGCTTTTAGATTCCACATATAAGCAGTATCATATGATATTTGTCTGGCTTATTTCACTTAGTATGATAATCTCTAGGTCATTCATGTTGCTGCAAATGGCATTATTTCATTCCTTTTTATGGCTCAGTAATATTCCACTGTATAAATATGCCACATCTTCTTTATCCATTCATCTGTGGATGGACATTTAGGTTGCTTCTTTGTCTTGGCTATTGTAAATACTGCTGCTATAAACATTGGGGTGCATGTATCTCTTCAAATTATGGTTTTCTCTGGATATATGCCTAGGAGTGGGATTGCAGGATCATATGGTGGCTCTATTTTTAGTTTATGAACAAACCTCTATACTGTTCTCCATAGTGGCTGTACAAATTTACATTCCCACCAACAGTGTAGGAGGGTTCCTTTTTCTCCATACCCTCTCCAACACTTATTATTTGTAGACTTTTTGATGATAGCCATTCTGATTGGTGTGAGGTAATTCCTGGTAGTAGTTCTGATTTGCATTTATCTAAAAATTTGTGATGTTGAGCATCTTTTCATGTGCCTTTTGGCCATCTGTGTGTCTTCTTTGGAGAAATGTCTCTTTAGGTCTTCTGCCCATTTTTTGATTGGGTTTTTTGTTTTTTTGATATTGAGCTGCATGAGCTGCTTGTATATTCTGGAGATTAATCCCTTGTCTGTTGCATCATTTGCAAATATTTTCTCCCATTCTGTAGGTTGTCTTTTCATTTTGTTTCTGGTTTCCTTTGTTGTGCAAAAGTTTTAAGTTTCATTAGGTCCCATTTGTTTATTTTTGTTTTTATTTCCATTACTCTAGGAGATGGATCGAAAAAGATATTGCTGCAATTATGTCAAAGAGTGTTCTGCCTGTGATTTCCTCTAGGAGTTTTATAGTATCCGGGCTTACATTTAGGTCTTTCAGCCATTTTGAGTTTATTTTTATGTGTGGTGTTGGAGAATGTTCTAATTTTATTCTTTTACATGTAGCTGTCCAGTTTTCCCAGCACCACTTATTGAAGAGACTGCCTTTTCTCCATTGTATGTTCTTGTCTGCTTTGTTGTAGATTAATTGACCATAGGTGCATGGGTTTATTTCTGGGCTTTCTATCCTGTTCTATCGATCTATATTTCTGTTTTTGTGCCAGAACTATACTGTTTTGATTACTGTAGCTTTGTAGGATAGTCTGAAGTCAGGGAGCCTTATTCCTCCAGCTCCATTTTTCTTTCTCAGGGTTGCTTTGGCCTCTCGGGATCTTTTGTATTTCCACACAAATTTTAAATTTTTTGTTCTAATTTTGTGAAAAATGCCACTGGTAATTTCATAGGGATTGCATTGAATCTGTAGATTGCCTTGAGTAGTATAGTCATTTTGACAATATTGATTCTTCCAATCCAAGAACACAGTATATCTTTCCATCTATTTGTGTCATCTTCTATTTCTTTCATCAGCATCTTACAGTTTTAAGAGTACAGATCTTAAAAGAAAAAAAAAAGAGTACAGGTCTTTTGCCTCCTTAGGTAGGTTTATTCTTAGGTATTTTATTCTCTTTGATGTGATGGGATTGTTTTCTTAATTTCCCCCTCTGATCTTTTGTTGTTCATGTATAGAAGTGCAACAGAGTTCTGTGTATTAATTTTGTATCCTGCAACTTTACCAAATTCATTGAAGAGCTCTAGTAGTTTTCTGGTAGCGAGTTCAGGATTTCCTACGTATAGTATCATGTCATCTGCAAACAGTGACAGTTTTACTTCTTTTGCAATTTGGATTCCTTTTATTTCTTTTTCTTCTCTAATTGTTGGACTTCCAAAACTATGTTAAATAAAAGTGGCAAGAGTGGACATTCTTGTTTTGTTCCTGATCTTAGAGGAAATGCTTTCAGCTTTTCACCATTGAGTATGATGTTAGCTGTGGGTTTGTCATATATGGCCTTTATTATGTTGAGGTAGGCTCCCTCTATGCCCACTTATGAGAGTTTTTATCATAAATGGGTGTTGAATTTTATCAAAAGCTTTTTCTGCAACTATTGAGATGATCATATGGCTTTTATTCTTCAATTCATTAATGTAGTGTATCACACTGATTGATTTGTGGATATTGAAAAATCCTTGCATCCCTTGGATAAATCCCACTTGATCATGGAGTATGATCCTTTTTATTTTTAAATTTATTTCTTAAGCTGAATCTATTGTTTTATTGTTTAGTAGGAATCATTTATAACCGGCATCTTTGCTTTAAAAATAAAATCAGAACAGTCCTGAACAGTCCAGGAGTATGATCCTTTAAATATATTGTTGGAGTCAGTTTGCTAGTGTTTTGTTGAGGATTTTTGCATCTATGTTCATCAGTGATATTGGCCTGTAATTTTTTTTTTTTTGTGGTATCTTTGTCTGACTTTGGTATCAGGGTTATGGTAGCCTCACAGAATGAGTTTGGGAGTGTTTCTTCCTCTGCAATGTTTTGGAATAGTTTCAGAAGAATAGGTTTTAACTCTTCTCTAAATGTTTGGTACAATTCACCTGTGAAGCCATCTGGTCCTGGACTTTTGTTTGTTCAGAGTTTTTAAATCACAGATTATATTTCAGTGCTTGTAACTGGTTTCTTCATATTTTCTATTTCTTCCTGGTTCAGTCTTGGGAGATTGTACCTTTCTAAGCATTTGTCCATTTCTTCTAGGTTGTCCATTTTATTGGCATATAATTGCTTGTAGTAGTCTCTTATGATCCTTTGTATTTCTGTGTGTCAGTTGTAGCTTCTCCTTTTTCATTCCTAATTTTGTTGATTTGGGCCCTCTCCCTTTTTTTCTTGATTAGTCTGGCTAAAGGTTTATCAATTTTGTTTATCTTTTCAACAAACCAGCTTTTAGTTTCATTTATCTTTTTTATTGTTTTCTTAGACTCTATTTCATTTATTTCTGCTCTGATCTTTATGATTTCTTTCCTTCTACTAACCTTGGGCTTTGTTTGTTCTTCTTTCTCTAGTTGCTTTAGGTGTAAGGTTAGGTTGTTTGAGATTTTTCTTGTTTCCTGAGGTAAATTTGTATTGCTATAAACTTCCCTCTTAGAACTGCTTTTGCTGTGTCCCATAGGTTTTGGATCGTCATGTTTTCATTTTCATTTGTCTCTAAGTATTTTTAAAATTTCCTCTTTTATTTCTTCAGTGATCCATTTGTTGTTCAGTAGCGTATTGTTTAGCTCCACCTGTTAGTGTTTTTTGCAGTTTTTTTTCTTGTAGTTGATTTCTAATCTCACAGTGTTGTTGTTGGAAAAGATACTTGATATGATTTCAATTTTCTTAAATTTACTAAGGCTTGCTTTGTGGCCCAGTGTGTTATCTATCCTGGAGAATGTCCATGTGTGCTTGGAAAGAATGTCCATGTGCTACTTTGGGGTGGAATGCTCTGTAAATATCAATTAAGTCCATCTGGTCTAATGGGTCATTTAAGGCCTATGTTTCCTTACTGATTTTCTGTCTGGATGATCTGTCCATTGATGTAAGTGGGGTGTTAAAGTCCCCCACGATTATTGTGTTAGTGTCAATTTCTCCTTTTATTTCTATTAATATTTGCCTTATATATTGAGGTGCTCCTATGTTGGGTGCATATATATTTACAATTATTATATCTTTTTCTTGGATTGATCCCTTGATCATCACATAGTGTCCTTCTTTGTCTCTTGTAACAGTCTTTATTTTAAAATCTCTTTTGTTTGATATGAGTATTGCTACTCCAGCTTTCTTTTGATTTCCATTTGCATGGAATATCTTTTTCCATCCCTTCACTTTCCGTCTCTATGTGTCCCCAGATCTGAAGTAGGTCTCTTGTAAACAGCATATACACGGGTCTTGTTTTTGTATCCATTCAGCCAGTCTATGTCTTCTGGTTGGAGCATTTAATCCATTTACATTTAAGGTAATTATCTATATGTATGTTCCTATTGCCATTTTGTTAATTGTTTTGGATTTCTTTTTGTAGGTCTTTTTTCTTCCTTTCCTCTTTTGTTCTCTTCTCTTGTGATTTGATGACTATCTTTAGTGTAGTGTTTGGATTTCTTTTTCTTTTTTCTGTGTATACAGAAAAATAGAGTTTTGGTTTGCAGTTACCATGAGGTTTTGATATAGCGGTTTACATATATATATATATGATTATTTTTAAGTTGCTGATCTCTTAATTTCAAATGCATTTCAAATATCCTGCCATTGTACTTTCCTCCTCTCATGATTACTGGTTTTGACATCATATTTGTGTGTGGATTATTTCTTACCCTTACGGTATGTTTGCCTTTATTAGTGAGCTTTCCCATTTTGTGATTTTCTTGTTTCTAGTTGTGGCCTTTTCTTTTCTGCTTAGAGAAGTTCCTTTAGGATCTGTCATAATGCTTGTTTGGTGGTGCTGAATTCTTTTAGCTTTTGCTTGTCTGTAAGGCTTTTGATTTCTCTGTCAAATCTGAACAAGAGCCTTGCTGGGTAGAGTATTCTTGGTTGTAGGTTTTTCTCTCTCATCACTTTAAATATATCATGCCACTCCCTTCTGGCCTGCAGAGTTTCTGCTGAAAAATCAGCTGATAGTCTTATGGGATTCCCTTGTATGATATTTGTTGCTTTTCCCTTGTTGCTTTTAATATTTCTCTTTGTCTCTAATTTTTGTCAATTTAATTACTATGTGTCTCAGCATGTTCCTCCTTGGGTTTATCCTGCCTGGGACTCTCTGTGCTTCCTGGACTTGGGTGGCTATTTCCTTTCCCATGTTAGGGAATTTTTCAGCTATTAACTATTCAAATATTTTCTCAGGCCATTTCTCTCCCTCTTCTCCTTCTGAGACCCCTATAATGTGAATGTTGGTGCATTTGACTTTGTCCCAGAGGTCTCTTAAACTGTCCGTATTTCTTTTCATTCTTTTTTCTTTATTCTGTTCTGAGGCACTGATTTCCACCCCTCTGTCTTCCAGCTCACTTATCCATTTCTTCTGCTATTTCTTCTGCTATTGATTCCTTCTAGTGTGTTTTTCATGTCAGTTATTATATTCTTCAACTTGTTGTTCTTTACATTTTCTAACTCTTTGTTAAAAACTTCTTGTAACTTCTTGCTCTGTGCATCCATTCTTTTCCCAAGTTCTTGGATCATCTTTATGATCATTACTCTGAACTCTTTCTTGGGTAGGTTGCCTAAGTGTTCTTCTGGAGTTTTATCTTGTTCTTTAGTCTGGAACATACTCCTCTGCCATCTCATTTTGTCTAAATTTCTACTTGTATTATTATGTATGTGGAAGGTTAGTTATGTTTTTGGACCTTGGAGAGGTGGACCTCTGTAGGGGATGTGTCCTATGTGTCCCAGCAGTACACTCCCCATCACCCAAGGGCCACGGACCAGCTGGTCCCAGCATAGGCTCTGATCTATGTTTGCAGACTCAGTCCCACAGGCTGTTGGATCATAGTTTTCTTGCTTCTGGTGTCTGCCCCTGGTGGGTGAGTCTGGTCTAGAGGCTTGTGCAGGCTTCCTGGGTGGAGGGGCTGGTGCCTGCCCACTGGTGGGTGGAGGTGGGTCTTGACCTTCTGGTGGGCAGGGCAGTATCAAGGGGAATGTCCAAATGTGGCTGTGGGCTCTGGAAATCTTTAGGCAGCCTGTCTGCTGATGGGTGATAGTTGGGGCTGTGTTCCTGCCCTGTTGGTTGTTTGTCCTGAGGCATCCCAACAGTGGAGCCTACAGGCTGTTTGGTGGAGTCTTGGTGCCAAAATGGCAACCTTCAGGAGAGCTCATGCCAATGAATATGCCCTGGTACCTCCGCCACCAGTGTCTTTGTCTCCACAGTGATACATAGCTGCCCCTTTCTCCTCAGGAGACCCTCCAAGACTAGCAGGTAAGTCTGGCCCAGGCTCCTATGAAGTCACTGCTTTTGCCTTAGGTCCTGGTATGCATGAGACCTTGTTTGCACCCTCCAAAAGTGGAGACTCTGCTTCCCCCAGTCCTGTGGAGCTCCTGCAGTCAAGCCCTCCTGGCCTTCAAAGACAAATGCTCTGGGGAATCCTCCTCCTGATGCCAGACCCCAGGCTGGGGACCCTTATGTGGGGCTCAGAACTTCACTCCTGTGGAAGAACTGCGATATAATTGTTCTCCACTTTGTGGGTCATCCACCCAGGGTGGATGGAGTTTGGTTATATCGTGAGTGCTCTCCCTCCTACCATCTTGTTGGGTTTCTTCTTTATGTCTTTGAATGTAGAATATCTTTTTTGGTAGGTTCCAGTCTTTTTTATCGATAGTTGTTCAGAAGATAGTTGTGATTTTGGTGTGCTCCTGAGAGGAGGTGAGCTCAAGGTCCTTCTACTCCACCATCTTGTCCTCCAGGCTAATAAGCTCCCTATCTTAAAGTCAGCTGATTAGCAGTTCTATCTGCAACCTTAATTCCCCTTTGTCATATAAAGTAACTTAGGACATGGACATCCTTGAGGGGTGGGGCTGGGAGGGCATTATTCTGTCTATGACAGCATCACTAACTGGAATTTAGAAATTTGAAACTGAATTTTCTAAATTACCAGAATAAGTTCACTTGCCACCATCTTCTTTCAAGACTTAAAATGACTCCAGGTTGCAAAGAAAATTATATTTTTCATACAATCCACACTTTAAAATTTTTATATTTGAGTTTCCCAAGATATATAGAAAATTAGCAATACTTGCTCTGAAATAATTTTATTCCTGAAACATAGTAGGGGAAAACATTTTTTATTGAGATATAGTTGACATATAACATAATATTAGTTTCATATGTACAATGTAATGATTTGATATATGTATATATTGCACACAGATTTTATTTGAAGAATTTAAAGTAACTGTAGTGGGTTGAATAATGTGAATGTGAATATGTGAATGTGAATTTATTTGGAAATGGAGTTTCAGCAGATGTAATTAATTAAGGATCTCAGGATAAGATCACCCTGAATGTAGGGTGGGTCCTAAATCCAATGACTAGTATCCTTCTAAGAGAAAGAGGAGACACAGAGGAAAAGGCCATGTAAAGATGGAGACAGAGATTGGAGGCTAGCCACAAGCCAAGGAATGCCAGGAGCCAGCAGCCACCAGAAGCTGGGAGAGGCATAGAATGACTATTCTCCCACAGACCCTCCAAAAGGGACTCACCCTGCCGACACCTTGATTTTGGACTTCTGGCCTCCACAACTACAAGAGAGTAAAGTTCTGTTTTTTTCAAGCCACCCAGTTTGTGGTAAATTTTTGTGCCAGCTCTAGGAAACAAATATGGTAATCCTTTAGCCAATTTCTCCTTCCAGGTAACCAATACACAGGTTGTGCTAACTTCATTTTACTCAGAGAGGCTATTTGTTCACTGTTAGGGCTGCCCTGTGATATTCAGAATGTTTAGAAGCCATGTCCATAAAGGCAAAATAAAATGGAAATTTGAGATGATCCTTTGATGTAGGAAAGAAAACTAACATTTACTGAGCTAGGCTCTGTGTTAAATGTTTACAGTCATTATTTTATGTAGTCCTCACAATATCTCTATGAGGGAGGCACTATAGTAGTCTCTTTGTATAAGCTTAGAAACTGTAGCAGAGAGGGGTTAAGTAACCCAGAGGATTCTAATCTAGGTCTCTCAAAACTCTAAGTAGTCATGCTTTAAGGTTGGATCCTGATTGGAAATAGAAACTGATCAAATCTTCTTTATAATTGTTCACATTTCCCCCTTCCATTGTCTATGTAGAAAAGGCTAGAAAGTTCAGGGTTTCCTCTAGGCAACTCTTAAAGTTAAAAAAAAAATGCATTGAATAAATCTGGAATATTCCTTCATATTCTTGTCATACCCAAAGGCTTTCTCCTAAGAGAGGCTTCTAAGAAGTCATTAAAAAATGCTAGAAGCTGCTCCATAGATCTCACTGATACTCATTTGATTAAGAAAATATTATCTTTTCCCACAGCTAGGCTTTTATCAGCGATGGGGAAAGGTAACTGAACTGGCAGGTCAAAGACTCAGAGAATTCATTACCAAGATAAATAGGGAGAAAAGGGGGAACTTGAGAGCATCTTTGGGATTTACTAGGGTTGGCAGGACAATCATTCTTTCTAGTGTTGCCACACATCCTTGTTCTGTTCAGAAAATGAAGACCATTTGATAAGTCTGACGCACGGTGTGTTACCCAGTGGATTATTTTTGTGGCTAACACCTTGAGCATCTTCCCTTTCACTTTAATCCAAGTTGGTTTAAACAAAGTTAAAGCCAAAGCCAGTGAATAGCTATAACCTGAATCCCAGGGTCACCTCTGTATTACCAGTTGGAGTGGAAAATAAGCTCACATGTCTTTGATCTCTCACTATTGAGAGTGTATCTTTTCCTGCTCCTGGATTCCCCCATTCTGGTGATAGTCTCAGGGCTTTCTCAGTCCATGATGTTAATCTTGGCTACAATCTCTTTGTGGAGAGAAAACAAAAAATTTGGATCCTTCTATCTTGTCCTCTTCTGCTCTTGTCACAGCCCAGGACAATGGCTACTTTCGAGCTGGGCTTGACAGGTCTGGTTGCAGGAGTGTTGGGAGCCCAGAAGCTGGTGGCTGGGCCGTGTCCCCTCTGTTGCTGATGTCACCGCATGGTGGCGTCATGTGTGGAGGGAAGTGTACTGACAGAGTGGGGTGGGACAGGTGCAGGAGCCCTGGGTTACTCCTTGCCCAGGCCTGTGGCCTTTCCTGTCAAGTCTCAGGACTGCTCCCTATAGCCTGACCCTCTACTCCCCCATCCCCTGGACATTCTTTCTCTTCCATTGCCAAGGACTGCCCCTGGACTGGCCTCTCGGGCTGAAACCAGTACCTTTCCCAGGGTATTGTTTAAAATAATACAAGGTATAGGATGTGTGCTTTCATCAGGACAATGATAGAAAATAAAATTAGATGGACCCCATGCAGCCAGACCTAGGTGGAACTGAGACGTCTGGTCAAGGGCTCCTGTGAGGGTTTTGACCTGGAAGGGAACCACCTGCCCCAAATCCCACCTCTATTTCCAGCCACTGTAGCCTGTGTCTCAAAGATGTTGATTTGTCCCTGGGTAGCAGGGACGGGAAGGTGGTGAGAGGGGAGTTACCGTGCTCACCCCTGCAGACTCAACCTGGGGAGCCTTCCCAGGATCTCCTCCCCTCAGTTACTTGTCTCCTCTATTTCCAGTGTTATGAGGGAGCTGGAGACTTGGGACCTCTCAACACCTTAATTGAGACTCCCCCCGCCATCTACTGAATCAGCTGCTGACTACATCTCCTCAGCTTTGTTTGTTCTTCCTTCAGCCCCTGTTCCAACCAAGAGTGTGTATTAAAGAGGAGTTTGGAAGGAACACTACGTTAATGATTCCTTTTCCTTTCAAGTTTCACGGGGGCAGAGTGTGGAGCAAATGAGCACCAGACTAAGGGCTCAGAACCCCACAGTTTGGGTTCTGCTGACCCACCTTGGCACTTCCCCTACCCAAGACTGTTTTCTCATCTGTAAAATCAAAGGGCTAATCAAGTTAACTCCCAGCTCTACTATTCAATGATTCTGGGTTTTGAAACTCTTCTTACTCATTTAATACTGTTTTCTGAAAACTTGACATCTTGGTTGCAGTGCCCTCTCCTCTTTGTACACTGATGGGGATTGATGCATTTTAGAGCATTTTTTTTTGTCCCAGTGAATCTTCAGAGCGCTCTAGAGAAGCACAAATTTGAAATAGATTATACTTTTTAATGTGACCCTTCCCTCCTTCCCTCCCTCCTTCTCTGTCTCTATCGTTCATGAGTGTGTCTGTTTACACCTGTCTCAAGTGTATTTGTCTGCTTGAGGTTCAAGGGATTCAGAGATACAGCACTTTTGAGATTGCTGGATGCTTCTGGAAATGGGTTACAACTCTGCTCACTGCTTCAGAGGAGAGGGGGGAGAGAGGAGTCCCTTCCCAGGTCCCAACCACCTCACTTCTCATCTCTTGAGCCCTAGATCTCTTGGGCGATGGCTCTGCCACTAACTAGCTGGGTGAATTTGGGCAAGTTATCAGACTTTATGCCTCAGTTTCCTCATGTGTAAAATGGGAGTCATAACAGTATTTACCTCGTAGGGTTCTTAGAGACTTCCTGCTTCAGAATCATCTGAAGTACTTGTCCAAAATGCAGATTCCTGGGCCCCAGCTCAAACCTACTGAATTGGCATCTCTGGGGATGGGGCCCAGAATCTGGATTTTTAACACCTCTCCTAAGTGACACTTCCGTATGATGCAATTTGAGAACCCATCCCTTCAGTATATGTTGCTTCTCAGCTCACATAGCTTTTAACCTGCGCCAACTTACTTAAACATCACCTTGACTATGAAAGGTAAACAGGCCAGTTCCCTTCCTTTATATGCCCAGGAAACTAGGAAGCTGCTGTCCAAGGTTATACAGTGTCTCTAAACCCAATACCCAACATCCCTTTCCATTGTCTCTCCTTTTGCTGAATCCTTTTGCAGGAAAGGATGGATGCTCATATGCAGCCCATCACAGCATTTGGCTTGACTTCTTTTCATTTCTTTGTGTTTAGTGGGTGAGTTTCCTTGCTCCTGTTTGGCAGATAGCCATCATCTCCCTTTATAAATGTTTTTATCTGTTGCTGCTTTTATCTTATCAGACCCACAGTATGTCTTTGTCTTTCTGCTCCTAAAGATAATTCCCGCTTTGCTATATGTCATAAATGTCATCTCAGTCACGGCTCAAAATAACAAATGTGTTTGTTTCCAGTGTGGAAAAAAATCTGGCATAGATAGATAGAGCTCGAATTCTGAGCTCTCATCCTCTGTTCCCCACCATGCCCTTAAGGGGCTTGGCCATACATTTTGAGAGACACAGAGGACCTGGGTACCCTGGCATATTAGGGGGACAATTTTGAGTGCCTCAGTAAGAATGAATTGGGAGAAAGTGGGGTGCTGCAGCCTGGACAAGTTGGAGCAGTGTCCAGGGGACACGGATGCCGACACCTATAGTTGAGACGTAGGCAATATGCCAGGATCAGGGTGGGGTTACAGTCACCCTGTCTGCAAACTGAGTAGCCCAGAAAGAAACTGAATTGGCTCTTCTGAGAGGAAGAGCAATGACCCCCCACCCCCCAACCCTAACCTTTGCCTTGGGCACCTTGGTTTGCAAGAGACATCAGATTTGCCTGCTGGAAACTGAATAAGCAGAGTCCTAGTGCCTGGAGTGGAGGTTAAGGATGCAAAGGTCCTTGTTCCATGACCTGGGTTGCTGCAGAACCATCACTGTGGGACAGTGAGAGATAGCAAGATAGGGGTGCAGCAGGGGCAGGGAGGTATGAACCCAACAGACTTCAATACCTATCATTAGCCTATTACAAGATGTTGCTGTTTATCTTTTCTTTTAATAAAGCTCACTATGATACATAGTGTCCAGCATATACCTGCACACTATTGCCCGGTTTTAGGCCTGGCTGCCCTCCAGAGTGGGAGGACTGTAGTGTGTGTGGGCAGAGTTAACCCGGGGCTTCATATCATGAGCATCTCAGACGTGAGTTTCCCCAAAGGACGATGGGTTCCTTTAATGATTCCATCATAGACCAGGGTTTCTCCACCATGGCACTATTGGCCTTTTGGGCTGGGTAGTTGTTTGCTGTGGGGAAGTCCTGTGTGTTGTCAGATGCCCAACAGCTTCCCTGGCCTCCACCATGGATACCAGGATCACACACCCACCAACTGCCAGCTGTGGCAACCAGATGTCGCCGGATATTGTCAGATGTCCACTGGGGGCCAAAATATCCCCTGGTTGAGAACGGCTGCCATAGATGAGCAAGAGTTACATATTTTCAGATACTCTGGGAGTCACTGGTTATGAATACACAAAACCTTTCCATGAGGGTCTATGGCCAAAGAGTTATCCAGAGAGTCCCAATTTAGCACAGACCTTTTCTCGTCCTTCGATGTCTCATTCCCTCAAAATGGCCCCTATCACCTGGAGCCCTGACCTCTCCCCACTTCCCAGGCTTTACGGCTCCCCTCCCAGGACTGGCCTGGGACCAGCTCTTGCCTCTGGCTTCATTCTGTGTTCTGTCCATCATGCAGCCAGAGACTCTGCCTCTTCTATGCTAGCCTGTAGAACTGGTCCCTGCATAGATTACCCCAGATTTCCTCAGCTGCTGCTCCTCGGTGGCAACTCCTCAGCCTAGAAATCACCCTTTCAAACTCTTTCAAGGCTGAGTGACCACCCAGCCTGCAGGAAGCCGCTGGCACTGCTCCAGAGTGTTCCTCAGTGGGGAGGGAGGCCCGGGACCAGTGTCAGCACTCTGCCACCATGGTGCACTGGGCATTCTTGACCTGATGTGTGCAGCCACTTCATGGAACCAAATCTTCCCTGACGAATAAATCACCTGAGATGATTGTTAAAATCCAGATTCAAGGTTGTGCCCCAGGATGGCCTGGGGGACTAGGAATCTGCCTTTTCACAAACTCCCCAGGTGACAGGGCACCACTGAGGTCAAGAGCAATCCAGAAGCTGAGTTTTCTCCCATTTCTTCCCCAAGACCTTCCTTCTGCTTGGCCCTGCACTTGCTGATCTAATTTTCTATCCTTTGTTTCCTATATGCCCTTACATTTATTTTATTTTATTTTATTTAAAAAAAAATTTTTTTTTAATTAATTAGTTAATTTATTTATTTTTGGCTGTCTTGGGTCTTCGTTTCTGTGTGCGGGCTTTCTCCAGTTGCGGCAAGTGGGGGCCACTCTTCATCGCGGTGCGCTGGCCTCTCACTGTCGCGGCCTCTCCCGTTGCGGAGCACAGGCTCCAGACGCGCAGGCTCAGTAGTTGTGGCTCACGAGCTTAGTTGCTCCACGGCATGTGGGATCTTCCCAGACCAGGGCTCGAACCCGTGTCCCCTGCATTGGCAGGCAGATTCTTAACCACTGCGCCACCAGGGAAGCCCCCTTACATTTATTTTTGAGTTGAAAACTCTAAAGTGAGACAGGTGGGGAGAAATCTGAAATCAACCAGCCGACCTCCACATGGATGCTGGGGCTGGAGGCTGTGGGTGGTGGAGAGAAGGTCTAGGGTTATGAGTCCGAGCAATGGCTCGGGTCCTGCTTCTACATGGGCAAATTGCTTCCGCTCTATAGCCTTCATTTCTCCATTGGTTAAATGGGGTTAGACAGAAGGTAGTTTTCAAGATATTTTTAAAGTGGTGGAATTATATTCTGCCTTCAAATGAAAACTTACTGGAACTTCAATATAAAAAGTAGTGAAAGATCTGAAGAGTAGACCACCCCCAAATCCCACACTGTCAGTCTTCTCCGTGGCCCCTTCTGTCCTTGAGGTGTCACTAGAGGAATACAGGGCTCCACAAACACAGAGTGAGGTCCACAGGGCCTGGGTTCTCCCTGCCTTGGCATTTGTGCCTGGCTTGCACAAGGCCTGGCCTCCAGCCATGAGGAACCACAACTTCATTTTCCTTTCTCACCTTAAAGGAAATTAAATGGAAATACTCTCCCCACCTCTAGGTAAAAACTCCAGCAGGCCCTTAACTTCCAGCTCACTCTCAGTTAATATGGTCACTTTAAGTCACAAAGTGAAGTCTCATTTCAGCTGTGTTCACCCAAAGAGATTAACCAAAACTCTGAACTTAATTTTATTAGCAAATCTTTATCCTTTGTCTGCTCCCCACCCACCATCATTTCAGTTTACTAGGCAATTTGTGTCCTCTCTAAACCCAATACCCAACATCCCTTTCCATTGTCTCTCCTTTTGCTGAATCCTTTTGCAGGAAAGGATGGATGCTCATATGCAGCCCATCACAGCATTTGGGTCAGAGAGGAGGGAGAAAGGAGTGGTAAATGAGGTGCTTGCCAGGTCAGCAGATATTGAACACTTTTTCCAGTGAGCTGCTTTCCTGGGCTTCTTCAGCGTTCTCATTGCTGGAGCACTCCTGCAGATCCCTTGATCTGGTGGATGCATCTCCATTCCTGGTGGTTGCTGGAGATGCTTCTTTCCTAGGAATCCTGA
The DNA here is from genome assembly GCF_028023285.1 of Balaenoptera ricei. Classification (NCBI taxonomy): domain Eukaryota; kingdom Metazoa; phylum Chordata; class Mammalia; order Artiodactyla; family Balaenopteridae; genus Balaenoptera; species Balaenoptera ricei. The sequence goes on from NC_082640.1 coordinate 77,792,888, forward strand.
GTCCACCTTCAGCTTCTTGACGCTGGGCTTGCTGTGTCCCTCCCGCGAGTCCTATTGGTCAGGGCCCAGGATAATCCCATGACCCCCTAAACTCTGGGCAACCTCGCAGAACCCAGTGCGGCCAATTTGATTCTCTGCTGCAGCTTTCTGAGGCATGAGTTAGGTGTCAGCTCTCCATATCTCAGCTGCTGGGAGCACATGTCAAAGTTCTCTGAGGGGCCCATGGGGCCCATCGTGAGACTTGAGGTATAGGAGGAGATGGGCACACAGGGCACAGCTGTATCTCTCAGCTTGACAATTCTCTTTGCTTCACACTCTGACTCCTCTTTATCCTTGGTCTGGCTCAGGGGTCCAGGGATACATCAGTCAGGGTCTAGCCAGGGATGCAGACCCTTATGAGCATTATGGAATGAGGAATGTATTTCAGCAATTAGAGCATACACAGTTGTGGAAGGCACAGGGGAAGGATAGGTTTGAAAAGAGGAGTTGAAGGGTCACAGAAAGGTCATGAAGCAGCCTTGGCACAGGCTGATGAGTCAGAGTTCTCAGGGACACCTGGAAGCTGGGCTTTTCCAGCTGCTGGAGTAGGTGTGTGAAGAGAGCAGGCATAGAACCCTGCGGAAGGTTGTCTGCTCTTCCTGGCTGCTCCCGGAGTTCATGGCTAAGTGTCTGTGGCGGGCCTGGGGTCACTGCTGGTCAGCAGCGGTCAGCAGCTGAGAAGGAGAGCTGGACACACTACAGGGAAAAGTGAAAACGAACTGGAATCCATTGGCACCTGTGTGTTGGTCTCTCACTGCCCTTAACCAACAGCAACCACCAGTGCACTTCCCAGTTAAGTGCCCTTAACCAACAGCCACCAGGGCGGCTGCTTCACTTCCACCTCCCGAGTCCCTCCCAAATTCACATTTAATAAACTCAAATCCGGAACACTCTGTAAAGTTTTCTGGAAAGTGTAGTACCCAGTGAAAACAAAATGACACTAGAACAATCCAGCACAAGGAGTTATGGAGCTGGGGTTCTTTTTTTTTTTTTCTTTCTACACTGCTTTTTATGCTCACATCTGTTACGTCTTGGCGACTAGTAGAAACTTCCCATTTTAACATCATATTACCCATCCTATGATTCTTCGCTTCCATTTAGCACATTTAAATGCCTCCCTCAAAGAAGCAAAAAAGCACAAGCCAGTAATGCACCATTTGCAACCAGCTCCTGAGGGAACCAGCAAACAGCTGTTCTCTGGCCTCAGGCTACTTTTGAAAATGCAGTCAGTGACGGAGGAAGGTCATGTGGGAAAGAAGCATATTTGTGACACACTCAGGCTGGTGACTAGGACTTTAGTCATAGTTACAGAAGCTGGAAAAGAAAACCCATGAAATAACTCACATTCGCAATTATATTGGTTGGTTATATTTTCCAAGTTACAAAATGTAAGACTAAATTTAAAGTCATTTCTGTGTACCACTAGCCCCGTGTGGAGTTGGGTAGCAGCTGTTGGGGATGTTACAGTCCATTAATTGTGATGTTTTCCCATAGTTTGGTGGAAAGCAGTGGAGGGAGAAAACACTGGAAATTGCTTTTAAAAATAGCAGGCCGGAGTGATGAGCTGATCTCCCTCTATGCTTCATCGGGAGTTTCTGCAGGTGTGGTACACATCACCACCAAAGCCACTGATGTGGCAGTTCATTCCAACCACTGCCAAGGGGCTGTGCAGTCTAGCAGCTTGTGACTCAGTGGACAGAGGGCTGTGAAAGATGGGGGGAGTGGCTTCTCTGGTGAGCTGTCAGAAGAGAAGAGACAGAAGGAAGTGAGGAGACCAAAGGACTTAGAAATCTACAGGGTGTGGAAATGTACAACCTGGTGTGATCAGGTGTAGAGAAAATGACTTATGCTCTTCCTGGGAATAGAAATGTAGTTCTCTTGGCACTAGATCCCCAAGAATGCTCACTCATCCAACTATATCCTCTTTGCTTGTAAAATCTGTGACTTCCACACTCCCTTCATCCAGCTAAGGAAGGCAACATTATATAATAAAAATAACAACAGTAGCAATAATAACAGCCAACACATGTTGAGCACGTATGTACTGGGACTACTGTAAGTACATTACATGTATTAGCTCATTGATTTCTCACAATAACCCTGTAAACTGGGTACCATAATGGTCCCATTATCATGATGCAGAAATGGAAGCACAGAGAGGTTGAAAAACACGACCAGGTAGCAGTAAATGTGAGTTGGCTTATGCAGGGATTAAAAGCATTAACTTGGAATTCAGACCATAAAATGCTGCATGTTTGGCTTTGAACAAGTTGATTAACATAAATAAGTTTTAGTTTTTCATCTATAAAATGGGAATAATAATAGTTCCTACATCTCAGAGTTGTGATGGCACTACTAATATGCCTGGTACATATTAATAAATGGTCTACTATTATCATTACTCCCTAGGATCTTTTAAGTCTTTTTCACCCCAGCTGCCCCCAGCCCTGTCCCCCTCACATACCCATACCATTCCCATCTAAAACGTGTGTGCGTGTGTGTGCGTGCACGCGCGTACATATTCCTGGTCACTAGGGAAGAAGGGAGATGGAGAAATGGGTCAGCCACTCAGCACTCAGCCTAGGACTGGCAACTATATAATTAGCTGCAGCATCCCTGGGGTGTCATCTGCCTGCCACTTTTTGTTTGTTGATTTATTTTGATTTGACACACCGGGGCAGATGGCTGGGGGGGAGGGGGGTTGGTAAGAGTCAATATTTGGTGACATGTGAATAATGCACTTGTGGAGTTAATCAGCCTTATCATTTTTAGCTAGTTGCCATGGCTATGGAAAGTCAAGTGTCATGTAAATCAGAATAAAGGGATCACAGCCTATCACCGCTCTTTGTTTTTCTCAATCCAAGCCTCCTCAAAGCATCCCTGTCCTCCCAGCCAAGGCCATGGTCTCAGGTACCTTAGGTAGTACAAATGGTGGGAGGCTTATCTATATATACCTTTGGATGATGGGATGGACTTTCTGTCTCTCTCAGGAATCGTGTGCATTTTAGGGCAGTGGTTCAAAGACCAGCAAGCAGGAATGGGAAACAACAAAATGACTAACATTTTGTTCTGCCGCGTAAGTGCATTAAAAAGAAAAAAAATACCAATATTTGTAGGGCATTTTAATACCAAAAAGTAGGAAGGACATAATTTCAGAATAGAGGATATTTCTTTAAATGGAAGAAATTTAGTTTAACAAAAAAACTCTCCATCATCCTATTTTTTTGTCTTATTTCATTGATGACTAGTGAAAGCCTCCTAACAAATTGACCATGTGAGTGTACTTAATATAAATAGAGGCAAGAAGACAGAACACTTGAAACACAGCTTCATTTGGAATTCTGGTGGATGTGATTATGGGAGACACCGCGGCAGAGCATTAGCTATTTAGTGCTTCAGTATTCCAAATTATAAAATGGGTGTATCAGTTCCCACCTTGCTTACTTCTTGGGGTGATTCTGAGGATTAAATGAACTAGACAATATAGGTGGAAACAAATGCTAATCTCTTATCTTATTTGGGAGGTCCTTGGGAGCAGCAACTCTGTGTCTTTCTTTGGTGTCCCCAGTGTCTGTTGCATAGAAAGTGATTGATACAAGTCTACTGAGTGAATAATACAACAAGTCAAAGGAGTGACTGCAAAAGCAGGGAATCCAAACCAGACAGGAGGGAGGGCACTCCCAGGACAAGGGGCTTACCTGCTCCTCCTTCCCCTTTCCAGCCACTACATACTCTGCTTATTCATAAAGACTAGGTTCAGCACTCAGCCAGAGTGCTCTTAAATCTCCAGCAAACTCCATCTGTTATCTCTGATATCCAGTTTATTTTCTTTTCCTTGGAGAAGGCCTTTCAAGCAGTGACTATTATTGGTATTTGTGACACACCCGATTAGGGTGTTGACTTTGGAGCTGGATTGCCTGCGTTCAGATAATGTCTCCTCCACTTATGAACTTCATGCTCTTTGGCAAGTTACTTAACCTCTCTGTGCCTCAGGTTCCTTATTTGTAAATGGGGATAGTAACAGAACCCTCCTCATGAGGTTTTTATGAGGATTAGATGAGTTAGTACTTGGCATTGTGCCTGGCACTTTGTAGGCACTTAGTAAATGTTAGTCTGCCATTATTAATGCTCAGAGGCTGCAGTGAGACCCCCTCAAAGAATGGGGAGATCAATTATCCTTTGAGGGCCCAACTAGATTCCAGCAGTTATGGGCAGATTCTGAGAGAGACAGCTTGGCTCCCAGGCCTCTGAGATTTGAATAGTTTGAATATTTTAATGCATTTAAAGACAGGTGATGTCAGTCAATCACAAGGGCATAATCACCATGGAAGCTAAGAAAAAGGAGAGGCCCCAAGACAAAGGTGGATAAAGTCCATCTGAGCTCTCTCTTGGTTGGCAGTGGTGCCAGGAGCATTAACCATTGTCTTTTAAGGCTTCCCAAACTACTATGAAGTCAGACCCTGTAATGGAGATAGCTGTCCCAGGCAGTCTTAACAGTTGCCACCTTTCACCTGCCTGACTCCTCTCTGTCTTGATCCAGGGCCACAGAACACCTTTCCACAGCCAATGCGTAGGTTTCTGTCCCAGATCTATCTTCAGGAGGAGAATGGCTTTATGCATCAGTCATGTGATCATGGTCAGTTGTCCTCTTTGTGTCTACCCTAAGACCAAACGTCAGACCGTGGACCACAGTCAAGTCCTTAAGTGAGTAACTGCCACATTGGGAAACCTCTTGGAAGACAGCTGTCAGCCCTGTTCTTACTTTGACCTTCTGTAGGCAGAAGTCTTTCTCTGCCAGCTGACACATAGACAAAGGGGCAGCTCCCGAGTCTGGAAAGGGGCCAGTGTCCAGCAAGCTGTGTGCGTTGCCTGCAGAGATGGATACTGAGCACCCTGTGCAGGATCAGATCTACCCAGAACCGAAGTTCCAGGTGACTCTTCTTCTAGCAAATAACTCTGCTGCTGAGCCTGGCAGATGCTGCCGCAGACTCAGAGTGCTTCATAAAAGTTGACTTAGGAGGCAAGAGACTTCCCTGGCGGTCTTAAGACTTCACCTTCCAACGCAGGGGGTGCAGGTTCCATCCCTAGTTGGGGAGCTAAGACCCCACATGCTTCACGGCCAAAAAACCAAAACATAAAACTGAAGCAATATTGTAACAAATTCAATAAAGACTTTAAAAATGGTCCACTTCAAAAAAATCTTTAAAAAGAAAAAAAGTTGACTTAGGAGGCCAAACGAGCCACAGCAAGCCTTCGTTTGTCCTGGAACAGTAGTGACTAGGACTGTGGCTTTGACCTCAGCTGTGTCACAAATAAAAGATGACCTTAGTGTCAGGAATATGAACTGGATTACCTTACGCTGGCCTTCAAAACATCTGGATCCTGCAGCCAGAATTAGGTCTTAGTGGTTGAGAAGCAGCCAGAAAGGATCAGAGACCTTGCTTCTCCTCCCCACACTCCAGGCCTCTCATGCTCTGAGCTGTCACTTGCGCTGCGACTCCAGCACAGGGGAACGCACAAAACGCCTTTCTTCCCTGTCTCTGGCAAACACCCTTCCTTCAAACCCCAACACAAACAATAGAGCTGAAGGAGCTTAGGGAAACTGGTTCAGTGGTTTTCTACCCTTTCACCACCCAAACCCCTTTTATTAGTTTACTCCATGGGCCCTGCCTGTGTTTTGAAAGATTTTTGCTCCCAGATAAACAGCATTTACCAGGAAATAAGAAGATAATTAACCAAAGGCTTATATAATTGCCAAACTGAAATTTCGATTTGCAAATAATCATGCTGAGTTCATCTAATTTCAGCCCAAAGCAAAGAGGCTTGATGTGTTTAGCAGTCTGGGGCAGCCTGATCTCCGTTAACTGTGCAAACCCATGGAGGTTTTCTGGCAGAAAATAGAGGAAACCCAAGGACTGTTTTCTAGGCTCTCAGGAGGTCTGAGGGCCCTCTATTGGGAACTAGCAATCTAACCCCAAACCCTACTTTTCAAATGAATTCATTTATTTCTTATGTTGAGACTAACGGACAGGAAGCTTACATTTACTGCATCTCTACCATATACAGGACAAGGTGCTAGGCCCTCTCACATGTGTGATCTCACTGAGAATTCACAGCCCCTTTATGACATAGGTAGTACTATCATATCATCCCCACTTTACAGATGAGGACACTGAGACAAGGGTAAGTAACTTTCTCAAGGGCATATAACTAGTAAGTGGCAGTGTTAGGACACTGACTCAGGGTTTTCTGGTTTTGCTTTAACTGCTTTATTGAGATATAATTCACATACAATTCACCCACCTAATGTGCACAATCCAGTGGTTTTTAGTATGTTTGCAGAGCTGTGCAACCATCACCACAATTCATTCTAGTAAGTTTTCATTACCCCATAAAGAAACCCCAGACCTATTGTTAGTCACTCGCCATTTCCCCCAACTCCCCCTCTCAGTCCTGTGCAACCAGTAATCTGTCTGTCTCTGTGGAGGGACTTGCCCATTCTAGATATTTCCTATCAACTGACGCAAGTTTTTAAACTCTAAAATCCACATACATCAAACTCTAGCCCAGGAGTCAATGCAGATTACAAATCCTTTTTCATAATTTTATAGGCTGTTTTATATTTAACTTTGGAAGTACAGAGAATGCACAAACGCTATGTCCTTCATGTTTGAAGCACACGAAAATGCAAATATTATTCCGTATCAAGGTAAAAAATGGCATGCAATTATTCAAGTGTCATATACTTGAATTTGAATGGCCACACTTCCCAGTCTCTTGTACCATTTTGCCAGGCAACCACCCAGCACTCTGAGAGAAGAGACCTCTATCCTTGCCCTCTTGTGAGCCTTCTCATCATTTGGTTTTGAGCCGGGTCGCCATAGCTGCCTTCAGGGTACCTGGTGTGTCCCCCTCTCTGGGTTGGGGGTCTGGCCCACGTCATGAGGTTTGCTTCCTACCTAAGAGACCCTTCTGTGTTTCTGGCTCCCCTGTTCTATTCTCCTTAACCTCCCTTTACCTGCAAATTGCTGTTGGCAGCATGATTTATTCTCCTGCCACAGACGGTAGGGATGTTTAACAGCCATGTCTAATAGTTTTCCATATAGAATTCCCCTATTGTCAGCTGCTTTGTCTCTCAAGTTCAGGTTCTGTTTTCCCAGGTGATTAATTATTCCTGCTAGATTCATCCTTTGGCATCTCCAGGGTCTGTTCTGAAAGTCTGTCTTGAGTGCTTGTGTTTGGCTTGTGCCTTGGATATCAGTAAAAAAAAAAAACTGCTCACATTCTGTGGTTAGGAAAAGTTACAAGGGACATGGACAGGCATCCTTGAAACTGGTATTCCACAAGGAGTCACCACCTCTTTGTTCATTTGTTCCTTCCTTCATTTTTCCATTGGCTCATCCAGAGCACCATCAGCTTACCGATCACTGTGGGTGTGTGGAATGCAGCCTCACTCCCCACGCAGTGCTCCCTCCACTACCCCTGCTTCTCATTGGAGGAACAAATGCACAGGGTACCAGATGTGGGTCTGAACTCGAAGCTTTTACACAATTATGGGGCCTCTCTCTGGAGTGTCAAATTTACTATTTAAATATTTCAGGGGCTTCCCTGGTGGCGCAGTGGTTAAGAATCTGCCTGCCAATGCAGGGGACACAGGTTCGAGCCCTGGTCCGGGAAGATCCCACATGCTGCGGAGCAACTAAGCCCATGCACCACAACTACTGAGCCTGTGCTCTAGAGCCCGCGAGCCACAACTACTGAGCCCACATGCCACAACTACTGAAGCCTGTGTGCCTAGAGCCCGTGCTCTGCAACAAGAGAAGCCACCGAAATGAAAAGCCCGCACACCACAAGGAAGAGTAGCCCCTGCTCGCTGCAACTAGAGAAAGCCTGTGCGCAGCAACGAAGACCCAGTGCAGCCAAAAATAAATAAATAAATCTAAAAATAAATAAATATTTCAGGAGGGAATTTTTTTGTTAAGTCAAGGACCGATCCATTCTGGAGAAGAATTTTAAATTAGCATAATTTTTAAAGATAAATATAAAATCTCAAAGACATCTTTGGGCTTCTGAGGAACTTCTTCGACCCCCCACTCCCCACTTCCCCCCACCACCACTGCACACACACAGATCAGACACATACTCTGACCAGCTCCAGGTAGATATTTACAACCCCACTGACAGGCGTAGGGGCCTCTAGGTCCAGGGAGATGAAGGAGCCTCTTGATTCTGCTACTCTTATTATCCAGTTTGGAAAATCTGCAGGCAAGTCTACAATGAAGTCTTCTGAACTGGGTCTTTTGCCTTGGGTCTCTCTGACAGGTATCTGGCAGCAGTTTCCTATTCAGGGGCCCAGGTCACCCACTGAACCCTTAAACCTCCATGAGAAGCCAGCAAGGTGACTCTTCTTCAGTAGTAGTTAAATATTTTGAAAATCATGTCTAACACCAAGCAGTCTTTATTCTTAACTCTTCACCCTGTTAGATGGCCTTAAATGCCTGTCTACTTTTCATGAATGTTTCTAGGCCCCCTTCAGATTATCACATCTAATTCCAGACAAAATTGGGGTCACCTCTCCCACCATTGCTGATAGACCAACAGGCAGCACCGGAATTCAGAACATGTTCTGAATTCAGAACAATTCTTACTAGTTGTGAAATCTGGGCATGCTCCCTAACCTTTCTTTGCCCGTTTCTTCATCTGTAAAATGCGGCCACTAGCAGTTCATATTTCACAGGGTTGTTACTAAATGGGCCAAAATATGTAAGGCACAGAGTGACATGCCTGGCACATTGGGAAGTTTCAGTAAATATTCCCATAGTTCAATAAATGTGTATTGAATAAGTACATGGTTGAAAACTTTTCATCTTCAAGGAATACCTTTGTTATTTTGTATCCATGGGCCTCAGTTTACCAATCAATGCTGTAACATAAGATTAAGTCCACTAGCAGGGATGGAGTTATCTATCTTAAAAAAATCAATTCAGTTTTAGCAGAGGCCTGAGAATCCTTAGTGATTTCTCCTTCTCCTTTAGGATTTTTAAGGTTCATTTCTATTCCTTTTCTTCTGGTATTCTGTTTACCATCTGCTTCTCAGAGTGCGTGAGTGTGTTTGTGTGTGTATGTGTGTGTACTACTTCAATATATACCAAATCTGCTTAATTTCTTGTACTTGTGAAAGTCTTACAGATTATTAATACTTCAAAGGACTGACCTCCCTGGATCCCTGTGCATTTTTCTGGGACACAATTGCAAGGTTCCATCAAGTCTAATCTACTTAGTGACACAAGGGTTGTGGGACCTCATGTATCTAATATTTTCTCCCTAACTCTAGAAGGTATGCTAAACCAGCCATTTACAACTTCCCTGTTAGTAATTATAAGTGCACATCATTATTTCTTTTTTGGTCCTAAGATCGACTTGGCAAATTGTATGATCAGGCCACCAAAGATGGCTGTTCTCTTGCTCTCTGTACATCCCCTGCTGGACCAGTCCCTGCCTCACTGCACCTACTCACCTGACTGACCTTCCCTCTCAATCTTAGAGCCTAATCAGTAAATGCCTATGTACTTGCCCCCAGCCCCAGCTAGTGATTGTTCTAATCTCTGGATCCGAACTATCCCTACTATGATAGCTTATGAGGGGCAGTGAGGGGCGTGCTCCTCTGCTGGTTTCCCTAGTAACCGATGAGCCAACCTGACGTCAGTTCCCTCTATAACTGGTAACCTCCCTCTTCCTCTGGTAGCAAAGACTACTGCCATGTCCTGTCTGCCATCTGCTGTCCCCTCAAAGGGTCCTCCAGGACCCTTTTTGCTTTGGACGTGTAAGATCCCTCTATCCATTAAACCACTTATGTCTCTGTCGCTCACTCCAGGCTCTTTCTTCAGTCTTGAGGCTGGGCACGTGCAGGGCCTGCAGGCCTGCAGGGTGCAGCCCAACACAAGTGGATTAGTTCACACAGTTTTGTATTCTGTATTTTGGGAGAAAGAAAAGAAGGACTTTGCCTGTTACAGTGAAATCTCCCTTTCCCCTAACTAGGGAAATATGTGCATCTTTGGGCCCTTATTCTACTCCTTTGTCACTGGGGACCATCTTTCTTTCTTTCTTTTTTTTTTTTTATAACATCTTTATTGGAGTATAATTGCTTTACAATGGTGTGTTAGTTTCTGCTTTATAACAAAGTGAATCAGTTATACATATACATATGTTCCCATATCTCTTCCCTCGTGCGTCTCCCTCCCTCCCACCCTCCCTATCCCACCCCTCTAGGTGGTCACAAAGCACCAAGCTGATCTCCCTGTGCTATGCGGCTGCTTCCCGCTAGCTATCTATATTACATTTGGTAGTGTATATTCTTAATGGAAGATTCTGCCTTTGTCCGTTTCCAGCTACCCTCTATCTCTTCTAAGACGTTAGGGGATTTAAAACCAAACTCCTGCCATTGTGTTAAGAGGTCACCAGAGCCATCGTTATAATCTGAATTTGAATACCTCTCTCATAAAAGGGGTCATAAAAGAAGTTTGATCAAGACTGACTAATGACTTTGTTGTCCTCTAGTTTTCTTTTTTCTTTTTCCTTTCCTTAAATGTACAAGTCTTATTTATTTTTTTTAATGATACATGTAACCTTATTTATTTATTCATTTTTATTTTTATTTTTTGGCTGCGTTTGGTCTTAGTTGCAGCATGCGGGATCTTCGTTGCAGCATGTGGGATATTTTGTTGTGGCGCGTAGGCTCTGTAGTTTGCAGCACACAGGCTCTCTAGTTGAGGCACGTGGGCTCAGTAGTTGTGGCACGCGGGCTTAGTTGCCCCGTGGCATATGGGATCTTAGTTCCCCGACCAGGGATTGAATCCCCATCCCCTGCATTGGAAGGTGGATTCTTTACCACTGGACCACCAGGGAAGTCCCTGGAGCCCTCTAATTTCCATTTAAGCTTTCGACTGGCTTGATTCAGATCTGGACCATTGATTCTTTTGGTTTCAAGTATAGAGGTTCAAACTTCTTTTTAAAGTGAACAGAACCGAATATGATCCTTCAATGAGTTATTTTCCTTAATCATAGAATAGATGATGTCACTCTCTTTGTGATTATTTTTATACACCTCTGCCAACCAAGCCTTCTGATCAGGATACAAATCACAGAATGTTAGAGATAGAAAGAGATTAAAGATCATCTAGATTCAATTTCTCACTTTACAGAAAAGGAACTATGAGAAGTGAGGTGATTGGATCAAAGTCACAGCAGATTATATTTCCTATAATTGTTTGACTAAAGCCACACTCCTGAGCAACTTGTGTCATAAGTTGGCAGAATGGGCGGGAGGAAGAGAAAGATATCAATGTCAATGACAGAAAGTGAGCTGGGACGTTGTATGAACAGGGGATGTCAGAATGGGGAACCAGATCTTACCAGATAATCAAAACAAAAGATGGAGCACAACCAGGAGACACAGGTGAGAAGTCAAAGGATGGGAAGTCATGAAGCAGTCAAGTGCCAAGGAGCAGAATTGTGAGAAGAGCTGGGAAGATCCATGAGGCTTTATTCTTAATTGCATGAATTCTTTTTATAGGTTTGCCTTTTAAAAGTAAGTTTTATTTTTTTAATTAAGTAATTATATACATAATTAAGAAATCAAATAGTGCTAAAAATGCTTACGATACAAATCAGTAGCACCTTGTACAACCCTACACCAGCTGCCAGTCTTTTACCAAAAGGTAACTGCTTTGAAATTTTATTTGCTTTTTCTGGTAGCCACCTTCACATGTTTAGAGAATATGCATATATTGCAATTTTACAAGATTTTTTTCCAGTTTCATTGAGAAATAATTGCTAATACATCACTGTATAAGTTTAAGATACACAGCATTTGGTTTGATTTACATATATTATGAAATAATTACCACAGCAGGTTTGCTTCACATCCATCATCTCATATAGGTACAATAAAAAGAAAACATTTTTTAAATGTATAAATGTTCTAAGAGATGAAGATTTAATATCTCCACTTCCCCTTCCTCATCCTCTCCCCCAAATTTTATCATAGTTTTACTTATATCGATAATTAGTGTTTGCATTATTATACCAATGTAAATATTGTTCACTGTAGAACCTATTAGAATACTGTGATTACATGTCTTTTCTTATATAGCCTTTTGTCATTCTTTGGATTAACAATTGCTTAATTGCATCTTATTTCCAGTTGCTTCATCATCTCATCTATCATATCACCCTTCCTATTGGGTCCATTTTTTTCCTGGACACTCTTTTGTGAAGCCCTCTCTTTTCCTGCTCTGTTGTGGATGGATGGCTCTCTAGTCCTGCCACGCAGTTATCAACTTGGGATCTTCTCTTAGTGGATTTACTGTCTCCAGAATGCATGTCTTTCTCTTCCTTGGATACTTCTTTGGCTGGCTGGTACACATCCTCTAGTCATCTTCTAAGAAAGAAATGTCAATTTTCTGAACCTAAACCTGTCTGTAAGTATCTTTATTCTGTTTTCATACTTGACAAATTGACTGGATGTAAAATTCTAGCTTGAAAATTTATTTTCTTTAAAAATTTGAATTTGTTGCTCCATTGTTTGCTTGCTTTTAATATTACTGTTAAGAAGACTAATAACAATTCTGAGTCTCATTTTCTTATGATTTGTTCCCCTGGAAGCTTTTAGAATCATCTTTTTTATTCCTGATGTTTCAAACTTTCACATTTTGGGAGGTCTTTTTCATTTGTTTGCTGATCATTCAGTGGGCTTTTGATAGTTAAGTGAACTGACACCAGGGTCAGATGGCCCAGATTCAAAACTGGCTCCCCCACTTACCAGTTATGGTGCTGGTTAAGTTACTAACCCTCTCTGGGCTACTATCTTTGCCTGTAAAATCACAAGGAACCTCCTGACATTGCTGTGAGAATTAAGATAAATAACATAAATGTAGCATTAGAATAGTGCCTGGCACAGGGTGGCACCTCAGTAAATGTTTTTGCTGTATTGATAGAGTCATCGTCAGCACCCTGTTCTGTGGAGTCAGCATAGAAAAGTGTGTCCAGTCCAGTTGTGCATCTCCCTGAGTTGGTCTGGCTGCCATATACTGCTGGCCCTCCAGGAGGATCACCTGGCACCAACCAGCATTCTTCAAGGCCCCAGAGGAGAGGTTTCGGCCCTTATTAAGTTCTTTCTCTGTCATCACCTGCTTGGCTGGCTAGGCCCTCAGTGGCAGCTGCTCCAATCCTTCCTGTCACTCACAGGCATGATTTGACAGGACTCTGCCTCATTCTTCATGCCACCTGTCTTTCACTTCCTGCCCTAGGGATTCCCTGTTTCCACTGAGGCCTGAGACCCTGGATCCTCCCAACATCCACACGTGCTTGCTGGCTCCCCAAGCAGGGCTTGAGAAACTGTCGGCAGACATGCAAGCACGTGGATGTGCTACTGGCCTGGGTCCGCTTGTCTGGATGCTGCTGCTACGATGGATCTGGCATCCTTGGTGGCCTCCGAAAGGGCCCGATGGAACAACCAAGAAATGCAGGGAGGGCGGCTTAAAATCCCACGGGCATGTTTGACCAGTGGAAATGGGAGCCAGGGGATCAGTTCTCCTACTGCCTCCTGGTTGGTTTGTCAAGAGGCTTAAAGGCAACCAGTTGCACTTGTTATAAGTCCATGGCCAGCCTGAGAGCACCTTCTCTTATATTTGTTCTACTCGTTTCCTGCCTTCCTCCCTCTCTTCCCTCATTCCTGCTTTTCTGGGATTGCACTCCCAGATGAAGGGTTAGTAAATACATGTGTGTCTTTGGTTCCATTTTGTAGGGAATCCAGACTAAGGTACATTGAGTTCAAGAGCTCGGGCTCTGGAGCTGGCCTCTGGGTTTGAATCTTGGTCTTAGCCTTGCTGACCACAAGTTACTTAACCTCTCTGTGCTTCATTTTCCTCATCTGTGAAATGGGGATAATACTAGTGGCTACCTCAGGGTGATTGGAGGTTAAAATGAATGAATACTTATAAAACACATAGTAAACACCCAGTAAATGTTAGCTATTATTATTCAGCTCCATGAACTGTCCAATATCAATTTTTGATAGCTTCCTTCCCACTGTTTTCTCCAGTTCTCTGTTTTCTTTCTTTTTTTTATTTTTTTTAATTTATGGCTGTGTTGGGTCTTCGTTTCTGTGTGAGGGCTTTCTCTGGTTGTGGCAAGTGGGGGGGGCCACTCTTCATCGCAATGCGCGGGCCTCTCACTATCGCGGCCTCTCTTGTTGCGGAGCACAGGCTTCAGACACGCAAGCTCAGTAGTTGTGGCTCACGGGCCCAGCTGCTCCGCAGCATGTGGGATCTTCCCAGACCAGGGCTCGAACCCATGTCCCCTGCATTGGCAGGCAGATTCTCAACCACTGCGCTACCAGGGAAGGCCCCCAGTTTTCTGTTTTCTGAAACATCTATAATGTCAATATTGGTCTTCCTGAATTGATTCTCTATGTCTCTTATAGTTTCTGTTATATTTACCATATCTTCGTCTTTTTGTTCTATTTTATGAGAGAGATCCTCTTATATATTCTAAGTCTCCTATTGAGTTTGTATTTTGGTATCATGCTTAAAATTTCCAAGATTATTTTGTTCTCCAGTTGTTCCATTTTAATCATATTCTGTTCTTTTTGGGGGAGAGAAAGAGTATACAATGTCTTCTCCATGCTCTTGGACTCTCTCACTGTTTGGGCTTCTCCTCTCTTGGGTGTTACTTATGCTGGGCCAACTTCCTGTTCCTTTGCCTTAGTGACGACTTCTCTCCCCATCTCACAGTCCCTTCCTTTTTGTTCCCAGGTGTAGGGTTACCAGATTCAGCAAATAAAAATACAGGACATTCAGTTAAATTTGAACTATAGATAAACAATGGAGAGTATTTTTCGTATAAGTATGCCTATGCAATACTGGGGACATGCTTATACAAAAACGTCTTCATTATTTGTCTGATATTTAAATGTAACTGGGCATCCTATATTTTTTCTGGCAACTCTATCCAGGTGCCTTTTTATTTTCTGAAGATCAAGGTTGGCTAAGTAGTACAAAAGGGCTTTGTCTTCACACCACTTCTTTTCTTAAAGGGACCCACAGCTATTTACATAACATATGGCAGTCTCACACCCAAGCAATTGTAAATTAGAGCCTGCTTATTCATTGACAAGTTAGGAACTCAACCATATTTCTCAGCTGTCTTCTGTTCCCCAGCCTCAGATTCAATAAATAAATGTGTTGTTCTAATAGTGTGTGTGCCAATGTGTTGCCTTTGTTCATTGTCTGTGCCCGCTCAGGGCCCCAGGGTGAGATAGCCCTGCTATCCTAGTGTGACATTGTCTCCACGGTCACCATCTCTGCTCTGTTTTTGGGAGGGTTTGGAGGTAATTCTTACCAGATCTTTGTTTTTAAGAACATTACCGCATTCTGTTGGTTTCCTCGTTAGTAGACTCTGGCAGGTGACAGGTGTATGGAGCAGGCTTTGTTAGTGCTGTGTGACCGAGAACACGAACTTGATAAAGAACACGTGTCCTAAAGAAAAGCTAAATTATGATTGAACCAATTATGTGAAAGGATACAGGAAATGAATATAATGAATAGATACTACTCAGGAAAGCAATTCACAAAATCACATTAACATTTTCATCTAATCCCCATGGAGTTGTCCTTTTTTAGGTCATTTCCTTAAAGGTATTTTTCTTTTCAAGTTATAAACCTGTCTGTGGTATTTCACTCCTGGTTCACCGTCAAGAACTCTCCCTGCTGCATTCCTGAGGATATCCAAGAGGGTCAGCTGTTAACAGAGCTGGGCTAAATATATCCCTTCCTGGAGCCTCTAGTCTTTGCTCCAGAGTCAGCGTCCTTTGTCAGCCCAGGCTGATTTCCTTCCCGTTTCCCTTCCACCTGGCAGGACAGCCTCATTAGAGGCCTCAAAGATCAGCCTCAGAGGTCGGCATGAGGAACTGAGAGACTTCTTAAAGGCCTTGTCTATTTACCTACAATGGTTGGCCCACCTGCTCCGCATAACCATTCACCAGCACATCCTTTATACATCTGCTATATATCCTGCCTCCATGTGAACTATAAAAGCACACCCTGACCTAGCAGCAGACTCATGCTTAAAGGAGGCTTTCTATACATGGGATGTGTAGGTTTCATCAAATGACAGGGCATTTGCCTTTTTTTTTCCCTAATGAAAAGAAATAAATGTCTTGGATCAGAGAGTCTGAAATGGGAAGATTTATATATATTTGCTTTTCTTGAAACTAAGGGATTTTCCTGGTTGTGGGACTTTCAGTGCTAAAACTGGGACAGTCTTGGGCGAACCAGGACAGTTGGTCACCCTCTGTTGCCTTCCCCACCACCATCCTTCAAATTCCCTTCACCACTCTCTCTTACTCTGGGAAAGAGGTCATAGCCCCAAACTGATCTTTGGAAGTTTTGCAAGAAATAATCCAGAGATTTTGGGAGTTTCACATTAAAGCAACATAAGGAGGAACTAGCAATGTTTTTGTGAAGGTATTTGTGAGAAAAGGAACCATAAGAGATTGAAGGGGAAGATATAACTGTATTTTTTATTTGTAAAACCCCTCTAAAGAGCTATTTTAAATGTTTGTTTATAGCTTGCTTGCCTTGCTATTTCAATAAATGTTTCTAATATATAAGAAATAGAAAAATTTGGGATCATATATCTGTAGCATTTGAACTCAGAATCGTGATCTGTAATTGTAGCAAATCCTCCATTACCCTTTCAAAGCTTCAAGACCCATGGCACTCTGCCTCCACCTGGTGGTAGTGTGCATAAATTAAGTCCTGACCGCCTACCCCACTCCCCCACCTTTGTGTGTGTGTGTGTGTGTGTGTGTGTGTGTGTGTGTGCTGACAGCCTCACTTTGGGGAATTGATTCTTTTTATTTTTTAACATCTTTATTGGAGTATAATTGCTTTACAATGTTGTGTTAGTTTCTGCTGTACAACAAAGTGAATCAGCTATACATATACATGTATCCCCATATCTCCTCCCTCTTGTGTCTCCCTCCCACCCTCCCTATCCCACCCCTCTAGGTGGTCACAAAGCACCGAGCTGATCTCCCTGTGCTATGCGGCTTCTTCCCACTAGCTGTCTATTTTACATTTGGTAGTGTAATATATGTCCATGTCACTCTCTCACTTCGTCCCAGCTTACCCTTCCCCCTCCCTGTGTCCTCAAGTCCATTCTCTACGTCAGCGTCTCTATTCCTGTCCTGCCCTCAGGTTCTTTAGAACCTTTTTTTTAGATTCCATATATATGTGTTAGCATATGGTATTTGTTTTTCTGATTCACTTCACTCTGTATGACAGACTCTAGGTCCTTCCACCTCACTACAAATAACTCAATTTCGTTTCTTTTTGTGGCTGAGTAATATTCCATTGTATATATGTGCCACATCTTCTTTACCATTCATCTGTTGATGGACACTTAGGTTGCTTCCATGTCCTGACTATTGTAAATAGTGCTGCAATGAACATTGTGGTACATGACTCTTTTTGAAATATGGTTTTCTCAGGGTATATGCCCAGTAGTGGGATTGCTGGGTCGTATGGTAGTTCTCTTTTTAGTTTTTTAAGGAACCTCCATACTGTTCTCCGTAGTGGCTGTATCAATTTACATCCCCACCAACAGTGCAAGAGTGTTCCCTTTTCTCCACACCCTCTCCAGTATTTATTGTTTTTTTTTCACACACACACACTGTATTTTATTTTTACAAGAGATAGATAAACTGACACCAAGCATTGTAAATGGATGACCACAACAAAAGCAACAATGATTGCAATTACCAAACACGGAACACACTCATACTATGTCATAATATTGACATTAAGTCCAGTAATCCTCCACTGTAACAGCTCCTTTACTTTGCAGTGAAAATTGATTTGTATATTTTTTGCCTCTGAGTCCTTGTGGGATTTTTCTTTTTTATTCAAACAAAGTCACAAAAATTATAATCATCCTCATCAGTTCACTCAGTCCCATGTAATTAATTTTTTTTTCATCTTGATCTTTTTTTTTTTTTATAATGAAACTCTTTAGGAGTTAAGCCAGCATTTTATTTATTTATTTATTTTTGGCTGTGTTGGGTCTTCGTTTCTGTGCGAGGGCTTTCTCTAGCTGCGGCAAGCGGGACCACTCTTCATTGCGGTGCACGGGCCTTTCACTGTTGCGGCCTCTCTTGTTGCGGGGCACAGGCTCTAGACGCACAGGCTCAGTAGTTGTGGCTCACGGGCCCAGTTGCTCCGCGGCATATGGGATCCTCCCAGACCAGGGCGCAAACCTGCGTCCCCTGCATTGGCAGACAGACTCTCAACCACTGTGCCGCCAGGGAAGCCCCTCATCTTGATCTTTTGTTAGCACTTTTATGAATTAATCAGTTTTCCATTAGAGTTCTGAAAATGCTTATTCATTCAGTTCAGCAGTATAGTCAGTTACCAGAAACCTGTACTTGTCAGAGTCTTTTCCATGAATTCCTTGAAGATGAAACTCTTTCATAGGAACATTTTTGCAAAAGCATCAGAGTACACCCAGAACTGTCTGTAAATGACAAAAGACTTAAAAATGACCACAGTTAAAGATTTGATGCAAGTTCATAATAATGCAATTGACAAGGAAATTTAGTTATTTCTGAGATATACATTTTAAAGTAATAACTAGAATTATGACTTATAACATTATACCAGAACATATAAGATTTTTAGAAATTTCATGTAATGTCTAAAACATTTATATTAACATATTTCCATACAAATAACCCAAAGAAAGTTTAGTATTAGTTGTTTTTTTTGTTTGTTTTCTTTTTATACTGCAGGTTCTTATTAGTCATCAATTTTATACACATCAGTGTATACATGTCAATCCCAATCGCCCACTTCAGCACACCACCATCCCCACCCCACCACAGTTTTCCCCCCTTGGTGTCCATACGTTTGTTCTCTACATCTGTGTCTCAACTTCTGCCCTGCAAACCGGTTCATCTGTACCATTTTTCTAGGTTCCACATACACGCATTAATATACAATATTTGTTTTTCTCTTTCTGACTTACTTCACTCTGTATGACAGTCTTTAGATCCATCCAGGTCTCAATAAATGACAATTTCGTTCCTTTTTATGGTGGAGTAATATTCCATTCTATATACGTACCACTGCTTCTTTATCCATTCATCTGTCGATAGGCATTTAGGTTGCTTCCATGACCTGGCTATTGTAAATAGTGCTGCAGTGAACATCGGGGTGCATGTGTCTTTCTGAATTATGGTTTTCTCTGGGTATATGCCCAGTAGTGGGATTGCTGGATCATATGGTAATTCTATTTTTAGTTTTTTAAGGAACCTCCATACTGTTCTGCATAGTGGCTGTATCAATTTACATTCCCACCAACAGTGCAAGAGGGTTCCCTTTTCTCCACACCCTCTCCAGCATTTGTTGTTTGTAGATTTTCTGATGATGCCCATTCTAACTGGTGTGAGGTGATACCTCATTGTAGTTTTGATTTGCATTTGTCTAATAATTAGTGATGTTGAGCAGCTTTTAATGTGCTTCTTGGCCATCTGTATGTCTTCTTTGGAGAAATGTCTATTTACGTCTTCTGCCCATTTTTGGATTGGGGTGTTTGTTTCTTTAATATTGAGCTGCATGCGCTGTTTATATATTTTGGAGATTAATCCTTTGTCCGTTGATTCGTTTGCAAATATTTTCTCCCATTCTGAGGGTTGTCTTTTCGTCTTGTTTATGGTTTCCTTTGCTGTGCAAAAGCTTTGAAGTTTCATTAGGTCCCATTTGTTTATTTTTGTTTTTATTTCCATTACTCTAGGAGGTGGATCAAAAAAGATCTTGCTGTGATTTATGTCAAAGAGTGTTCTTCCTATGTTTTCCTCTAACAGTTTTATAGTGTCTGATCTTACATTTAGGTCTCAAATCCATTTTGATTTTATTTTTGTGTATGGTGTTAGGGAGTGTTCTAATTTCATTCTTTTACATGTAGCTGTCCTGTTTTCCCAGCACCACTTATTGAAGAGACTGTCTTTTCTCCATTGTATATCTTTGCCTCCTTTGTCATAGATTACTTGACCATAGGTGTGTGGGTTTATCTCTGGGCTTTCTATCTTGTTCCATTGATCTATGTTTCTGTTTTTGGACAAGTACCATATTGTCTTGATGACTGTAGCTTTGTAGTATAGTCTGAAGTCAGGGAGTCTGATTCCTCCAGCTCCGTTTTTTTCCTTCAAGACTGCTTTGGCTATTCGGGATCTTTTGTGTCTCCATACAAATTTAAAGATGATTTGTTCTAGTTCTGTAAAAAATGCCATTGGTAATTTGATAGGGATTGCATTGAATCTGTAGATTGCTTTGGGTAGTATAGTCATTTTCACAATATTGAGTCTTCCGATCCAAGAACATGGTATATCTCTCCATCTGTTGGTATCATCTTTAATTTCTTTTATCAGTGTCTTATAGTTTTCTGCATACAGGTCTTTTGTCTCCCTAGGTAGGTTTATTCCTAGGTATTTTATTCTTTTTGTTGCAGTGGTAAATGGGAGTGTTTCCATAATTTCTCTTTCAGATTTTTCATCATTAGTGTATAGGAATGCAAGAGATTTCTGTGCATTAATTTTGTATCCTGCAACTTTACCAAATTCATTGATTATCTCTAGTAGTTTTCTGGTGGCATTTTTAGGATTCTCTATGTATAGTATCATGTCATCTGCAAACAGTGACAGTTTTACTTCTTCTTTTCCAATTTGTATTCCTTTTATTTCTTTTTCTTATCTGATTGCCATGGCTAGGACTTCCAAAACTATGTTGAATAATAGTAGTGAGAGTGGACATCCTTGTCTCATTCCTGATCTTAGAGGAAATGCTTTCAGTTTTTCACCATTGAGAATGATGTTTGCTGTGGGTTTGTCATATATGGCCTTTATTATGTTGAGGTAGGTTCCCTCTGTGCCCACTTTCTGGAGAGTGTTTATCATAAATGGGTGTTGAATTTTGTCAAAAGCTTTTTCTGCAACTATTGAGATGATCATATGGTTTTTATTCTTCAGTTTGTTAATATGGTGTATCACATTGATTGATTTGCGTATATTGAAGAATCCTTGCATCCCTGGGATAAATCCCACTTGATCATGGTGTATGATCCTTTTAATGTGTTGTTGGATTCTGTTTGCTAGTATTTTGTTGAGGATTTTTGCATCTATATTCATCAGTGATATTGGTCTGTAATTTTCTTTTTTTTGTAGTATCTTTGGTTTTGGTATCAGGGTGATGGTGGCCTCATAGAATGAGTTTGGGAGTGTTCTTTCCTCTGCAATTTTTTGGAAGAGTTTGAGAAAGATGGTTGTTAGCTCTTCTCTAAATGTTTAATAGAATTCACCTGTGAAACCATCTGGTCCTGGACTTTTGTTTGTTGGAAGATTTTTAATGACAGTTTCAATTTCATTACTTGTGATTGGTCTGTTCATATTTTCTGTTTCTTCCTGGTTCAGTCTTGGAAGGTTATACCTTTTTAAGAATTTGTCCATTTCTTCCAGGTTGTCCATTTTATTGGCATAGAGTTGCTTGTAGTAGTCTCTTAGGATGCTTTGTATTTCTGTGGTGTCTGTTGTAACTTCTTCTTTTTCATTTCTAATTTTATTGATTTGAGTCCTCTCCCTCTTTTTCTTGGTGAGTCTGGCTAATGGTTTATCAATTTTGTTTATCTTCTCAAAGAACCAGCTTTTAATTTTATTGATCTTTGCTATTGTTTTCTTTGTTTCTATTTCATTTATTTCTGCTCTGCTCTTTATGATGTCTTTCCTTCTACTAACTTTGGGTTTTGTTTGTTCTTCTTTCTCTAGTTCCTTTAGGTGTAAGGTTAGATTGTTTACTTGAGATTTTTCTTGTTTCTTGAGGTAGGGTTGTATAGCTATAAACTTCCCTCTTAGAACTGCTTTTGCTGCATCCCATAGGTTTTGGATCGTCGTGTTTTCATTGTCATTTGTCTCTAGGTATTTTTTGATTTCCTCTGATTTCTTCAGTGAACTCTTGGTTATTTAGTAACGTATTGTTTAGCCTCCATGTGTTTGTGTTTTTTACAGTTTTTTTCCCTGTAATTCATTTCTAATCTCATAGCGTTGTGGTCAGAAAAGATGCTTGATATGATTTCAATTTTCCTAAATTTACTGAGGCCTGATTTGTGACCCAGGATGTGATCTATCCTGGAGAATGTTCTGGGCGCACTTGAGAAGAAAGTGTAATCTGCTGTTTCTGGATGGAATGTCCTATAAATATCAATTAAACTATCTGGTCTGTTGTGTCATTTAAAGCTTCTGTTTCCTTATTTATTTTCATTTTGGATGATCTGTCCATTGGTGTAAGTGAGGTGTTAAAGTCCCCCACTATGACTGTGTTACTGTCAATTTCCTCTTTTATAGCTGTTAGCAGTTGCCTTATGTATTGAGGTGCTCCTATGTTGGGTGCATATATATTTATAATTGTTATATCTTCTTCTTGCATTGATCCCTTGATCATTATGTAGTGTACTTCCTTGTCTCTTGTAACATTCTTTATTTTAAAGTCTATTTTATCTGATATGAGTATAGCTACTCCAGCTTTCTTTTGATTTCCATTTGCATGGAATATCTTTTTCCATCCCATCACTTTTAGTCTGTATGTGTCCCTAGGTCTGAAGTGGGTCTATTGTAGACAGCATATAGATGGGTCTTGTTTTTGTATCCATTCAGCAAGCCTGTGTCTTTTGGTTGGAGCATTTAATCCGTTCACGTTTAAGGTAATTATCAATATGTATGTTCCTGTGACCATTTTCTTGATTGTTTTGGGTTTGTTTTTGTAGGCCCTTTTCTTCTCTTGTGTTTCCCACTTAGAGAAGCTCCTTTAGCATTTGTTGTAGAGCTGGTTTGGTGGTGCTGAATTCTCTTAGCTTTTGCTTGTCTGTAAAGCTTTTGATTTCTCCATCAAATCTGAATGAGATCCTTGCCAGGTAGAGTAATCTTGGTTGTAGGTTCTTCCCTTTCATCACTTTAAGTATATCATGCCACTCCCTTCTGGCTTGTAGAGTTTCTGCTGAGAAATCAGCTGTTAACCTTATGGGAGTTCCCTTGTATGTTATTTGTTGTTTTTCCCTTGATGCTTTCAATAATTTTTCTTTGTCTTTAATTTTTGCCAATTTGATTACTGTGTCTCGGCGTGTTTCTCCTTGGGTTTATCCTGTGTAGGACTCACTGCGCTTCCTGGACTTGGGTGGCTATTTCCTTTCCCATGTTAGGGAAGTTTTCGACTATAATCTCTTCAAATATTTTCTCAGGTCCTTTCTCTCTCTCTTCTCCCTCTGGGACCCCTATAATGCAAATGTCGGTGCGTTTAATGTTGTCCCAGAGGTCTCTTAGGCTGTATTCATTTCTTTTCATTCTTTTTTCTTTGTTCTGTTCCACAGCAGTGAATTCCACCATTCTGTCTTCTAGGTCACTTATCCGTTCTTCTGCCTCAGTTATTCTGCTATTGATTCCTTCTAGTGTAGTTTTCATTTCATTTATTGTATTGTTCGTCTCTGTTTGTTTGTTCTTTAACTCTTCTAGGTCTTTGTTAAACATTCTTGCATCTTCTCGATCTTTGCTTCCATTCTTTTTCCGAGGTCCTGGATCATCTTCACTGTCATCATTCTGAATTCTTTTTCTGGAAGGTTGCCTATCTCCACTTCATTTAGTTGTTTTTCTGGGGTTTTATCTTGTTCTTTCATCTGGTACATAGCCCTCTGCCTTTTCATCTTTTCTATCTTTCTGTGAATGTGGTTTTTGTTCCACAGGCTGCAGGATTGTAGTTCTTTTTGCTTCTGCTCTCTGCCCTCTGGTGGATGAGGCTATCTAAGAGGCTTGTGCAAGCTTCCTGATGGGAGGGACTGGTGGTAGGTAGAGCTGGGTGTTGCTCTGGTGGGCAGAGCTCAGTAAAACTTTAATCTGCTTGTCTGCTGATGGGTGGAGCTGGGTTCCCTCCCTGTTGGTTGTTTGGCCTGAGGCAACCCAACACTGGAGCCTACCTGGGCTCTTTGGTGGGACTAATGACAGACTCTGGGAGGGCTCACGCCAAGGAGTACTTCCCAGAACGTCTGCTGCCAGTGTCCTTGTCCCCACAGTGAGCCACAGCAACCCCCCCCCCGGCTCTGCAGGAGACCCTCCAACACTAGCAGGTAGGTCTGGTTAAGTCTCCCTTGGGGTCACTGCTCCTTCCCCTGGGTCCCGATGGGCACACTACTTTGTGTGTGCCCTCCAAGAGTGGAGTCTCTGTTTCTCCCAGTCCTGTCGAAGTCCTGCAATCAATTCCCACTAGGCTGCAAAGTCTGATTCTCTAGGAATTCCTCCTCCCGTTGCCAGACCCCCAGGTTGGGAAGCCTGACGTGGGTCTCAGAACCTTCACTCCAGTGGGTGGACTTCTGTGGTATAAGTGTTCTCCAGTCTGTGAGTCACCCACCCAACAGTTATGGGATTTGATTTTACTGTGATTGCGCCCCTCCTACCGTCTCATTGTGGCTTCTCCTTTGTCTTTGGATGTGGGGTATCTTTTTTGGTGAGTTCCAGTGTCTTCCTGTCAATGATTGTCCAGCAGCTAGTTGTGATTTTGGTGTTCTCGCAGGAGGGAGTGAGAGCACGTCCTTCTACTCCGCCATCTTGGTTCCTCTCTGAGCATTTATTGTTTATAGATTTTTTGATGGTGGCCATTCTGACTGGTGTAAGGTGATATCTCATTGTACTTTTGATTTGCATTTCTCTAATGATTAGTGATGTTGAGCATTCTTTCATGTGTTTGTTGGCAATCTGTATATCTTCTTGTATATCTTCTTTGGAGAAATGTCTATTTAGGTCTTCTGCCCATTTTTGGATTGGGTTGTTTGTTTTTTTGATATTGAGCTGTATGAGCTGCTTGTAAATTTTGGAGATTAATCCTTTGTCAGTTGCTTCATTTGCAAATATTTTCACCCATTCTGAGCGTTGTCTTTTCGTCTTGTTTTTGGTTTCCTTTGCTGTGCAAAAGCTTTTAAGTTCCAATAGGTCCCATTTGTTTATTTTTGTTTTTATTTGCATCACTCTAGGAGGTGGGGGAAAAAGGATCTTGCTGATTTATGTCATAGAGTGTTCTACCTATGTTTTCCTCTAAGAGTTTGATAGTGTCTGGCCTTACATTTAGGCCTTTAATCCATTTTGAGTTTATTTTTGTGTATGGTGTTAGGGAGTGTTCTAATTTCATTCTTTAACATGTAGCTGCCCAATTTTCCCAGCACCACTTATTGAAGAGACTGTCTTTTCTCCATTGTATATTCTTGCCTCCTTTATCAAAGATAAGGTGACCATAAGTGCATGGGTTTATCTCTGGGCTTTCTGTCCTGTTCCATTGATCTAGATTTCTGTTTTTGTGCCAATACCATGCTGTCTTGATTACTGTAGCTTTGTAGTATAGTGTGAAGTCAGGGAGCCTGATTCCTCCAGCTCTGTTTTTCTTTCTCAGGATTGCTTTGGCTATTTGGGGTCTTTTGTGTTTCCATACAGATTGTGAAATTTTTTGTTGTAGTTCTCTGAAAAATGCCATTGGTAGTTTGATAGGGATTGCATTGAATCTGTAGACTGCTTTGGGTAGTAGAGTCATTTTCACAATGTTGAGTCTTCCAATCCAAGCACATGGTGTATCTCTCCATCTATTTGTATCATCTTTAATTTCTTTCATCAGTGTCTTATAATTTTCTGCATACAGGTCTTTTGTCTCCCTAGGTAGGTTTATTCCTACATATTTTATTCTTTTTGTTGCAATTGTAAATAGGAGTGGTTTCTTAATTTCTCTTTCAGATTTTTCATCATTAGTGTATAGGAATGCAAGAGGTTTCTGTGCATTAATTT
The DNA here is from genome assembly GCF_028023285.1 of Balaenoptera ricei. Lineage (NCBI taxonomy): Eukaryota > Metazoa > Chordata > Mammalia > Artiodactyla > Balaenopteridae > Balaenoptera > Balaenoptera ricei. The sequence continues at coordinate 77,818,845 of NC_082640.1, forward strand.
TGTATCCTGCTACTTTACTAATTCATTGATTTGCTCTAGTAGTTTTCTGGTAGCATCTTTAGGATTCTCTGTGTATAGTGTCATGTCTGCAAACAGTGACAGCTTTACTTCTTCTTTTCTGATTTGGATTCCTTTTATTTCTCTTTCTCTCTGATTGCTGTGGCTAAAACTTCCAAAACTATGTTGAATAATAGTGGTGAGAGCAGACAACATTGTCTTATACCTGATGTTAGAGGAAATGGTTTCAGTTTTTCATCATTGAGACAAACGTTGGCTGTGGGTTTGTCATATATGGCCTTTATTATTTTTGGGTAAATTCCCTCTGTGCCTGCTTTCTGGAGGGTTTTTATCATAAAAGGGTGTTCAATTCTGTCAAAAGCTTTTTCTGCATCTATTGAGATGATCATATGGTTTTTCTCCTTCAGTTTGTTAATGTGGTGTATCACATTGATTGATTTGCATATATTGAAGAATCCTTGCATTCCTGGGATAAACCCCACTTGATCATGGTGTATGATCCTTTTAATGTGCTTCTGGATTCTGTTTGCTACTATTTTGTTGAGGATTTTTGTATCTATGTTCATCAGTGATATTGGCCTGTAGTTTTCTTTTTTTGTGGCATCTGTGTCTGGTTTTGGTATCAGGGTGATGGTGGCCTCATAGAATGAGTTTGGGAGTGTTCCTCCCTCTGCTATATTTTGGAAGAGTTTGAGAAGGATAGGTGTTAGCTCTTCTCTAAATGTTTGATAGAATTCGCCAGTGAAGCCATCTGGTCCTGGGCTTTTGTTTGTTGGAAGATTTTTAATCACAGTCTCAATTTCAGTGCTTGTGATTGGTCTGTTTATATTTTCTGTTTCTTCCTGGTTCAGTCTCGGAAGGTTGTGCTTTTCTAAGAATTTGTCCATTTCTCCCAGGTTGTCCATTTTATTGGCATATAGTTGCTTGTAGTAATCTCTCATGATCCTTTGTATTTTTGCAGTGTCAGTTGTTACTTCTCCTTTTTCATTTCTAATTCTGTTGATTTGAGCCTTCTCCCTTTTTTTCTTGATGAGTCTGGCTAATGGTTTATCAATTTTGTTTATCTTCTCAAAAAACCAGCTTTTAGTTTTTCTGATCTTTGCTTTTGTTTCCTTCATTTCTTTTTCATTTATTTCTGATCTGATCTTTATGATTTCTTTCCTTCTGCTAACTTTGGGGTTTTTTTGTTCTTCTTTCTCTAATTGCTTTAGGTGTAAGGTCAGGTTGTTTACTTGAGATGTTTCTTGTTTCTTGAGGTAGGATTGTATTGCTATAAACTTCCCTCTTAGAACTGCTTTTGCTGCATCCCATATGTTTTGGGTCTCGTGTTTTTATTGTCTTTTGTTTCTAGGTAATTTTTTTTTTTTAAGATTTTTTTTTTGATATGGCCCATTTTTAAAGTCTTTATTGAATTTGTTACAATATTGCTTCTGTTTTTTTTTTTTTGATTTCTTGCTTGTTGCTTTTTTTTTTTTTAAGTATTTGTTTATTTATTTATTTATGACTGTGTTGGGTCTTCGTTTCTGTGCAAGGGCTTTCTCTAGTTGTGGCAAGCGGGGACCACTCTTCATCACGGTGTGCGGGCCTCTCACTATCGCGACCTCTCTTGTTGCGGAGCACAGGCTCCAGACGCACAGGCTCAGTAATTGTGGCTCACGGGCCCAGTTGCTACGCGGCATGTGGGATCTTCCCAGACCAGGGCTCGAACCCGTGTCCCCTGCATTGGCAGGCAGATTCTCAACCACTGCGCCACCAGGGAAGCCCTGTTTCTAGGTATTTTTTGATTTCCTCTTTGATTTCTTCAGTGATCTCTTGGTTATTTAGTAGTGTATTGTTTAGCCTCCATGTGTTTGTATTTTTTACAGATTTTTTCCTGTTATTGATATCTAGTCTCATAGCATTGTGGTCAGAAAAGATACTTGATACGATTTCAATTTTCTTAAATTTACCAAGGCTTGATTTGTGACACAAGATATGGTCTGTGCTGGAGAGTGTTCCATGAGCACTTGAGAAGAACGTGTATTCTGTTGTTTTTGGATGGACTGTCCTATAAATATCAATTAAGTCCATCTTGTTTAATGTATCATTTAAAGCTTGTGTTTCCTTATTTATTTTCAGTTTGTATGATCTGTCCATTGGTGAAAGTGGGGTGTTACTATGATTGTGTTGCTGTCTATTTCCCCTTTTATGGCTGTTAGCATTTGCCTTATGAATTGAGCTGCTCCTATGTTGGGTGCATAAATATTTACAATTGTTCTATCTTCTTCTTGGATTGATCCCTTGATCATTATGTAGTGTTCTTCTTTGTCTCTTGTAATAGTCTTTATTTTAAAGTCCATTTTGTCTGATATGAGAGTTGCTACTCCAGCTTTCTTTTGATTTCCATTTGCATGGAATATCTTTTTCCATCCCCTCACTTTCAGTCGTCTGTATGTGTCCCTAGGTCTGAAGTGCGTCTCTTGTAGACAGCATATATACAGGTCTTGTTTTTGTATCCATTCAGTTTTTTGTTTGGAGCATTTAATCCATCTACATTTAATGTAGTTATTGATATGTATGTTCCTATTACCATTTTCTTAAATGTTTTGGGTTTGTTATTGTAGGTCTTTTCCTTCTCTTGTGTTTCCTGCCTAGAGAAGTTCCTTTAGCATTTGTTGTAAAGCTGGTTTGGTGGTGCTGAATTCTCTTAGCTTTTGCTCGTCTGTAAAGGTTTTAATTTCTCCATAGTATCTGAATGAGTTCCTTGCTGGGTAGAGTAATCTTGGTTGTAGGTTTTTCCTTTTCATCACTTTTATTATGTCCTGCCACAAGACTATGTCTTTATATTTGCTTTATGTCTCATCCTGTGAAGTACTATGAGCCCATGAAGCCATATAAAATAATTGATTACTTTAATCTCTTCAAAAAATAATAATGTTGTAAGCAAACATTGTGAAGTATATAATTTGTGAAAATATCAGAAGTGTATAGATTTTATTAGATTATAACAATCAAATAAAACTTGTAAGGAATTTATTAATCAAACATGGTTCATCCTATCCATTATCACACCGAGTTCCACAGTTTTTAGTTCACATCTGGGGATTTAACTGAGATTGCTTTCATACAGGTAAATCTTTTTTTCCCTTTATAGTCTTTTTTCTCTCTTCTTATTTTGTTGATTCTTCAGTATCTGAAATAATTGCTAAAGTTCATGGGTTGTTTTATCATTAATGTATTGTGTGTGAGTAAAAGACTCAAACGTCACCTGTGTACATCTTCTTTGAGGGAAGTCATTTCAGTTTCCTAGGGCTGGGTTTCAGGGTCTGTAAAATTGAGAGTGTCATTATGGATGTCATCAGGTTGGTGTGAGAGTCAAGTACTCTGTGTGTGTGTGTGTGTGTGTGTATTGTTATCCATATGTTAGTCTCAGGGGCATATCATTATCGCTTGCAAATTGAAGACAAAGATTCCAGATCTTACTGCCTTGCCCCTGGCTGCCTTCTGCCCTCTATTTGGATTCCAAGACCGAGTTTCGCTAAAATATACCTAGGAATTCTAACTCTCCTTGTGCCTGCTGTTCCTCATCCCTGCCAGGACCTTTCCCAAGCCCCTCCTTCCCACACCCCCAGTCTCTCCCTTACCCCACACTGGGTGAAAGCTGCCAGAGGGACAAAGCACCAGCCTAGACTGGGTGTGGGGTTTTGTGGGGGGGGACGGCCCTGGTGAGTGTGGCTGGGGTCCAGAGCTTGTTTCCCAGGTGTGTTGCCCCAGAGGGAACAGGTAAAATTAAGGGAAAAGTGGGGAGAAGGGGAGGGACACCCCTCCCCCACCCCTCCCCCTCCCACCTAGATCCTCTAATATGAGTAAAATAATTTTACCTCCAGGTCCAGTCTTAGGGACAATCTGATTCCAAGGAGAGGAGAATTCCCTGTTCATTATCTCCCCCCAACCTCCAAACTCTGTCCTCATCAAAAAAAAAAAAGGAAGGGAACACACTGTTATCATCTCTCCACCTGCTTGTGTGACTGATGTTCCTTCAGTAAGAGGCAAAGCCTTTCACTCCGCTGAATGAAGAGAGGGCGCTGGGGAGTGGTGGTTGAGTGGGGGGCGGAGAGTTGCTGCAAGGGGGAGGCATCCCAGAGTGGTGAGGTCCATGCCCAGTCCCGAGGAAGTAGACTTCAGTCGGGGAAGCACGGAGTGTGAGAAAACATGCCTTTTCAAGAAAGGGAAAACACTGTCCTTTCCATCCAGGCCCCACCACTCTTCCTCCTGAGCTGGTCAAGACCTCTTCCCCATTCCTCACCCTAACACCCTTCCTTGCAGAGAGGCACAGACATTCATCCAGCTTGTACAGGGTCATGTGGCTTACATTTCTGGAAAACCACTTTGATGTCACACCTCATCTTACTAACCTAATTTTATTTTTGTCTTCATTTTGATTTCTTCCTAAAATGGGAAAAAAAAAACAAACCCTGTCTCAAATCTTCGTTTGGAATGAATTGAGGTTTCCAGTATTTTGGTTGTATTTATAAGCATTCAAATTCACTGCTGTTTTCAGGTTCTAATGGCCTTCCCTACCTCTCTTCTGTATAACCTAACGACTTAGGATTTACCTCTTGGCTTCTAACGTCATTGCCACCTTTGGTGATACAGTTTCTGCCAAGCAGCCATGTTGCTGGAAGGCTGCCTCCCAGGTAATGGAGCCTCTGTTACTGTATTGGAGTTAGAGCAGCTGCTGAGCTTTTTCCAGAAAAAGAAAAAGAAGCAGCATTTCCATCTGCAGATACCCCTCCTGCTACTGAGACCCATGCTGCTGTCTGGGCAAGAGCACACGTCAGGTTTTAAACCTCCCAGAACAAGATGCCAGTCGGCCCCTTCCTGTCTGGTGTCTGAGGCCTAAACCCATGGAGGACCCGCAGCACTGCGGGGACATGTTTGGAGATGGTTTCATCCATTCGTGGGGGCTCAGCCTGTGCCGAGACCTCTCTCTAACACATCTGGCACTGGAGAGGCGAGGACTGTTGCAGGCACCCACCGAGTGTACACCCAGCTCTCCAGGCTACGCCTGGGGTGAGCTACACTGGAGGAGCCAATGCACCTGGGCTCCGTTTCCAGGGTGGCCAGCAGAACACTTCTGAGATACAATTTGCCTTCAGGAAATATTCCACATGAGGGTTATTCATTTTAAAAGCCTTTCTGTGCTTAAGAAACCGTAAATTGTGATGCTGTCTACTATCTCATGCAACACCTTCCATATAAAATCCAAATGAAAATCTTTTGCATGAGATTATTACCAGAAAATATTTTGTCTCTATAGATAAAGTTCTGGAGTGAAAAGGAAAATTAAAACTTACAGAATCCATCACATTTTCCTCCAAGTCTTGGGTGCTCAAATCACGTGCCTGAGACATATTTTCTTTCAGCTGTTTTTTGTTTTCTGTTTTTTTTCCTGAACTGAATTATCTGTTTATCTGTCCATCTGTCTGCCCATCAATTTTTTTTCAATACTGAGTTTTAATCTATTAAAAAAAAGGGCCAAGTCCTTGGCAGAAGCAGGTATTCCTCAGGTGGTGGAAGAAATTGTCCTTTGAAAATTGCAGTAATTTCTTCACAAAAATTCACACATTTTGGAAACATTGGATGATGAAGCTAGAGACCCAGAAGTGCAGAATTGTATCCCAGAAATAGAATGTAATTTCAATTTTTTTTGACAGGAGGGTTGTATTAGCAAATGGGTTGGCACAGTGTTGAGGGACCAGCAGCAGTGGGGGTGTCCAGAGGGAGGGGTGCTCGCCCTGCATCCTAAGGGACTTTTCTGTGGCAAGACCTTGGCTGTCTTCTTGCTGCCTAGGTTCCAGCCCACATTCCTGGGCTGGCTCATCTCTTTTTGGCCAATTCTCTGAGCTCCTTAGTATCTTACCTAGATTCCCTTTCTGCTTTAGTTAATCATATTGAGTTTCTATTGCTTGCAACCAAGAACTCTGACTCATCTATTTAGCAAATTAATTAGTTCAGTGATTCGCTTACTCAGTCAGCATTCTCTGAGCAAAACACCCTTGTGAGGTAGTATTCTATTTCTTCATCTTATGGCTGCAGAAATTGAAGCTCATGGAATTTAAGTTTTGAAAATCAATATTATAAGTTAATGTTTGGTGTTTAAAGTGGTGTTTTCCATTTCTTTATGGTCCCACCACAGACAGAAAGAGTCAATCCTGGAGGATTTTGAGGTCTTATCACTGGGAAAATGTCCATGCTCGAGACCCCAGCAGTAAACTACCCAGTTGGACTTACACTCTTTGTCCAGGAAGAACTTAGTATGATGGCGAGAAGACCCTTCATCTGAAAGAACTCATAGACCCCAGTATGGGGAGGCTTTTGGTGAGATCTTTTTTGGACAGCACCACTGGGATACTAAACGGTAGAGAGGGAGGGGTTGAAGTTAGAAGGTTGCTGTCATAAATTATATATTGTGTCCATCATATGTTCATCCCTGGGCCAAACATTACAGCTAAAATATCCACGTGTAAAAAGGTAGACACTCTCATTTGGATCACATGTTATAGTGTGGAAAGAGATGAGGGAAAGAAGTTGTTTCCCTAAAAGAAGGGGGCATTATTCCCAGAAGAAGGAAGGGTGCTTGGCTAACAAACAATATATATTTACTGAGTACCTAGTATATGCCAGAGAGAAATTTTGGAAGCAGGAGCCAGAGCCAGAATTGTTTTAAGAATATAAGCTGTTTGAGAACTTTCAGAAATCTTGTGGAAAGTTTCGAATTTCCATGGAGCATGGAATGGGACTTCGAGCCAATCTTAGCCACATTGCAGAAGGTTGAGAGATGGGTTACATTGTGTTTTAAATAAAATAAAAATAAAATATTATCTTTGATGGCAAGTAACTCTAAAGATAGAGGCTCTTTTGCCCCAGAAATTTTGACTAGCGGCATCACTGTTTTTAATAGTTAAGTGAGTTGATAAAGAACTGAAAGGTGATATGATATAGTGCAATGTAGTAGATTTATTGTCAGAAAATTTGGTGTCTCATTTTGATTCTACTCATAACTGGATGGCTTCGGGTGTCTCAAGTTGGGTTTCCTAAGAGGTGGACCCTGAGATAGAGATCAGTGTGTAGGAGGTTTACTAGGGCATGCCCTTGGGAATCAAAGCCTGGAGAGGGAGGAAGCAGGACTGGGTGGAGAAGTGGTGCTGGGATACAGTCACAAGGGCTCAGCCTACCCCATGGGAGCTTTGGAGCTGGAGTGGCCCTTCAGAGTTGTCCTGAGTTGGGGCAAGGGGACTTGACAGTATATCTCCAACATCAGCCTGTCTTTGGATGCAGGCTTATCTTGGAGAGGAGTGGGATCTTTGTTGAGGCAGCTCTTTCTGGAGCAGGGCAATCCTAATAGGGAGTGCTAGCAGCTGGCTCTCACTGGCGGCATTCCTGGCAGCTGGGATTCGTTCTTTAGTCCTGACAGGGAATCTGGGCAACACAGGCCAGCATCTGCCTCATGGAGTGACTCATCTCACTCCTCTGAGCATCAGTTTCCAGAACTGTAAACTGGAGAAATTGGTTCACTTGATCTCGAAGTCTACTTCCAACTTCACAATCTTCTAACGTAGTGTCAAGTACTTAATGGTTCTTATTTTTGAAGTCTCGTTTTGTAAATATGCCTTTTTAAAAATAAATAAATATATTTATTTTATTTTTGGTTGCATTGGGTCTTCGTTGCTGTGCGTGGGCTTTCTGTAGTTGCAGCAAGCAGGGGCTACTCTTTGTTGCGGTGCGCGGGCTTTTCATTGCGGTGGCTTCTCTTTGTTGTGGAGCGGGAGCTCTAGGCGTGCAGGCTTCAGTAGTTGTGGCATGCGGGCTCAGTAGTTGTGGCTCGAGGGCTGTAGAGCGCGGGCTCAGTAGTTGTGGCTCGAGGGCTGTAGAGCGCAGGCTCAGTAATTGTGCTCACGGGCTTAGTTGCTCCACGGCATGTGGGATCTTCCAAGATCAGGGATCAAACCCGTGTCCCCTGCATTGGCAGGCGAATTCTTAACCACTGTGCCACCAGGGAAATCCCTGTAAATATGCCTTTGCAAATACCTGGAAAAGAGTGAGGAAGATCTTTATGAATGGATTTGGAGTAACTTTTAGGATATATTGTTAAGTGAAAGAAGCAAGGTACAAAAAAATGTATAATAGGATATCCTTTGCCTAGAAAGAAGGGAAAGTGTGTGTGTGTTTTGCAAAACAAACAAACAAAAACAAGCAAAAAAAAAAACAAACCACACAGGAAGAATAAACCAGAAAGTAATAAAATTTATAAGGATGAGGAGTGGGACTGGGGTGGAGGGAATGGATACAGGAGGATGTGAGTATCTTATATACCTGAAAAAATAAAAGAAAAGAAGCAAACTCTTAATTGGAATACAATAAAAAACAAATGAATCTAGCTGTATATCATATTGATAAAATAACCACATGGAGAGAAGGATTGATTCGAGTAAAATTCAGTACGTATCAGGAGTCTGGCTGACCATCCCTTAGTGGGATCTATTCTAAGAACAAAAAGAATTCAATGGCCACTGAAGTTTTAGTATGCTCATTGGTTATTAGTAATGTTAGTATTACAATTTTGAAACTGTATGTAAATATTATAGTAAAAAACACATAAGTAGATATAGTATTAGGAATCAAGGCTTTAAGAGAAAAATAAAAATAGAAAATAAAAGAAGTTTTAAAAAACCTTTTATATTAAATTTGAATATATGAGTTCTTATATATAAATATTTCCTAGCTTTGCCCACTTGAAAGGACTTAAAAGTAATGGCACTTAGTTGCAGTGAGCACTCTTATGGCCCAGATCTTCATGTGAATATCACTTTCCATTAAAAAGAAAGTGGACTCTTTGGAGAATGGCTGAATCCGTATCTGGGGAAGGCAAAATGAAGCGAATCAGAAATATTTTATCTTGCTAAACAGGGAGAAACTTAAAAACCAGAGTGTTCTTATAAAAAGGATATGGGATCCATCTTAAAGGGTCTCCCTCTAGCCACGTTTGGGACCATTTGGACATCGAAAAGAATAAAGAATGTAACTGATTATAACACATTAAATATATATGAAATTCATGAGGCCATAGTAATTTGAAGGAGAGGGAGAAAGAAAGGGTGGGGAGGGAGATAGAGATGGGGTGGGGGAGAGAGCACGCGAGAGGATAGAGAGAAGAAAATACAGACAGAGAGAGAAGAAAGAGAATAAAAGGAAACCTCCTTTTTACAGAAGAATGCCAGTTAATAAACATAGAAGTAAGGATAAAATGAGACAGTCCCTGCAAGCCCAACGCAGGTAAGGATCTTCGATGGATGCTCAAACAGTCTATTCATACGGCATCAAAGGTTTAACCCACAGATTATTAATGACAGAGGAGGCAAAAATATACCTTTACTCTGGAGAGATCTGGCCATCACCACCTGAACTAAGAGACCAAACTTAACATCACAGATGCTGGGATAGCCTGATATTGTGTGACTCCAGGCGTGATGCAACATGATGAACACAAAATTGTCTAAGATGCATCTTGCCAGAGATGTCTAACCTGAATCTGGTCAAGTTGCAGACCTAACTTTCAGTGTACAGGAAATGTAGGGATAGAGGAACATGTTAAACTAAAGCACAAGGAAACAGTCTGCCTTATCCAGAGTATGTAAAACATTCTAAAAATGACTAGACTCCTCAAAAAGTCAATGTGTATAAGTTTAAACAAAGGAAAAAGAGAAAGAGGAGCACTGTTCATTATTTTGAAACACTAAAGTCTGAAAGGCTAAAAGCATAACAATCAGTGCAAGAATTTGGTACAGTTGTAGAAGTACGAATGTGAACTGGATATTAGATTATATGGAGTTGTCATTTTCTAAGATGTGATTATGATACTGTGGTTATGTAGAAAATCCTTATTCTTAAGAGATGCATGGTAAACTATTTAGTGATGAAATGTCATGGATGTCTGCAACTTAATTTAAATGATTTAATGACAAATAATAACAATATATACTTTTTTCCTCCTGTATTTTCTCTGTATATGGATAGAAAGATGATTGATTGATTGATAGCAGCAGAGACAGAAAGATAAGCAAATTCAGCAAAATGTCGACAATTGGTGAATCTAGATGAAGAGAATATGGATCTTAGTTCAAGTCTTTTTCTGTAGTCTTGAAATTTTTCAAAATAAAAAATTGGAGGAAAATGCCTGGCAATACAACGTAAGACCTGGAAGAGTCCTTGAACTTTTATCTTCTAAATCTTTCATTGTGTAGATTGTAAAGTTAAAACCCAAAGAGGTTAACTAGCTTGCCCAAGACCACGTTAACTGGGTCTCCAGTGTTGTTTCCACTATTCTTTGCTGTGTCTCATGAAAATTAACCTCACTTTTTTTGGCATATAAAATTCTTTTTAATCTCTTCTAATATCACACTGGCTTTTCCATATCAAAATGACTGGGGGAGGGCAGGGCACACACAAGCCCTGACATTGGTCCCCTGTCTCTCTCCTCATTAGACCTGAGCATCTGTACTACAGGACGCCTTGTGCTCATAGCTCCTCTCACTCAATCCCCATCACATCTACAAGGGCCTCACTTTTTCCTTGTTTCATTAGCTTGGTGCCACTCTCACTGACCTGGCTGTGACATATTTCTTAATATTCTGTGGCTGATTTTTAAAAAGCTTCTTTGCATTATTGAAACAAATCGTAATATAACCAAATCAACATAATCATATCTTGGCCATGCTAATTGGAAACCTCAGGTTTAAACAAAAGGCTATACATCGCAACATTCTAAAGCAACCACACTCCAATAAAAATTAATAATAATTTAAAAAAAAGGCTATACACAGAGCAGTATCTTCCCACAATCTCCAAAGGGTTACCTGAAACACAGCAACCTATAAATAAAACCATCAGCCTGCGTTTGCCCAAGAACATTTCGCAAGATAGTGAACCAATGAAAAATAAACATGTTTCCCAATCAATCCTTCTTCCACAAAGCAAGGGAGATAGTGGTGGAGATGCTCTATGGAAATCAAGCAAAAACCACAGGGCTTAAGCCTCTCAAGGTAGAGAAATGAAAACAACTCAAGGATCTTTAAGAAGTTTGGGTTGAACTATTCTGCTAGTTCATATACCCTCCCTTTTTCATTTTCATTTAGTATTGCATTTGCTCTTTCCTAGTCTGATGTGCCCACAGATTATTTTTCTTCATTGACTGGAACAAAATAATTTTTATTTTTAATGTGCATTGAAAGTTTGATATAAAAAATTCTAGATACTCAACCCCTTTCCCCACCTAGTTGTTGCTTACAGTGAACCTCTTTTCAATGAATATCTAATGAAGGTAGCTGTTAAATAAAAATGAATGTTATATATAAAATTGTGAAATGTTATTTTCTACCTTGTAAAGAAAAAATATATCAGTGTGGAATGTATAATTTATAGACAACTGGAAGACTATGGCAACTTAAATGGCATCAGGCATGGTGTGGGCAGAAAAACCAAAGTCATCAGGGAAAGTTGGAGGATATACTAGAGATTGCAAGATAATCCCCTAGTGTTCAGTGAGTCTGCTGAGTAAGGTCCTCGGAAAAACAACCCTGTGGGTTTGTATTACTGGCACATTCCCTCCAAATAAGAGGCATAATTTCTTCTCCTGAATTTATTGGAATGAGTTTCTCAATTCTGGTATGTTGTATGTCTGCATATGGAGCTCTAAAATTAGCTTTAAAAGCAGGCATAACAAGCTGCTGGCCTGGATTTTATTTTGTCTGTACAGTATTTTTAAAAAATCAGAAATTTGCACATAAAAACCCAGATTTCCAATTTCTCTTGACATATTGGAAGACCTGGCAACACTAGGCTTGAATTTCTCCTGTTAAAGGTTGATTGTCTCCCATGGCCATGAACTCTGTGGTTTGCCATAATCTATAGAAGTCCTTGTTGTATATCCAGACAGCTTTATTTAATCGGCTGAGTCCTGGAAGCATCTGAGTTTGAGAGCTACATTATCCAGTTTCAATTCATTTAGATAAAATAATTTCTTTTCACCAAAATAGGTATTTATAGCTATGAAAGCACCTCATGCATTTGTGGCATAAAATGCCGCAAGGCATTTTCCATTACATTATTTTATTTTCTCCTCCCAACAACCCTTTGAAAGAAGTGTAATTATCATAACCAGGATAATCATAAGATATGATTCTGAATCTTGGAGAGGTTGTGTAATTTGCCCATGGTCACACAGTTGATAAGGAGCAGAGCCAGGATTCAAACCCAAAGCCTACGCTGTCAGATAACTGAGGCCACAGAGAATGTTGAGCTTGCAATATCTACAGCTAAGTCTTAGAAAAGCAAGGAAGCAACATGGGAGCGTAAAAAGGACCACGGTTCAAAGACTCAAGAATCAGGACTGAGACCATAGGCTTGTTTTTCTGAGGACTTAACCACTTATTAGTTGGTAACCTTGGGAAATCCCCCTTCCTCTCGTGGCCTGAGGTTTACAGTCTTTAAAATGAGCGTGGGGTGGGGTGAAAGAGGAGATCTCTGAAGGCCCCTGATGGATCTTCCTCTGTGTTTGCTACCTAATCTGAAAATGGATTTGTTCCTTTTCTTTGGCTCCCTCTGCTGGGCATAGAGCAAGAGAACAGATTTGCGGCCAGAGCCACTTCAGATTTAATTCAGTTATTTATGGAGGACTTGCCCTGTACAAGGGCATGGTGGGCTCCTGGTTACCAGGTGGGGAGACTTAGACTGGAATTGATTCTGAGTCACTTTCTGATCACCATTGAGCAAAACAAATGAAGTGAAGGTCTAAAGCAACTCAGGATTCTATTGTATATATGGAAATCACAGAATTAGAAAATATTATAATAATGATAATCATGGAAGTAATGAGAGCTAATATTTATTAAGGACTGGCAGTAGGCCAGGCACTATCTAAAGTACTTTGTCTACTTTAATTTCCATTTCATTCTTATGTAACCCTATCAAAGATTCCATTTATTATACACACTTTGTGCTGGGAGGGAGTTTAGAAGGCAGTCCCCTCTGTTACCAGATGAAGAAATTGAGGCCCAGGGACATTAAGTGACTTATCCAAAGTCACACAGCAGATGACTGTTGGCAAAGCTAAGACCAGAAGCTAGTCCAGAAATATTTTTATTCCTTCATCCAGAGTCTCTAACTTAAAATCTGGCTGCAGAGATAGGACTAACATACCAAGAAATAATTAACAGGAGGAGGCATGTAATTAGAAGCTTAGATTCTGAGAGCTGAAAGGAGCCTTAGAGGCTAATATGACTTCCTGGTCAGACAGAAACTTCTCTCATATCCCTGCAAAGTGGGTACTTAGCAATTGAATTAAAACCACCTCTAGTCCTAATTTTGTTCCCTGGAGCTGTACAGGACGTATCTAAGCCCTCTTTTGTACACGGTCCTCCAAGAATTTGTAAACAACTGTTGTGAAGTTATAAAACATGGTGTCTATGCTAAAATCCTCAAATTTATTTGTCCTTCATGATATACATGAATCTTAGGATAGAATTCATTATAAACCTCATTGCCTCCTCAAGTGGCCTCCAATGAATGATACCTCCTGGTATTCATGTCCTGGGTAGTCTCTCTCATACTGAATTTTGGCTGTCCTTTGACATATTTACATAGAATGGGCAGAAGTGACTGTGCCAGTTTTGGTTCTAAACCTTAAGAAGGTTGAGCAACTTTTATGTTTGTGCTCTTGGAAGCTAGCCACCGTGTAAGAAGTTTGGCTACCTTGCTGAAGAGGAAAGGCCCCCGGGGATGAGAAGCCATGTGGAGGAGAATTGAGGCATCAGTTCTGTAGGTGAAGAAGCCGTCTTGGATGTCCTGCCTATGGAGGACGCCTGTCCAGAGCACTCCAACCCTGGCTACCAGCTGACTGCAAGTGCAAGAAAGATTCCAAGCAAAACCAGCAGAAGAACTACCCATCTGAGCCCAATCAGCACAGACTCATGAGGAATAAGAATAAACTTCTTTTAAGCCACTAAGTTTGAGTGATTTGTTATACAGCAACAGATAACTTGAAACAACCCATTCAAAAAATATTCCCAGAAACAAAATTGATTGTACATGGAAGGAATAGTGCCTCTGTTTATTCTGACACTATTAACACTGTCCTGGATTTAATTTACATTTAGCAACCACATCACCAGATTGAACCATAAATCCCTGGCATTTGTCACAGGATGGCTGTTTGGCAGCTTCTCGCCAATGTCTTCCTAAGTGGTGTTATGGACCTAAAGAAGGACTTCAGATTTCTTTTTCTTGGTAATGTTCATCTTGTCTGTTGTGATTCATCATTTCAGCTTGATGAGATTTTTAGAACAAATTTTAGTTCTGTCATCTAATATAATAATTATCCCTTGTGTCCTCTGCAATTTGACAAACATATCATACATATTTTATCAAAATCATTGATAAAATCGATGAATAAGACCAAGCAAATTCAATCCATTTTCAGGCACCTGAGTAGATTTAGATACATTAATTGAGCAACACTTTTAGGAAATGGTCATTCCAGCTAAGAAATCTTTTCAAATCTGTCATCCAATGTATAATTATCCCTCATGTCCTCTGCATATTAACACATACCATACATATTTTATCCAAGTCATTGACAAAATGGTTAACTAGGACAGGGCAAACTCAGGGTCCCTTGGCAGGGCACTAACGTCCTCCTGCTGAGTAGGGTTTTTTCCGCTGATTGAGGAGCACTGGTAGGAAACGATCGTTCCAGCTACGGGTCTATTTAATCTGTTGTCCACCAAGCTGCTTTTCTTCTTTTGATTCACAGTGACATTGCAGACAATGTGCCTTGCTAAGTCAAGGAATATTTGGCCTCTAGCCTTTCCCTGAACTTTCTGGGTAAAACTTTCCAATAAAGTGGCTTAAATTTAGTCTGACATGACTGGCTGTTAATCAACTCATGTGGGCTCCTAACGGACACCACTTTATTTCCTACACAGTCAAGAGCAATATGTTTTAGAGTTTGAAGAGCACAAGTTTTGTAGTCAAACACACCTGGGTTGAAATCCTGGCTATTTTTACTGTGAACTAAGGCAAGTTACTCACCTCCTTTGAGCCTCAGTTTCCTCATCTGTAAAACGAGGATAAGAATACTTTCTTGGAGGAGGAGAGAAGATGGCGGAAGAGTAAGACGCGGAGATCACCTTCCTTCCCACAGATACAGTAGAAATACATCTACACGTGGAACTGCTCCTATAGAACACCCACTGAACGCTGGCAGAAAACGTCAGACCTCCCAAAAGGCAAGAAACTCCCCCCGTACTTGGGTAGGGCAAAAGAAAAAAGAAATAACAGAGACAAAAGAATAGGGACGGCACCTGCACCAGTGGGAGGGAGCTGTGAAGGAGGAAAGATTTCCACGCACTAGGAGCCCCTTCGCGGGCAGAGACCGCGGGTGGCGGAGGTGGGAAGCTTCGGAGCCACAGAGGAGAGCGCAGCCACAGGGGTGCGGAGGGCAAAGCGGAGAGATTCCCGCACTTCCCGCACGGAGGCTCGGCGCTGACCAGCACTCACCAGCCCGAGAGGCTTGTCTGCTCAGCCGCCGGGGCGGGCGGGGCTGGGAGCTGAGGCTCGGGCTTCGGTCGGATCGCAGGGAGAGGACTGGGGTTAGCGGCGTGAACACAGCCTGAAGGGGTTAGTGCACCACAGCTAGCCGGGAGGGAGTCCGGGAAAAAGTCTGCAGCTGCCGAAGAGGCAAGAGACTTTTTCTTCCCTGTTTCCTGGTGCGCGAGGAGAGGGGATTCAGAGCGCCGCCTAAACGAACTTCAGAGACGGGCGCGAGCCGCAGCTAACAGCGCGGATCCCATAGCAACAGGGGCGCAGAGGGAAAAACGGAGAGACTCCCGCACAGAGGCTCGGCGCCGAACAGCGCTCACCAGCCCGAGAGGCTTGTCTGCTCCCCCGCCGGGGCGGGCGGGGCTGGGAGCGGAGGCTCGGGCTTCGGTCGGATCGCAGGGAGAGGACTGGGGTTGGCGGCAGGGAGAGGACTGGGGTTGGCGGCGTGAACACAGCCTGAAGGGGTTGGCGCACCACAGCTGGCTGGGAGGGAGTCCGGGAAAAAGTCTGCAGCTGCCGAAGAGGCAAGAGACTTTTTCTTGCCTCTTTGTTTCGCGGCGCGCAAGGAGAGGGGATTCAGAGCGCCGCCTAAACGAACTCCAGAAACTGGCGCGAGCCGCGGCGATCAGCACGGACCCCAGAGACGGGCGTGAGACGCTGGGGCTGCTGCTGCCGCCTCCAAGAAGCCTGTGTGCGAGCACAGGTCACTCTCCACACCGCCCCTCCCGGGAGCCCGTGAAGCCCGCCACTGCCAGGGTCCCGTGATCCAGGGACAACATCCCCCGGGAGAACGCACTGCGCGCCTCAGGCTGCTGCAACGTCACGCCGGCCTCTGACGCCGCAGGCTCGCCCCGCCTCCTCTGTACCCCTCCCTCCCCGCGGCTTGGGTGAGCCAGAGTCCCCGAAGCAGCTGCTCCTTTAACCCCGTCCTGTCTGGGCGGGGAACAGACGCCCTCAGGCGACCTACACGCAGAGGCGGGTCCAAATCCAAAGCTGATCCCCAGGAGCTGTGCGAACAGAGAAGAGGAGGGGAAATCTGTCCCAGCAGCCTCAGAAGAAGCGGATTAAAACTCCACAAACAACTTGATGTGCCTGCATCTGTTGAATACCTGAATAGACAACGAATCATCCCAAATTCAGGAGGTGGACTTTGGGAGCAGGATATATTAATTTTTCCCCTTTTCCTTTTTTTTTGTGAGTGTATATGTATATGCTTCTGGGGGAGATTTTGTCTGTATAGCTTTGCTTTACAATAGCTTTATTTTACTTCACTATATTATAGCTTCTTTCTTTCTTTCCTTTCTTTCTTTCTTTCTTTCCTTCCTTCCTTCCTTCCTTCCTCCTTCCTTCCTTCCTTCCTTCCTTTCTTTCTATTTTTTCTCCCTCTTACTCTGAGCCGTGTGGACGAAAGGCTCTTGGTGCTTCAGCCAGGCATCAGGGCCGTACCTCGGAGGTGGGAGAGCCAACTTCAGGACACTGGTCCACAAGAGACCTCCCAGCTCCACGTAATACCAAACGGCAAAAATCTCTCAGAGATCTCCATCTCAACATCAAGACCCAGCATCACTCAATGACCAGCAAGCTACAGTGCTGAACACCCTATGCCAAACAACTAGCAAGACAGGAACACAGCCTCATCCATTAGCAGAGAGGCTGCCTAAAATCATAATAAGGCCACAGACACCCCAAAATACACCACCAGACGTGGACGTGCCCACCAGAAAGACAAGATCCAGCCTCATCCACCAGAGCTCAGGCACTAGTTCCCTCCACCAGGAAGCCTACACAACCCACTGAACCAACCTTAGCCACTGGGGACAGATACCAAAAACAACGGGAACTACAAACCTGCAACCTGTGATAAGGAGACCCCAAACACAGTAAGATAAGCAAAATGAGACGACAGAAAAACACACAGCAGATGAAGGAGCAGGGTCAAAACACACTAGACTTAACAAATGAAGAGGAAATAGGTAGTCTACCTGAAAAAGAATTCAGAATAATGATAGTAAGGATGATCCAAAATCTTGGAAATAGAATAGACAAAATGCAAGAAGCATTTAACAAGGACGTAGAAGAACTAAAGAGGAATCAAGCAATGATGAAAAACACAATAAATGAAATTAAAAATACTCTAGATGGGATCAATAGCAGAATAACTGAGGCAGAAGAAAGGATAAGTGACCTGGAAGATAAAATGGTGGAAATAACTACTGCAGAGCAGGATAAAGAAAAAAGAATGAAAAGAACTGAGGACAGTCTCAGAGACCTCTGGGACAGCATTAAACGCACCAACATTCGAATTATAGGGGTCCCAGAAGAAGAAGAGAAAAAGAAAGGGACTGAGAAAATATTTGAAGAGATTATAGTTGAAAACTTCCCTAATATGGGAAAGGAAATAGTTAATCAAGTCCTGGAAGCACAGAGAGTCCCATACAGGATAAACCCAAGGAGAAACACGCCAAGACACATATTAATCAAACTGTCAAAAATTAAATATAAGGAAAACATATTAAAGGCAGCAAGGGAAAAAAAACAAATAACACACAAGGGAATCCCCATAAGGTTAACATCTGATCTTTCAGCAGAAACTCTGCAAGCCAGAAGGGAGTGGCAAGATATACTTAAAGTCATGAAGGAGAAGAACCTACAACCAAGATTACTCTACCCAGCAAGGATCTCATTCAAATGTGATGGAGAAATTAAAACCTTTACAGACAAGCAAAAGCTGAGAGAGTTCAGCACTACCAAACCAGCTTTACAACAAATGCTAAAGGAACTTCTCTAGGCAAGAAACACAAGAGAAGGAAAACACCTACAATAACAAACCCAAAACATTTAAGAAAATGGGAATAGGAACATACATATCGATAATTACCTTGAATGTAAATGGATTAAATGCTCCCACCAAAAGACACAGGCTGGCTGAATGGATACAAAAACAAGACCCATATATATGCTGTCTACAAGAGACCCACTTCAGACCTAGAGACACATACAGACTGAAAGTGAAGGGATGGAAAAAGATATTCCATGCAAATGGAAATCAAAAGAAAGCTGGAGTAGCAATTCTCATATCAGACAAAATAGACTTTAAAATAAAGACTATTACAAGAGACAAAGAAGGACACTATATAATGATCAAGGGATCGATCCAAGAGGAAGGTATAACAATTGTAAATATTTATGCACCCAACATAGGAGCACCTCAATACATAAGGCAAGTACTAACAGCCATAAAAGGGGAAATCGACAGCAACACAATCATAGTAGGGGACTTTAACACCCCACTTTCACCAATGGACAGATCATCCAAAATGAAAATAAATAAGGAAACACAAGCTTTAAATGATACATTAAACAAGATGGACTTAATTGATATTTATAGGACATTCCACCCAAAAACAACAGAATACACATTTTTCTCAAGTGCTCATGGAACATTCTCCAGGATAGATCATATCTTGGGTCACAAATCAAACCTTGGTAAATTTAAGAAAATTGAAATCGTATCAAGTATCTTTTCCGACCACAACGCTATGAGACTAGATATCAATTACAGGAAAAGATCTGTAAAAAATACAAACACATGGAGGCTACACAATACATTACTTAATAATGAAGTGATTACTGAAGAAATCAAAGGGGAAATCAAAAAATACCTAGAAATAAATGACAATGGAGATACGACGACCCAAAACCTATGGGACGCAGCAAAAGCAGTGCTAAGAGGGAAGTTTATAGCAATACAAGCCTACCTCAAGAAACAGGAAACATCTCGAATAAACAACCTAACCTTGCACCTAAAGCAATTAGAGAAAGAAGAACAAAAAAACCCCAAAGCCAGCAGAAGGAAAGAAATTATAAAGATCAGGTCAGAAATAAATGAAAAAGAAATGAAGGAAACAATAGCAAAAATCAATGAAACTAA
The DNA here is from genome assembly GCF_028023285.1 of Balaenoptera ricei. Taxonomy (NCBI): domain Eukaryota; kingdom Metazoa; phylum Chordata; class Mammalia; order Artiodactyla; family Balaenopteridae; genus Balaenoptera; species Balaenoptera ricei. The sequence goes on from NC_082640.1 coordinate 77,838,430, forward strand.
AAGCTGGTTCTTTGAGAAGATAAACAAAATTGATAAACCATTAGCCAGACTCATCAAGAGAAAAAGGGAGAAGACTCAGATCAATAGAATTAGAAATGAAAAAGGAGAAATAACCACTGACACTGCAGAAATACAAACGATCATGAGAGATTACTACAAGCAACTCTATGCCAATAAAATGGACAACCTGGAAGAAATGGACAGATTCTTAGAAATGCACAAACTGCCGAGACTGAACCAGGAAGAAATAGAAAATATGAACAGACCAATCACAAGCACTGAAATTGAAACTGTGATTAAAAACCTTCCAACAAACAAAAGCCCAGGACCAGATGGCTTCACAGGTGAATTCTATCAAACATTTAGAGAAGAGCTAACACCTATCCTTCTCAAACTCTTCCAAAATATTGCAGAGGGAGGAACACTCCCAAACTCATTCTACGAGGCCACCATCACCCTGATACCAAAACCAGACAAAGATGTCACAAAGAAAGAAAACTACAGGCCAATATCACTGATGAACATAGATGCAAAAATCCTCAACAAAATACTAGCAAACAGAATCCAACAGCACATTAAAAGGATCATACACCATGATCAAGTGGGGTTTATCCCAGGAATGCAAGGATTCTTCAATATACGCAAATCAATCAATGTGATACACCATATTAACAAATTGAAGGAGAAAAACCATATGATCATCTCAATAGATGCAGAGAAAGCTTTCGACAAAATTCAACACCCATTTATGATAAAAGCCCTGCAGAAAGTAGGCATAGAGGGAACTTTCCTCAACATAATAAAGGCCATATATGACAAACCCACAGCCAACATTGTCCTCAATGGTGAAAAACTGAAACCATTTCCACTAAGATCAGGAACAAGACAAGGTTGCCCACTCTCACCACTATTATTCAACATAGTTTTGGAAGTGTTAGCCACAGCAATCAGAGAAGACAAAGAAATAAAAGGAATCCAAATCGGAAAAGAAGAAGTAAAGCTGTCACTATTTGCAGATGACATGATACTATACATAGAGAATCCTAAAGAGGCTACCAGAAAACTCCTAGAGCTAATCAATGAATTTGGTAAAGTAGCAGGATACAAAATTAATGCACAGAAATCGCTTGCATTTCTATACACTAATGACGAAAAATCTGAAAGTGAAATTAAGAAAACACTCCCGTTTACCATTGCAACAAAAAGAATAAGATATCTAGGAATAAACCTACCTAAGGAGACAAAAGACCTGTATGCAGAAAATTATAAGACACTGATGAAAGAAATTAAAGATGATACAAATAGATGGAGAGATATACCATGTTCCTGGATTGGAAGAATCAACATTGTGAAAATGACTCTACTACCCAAAGCAATCTACAGATTCAATGCAATCCCTATCAAACTACCACTGGCATTTTTCACAGAACTAGAACAAAAAATTTCACAATTTGTATGGAAACACAAAAGACCCCGAATAGCCAAAGCAATCTTGAGAACGAAAAATGGAGCTGGGGGAATCAGGCTCCCTGACTTCAGACTATACTACAAAGCTTCAGTAATCAAGACAGTTTGGTACTGGCACAAAAACAGAAATATAGATCAATGGAACAGGATAGAAAGCCCAGAGATAAACCCACACACATATGGTCACCTTATCTTTGATAAAGGAGGCAAGCATATACAGTGGAGAAAAGACAGCCTCTTCAATAAGTGGTGCTGGGAAAATTGGACAGGTACATGTAAAAGTATGAAATTAGAACACTCCCTGACACCATGCACAAAAATAAACTCCAAATGGATTAAAGACCTAAGTGTAAGGCCAGACACTATCAAACTCTTAGAGGAAAACATAGGCAGAACACTCTATGACATACATCACAGCAAGATTCTTTTTGACCCAGCTCCCAGAGAAATGGAAATAAGAACACAAATAAACAAATATGACCTAATGAAACTTAAAAGCTTTTGCACAGCAAAGGAAACCATAAACAAGACCAAAAGACAACCCTTAGAATGGGAGAAAATATTTGCAAATGAAGCAACTGACAAAGGATTAATCTCCAAGATTTACAGGCAGCTCATGCAGCTCAATAACAAAAAAACGAACAACCCAATCCAAAAATGGGCAGAAGACCTAAATAGACATTTCTCCAAAGAAGATATACAGATGGCCTACAGACACATGAAAGAATGCTCAACATCATTAATCATTAGAGAAATGCAAATCAAAACTACAATGAGATATCATCTCACACCGGTCAGAATGGCCATCATCAAAAAATCTAGAAACAATAAATGCTGGAGAGGGTGTGGAGGAAAGGGAACCCTCTTGCACTGTTGGTGGGAATGTAAATTGATACAGCCACTATGGAGAACAGTATGGAGGTTCCTTAAAAAACTACAAATAGAACTACCATACGACCCAGCAATTCCACTACTGGGCATATACCCTGAGAAAACCATAGGTCAAAAAGTGTCATGTACCACAATGTTCATTGCAGCTCTATTTACAATAGCCAGGACATGGAAGCAACCTAAATGTCCATCGACAGAGGAATGGATAAAGAAGATGTGGCACATATATACAATGGAATATTACTCAGCCATAAAAAGAAATGAAATGGAGGTATTTGTAATGAGGTGGATGGAGTTAGAGTCTGTCATACAGAGTGAAGTAAGTCAGAAAGAGAAAAACAAATACAGTATGCTAACACATATATACGGAATCTAAGGAAAAAAAAAAAAAAAGGCCATGAAGAACCTAGTGGCAAGACGGGAATAAAGACACAGACCTACTAGAGAATGGACTTGAGGATATGGGGAGGGGGTGGGGTGAGATGTGACAGGGTAAGAGAGTGTCATGGACATATATACACTACCAAATGTAAAATAGCTAGCTAGTGGGAAGCAGCCGCATAGCCCAGGGAGATCAGCTCGGTGCTTTGTGACCACCTAGAGGGGTGGGATGGGGAGGGTGGGAGGGAGGGAGATGCAAGAGGGAAGAGAAATGGGAACATATTGTATATGTATAACTGATTCACTTTGTTATAAAGCAGAAGCTAACACACTATTGTAAGGCAATTATACTTCAATAAAGATGTTTAAAAAAATAAAAAAAAAAAAAAAAAAAAAAAAGAATACTTTCTTCATAGGTTTGTTGTGATGATTAAAATGAGATTATGTGTGGAAAGCAGACAGCATCATGCCTGGCATGTACTAACTCAACACATGTTGAGTTTCATTATTGTTACTGTTTTTTTTTTTTTAAATTGTAACGATAAGTTAATCTGTAGTTTCTAAAACTGATCTCTTTCTTTTCACTTTTCTGAAAATTTGAATAACACATGCCTATCCCTAATCTTATGGCACTGTGTTGAAGAATATAATAAAAATAAAAATAGTGCTGCTTTCTATCTGCCATCTGTTAACTTGAACCATCTGCCCAGAGCTGTGGGCCTATCCCTTTTTTGTTCTTCCTGCTCAAAACATCGATTAAAATGTGTCCCCCATCGCTGTGCCCAACTTGAACCTTTTTCAGCCCCAGCATATTTCACATGACTCAACTGTTTTGGGGCTCCAACTGCCATCACACAGACTCTTTGGGGCCATCTTTTGTTCCTGCCTTTTTGCATAGGTCTGTCACCACCAGGAGCGGGTAAGTCCAGACCTAGAGGTCATTTAGGTCTTCCAGAATGGGGTAGAAAACCAGTCAACATCAAGAAATTATGAGATCTAGGATTAGGGAGCAGGACTTGGAGAAGCAAGAAAGCATCCTAGTCATGGGGAAACTAGGGCACCAGGAAGGGAAATGAAATAGGATAATAGTAACAAGGACCTGGCTACCAGGTAATAGAACCAGGCACCAGGCTGACATAGTGAGAGACCAGGAAGTACAAACCCACCTCTAAAGTTGGTGCTACCAGATCTTGGGTTTGAGTTGATTCTATGAGCAGTATTAGGTGGCCTAGCAGTGGGGGTTACTGTGCTGCCCCAGCAGAGAGTCAAGCAAGGTGCCAAGATATCCTCCAAGAGAATTTTCAAGATTCCTGACACTTGCTCATCCCATTCAGTTCTTCCAGCTGGTCCTGAATTAAATCCTGGAGAGCACCTCTTTTTACTCGAAACGAGTCTTTTGTGAGATGACCTTATTGTAAGGGCAGTCAGAAATCTATCAGATGCCTTTTTTTTCAGCAGGATGACAGTATTTGACTACAGCTGGGTGGTATCCAGGTCACTGGTGACTCTCTGAGTACTCAAAATGTCAGTTTAAGGCTAGGACAAATCTGATAAGAATGGAGCGAGGCAGTGACGGGTTACACTTTATGGGGCAGTCATTTTTAATCCACTTTAATGACCCAAGGGAATGGTACTGGTTGTAACCCTCTGGCTGGCTGTACCATCAAGGTGCCCTTAAGTGTCACTCAAAAGCCATCTAAGACTTTTGCCATTTTTAAATCTTTTAAAACTAAAAAAATATTTAAAAAAATTTTTTTAGAGAAATGGAGAAATAAACTTCATCACAATCCCACCTTCTGGAGAAAATCTGTTAAAATTTTGGAGTGTATCTGAGCTAGCTTCTTTCTGCCCTCCTGTCCACGACCCCCCCCCCCACATCTACCCCCTTGTCCTCTTCTTTCTCTTTCTGTCTTTGGACCTCAAGGGCAGAGAGTTGAGTTATTTATGCTTTTCAGTCATGACGCATTATCAACATTAGCATGTCCTTGGCTTTGCTTCTATTTTACTTTATTATTTTCCCCCTTTCTCCTGAATCTTTACTCTCAGTCCCCCCTTCTACCACTGGTGGCCATTCTAAGATGCTGTATTCTTGCATTTGCACTCATCATTGAAGAATATATTGTATTTACGTATTTTCAATTTACATACATGGTACTTGCGATAGGTCTTGTTCTGTTTCTTTTTATTTTTTAACTCATGATCTGTTTATAGTGCAGGTGTCTATCTGGCTCATTGCTGCTTACAGCTGCATGATGTTTGATAGTATATATTCACATTTTATTTGTCTATTTCCCTGCATGATGGACTTTCAGGTTGTTTCTAACATCCTACTGTCAAAAACAACACAATAAACATCCCCATGTATATACCCCTATGCATCTGATTATCAGAAGTATATAGACAGGAGTGAGATTGCTGAATCATAGGGATACACATATTTAGTATCACTAAGGTGTTCCAGATTGTTCTTCAAATGGTCATAACATTCTTTTTTATTGAGAAATGATCCACATTCCATAAAATTCACGCTTTTATGGTGTATAATTCAGTGGTTTTTAGATTATTCACAGAGTGGTACATCTAATTCCAGAACAGTTTCAGTTCCTCCAAAAGAAACCTGATAACTATTAGCAGTCACTCCCCATTTCCTCTCCTCCCAGCCCCTGTCAACCAGGGGCTGAAAATCTACTTTCTGTCTCTGTAGATTTGCCTACTTTGGACATTTCATATAAATGGAATCATTCTGTATGTGGCCTTTTGTGTCTGGTTTCTCTCACTTATTAAACTGTTTTCAAGGTTCATCCATGTTGTAAAATGTATCAGTACTTCATTCCTTTTTATTGCTGAATAACATTCTGTTGTATGGAGATACAGTATTTTTTTAATCCGTTCATCAGATGATGCACATTTGGGCTGCTTTTTGGCTATTATGGATTATGCTGCTATGAATATGTATGTATAAGTTTTTGTGTGGACACATATTTTCAATTCTCTTGAATATAGACCTAGGAGTGAATTGCTTGGTCTCATGGTAACTTCACTTAATTATTGAGGACTGTTCCAAAGCAGCTGCACCATTCCATGTTTCTACCAGCAATACATGAAGGATCTAATTTCTGCACTTCCTCACCAATACTTGTTATTATCTTTTATCTTGTTATTATCTTTTTTATAGCCAACAAAGTAGGTGGCTTCGTATTTTGGTTTTGATTTTCATCTCCTAATGACTAATTATTTTGAGCATCTTTGTATGTGCTTATTGGCCATTTATCTATCTTAATTTGAAGGAATGTATATTTAAATCCTTTGCCCATTTAAAATTGGCTTATTTGTCCATTTATTGTTTAATTGTAATGGTTTTGAAAAAAATACTATGGATAAAAGTTCCTTATCAGAAACACTCCCATTTACCATTGCAACAAAAAGAATAAAATACCTAGGAATAAACCTACCTAAGGAGACAAAAGATCTGTATGCAGAAAACTGTAAGACACTGATGAAAGAAATTAAAGATGATACAAACAGATGGAGAGAGGGCTTCCCTGGTGGTGCAGCGGTTGAGAATCTGCCTGCTAATACAGGGGACATGGGTTCGAGCCCTGGTCTGGGAGGATCCCGCATGCCATGGAGCAGCTAGGACCGTGAGCCACAACTACTGAGCCTGCGCGTCTGGAGCCTGTGCTCCGCAACAAAGAGAGGCCGTGATAGTGAGAGGCCTGTGCACCGTGATGAAGAGTGGCCCCCGCTTGCCACAACTAGAGAAAGCCCTCGCACAGAAACAAAGACCCAACACAGCCAAAAATAAATTAAAAAAAAAAAAAAACAGATGGAGAAATATACATGTTCTTGGTTTGGAAGAATCAACATGGTGAAAATGACTATACTACACAAAGCAGTCTACAGATTCAATGCAATCCCTATCAAACTACCAATGGCATTTTTCACAGAACTACAACAAAAAATTTTACAATCTGTGTGGAAACACAAAAGACTGTGAATAGCCAAAGCAATCTTGAGAAAGAAAAACAGAGCTGGAGGAATCGGGCTCCATGACTTCACACTATACTACAAAGCTACAGTAATCAAGACAGTATGGTACTGGCACAAAAACAGAAATATAGATCAATGGAACAGGATAGAAAGTGCAGAGATAAGTCCATGCACTTATAGTCACCTTATCTTTGATAAAGGAGGCAATAATATACAATGGAGAAAAGACAGCCTCTTAAATAAGTGGTGCTGGGAAAACTGGGCAGCTACATGTTAAAGAATGAAATTAGAACACAAAGTACCACCATACACAAAAATGGACTCCAAATGGATTAAAGACCTAAATGTAAGGCCAGACACTATAAAACTCTTAGAGGAAAACATAGGCAGAATACTCTATGACATAAATCAGCAAGATCCTTTTTGACCCATCTCCTAGAGAAAGGGAAATAAAAACAAAAATAAACAAATGGGACCTAATAAAACTTAAAAGCTTTTGCACAGCAAAGGAAACCATCAACAAGACGAAAAGACAACCCTCAGAATGGGAGAAAATATTTGCAAATGAAGCAACTGACAAAGGATTAATCTCCAAAATATACAAGCAGCTCATGCAGCTCAATATAAAAAGAACAAAGAACCCAATCCAAAAATGGGCAAAAGACCTAAATCAACATTTCTCTAAAGAAGATACACAGATTGCCAACAAACACATGAAAGGATGCTCAACATCACTAATTATTAGAGAAATGCAAATCAAAACTACAATGAGGTATAACCTCACACCGGTCAGAATGGCCATCATCAAAAAGTCTACAAACAATAAATGCTGGAGAGGGTGTAGAGAAAAGGGAACCCTTTGGTACCATTGCGGGAATGTAAACTGATACAGCCACTATGGAGAACAGTATGGAGGTTCCTTAAAAAACTAAAAAAAGAACTACCATACGACCCAGCAACCCCACCAGTGGGCATATACCCTGAGAAAACCATAATTCAAAAAGAGTCATGTACCACGATGTTCGTTGCAGCTCTATTTACAATAGCCAGGACATGGAAGCAACCTAAGTGTCCATCGACAGATGAATGGATAAAGAAGTTGAGGCACATATATACAAGGAATATTACTCAGCCATAAAAAAGAAATGAAATTGAATTATTTGTAGTGAGGTGGATGGACCTAGAGTCTGTCATACCGAGTGAAGTAAGACAGAAAGAGAAAAACAAATACTGTATACTAGCACATATAAACGGAATCTAAAAAAAAAAAAAAAGGTTCCGAAGAACCTGTGGGTAGGACAGGAATAAAGTCACAGACATAGAGAATGGACTTGAGGCCATGGGGAAGGAGAAGGGTAAGCTGGGACGAAGTGAGAGAGTGGCATGGACATATACACACTACCAAATGTAAAATAGATAGCTAGTGGGAAGCAGCCGCATTGCACTGGGAGGTCAGCTCGGTGCTTTGTGACCACCTAGAGGGGTGGGATGGGGGGGTGGGATACGGAAGGTGGGAGGGAGACACAAGAGGAAGGGGATATGGGGATATATGTATACGTATAGCTGATTCACTTTGTTATACAGCAGAAACTAACACACCATTGTAAAGCAATTATACTCCAATAAAGATGTTAAAAACAAAAAGTTCCTTATCAGATATATGATTGCAAATATTTTTATGCATTCTGTAGATTGTGTCCTTTAAGCACAAAAGTTAAAGTCCAATTTATCTATTATTTTTTGTTGGTCATTATGCTTTTGGTATAAACCACTGTCTAATCCAAAGTCATAAAATTTTATGCCTATGTTTTCTTCTAAGAGTTCTATAGTTTTAGCTCTTACATTTAGAGACTTGATCCATTGTGAATTAATTTTTGTATATCTTATAAAGTATTGATCCACATTCATCTTTTGCATGTGGATATCCAGATATCCAGTTGTTCCAGCACCATTTGTTGAAAAGACCATTCTTTTCTCCATTGAATTGTCTATGTACCCTTATTGAAAATCAGTTGACTATGAATGTGAAAATTTATTTCTGGACTCTCAGTTCGATTCCATTTTTATATGTCTATCCTTATCCACACTGTCTTGATTACTGCAGCTTTGTACTACGTTGTAAAATTGGGAATCATGAGTCCTCCAACTTTGTTCTTTTTCAAGATTGTTTTGAGAGTGTTTGAGCATGTTAACCATCTGTATTGATTTTCTATGGCTCCTGTTATAAATTAGCACCAACCTAGTGGCTTGAAACAACAGAATTTTGTTATATTACAGTTCCACATGGATTCACCAAAATCACAAATTCCACATGGATTCACCAAAATCAAGGTGTTGGCAGGTTTGTGTTCCTCCCTAGTTGCTCCAGGGGAGAATCTATTTTCTTGTCTTTTCTAGCTTCTAGAGGCCACCCTCGTTCCTTGGCTCCATGATATGCTTTTCCATCTTCAAAGCCAGCGGTGGCAGGCCTAGTCCTTCTCACGCTGCTCTCTCACACATTCTCTCTACTGAGGGAGGCACACCTCCCTCCCAAAATAATGTTTTGTAGTTTTCAGTATACAAGACTTGCATGTCTTTCATTAAATTTATTTGTAAATGTTATTCTTTTTGGTACTATTGTAAATGGAATTGTTTTCGTCATTTTGTTTTCAGATGGTTTGTTGCTAGTGTATAGAAATAAAATCTATTTTTGTTTTTTTGATCTGTCCTGCAAACTTGCTAAACTCATTTATTATATCCAATGACTTTTTTGTGTGTGAAATCTTTAGGATTTCCTACATGAAATATCATGTCATTTCAAAATAGAAGTAGTTTTACTTTGTGTTTTCCAATCTAGCTGTCTTTTACTTCTTTTTCTTGCCTAATTGCTATAACGTCCAATAAAATGTTGAATAGATGTACCAGAGTGGACAACCTTGTCTTGTTCCTGATCTATGGGGGAAAGATTTCAGTTTTTCACCATTAAGTGTGATGTTGCTTTGTGTTTTTATGTAGATTCCCTTTATCCCATTAAAGAAGTTCCCTTCTATTACTAATTTGTTGAGTGTTTTTTATAATAAAAGTGTTTTGAATTTTTGTCAAATGATTTTTCTACTTCTGCTAAGATGGCAATATATCCTCCCATGTTTTTCTCTAAAAGCTTAATAGTTTTGGCTTTTATTCTGAAGTCTGTGATCCATCTTGAATTATTTTTTGTGCATTAGGTTACCCTGAAGTAGGAGTCAAGGTTTCCTTTTTTCTAGTTGTTCAGTACCATTTGCTGAAAACAGTCTCCTTTCTCTATAGGATTGTATGGGCTCCTTTACTGAAAATCAATTTACTGCATAAGCATGGGTCAAAGTCTGAATTCTCTATTCTGTTCCATTTATCTATTTGTCCCTCCTTATGCCAATAGCATACTGTCTTGATTACGATAGCTTTATAGAAAGTCTTAATATTATATAGTATAAGTCCTCTAACTTTGTTCCTCTTTTTCAAGTTTGTTTTGGCTCTCCTAGCTCCTTTGTATTTACACATACATTTTATTTTATTTTTTTTAAACATCTTTATTGGGGTATAATTGCTTTACAATGGTGTGTTACTTTCTGCTGTATAACAAAGTAAATCAGCTATACATATACATATATCCCCATATCCCCTCCCTCTTACGTCTCCCTCCCATCCTCCCTATCCCACCCCTCTAGGTGGACACAAAACACCGAGCTGATCTCCCTGTGCTTTGTGGCTGCTTCCCACTAGCTATCTATTTTACATTTGGTAGTGTATTTAGGTCCATGCCACTCTCTCACTTCGTCCTAGCTTCCCCCTCCCCATGTCCTCAAGTCTATTCCCTGTGTCTGCATCTTTATTCCTGTCCTGCTCCTAGGTTCTTCAGAACCATTTTTTTTTTTTAAGATTCCATATATATGTGTTAGCATACGGTATTTGTTTTTCTCCTTCTGACTTACTTCACTCTGTATGAGTCTCTGTGTCCATCCACCTCACTACAAATAACTCAATTTCGTTTCTTCTTATGGCTGAGTAATATTCCATTGTATATATATGCCACATCTTCTTTATCCATTCATCTGTCGATGGACACTTAGGTTGCTTCCATGTCCTGGCTATTATAAATAGAGCTGCAATGAACATTGTGGTACATGACTCTTTTTGAATTATGGTTTTCTCAGGGTATATGCCCAGTAGTGGGATTGCTGGGTCGTATGGTAGTTCTATTTGTAGTTTTTTAAGGAACCTCCATACTGTTCTCCATAGTGGCTGTATCAATTTACATTCCCACCAACAGTGCAAGAGGGTTCCTTCTCTCCACACCCTCTCCAGCATTTATTGTTTGTAGACTTTTTGATGATGGCCATTCTGACTGGTGTGAGGTGATACCTCATTGTATTTTTGATTTGCATTTCTCTAATGATTAGTGATGTAGAGCATCCTTTCGTGTGTTTGTTGGCAATCTGTGTATCTTCTTTGGAGAAATGTCAATTTAGGTCTTCTGCCCATTTTTGGATTGGGTTCTTTGTTTTCTTGATATTGAGCTGCCTGAGCTGCTTGTATATTTTGGAGATTAATCCTTTGTCAGTTGCTTCATTTGCAAATATTTTCTCCCATTCTGAGGGTTGTCTTTTCATCTTGTTGATGGTTTCCTTTGCTGTGCAAAAGCTTTTAAGTTTCATTAGGTCCCATATGTTTATTTTTGTTTTTATTTCCCTTTCTCTAGGAGGTGGGTCAAAAAGGATCTTGCTGTGATTTATGTCATAGAGTATTCTGCCTATGTTTTCCTCTAAGAGTTTTATAGTGCCTGGCCTTTCATTTAGGTCTTTAATCCATTTGGAGTCCATTTTTGTGTATGGTGTTAGGGAATGTTCTAATATCAGTCTTTTACCTGTAGCTGTCCAGTTTTCCCAGCACCACTTATTGAAGAGGCTGTCTTTTCTCCATTGTATATGCTTGCCCCCTTTATCAAAGATAAGGTGACCATGTGTGAGTGGGTTTATCTCTGGGCTTTCTATCCTGTTCCACTGATCTATATTTCTGTGTTTGTGCCAGTACCATACTGTCTTGATTACTGTAGTTTTGTAGTATAGTGTGAAGTCAGGGAGCCTGATTCCTCCAGCTCGGTTTTTCTTTCTCAAGATTGTTTTGGCTATTCACGGTCTTTTGTGTTTACATACAGATGGTGACATTTTTTGTTGTAGTTCTGTGAAAAATGCCATTGGTAGTTTGATAGGGATTGCATTGAATCTGTAGACTGCTTTGTGTAGTATAGTCACTTTCACCATGTTGATTCTTCCAATCCAAGAACATGGTATGTCTCTCCATCTGTTTGTATCATCTTTAATTTCTTTCATCAGTGTCTTGTAGTTTTCTGCATACAGGTTTTTTCTCTCCTTAGGTAGGTTTATTCCTAGATATTTTATTCTTTTTGTTGCAGTGGTAAATGGGAGTGTTTTCTTAATTTCCCATTCAGATTTTTCATCATTAGTGTATAGGAATGCAAGAGATTTCTGTGCATTAAGTTTGTATCCTGATACTTTACCAAATTCATTGATTAGCTCTAGTTGTTTTCTGGTAGCATCTTTAGGATTCTCTGTTTATAGTATCATGTCATCTGCAAGCAGTGATAGTTTTACTTCCTTTCCGATTTGGATTCCTTTTATTTTTTTCTTCTCTGATTGTTGTGGCTAAAACTTCCAAAACTCTGTTGAATAATAGTGGTGAGAGTGGGCAACCTTATCTTGTTCCTGATCTTAGTGGAAATGGTTTCAGTTTTTCACCATTGAGGATGATGTTGGCTGTGGGTTTGTCATATATGGCCTTTATTATGTTGAGGTAAGTTCCCTCTATGCCTACTTTCTGGAGGGTTTTTTATTATAAACGGTGTTGAATTCTGTTGAATGCTTTTTCTGCATCTATTGAGATGATCATATGGTTTTTATTCTTCAATTTGTTAATATGGTGTATCACATTGATTGATTTGCGTATATTGAAGAATCCTTGCATTCCTGGAATAAACCCCACTTGATCATGGTGTATGATCCTTTGAATGTGCTGTTGGATTCTGTTTGCTAGTATTTTGTTGAGGATTTTTGCATCTATGTTCATCCGTGATATTGGCCTGTAGTTTTCTTTTTTGTGGCATTTTGGCTGGTTTTGGTATCAGGGTGATGGTGGCCTTATAGAATGAGTTTGGGAGTGTTCCTCCCTCTGCTATATTTTGGAAGAGTTTGAGGATAGGTGTTAGCTCTTCTCTAGATGTTTGATAGAATTCGCCAGTGAAGCCATCTGGTCCTGGGCTTTTGTTTGTTGGAAGATTTTTAATCACAGTCTCAATTTCAGTGCTTGTGATTGGTCTGTTTATATTTTCTATTTCTTCTTGGTTCAGTCTCAGAAGGTTGTGCTTTTCTAAGAATTTGTCCATTTCTTCCAGGTTGTCCATTTTATTGGCATAGAGTTGCCTGTAGTAATCTCTCATGATCCTTTGTATTTCTGCAGTGTCAGTTGTTACTTCTCCTTTTTCATTTCTAATTCTACTGATTTGAGTTTTCTCCCTTTTTTTCTTGATGAGTCTGGCTAATGGTTTATCAATTTTGTTTATCTTCTCAAAGAACCAGCTTTTAGTTTTATTGATCTTTGCTATCATTTCCTTCATTTTGTTTTCATTTATTTCTGATCTGATCTTTATGATTTCTTTCCTTCTGCTAAGTTTGGGGGTTTTTTGTTCTTCTTTCTCTATTTGCCTTAGGTGTAAGGTTAGGTTGTTTACTTGAGATGTTTCTTGTTTCTTGAGGAGGGATTGTCTTGCTATAAAATTCCCTCTTAGAACTGCTTTTGCTGCATCCCATAGGTTTTGGGTCATCATGTTTTCATTGTCATTTTTTTCTAGGTATTTTTTGATTTCCTCTTTGATTTCTTCAGTGATCTCTTGGTTATTTAGTAGTGTATTGTTTAGCCTCTATGTGTTTGTATTTTTTACAGTTTTTTTCCTGTAATTGATAGCAGTCTCATAGCATTGTGGTCAGAAAAGATACTTGCTATGATTTCAATTTTCTTACATTTACCAAGGCTTGATTTGTGACCCAAGATATAATCTATCCTGGAGAATGTTCCATGAGCACTTGAGAACAAAGTGTAATGTGCTGTTTTTTGGATGGAATGTCCTATAAATATCAATTAAGTCCATCTTGTTTAATGTATCATTTGAAGCTTGTGTTTCCTTATTTATTTTCATTATGGAAGATGTGTCCATTGGTGAAAGTGGGGTGTTAAAGTCCCCTACTATGATTGCGTTGCTGTTGATTTCCCCTTTTATGGCTGTTAACATTTGCCTTATAACAGTTGTAAATATTTATGCACCCAACATAGGAGGTGCTCCTATGTTGGGTGCATAGTTATTTACCATTGTTCTATCTTCTTCTTGGATTGATCCCTTGATCATTATGTAGTGTCCTTCTTTGTCTCTTGTAATAGTCTTTATTTTAAAGTCTATCTTTTCTGATATGAGAATTGCTAATCCAGCTTTCTTTTGGTTTCCATTTGCATGGAACATCTTTTTCCATCCCCTCACTTTCAGTCTATACGTGTCCCTAGGTCTGAAGTGGGTCTCTTGTAGACAGCATATGAACGGGTCTTGTTTTTGTATCCATTCAGCCAGTTTATGTCTTTTGGTTGGAGCATTTAATCCATTTACATTTAAGGTAGTTATCAATACGTATGTTCCTATTACCATTTTCTTAATTGTTTTGGGTTTCTTATTTTAAGTCTTTTCCTTCTCTTGTGTTTCCTGCCTAGAGAAGTTCCTTTGGCATTTGTTGTAAAGCTGGTTTGGTGGTGCTGAATTCTCTTAGCTTTTGCTTGTTTGTAAAGGTTTTAATTTCTCTGTCGAATCTGAATGAGTTCCTTGCTGGTTAGAGTAATCTTGGTTGTAGGTTTTTCCCTTTCATCACTTTAAATATGTCCTGCCACTCCCTTCTGGCTTGCAGAGTTTCTGCTGAAAGATCAGCTGTTAACCTTATGGGGATTCCCTTGTATGTTATTTGTTGCTTTTCCCTTGCTGCTTTTAACATTTTTTCTTTGTATTTAATTTTTAATACTTTGATTAATATGTGTCTTGATGTGTTTCTCCTTGGATTTATCCTGTATGGGACTCTCTGCGCTTCCTGGACTTGGTTGACTGTGTCCTTACCCATATTAGGGAAGTTTTCAAGTATAATGTCTTCAAATAGTTTCTCGGTCCCTTTTTTTTTTCTCTTGTTCTTCTGGGGCCCCTATAATTCGAATGTTGGTGCATTTAATGTTGTCCCAGAGGTCTCTGAGATTGTCCTCAATTCTCTTCTTTCTTTTTTCTTTATTCTGCTCTGTGGTAGTTATTTCCACTATTCTGTCTTCCAGGTCACTTATCCGTTCTTCTGCCTCAGTTATTCTGCTATTGATTCCTTCTAGAGAATTTTAAATTTCATTTATTATGTTGTTTATCATTGTTTGTTTGCTTTTTAGTTCTTCCAGATCCTTGTTAAACGTTTCTTGTATTTTTTCCATTCTATTTCCAAGATTTTGGATCATCTTTACTATCATTACTCTGAATTTTTTTTCAGGTAGACTGCCTATTTCCTGTTCATTTGTTTGGTCTGGTGGGTTTTTACCTTGCTCCTTCATCTGCTGTGTATTTCTCTGTCTTCTCATTTTGCTTAACTTACTGTGTTTGGGGTCTCCATTTCGCAGGCTGCAGGTTTGTAGTTCCCGTTGGTTTTGGTGTCTGTCCCCAGTGGCTAAGGTTGGTTCAGTGGGTTGTGTAGGCTTCCTGGTGGACGGGGCTGCTGACTGTGTTCTGGTGGATGAGGCTGGATCTTGTCTTTCTGGTAGGCAGGACCACGTCTGGTGGTGTGTTTTGGGGTGTCTGTGAACTTATTATGATTTTAGGCAGCCTCTGTGCTAATGGGTGGGTTTGTGTTCCTGTCTTCCTAGTTGTTTGTCATAGGGTGTCCAGCACTGTAGCTTGCTGGTCGTTGAGTGGAGCTGGGCCTTAACATTGAGATGGAGATATCTGGGAGAGCTTTTGCTGTTTGATATTACATGGGGCCAGGAGGTCGCTGGTGGACCAATGTCCTGACCTCAGCTCTTCCACCTCAGAGGCTCAGGCCTGACACCCGGCCAGAGCACCAAGACCCTGTCAGCCACAAGGCTCAGAAGAAAAGGGAGGAAAAAAAAAAAGAAAGAAAAAAGGAAGGAAGGAAGGAAGGGAGAAAGGAATGAAAAGAAAGTTATTGAAATAGAAAAAAAAGTTAAAAATAAAAAAGTAATAAAAAAAAAGAAAGAAGAGAGCAACCAAACGAAAAAACAAATCCACCAAAGATAACAAGCACTAAAAACTATACTTAAAAAAAAAAAAAAAAAAAGGACAGTCAGAACCCTAGGACAAATGGCAAAAACAAAGCTATACAGACAAAATCACACAAAGAAGCATACACATACACACTCACAAAAAGAGAAAAAGAAAAAATATATATATATATAAAAATTTAAAAAGGAAGCGAACAACCAAATCAATAAACAAATCTACCAATGATAATAAGTTCTAAATACTAAACTAAGATAAACATAAAATCAGAAACAAATTAGGTGCAGAAAGCCAACCCCAAGTCTACAGTTGCTCCCAATGTCCACTGCCTCAATTTTGGGATGATTCGTTGTCTATTCAGGTATTCCACAGATGCAGGGTACATCAAGTTGATTGTGGAGATTTAATCCGCTGCTCCTGAGGCTGCTAGGAGAGATTTCCCTTTCTCTTCTTTGTTTGCACAGCTCCTGGGGTTCAGCTTTGGATTTGGCCCCGCCTCTGAGTGTAGGTCACCTGAGGGCATCTGTTCTTCACTCCGACAGGCCGGGGTTAAAGGATCAGCTGATTCGGGGGCTCTGGCTCACTCAGGCCAAGGGGAGGGAGGGGTACAGAATGCAGGGTGAGCCTGTGGCGGCAGAGGCTCGCGTGACGTTGCAACAGCCTGAGGTGTGCTGTGTATTCTCCTGGGGAAGTTGTCCCTGGATCACGGGACCCTGGCAGTGGCGGGCTGCACGGGCTCCCGAGAGGGGAAGTGTGGATAGTGACCTGTGCTTGCACACAGGCTTCTTGGTGGCTGCAGCAGCAGCCTTAGTGTCTCACACCCGGCTCTGGGGTCCGCGCTAATAGCCGCGGCTCACACCCGTCTCTGGAGCTTGTTTAGGCGGTGCTCTGAATCCCCTCTCCTCGTGCGCCCCAAAACAACGGTCTCTTCTTGCCTTTTAGGCAGTTCCAGACTTTCTCCCGGACTCCCTTCCGGCTAGCTGTGGTGCACTAGCCCCCTTCAGGCTGTGTTCACGCAACCAACCCCAGTCCTCTCCCTGGGATCTGACCTCCAAAGCCATAGCCTCAGCTCCCAGCCCCTGCCCGTCCCGGCGGGTGAGCAGACAAGCCTCTCATGCTGGTGAGTGCTTTTTGACACCTATCCTCTGTGCGGGAATCTCTCCGCTTTGCCCTCCGCACCCCTGTTGCTGCGCTCTCCTCCATTGCACCGAAGCTTCCCCACCGCTATCCCCCATCTCTGCCAGTGAAGGGGCTTCCTAGTGTGTGGAAACTCTTCCTCCTTCACAGCTCCCTCCCAGAGGTGCAGGTCCCGTCCCTATTCTTTTGTCTCTGTTTTTTCTTTTATCTTTTGCCCTACCCAGGTACGTGGGGAGTTTCTTGCCTTTTGGGGAGTCTGAGGTCTTCTGCCAGCGTTCAGTAGGTGTTCTGTAGGAGTTGTTCCACATGTAGATGTATTTCTGATATATTTGTGGGGAGGAAGGTGATCTCTATGTCTTACTCCTCCACCATCTTGAAGGCGCCCCCCTGCACATACATTTTAGAACCAGTTTGTAAATTTCTATAAAAAAAGCGTGCTGAAATTTTGATGGGAATTGCATTAAATATGTAAATCATTTTTATTTTTGATAGATTTTTGGATAAATTTGGTAGCTCTATTAGGCAATTAAGTAATTTGGTTAGCTTCTTTATTGAAGCAGACTCTGTAATTCATGAACTAAACATGGCCCTGTGCAAGTTCTTTGCACCTGAGTATATGAAGAAAACTGTCAAATCTAAGTCAGTCACATGACTTGGATTATTTAAGTGTCAGCAAATTTACACTCCTGGAGATTTTTCTGCAACGTTTTTTTATGTTAGCAAAGCAGATATACAGCTGAATTTGTAAATGTGAAATAGTAATAGAATCAGCTGACACTAATGAAGAGGAAAGTAAATTCCAGGCTCTGTGTTAAGTGTTCCACAGGCATTTTCTAAATACTTCCAACAACACATAGAAGGCGAGTGCTAGTATCATTCCCATTTTATGGATAAAGAGGCTGAGGTCTAGAGGGTCACACAGCTATTCAGCAGTGGATCAGAATTCAGTCTGGTTGTCTGTAAAGCCTGACCTCTTGAGGACTAGCCACTTAGCCACCAACCTGTGTTTGCACAGACTCCTTCCATGGTCTTATTCCAGAGGTCTGTGATTCAGCAACAAAACATCTATTCCCTTCCCTTGGCCCCAGGCTAAGAGCAGGCTCCTGGATCGTCCTCTGCGGTGCATGGTCCTCTTTGCTCCTTGATCCACAGAGGTCTTTTTGGCTGTAAATATATCATCTATTAAATTAGAATCTAATTCTCTGTATATCAGCAGATGAGATCTGCCAGCTGAGGACCATCAGAACCGCCTTTGGTAGAGGTAATTTCCTTCATGCAAAAGTTGGGAAGTATTAGCTTTTTTTCTAAAGGTCTGAAGTCATTGGGCAAAAAGTATAAACAAAAACAAACAATAAACAGGAAGTATCAAATAAACACCACTACTCCAGGTGGAGAAGCTTCAGTCACAGTGACTCCCTTGCATAGGGCTGCATGGATGTTAAATATTTGGATTTCTTTCTACAGTGTGTTTTAGCTTTTAAAGTATAAGCAGTTTATGGAGTGTGCATTTTTTGATGTAACAATAGTCACTAAAGGCCTTTTCTGCGATTCAGGTAAATTCAAGACTTCCTCTCTTTCTAAAAATAATTTCACTCCTGGCAGATGGCTACTTTTAGTAATAGTAGACAAACACATTTTCCTTTTGGTATAAAAATGAAAATATTTTGCAAAAAATCTTACAGAAGACTCTGATACAAGGGTACAGAACTGAGGTAAACTTGTGCTACAAACTGAGGTAAACTTGTGCCCCATGTTCTCCTGAACAATTAGACATCAGAGTAAATCCCCTCTTTTCAGTTTTCACAGATTCCACATTATTAACTGGGGTTGAAGGACAGTCTCACTAGAATTGTGAACTGTGACTGGATATTTGATGATATTAAGAAATTATTGATAATTATTTTTATGTGTGATAATGGTATTTTGTTTTTGTTTCTGTTTTTTAAAAGAATCCTTATCTTTTAGATATACATATTAAATATCCATGAATACAATTATATCATGTCTGGGATTTGCTTCAAAAAATAATCCTAGGGAGAGTAGTGAGAAACAGAGAGGAGGTATTGATGAAACCATGTTGACTATGTGCTGGCAACTGTTGAAGCTGGTTGGGAGTCTGTTATACTATTGTACTAGCATGATACTATTTCCTACTATGGTATATTTAAAAAATCTTCCATAATAAAAAAAAAAATGAAGGCAATCCCACTGACTTCTGTTAGAGTGGACAATAAAACTGGATTGTTAAGTATTTGAAAGATAGTTTTTGGAAGATACATGTAACTGAGAATTATTAAACTACAGAGAGTAAGAGAAGAGCTTGTGACCAAATTCTGATTTCCTCACTCCATGTCATCAAACTACAGCACATTAGAATGCCATTAATAATAGTAACAATAGCTGCTGCTACAGCAGCAACAGTTCATATTCATTGAATACATACCTTGAGCCTGGAACTGTTTTAAGAACTTGGCATTGATTATCTCACTATTTTTAGCCCCACTTAATAGATGACTAAACTGAGGCTAAGTAACTCGGCTACTGTCCTAGTAGTAAAATCCTGAGAAACCAGGATTTGAACCCAAAGAGTCTCACTCTACAATCCATTCTTTCATTCCTTCTCCAAACACCTATTGAGCAGCTACCATGTTCCAGGCACTGGAGCAGCAGTGGTGAATAAAAGAGCAAGAAGTCCTGCAAGCATGGGGCTTCTATTCCAGTGGGAGGAGCAGGCAAAACCCAACATGCTTAATAAGGAATATGTGTGTTTTATTTATTTATTTATTTATGTTTTAAAAATATATGTTTTTTAAATTTATTTTTTGGCTGCATTGGGTCTTTGTTGCTGTGCGCAGGCTTTCTTTAGTTGTGGTGAGCGGGGGTTACTCTTCGTTGTCGTATGCAGGCTTCTCATTGCAGTGGCTTCTCTTGTTGTGGAGCGTGGGCTCTAGGTGCGCAGGCTTCAGCAGTTGTGGCACATGGGCTCAGTAGTTGTGGCTCGTGGGCTCTAGAGTGTGGGCTCAGTAGTTGTGGCTCGTGGGCTCTAGAGTGCAGGCTCAGTAGTTGTGCCTCACCAGCTTAGTTGCTCCGCAGCATGTGAGATCTTCCCAGACCAGGGATCGAACCTGTGTCCCCTGCATTGGCAGGTGGATTCTTAACCACTGCTCCACCAGGGAAGTCCAGGAATATGTGTGTTTTAGAGATGGTAGTAAGTGCTGTGGAAAAAGATTAAGAAGGGAAGAGGATAGGGAGTGACAGGGTTGTCAGAAATACCTGACAAATGTGGTGACATTTGAGCAGACCTGAAGGAAGTGGTATAGGAAATTTCAGGCAAGAGAAACATCAAGTGCAAAGGTCCTGTGGCAGGAGCTTGTGTGGTGGGTTCAAGGATCAGGACAGAGGCTTGTATGGCTGCAGCTGAGGATAGACAAGGAGTACAATAATGGCAAGACCAGGGACACCCACATATTACAGGGTCTCTGGAGCTTATGGCGCCCCAGGACCTCCCTGATTCCTTCTCAGAAGGTCAAGAAGGCCCCTTCCTGCTCAGTGCTTGAGAAGGAGAGAGAAGGGCCAAGATGTGGATGGTCCCCATGGCCTCAGGCCTCAGACCTGGCCTCCAGAGTATCCTCACAACTTCTAGGACTTCCAAGGCTCTCCTCTGTTTCCATCCTTCCTCTGCCCTTGGCCGTGTTTCCTGAGACCCCACAGGCAGGGTGTTGAGGACCCCAAGGAGGAAGAGGCTGCAGTATGACTGAGCTCTGGGACAGCAGGGGGCGTGCTAGAGCCCAGGATATTTTTAGCAGACCAGGAAAATGTTTTAGTGTCTTCTAACATGATATAAAACATAATAATATAGTCTAGCTTGCCACCAGTGCAGTCATAAAACATAATTTAAGCAATAAAATTTTCTGTGAGGGAAGGGGCCCATGAAGGCAAACATGCCTAAAGTCTACAAAAGACATAATGTAGCCCTGGAGAGGTGATAGAGTCAAGCTATGCTTGGACAACATGTCCATCCTCACACAGTTCCGTGGATTCTCTCAGCTAACTCAGTTCACTTATTCATGTTCAGTTTTATGGAGGCCTTCCTTTATTAATCTTGAGACTACGTTTCTTGATAGAGCTACTCCATTTCCAGCAACAAGAAAGAAGTTGGGGCTTGGTGGATCAGTCTATTTACCTGTCTGTCTGTCTGTCTATCTATATTTATCTATCTAAATATCATTTATCTATCTATATTTATCCGTCATCAACTGTGTACCTATTTATTTTTATAGAGACTTAGAGAGTCAGTAAACCTGACCAGGTCTACCACTGTTTCTCTCCATATACTGTGATAAGTAAACAAATCCTCAGTCTGAGAATTGATAAACAACTTGATATAAAAAATTTCTTTGTGGGTGATATTTGGTAGGTTGAGTAATTCTGTTTAACTTATCTAAATACACTTACTAAGAAGTCTTTGACAAATTACCTGAGATTGAACTAACATCGCTTTTTGTAGGTTCTATACTTGAAACTTTTATAAAAATTTTTAGTAACAACTTGTCCCAAATTCTTTATCAATGGTTTTCAAATGGCGTCCCCCACCACACACACAGAGTTTCTCTTCAGAGACCCTTCAGTGGCTGCATTGGGGGTGGTATGTGAGATGATATCACAGGCAGGATGAAACTCACATCCTCTTTCCTGCCCTCTTTCTATTTATAGCAGCTCTGCTTTACTTGTGGATACCATATAAGATTTTATTTGAACAGTAGGTTCTGTGGCTAAACAAAACTTGTAAACCATTCTCTATAACTGGAAGTTGTAATTATTTTTCCATGATGACATTTTTGAACACTGACATACCTTTAAATAAGGCAAGTGTGTGTGTGTAAGCAATTTAAAGGAAATAATTTATATCTTAAGATTTGGATTTTTAAATGTGACGTTTTTACCCCACATATTCTGTTCAACAGCTGAATATTAACTCTGGCTCTTAAAGGTTAGAAAAGTCCTACAACCCTCGGCATGCTCTGAGATCTCAACTGGTTGGGGAATCATAGAGAAATTCCATCTTTGACATTAAAATAAATGCTTCTATTACGTTTTGTGATTGACAAGGAAGAGAGGAGGAAAGATGTTGCATTTCTACCTCCTAAAGAATCTATTTTTTAAAGGTAGGTAGGCTCTAACTGACTTCTGACACATGTCATTCAACACTATAAACTCTCTTGGATAAGAACCTGACCCAGGCACACCCACTTGTAAACTGGGGAAGGGGGAGGATTTGAGTGTAAGCACCTTGAACCAGAGGACATTTTTTTTCCATTTAAAAAAACCTTCCTGGGGTTAATTTCCATAAGTGTACATTTCCTCTTCATAATTCTAGTCATTAATCACCAAGTAGTGTTTAAGAGCACCTGCGTGGATCACAGATTCCATAGTCCAACCTGAAAACTCGAATTTGGGATTACTTCTTGCTCTAAGAGGTATAATCCATCCCCAGGGTCTGCCCTGACTCATCTGGCATCTCTGTTTTTGAAAGAACTTGGATCAGGGCACAGGATTTCAGTGTCTTCTCTTACTCCTCTTTTCTTGAATCCAGGGTCTCTTAACCTCCGCACTGTAGACATTTGGGGATGGATACTTCTTTACTGCAGGGGAGGCTGTCCTGTGCGTGGTGGGATGGTTAGCAGCGTCTCTGACTTCTACCCACTAGGTGCTAGAAATGCTCCTGCCCCAGCTGTGACAACCAAAAATGTCCCCAGACATAGCCAAACGTCCCCTTGCAGAGGTAGTAGGTAGGACTGTGAAGGAGCAAACTGTCCCCTACTGAGAACCACTGCTCTCTAATCCCTGAGGATCCCAAAACTGAGGATCCTACCAGGAATTACCCGGTCACCACTAGACATGGTTCTCAAGGATACCCATGTACTTTAACCAAGTCAGTGTTCTCAACACTGGCTGCACATTAGAATCACCTGAGATGTTTACCAATGACCAACTGAGCATTAGCATTTTTTAAAAAGCTCCCCAGAGATCTCAATTTGTAGACAGGACAGACAACCTCTGAACTAAGTGTACTTAGCGATCTTAATACTTATTAAAACTCCAAAAAAAAAACCTCACCCCAAATTTATTTCAAATAGGAAATGCCAAGTAGTTTCAGAGAAATAAAGAATTCCATATATCAGTCTATTACAGTCTATTATAGGCCCCTGGAGACATTCACATGTGCTTTTTGTTGTTTTTTTATCATCACAAAGCAGTTGAGAAACTGGATAACTCTGGGAATTCTGAGCTTTATAACAGTTTGAGTGAAGGTGCATCACTTGATGTAGAGCAATTTCTCTGGTGCTTGTAATTCACAGACTCTTTTGACCAAAGTGACAGGGAGGACCCTGACCAAGAGGAAATTCCTGGAATGTACAGTGTTGGAATTGACAGGGAAGGAAGATCAAGACTTAGCAAGACTAAGCGTGGCTTAGGAAGGGAGGCCTCTGATAATGTTCTTCAGCAGATGAAAAATATGATCTAATGGCTACCTCTTTCCTTTGTTAGTGCTTCAGTAACAGTGGGAAGAAAACCAGACAATGGCGGTCTTCGTAACTTAGGATCCAGAAGAATGATGCCCAGAAGGAGTACATGTTCTGGCAGCTGCCAGTCCCACTTCTGGCCGGCCAGGAGGGGCTGGCCAAGGTTTTCATCCAGTTATTAATCTTCTGAAAGGTATAGGATGCATTCAGTGATGTTCAACTTTCCATGTGACCTTAGGCAACTCAACTTCCCTGAGGTTTTGTTTCCTTATTTGAAAGATGAGCAGCATGATATTTACCCCAGACAGTGACTATAGGATTAAATTAGATAATGTGTGTGAAAGTGCTTTGTGAAATGTAAGGCCCAGTAGGTAGCCCATTGTAAACCCAGAACTGAGCGTGCTATTACATTATCACATTAAGTTCATGTTTCTCTGGTTTGTCCTCTGGCTGTTCTTCCTCGCAGTCTGGGTTAGGATCCGGGTGGTGGATTTCAATGACAAGAACATAGATGAGGCCTCCAATGATAGCACCAACAAAAGGGCCCACTACAGGAATCCACCAGAAGTTATTTCCAGCTCTGAAATCAAACAAAGAAATTAGTGATACACCACTTGGCCTTCTTCCTGGTATTACTGCTAGTTATTCACTAACCAGCTAGTCATTTCTCATGCTCATGACTCCCTTTTAAATCAGCAAGAGCTAGGTATAACGGCACTCACTGTAGCTTGGCAACCATCATCCTAGATTTTGCAGTATACCTGATTTCAGATGATCTATTCCATTCTCCTGTTAGTACTTGTGAGAGAAATGACCCGTTTATTTTCCTTTCAGAAAATATAGTCCCCGAACCCATGGCTACAATTGAGGGCATTTAGGGAAAGTTCAGGTCGATTATTCAGGAGTTGCCTTCCCCTCAAACTGAAATAATGAGTCTTGGGGATTATGAATGGTTGGGAGATGTGGAGAGATTCCTGGACATGATTGGTATATGAGGGCAATTACAAAATAAACAATCAGGAAACATTTGCCAATAAGTGAATTTAAAAAAATCAAAGGTAGAGATATGAATTACCTACTAAATATAATTTAGTTCAGTACTTATATTTTGAGGTCACAGCTTACTTAAACTTACTCTCTGATAAGGACTTTCTGCCATGTTTCCCTCTCCCCTCCAGAAATCCTCAATGTCAGCACATTGTATTGGAGGTATAGTTCTGAGAGAAAGCAGGTGCCTTTGCGAATTGTCACCATCTCTTTTGGAGATAGAAAATCCATTTAAATAATTCCGTAGAAAGGACCATGAGTGGTCAGAAGCAAGTAAAACTATACAATATGTTGTTTAAGGATATGTGCATTTGAGATAAAACTTTTTAAAAGCAGGATAATTATGAACAAAAAATTCAGAGTAATGCAGAGGAGGCAGAGGAAACAAGAGGAACACAACTACACATGGGAATTTCACAGTGTTCTATTTGGGGGAAGGACTCATGGCTGCTATTTTTATTTTTATTCCTAACAACTATACATATTTCCATGGGACCTTTTGTTTGTATCAGTTTTTTATTAGAAAGGATAATAAAGGAAATAAGCACAGAACAGGGGGCCTGTCCTAGAATTCATGAGATTTAGTTCTAATCTCAGGAGGGTCCACAAGGTCTTTGGGAAAGTCTCCTCATCTCTGAGCTTCATTCTTCCATCTGAACAGTGGTCCCTTCCACCTGTATCATCCAAGCACTTTCTTAGATCCTGAATCTTATATCATCAATGCAGGCTCACAATAAGATAATAAATCTTAAGACCATAAACGCAGGCTCTGGGGAAGAGCACTGTGATTAAGCACAGTGGCCAGCAGATGTCACTCTTACTGCACTGGAAAGAGGTCACTGCACTCAGCTGTTCTCACAGCGCCCTTTCCCATGCCTCCAAATCCAGGCGGAATTTTCTATGAGAGGCACCTGGGCTTTAAAGAACTAGCAGCCTTCTCTTCAGGTAAGCACACGAAGCAAGGTTAAGCCACTTATTTGGTCCATCACTTCCATCACTGGTTTGTGGCAAATCTCTTACTGTCATTTAACAGATTAGGGTCCAAGATATCTGCCAGCACACATGTCCTCCTTTCACTGGCTGGACCCTCTTGAGCTGGATGTGTTGCACCAGGGTCACAAGGCTTAAATGGAGGAGCTCTGATGCGGTTCCCTGCCTGGCCTCACAGGTAAACAAGGTCATTTGCACACTGTGATTTGGGGGATGCCAGAAATATGTCTGTGTTAATTGCTTACGGTACCGTCATCAGGGATTCATTCCTTTGGTTAAACTATTTTAAAAATTAACAATACCCCTGAGATCCTTCATCCACTAAGTTATCAACACTTTAAAGTGAATTAGTGAAGACCACTTGCTTACATCCTAATACTTAAGGGAAAAGCAAGAGTCAGCCAGGGTCTGTCTTGCCCTTGTCAGACCTGCTGGAGCCCTGCTCCCGCTGTCATCCTCACTCCGTGCCGTGCAGGGGCAAGTGAGGATCCAAGGCAGTCTCGGTTTTATCTGAGACCTTGGGTGTGGATCCAAACTAGAAAGTCCCCTGAGATGCTTAGCTTGGATGTAGAACCCTGAAAGGATGGGACACTTTAGGGACACTTTGGAGTCCTGTTATCCCTCAGAGGTTTCCTTGGGAACTTTTTGGTTGAGGATTATCAGTCAGTCTAGCTATTTCCTAACTGGTTTCTGCTGCCTCTACTCATTTTTAATCTGTTCTATATAATAATGTCGGATCAGTTTTGCTAAATTGAAGTTCTAAACATGTCAAACTTCTGCCCTAAATCCTTTGTTGCTCCCTATAACCTACAGAAGAGGGAGCAGCAAAAACCCCAAAGTCTCGTTCTGGGAATCTAGGTCCTGTAATGGTCTGAAACAATTGCCCTTCCAAGCCTCTTCACGCACCCTTCCAACTAAACTAGATCATGTGTTATTTTAACATTCTGTCTTGGGATACAGAATCCTCTCTGCCTGAAATATCCTCTCTGTCCCCTGTTTAAGCATGTCCAACTACTACAAAATGCCCCTACTTCCACCCCCATAATTCTCAAATTTGGAGCTACAAACCTTCTCTCAACTCTTGGAGTTAATTAGTCAAATCTCTTTAATGGCACTTGACAGCTTCAACCTGTGTAAGAGCCTATGCTCACTACTCTGAAATAGAACGTAAATAAAGCAGTGAAGGGCAACAACAGTGAAGGGCATCTTTAGCACAGGGCCTTGAATAAGAAATCAGGTAGCTGCATGGATGAATGAATGCATGAATGAGGGGAAAAGACCCTGATGCTAACAAGGGACATGGTGCTCAGTGTTTGGCATTAGGTGATTTCAGCATTCTCCCACAGACATGGTCTCCTGCCATATACTCAACAAAGCAAAGAAAACAGGCAAGATCTCTACCTCTTTAGAACCACCATCACTCTTAGAACTTTGGGTGAATCACCAAGCAGGGCTCAAATAGAGGTCACATCCCTATGGGGCACCTTTGTTCTCGGTGTCTGTGTGAAGCTCACAGAGGTGTCTTGATGGTGCGGGCAGTGGTCTCCTGGAGTGAACCTCAGGAAATTGGGATTAAAGGAAACTCATGGGCCAATTCTGGGCTTTGGAAATAAGGAGATCTTTAACGTATGCTTTTGACAGTCCATTGGAAGAATACAAATGATCCTTCCTAGTTGTCATTTTCTTCAACCTTTTCACGTTCTAGTATGATCATTCTGGAAGAGAGCTCCTCAACTGTGGCAGTCTTAACATTTTTGACTGAGTAATTCTTAGTTGTGGCGATCTGTCCTGGATACTGTAAGATGCTTAGCAGTATCCCTCTACTGGCCTCTACCACTAGATGCTGGTGACATCTGCCCCCACCCTCCCCAGTTGTGACAACCCAAAGTGTCTCCAGGCATTGCCAAATGTCCCTAGGGGCAATATCACCTCTGGCTGAGAACCACTGCTCTAGAAAATTCACTGCATTGTTCGTTTCTTAAAGATAGGAAATGTTTCTTGATTCTTTTTTATCCCTCATCTCCTAGGACATGTGTGTCACATAGCATTTATCCATACTTTTATTCAATAGCTTTTATTGAGGCTTTCTATGCGCCAGGCCCCATCCTAGTCACAGTGGACACAGCAGTGAAAACATGGTCAAGGGCTCTGTCCTCATGATGCTTACACTATAGCGTAATGCTAATGCTGTCTGTGGTGGTGATCAGAATGGTGTCAGTGATTTCAGTAGCTTGTGTTTCATGATGGTGAAGGCAATCCAAACTCTTAAATAAAGTCATCACTTGTGTACAACTATATACAGGTCAGCATTAGGGACACTCAAGTGTTTTGTTCTCACAGCAGACATTAAACTAAAATTTGCTCACACATGTTTTCCCTGCTTCTCTTTCTCCATGTTAGAGCCCTGTTTCCTGGGGAACAAAGGTGGGTGGCTTTCCCAGAGAGAGATGTGATGAGTGGATGAGGACTGGCCACCATGACTTTAGTGGGGGGACAGTGGGAAGGAATTAATGGGCAAAGTTTGTCTTGGGAGCTTGGTACCAGCAGTTGGCATATTTCATCAGCACATTCTGAGGTGTAAGGCACGGGGTCTTGCCACTTCCTGTGCACAGGCTCTCTTTGATGCCTGTTCTGCCAGGAATTTCTTATGCTTTAAGAATTCAAGAACCAGTGATCAGGACTCCGCACTTTCACTGCCGAGGGCAAGGGTTCGATCCCTGATTGGGGAACTAAGACCCCGCAAGCCACATGGCATGGCCAAAAGAAAAAGAAAAAAGAATAAGCTCAGCACTCACTTCTTCTATGGTGCCTCCCCCAACTTCCCTGGGCAGAGCTAGTCACTCCCTCTTCTGTGTTGCCTTAGTACTTTGTTTCAAGGGTTACCAGAGCACTTGTTACATTGCTCAAGGCCAGTGTCTTATCTGATTTTCAAATTTCCTTGCCTGGCACAGTGACCACAGCATAGGTGGTGATCAAGGAAGATCTGTTGAATGAATGAATGAAGCGAAGCTAGCATGATCCACTAGAAAGAGCCCTATAGTAGTATCAGAAGATAGAAATTCTACCCCTTTGTCACAAAGTGAATATGTAGACAAGTTCTACATCCAAAATAGTCACATAAAACCATATACCAATTGAGAAATTATTATTATTATTATATAGGACAAACCTATCTCTTTGAATCTATCTAGAGCCTCTCTATCTTTCTCTCTTTGTCTCTCTCTCTGTCTCTGATTATGTCGCTGTGTCTATCTCTTTGTCTCCCTCCCCCTTCTCTCTCTCTCTCTCACACACACACACACACACACACACACCCACACACACACCCCATATCATAAATCACCAGTGATATGTTCCACACTTACGATGAGGATGCACTTAACCTCACCCTCCCATCTGCACTCTCTTGGATCTCCAGGTCAAAGCACAGCCTTCCCCACTGAGGCACAGTGTGAATCTTCCTCCCTCCTCCCTGACCGTTGTTACTTACGTGAAGACCTCAAACCCCCAACCTGCCAAGGCAGTGAAAAGTCTGGGACTCAGGTCTCGAGCTGGGTTCATGGCACAGCCACTGTTCATTCCCAGAGAGGAAGAAATGACAACAATCAGGAAGCCAATGACAATGGGCTGTAGGCCTTTGGGGACTCCCAAGTTTCTTGAGTCAAAAATGGCAAAGATGACAATGAGGAGGAACATGGTGGCCACTACCTGGGGAGGGAGAAAATATACAAGGGATTTAGCTTATATTCTTCCCCCTTGCCCACCTCAAAATGCACCCACTCTCATTAAAAACAAACCTAGTAATAAGTAACGTACGCTGGGTGAGCACTCTGTGCCAGACCCTTATTGCAGCAATCCTAGACATGGGTGCTGATATCATTCTCCTTTACAGATTAGTTACCTGCCCAAGGTGACACAATCAGTGACAGTCAGGTGTGGATCCAGAGAGTTCAGCTCTAGAGACTGTTTGTTATCTTTACTACGCTATCCTGCTGAGCTACTACCAGCTAAATGGAGAGCAAGCTACAGGCTGGAAAAATGAACAAAGGGGCTCATTCAAATTGGTGAGAAAAACAGTGTGAGACATCAATAGATGAATGGGCAAAGGAAATGAAAAGAAAATTCATAAAAGAAAAATAGATTTAAGAAACAAATAAGAGGGAAAAACTGATTCACAATGAAAAAAAGTAACAATACCAAGTGTTAGGGAACTGATACCACTTCTCTCAGGCTTTCCTAATTAAACTAAGCACATACTACACTTTTGAAAGGCAATTCATCAGTAATTTAGCAACATGCATTTAAAAAAATCCATAGGATTATGTACTGAATTTGACCCGATTAGATATTTTGAGAACCACATCATGGAAATAATCTAAAATATGGAAACATCATAAAAAAAAAATGCAAATAAATAATTAAGCATCATTTATAGTATTGAAAAACTGGAGTCCACATCAATAGGGAAAGGGCTAACTATATTATGAAGTGCCCATTCTATAGTCTATTATACAGCCATTAAAAACAAATATAAGAGCTATCTGGTAACATTTTTAAATGCTTATGATATTAAGAAAAATATGTGCATTATATTTTATACTTGAAAACAACATAAAAACAAGTTGTAAGAGATTATACAATGACAGCAGGTATTCTGAAGTGGTGTGGTACAGTGGGTATTTTCCCCACTCTCTAGTTTCTAAAATTTCCAAACTGTTATTTTACTTTAACAGCTAAATGATAGCTTCTATTTACCAGACACTTATTATGTGCCAGCTACTTCATATGCTTTTTCTCATTAGAACTTCACACCAATCGGTGAGATAAATCCTGTTTATTCACAGTTTACAGGTGAGGAAATGTAGATAGAAAGAGGTTAAGAAACTTGCCCAAGGGCACACAGCTCATAAGCAGAAGAATCAGGATAAGAACAAGGCAAGTGATTTTAGACCAGAATAGTTGTGCTATTGGCTACACGACAGATGCTTGGATGCAGCTTGTTTAAATGTCATTAAGGCAGAGACACTTCTAGCTGCCTAGAGAGTCTGGATAAACCTGTGCACGTGGGGAGACACAGAAGACCTGTGATACTCTTAAGCTCAACTACTACACTTCACAGTCCTTGAACTGAGATCACAATGTCTTTTCTTGAGGCCTCTACGTTTAGATCATGTGCACAAAAGAGACAGTTAGGTGGAACAAACCCCATTTGCCCCTACAGGGGTTGAAATATCCAGTCATGCACTTTTCTCTGAAACTTGACTGATGTGGAACAAGTGTATGTATTAAAGAGGAGGCAGGAAACCCTTAGTGGTATCAACTTTGGCAAGGGCAGGAATTTGTCAACAAAGCTTGGGTTATGCGTAGGGACCTCTGACTTTGGAAACACAGCCTTCCCTTTCTGATAGGCCTATAATGTTCCTATGCATCCCCCTTATTAGATTATGTCTTTTCACCAAAGTTAGGTCTTTGTTGAATGTACACTTACTTGGTCTGCAAGTGCATTCACCAGAGACAGATACGGAGCTGGGTATGTTGCGAAAATGTGTGCTGTTGCGTTTTCTCCCACGACGAGCAGTTTTCCACCAGCAAAAGACAGAAATGCATCTATGGAAGACAGAGCTCTGGCATGTTAGTGTCCTCTGGGCAGAGGGGAGGTAGGCCTATGCCAGGTCTTGTGCTGAACAAGTACAGGAGAACCCTCAGGTTCAGCTAGGCAGAGCCATATCATTTGCCTCTTTTCACTTCACAGTATGGTAGCTTTAGAGATACCCAGAGAACTTCCAGGATAGCTGAGAAAGTCCCGGCTGCCCTTGATGGTTCACTCCACGTTTGAGCCAAATCCTTATCCAGTGGGTCTTGGGAACCATTTTTCTTTGAGGGGAATTCTTGGAATTTTCAAGATTGACTAAAAGCCAAAGTGAAGCTTGGACTTGCTCTAGGCAGAGTTCATGATTCCCAGAGGGTTCTCAGTAACCCCTAATAGCAGTCCAGAATTTGAGGGCATCAAGGTACAGTGAAGATGCCCTTAGAACAAGGAATACAGCAGTCCCCGACACAGCCAGCACCACCCCAGGCCTCTCTGGCCACAGCAGCTGGTTCTCTAGGTTTCTGGTCTGGTCTTGAGTAATGCTTTAGTCTTCTTGCACTCTAATTCTTAGGATACTCTGTGGGAGTACATTTCCACAATGTACCCCTCAGGCTTGGCTCATAAATTCTAGTTCCTAAGGGCTTCAGTTTGAGAGTCATAAAGTATTAAGACTCACCTTGGGTTAGATAGAAGGAACTACTTTAACACTTGATTTTATGGAACCCCAAGATTTTTTAGTTTGAAGGGCCTAAGAAGTCATCTAGTTCAATTCCTTTATTTTCCAGAGGAGGAAACTGAGACCAATAAGGTCAGATGACTTACTGAAGTCACATAGCCTCGTACTTAGTTCACATGGAACTAAAGTCTGGGTCTTTGATCATCAGTACTCTGTTTCCCCCAGGACTGTTGCAGAATGGAAGCCCTGGCTATTGGATGGAAGGGAGAAGAGGTTCCCCACCCAGCCCATTTCTCTGCTATGCCTCTTCCTTCAAAGACTTTATTCCAGATTCCTTCTTTAAATACTTACTCATCATTCTCCTTGCCACAAGTCAACGGCTCCCTTCCCAGCCAAATCAGAGAAAGCCATGGAGAAGCCAGTGGCCTATTGCTTACTTTGGCATTGTTCACGCTGTAGTGCTGGTTAGGTCTAAAAATATACTTCCTTTAAGTTCTGCCCTCCATTTAAGTTGTGACCATTTTCATTAAGAGGCTTCCTGAATGTGCCCTGATGATAATGTTGGCCCCATTATTTAGAACTTAGGACTCTTAGAACTGCCTGTCAAGTGTAAAACGTTTCCTGTTCTTACCTCATCTCACCTCTTCCTACAAGTAATTCTGACTTTCAACTTATAACCAGCTCTCCCTAATCTCTGGACTCAGGGGCCCTACTCACCATAATAAATGCCAAAGAGGGTTGCAGCCCCTACAAAGGCTCCCAAGAGCTGGGCCCCCACATAAAAGGGGAATTTGAACCACTTCATCCGTCCAAAAAGACACATTGCAAAAGTCACAGCTGGGTTGATGTGGCCACCTGCAAGGAAGATAAGGTGATTAGGAAAGTCAGAGGGCAGGCCAGCCAGGGAGAACTATTGTGAAGAAAACCTTATCTAGGGACTGCAGGCAGAATTCAGCCGTCTAGGTGAGGAACTGTATGTGAGGAGACAGGTGTGTGTGTGTGTGTGTCTGTGTGTCTGTGTGTGTGTCTGTGTGTGTGTTTGAGTGGAGAGAAGAGAGGACTAATAATCCCCATGGCATCATTAGACACTGTTTAGGAATTTTAGCTTTCTCAAAAGAAAGTCAAATATATAAAGAAACTTGTACTCAAGTGGCTCATTTTCTCTCTCTCTCTCTATCTATCTATATCTATCTACTGGGTTTTGCCTAACTATAAAGCAATAACCCCAAAGAGATTGATATAAACCGTTAACTTCAGTATATTTTTAAGTCAATATACTTATATACTTGTAAGATTTAAATCTATATCTAGTCCTCTCTAAGTCCATGTCCAGAGGATATAGAAACAGTCTTAGGACTGAAAAGAGATATCTCTTTAAGGGGAAATGGCCCTTCCTTTGTGGGCTGTGCCTCTCACTGAGGTAAGGGGCTCAGTTTATTTTGAGGTAGTCACAGTGTCTGAGTGGATCTTCTGTAGTTTCTCTGCATAAATGATGTATATCTCACACACAGAAATGGAGCGACACTTCCTCCACTCCAGCCTAAACTCTGACTAGAGAAATCAGCTTCTTTGATTCTAACCCAGTTGCAAGGTCAGGTAGAGGGCTTGCTCTGGGGTAGGTTACTGATATCCCCAGCTGGCTTTGCTAGTAACAACAATAAAAACAATGCCTATTGAACACTTGCCAGATGCTGTCATTGGGGTATTACATGCACTTGATCCTCCTAAGAACCCAGTGAGGTGGGTACTAGTCCAGTTAACTGCTGAGGAAACTGAGGCACAGAAGTAAAGTAACATTTTAAGGTCACATGGCTAATAAGTGGTAGGTCTAGGATTCAAATTCAGGTTTATTTGAACTCTTGGGCCTATGTTCTTTTCTAGACCTTCTTCACCAAGTTTATAAAGGTTTCTCTGCCTTAGAAGGCAGGGAAAATTTTTTCAAAGATCATCTTTGAGCATATGGGCTTGATTCCTAGGGATGAAGGACACTCATATGAAGCATGCCAATGACATTTAGTGTGAAGGGGGGGATTAGAGTAACTGTCAATGTGACCACACTGAAATGTGGACCTCTGGGCTGTGGAAATAGTTGTAAACAAAGGAGTGATGATGATGATGATGACACTTTGCCATTTGACCCCCCACAGAACCTATTGGTGAGCTTGTTTTGGGAAGCCTTCCCCCCTCTCCCCTGTCCGTGAAGAAAGCTATGCTTTTCCTGAGTCTCTAAGCCAAAGTGGGCTTGAAATGGGGAGGGGTTCTGACTGCTGACTACACCGTGAGGGTCCTTTCTTCACCTGTCTCTGCCACTCTGGGGCTAATATGAACAAGAAAATGCCAATATATCAAAGCACAGGTGACTTCCTGAAGCCTTACACACACATCACCTGTTTTGTTTTACTTTTAAATCTAAGAGAGTCATAATTCTGGAGACTGGCAGGAGTACAGCTTACTAGGGAAGCTGGAAACAGGGGTTAGAAGAGGGGAGCACCCAGGGCAGTGGAAAGTTCCTGGAGCCAGCCCTGTTCCTCTTCTCCCAGAGCTGGTTGGAGGGAGGGTAGCTGCCACCCAGCCAGCCTGGAGGAACTCATTGTGAAAGAACAAGGGGATGTAAGAAGTCACCTGCAATCAAAAATGTCTCCCCTCAGATGAGTCCACCAATGGGAGAATTACTGTTTAGCAAGCTCCTCTTCCAAAATAAGACTTGCTGTAGGTAGGTCTTATTTAGCCCCTCAAAAGCACCCTGAGGCAGAAACTATTGTTCGCCTTGACCTTGACATGCTGCAAGGCATTTAGTAGGTTTTCAAGATATGAAAGTTGATATATGTGGAATCTAAAATATGGCACAAATGAACCTATCTACAAAGCAGAAACAGACTCATAGACATAGAGAACAGACTGGTGGTTGCCAAGGGGGAGGTGGGGAGGGAGAGGGATGGACTGGGAGTTTGGGGCCGGTAGATGCCAACTATTACATTCAGAATGGATGAACAACAAGTCCTAATGTATAGCACGGGGAACTATATCCAGTCTCCTGAGATAAACCATAATGGAAAAGAATATAAAAAAAGAATGTCTATATGTGTATAACTGAGTCACTTTGCTGTGCCGCAGAGACTGGCACAACATTGTAAATCAACTGCACTTCAATTTAAAAAATTGAAGAAAAAAAAAGATATGAAAGTTGAAGAAATAGAAGTCTTTATTCAGATAGCTCAGACTACAAAGATCTACAGAGGGAAGGTTGTTTGGGGGTCAGAGAGGCTGTGCCGGGACGGTGCTTTGCGAAGCAACGAGGAGAGTTTCTCCTTGCAGAGATGCGTGATCACTTGGCTTACCCGAAGGACAAAGCAGAGCAGTGTAGTGGAAAGAACATGAGTGCTAGAGTCAGGGAAGGCCACACTCACATCTTGGCCCTGCCAAGGTGGTTGTGATGATCAGATTATTCACATAAAGAGCCCAGGGGGATAGCTGGATTCCCCGAGGCCTGAGATGAAAGTCTTACGTGAGCAAGGTGAACTCTTTCAAGGTTCTGTCCTAGACGAGTCTCCTCCCCACCACCCACAGACAACTCTGTGATAGAGATCATCTTAATCTTTTATTTGTCATTAAGCAAAGCTATTTTGATTTTTCAGTGAATTTTTATTGCTTATAAAAAAAACTACATCAAAAACAACCGCCATAGTCTAGGTACAAGCTGGCAGTGTAAACACTTCGTGGGGGATGGTGCATAATTAGGGCATTATGAGTTCTGATGGGCCAGATTGGATTGCCAGACTATTGGCAAGTTCACAAGGGAGCAGGGTGCGGTAACTGCCATGCAGTAAGGTAATGCTTTATGTTCCACAACCAGATGTCAGCTGACCTTACCAGTCTGGACCACAAAGTGGGATCCCATTTATGTTTATGCCTAATATACATTGGTTATTTTTGGAATTCCCAAAGAGGGCCTCACATATGCCCACAAACCAGCATGTTAGCTGCAGCCACTGTGAGAAAGTCACCTCCCCTACACAGTCTTCCTCTCCTGTTCCTGGCCTGCTGAAGCCAATATTGAGTCTGCACTGATGTCATCAGTGGGCCAGTGTGTTGTCTGTGCATGTTCCCCCCAGTTATCAGGGAGCCTGAATATCAGTTCCAAACAGAGATGGGGAGATAAGCTCCTTTTCCAACTCAATGCTACCTTATATCAGCCAGGCTCAGAAACTGCTCTCCTTGCATTTTGAGATCTCACAGTCTCTCATAAACAACTTGGACAGCTCCCGAGCCTCGCCCAGAAACAGCCTCTAGTGCAAACAGTCCCATCAATTGTGGCCCTTACTCCTCTGAGCGCAGGGGCTTAATCCCAGTCTAAAGGCCCGATGGGAAGACTCCACACCATCCTTTACTCCCTCTTCCCCTTCCTGCTGGTCCCTGTCACTTCCCCTCCTATCGTGACTCCAAATATACCAATGGATGCAAACAGACATTGACAGCGCTGGTGGTAAAGGGTGTTAGCTACATTGGTAGGGTCTAGGACCAATTTATCCTAAGTAAATATTTGATGAAGTTTAATTCAGGGTGTTATGCAGGTGAAATACTGCAAAACCACATCTCCACCTTAAAAAAAAATCACTGAAAATATACCTACATTTATATTGAGTGGTTTGTGGAAACAACACCTGTGTGAATGTAGTTGGGAGCGTGAGGGGAGGCAGTAGAGCATCCTGCATGCTTATTTGAAGCCAGGAGTGTGTTCTGTGTCTGGTGTCAAGGCCTGCAGCTGTAATTAAGCCTTGGCACATTCAGGGTGTTCCCCTGGTTATTCTTGTGTCTTAGGTAGGCAGTACAGTGCTGGGATCACAGCAAAGGCTCGGCAAGAGTTTGAACAGAAACACTGCTCATGCCAAACAAACCACATGTATGGGAATCTGTAACCTGGTCTGTTCCAGGATCTGAGTCCGCCTGTGATATGGAAAGGCTGACAGCTAGCAAATGACTGTTCCAAGTGCCCAGCCCGTGGATGCTCTGTGGGGGTCTGGACAATCATTCTTTAGTGCTCCAATGGCAGTACTTGTCACCAGTCCAGCCAGCTCAACTGCAGGATCCTCCAGCTGGACCGTACTGCCCATAGGCCCTGCCTGTACTGTCCTTCCCATAGCAGACCACTGGAAGTGTTGTATAATAATGGGGATCTGTGCTTTGCTGTAGTATAGACCTGGGTCAAATCTTTGATCTGTCTCTTTGCCAGCTGTGGGACTTCTGGCAATTTACTCAATCCCTTGGAGCTCCAGTTTTCTCTGTAGAATGGACAATAATACTGGCCTCAGAGTGCTGCTATAGAAGTGAGAGGAGATAAAGTATGTACAGCACCCAGTACAGTGCCCAGCATGCAGGAGGTCCCTTCTTCCGTTATCACCAGCAGTCTTGCCTTAGTTCTCTGAGCCCCCAAACAAGGCTGCTGAGGATTTTGCAAGCCTTTGGGAAGTGGATCATTTCCACAGTTCCTTCCTAAGGTCCCAGGCTGTATTAAATATCATTTCATTTTGCTTCTCAGAACCTTGAGAATGGCTTCTAATTAGCCTACCACTCAGGACAGAATTGGACCAAGACCTTCTGACTAGCCCTGTACCTCCATGAACACACTAGCTATTTTGCAAATGACCTAGGCTCTCTCTGATTGCTGTGGATAAAGGTCCAGGGAATTGCCTCTGTTGGAGTGATATTCACTGGGCTGTTCACAGCGTATCTGGGAAGTGGTTTCCAAGCGTGGGGTAGAGCTAGTAAAAGATTCTATTGATAGATGAAGAATACTATTCAGTAGCCAGATTTAGGAATCAGTCAGTTCTGAGTTCCAACCTCATCTCTGTCTTTTGCTAAATGTTGCCTTTGTGCCAGTCACTTACCACTTGCTGGCCATTTAAATTTTGTCATCTATAAAAATAGAATTAAATACATATTCTTGCAGGGCTGTTGAGATCTAGAAAAACTAAGGTCTGTAAAGTACCCAGAACTGCGCTAGTACATTGGAATGGTTGAGTTAATAGTAGCTATTATTATTATTATTATTATTATTATTTCTATTACTTACCAGAGACACCTCCAGCAACATAAATGGCCATTACTATTGCCAATGAAAATCCAGTATTGATAGTGATGATTCCTCCATGACGTCCTCGACTGAGGACAGCTTGGGCAACAGAGCCACATCCAAGGACCTGGAATGAAAGGGAACTCAAC
Source organism: Balaenoptera ricei (assembly GCF_028023285.1). Taxonomy (NCBI): domain Eukaryota; kingdom Metazoa; phylum Chordata; class Mammalia; order Artiodactyla; family Balaenopteridae; genus Balaenoptera; species Balaenoptera ricei. The sequence continues at coordinate 77,876,673 of NC_082640.1, forward strand.
AAGTAAGTGAAGATGGCCACTATCAAAGACAATGGAAAGTCAGAGTAACAAGAAGCATTTTTCAAGCACGCTCATGGATTGGACTGCCATAGGCCTCATACAAATCAAATTATAATCTTCCAGCTGTGCACAGATAGCAAAATGATGGTCCCAAGGCTGCATCTGGCTTATGGATGAGTTTTGTTAAGACTGCACAGTGTTAAAATTTTGTATGAATTTATAAACCAAGTAATTTGGTAATCATTTCATAATATATATAAATATCAAATCATTATGTTGTAAAACTGAAACTAATATAATGGAGTATGTCAATTATACCTCAAAAGGAAGGAAGGAAGGAAGGGCAGGAGGAAGGAAGGGGGGAAGAAAGGAACATTTGGTGAGGGAGGGTTATTGGGAAAGATGAAACAGTCACATACAAGTCTGGTAGGAAAACAACAGGACAACAAATGACCATCAGCCTTTGTCACTCTGTGGTTTAAAGAGCCAATGTGGTCCTGGAGGAATAAGTTCTGGGCTGCAGTATCATTAGATCATTGCTCTTAGATGTCAAATAGCCACAACTTTTTCTAGAATACAGGTTCTGTTTTGGGTTTTATAACTAAAGAAGAGCAACCAACTGGAGGGAGGGCTCAGCATCAAGTAATGGATATTATTTAAGGGCATATGAAGAAAGGTTCCAGAAATAAACGTATTTAAGGAACAAGAGATTAAGAATGTGAAGACTTCTTATCTGGAAGATAGTAACCAGCTGTTGTGTCTCTTCACAAAAGGATGAGAAAGGAAGTCTGAACCTGAAATATGAGAGGTTGCACATAAACCATTTCCTGATAGTGATGAATTAATTCTAAATAGCTCCCTTGGGACCCATTTGTGGAGTCCTTCAGAGAAATACAATTTACAAACAATGGATATTTAATACATATAGAATGATTTTGGTTTGCTCCTCCCTAAAGGCAGAGAAATTACCTAGATGATCTTTTAACATCCCCTCCAGTCCCTGATTCTAAGATATATTGATTTAGCTCTACCTGCTAGACAGTAGAGAGAAGTAGGACTTAACATCTCAAGGGACGCACAGGGGCTGCATATCACACGCACAGGGCTGTCTTTGACGTTAATCACAGACTCCAGACCCTGCACTGAGAGCTAAATAAAGTTGCAGCAGGAACATGTTCCCTTTTCCCTTTTCAAAAAGCAAAAAAATCCCCTGGGTTCATTTCACAGCCTACCAATTTCACCTAGGCTTGACATTATTTTTTTCTAGGATCCCTATCTGTTATAATAACTGTCAGAATTAAAACCACACTGCTGTCTTTCTTTTTAATTTGCAGCCAATTAAATGCACCTGGCACAACTTCCAAGCTAACTGGCATTTTGGTAACATCTTCTGAAAAAAGGAAAAAAACATTCCTGACAGCTGAGATGACCTGATTTAGACAACCAAGGGTAAGAAGAGACACATCCAGACACTCACCAGTCCTGAGCTATTACTACTTTTCCACATAAGCTTCTTCCCTCTTTTATGGTCTGATGTTCACGCACTTGTGATAGTCTACAGGGGGGCATAAAAGCTTTAAATGGCCTGAGTGGACCTGGGGAAGCTTCTGTCCTGTCAAACTTCATTGTGATTAATACTCTCCTCTTATACCCTAGATGTTGAAATTGCTTTTTTGTTCTTTTCTAGAGAGGATAACTGATGCTGTGCACTGCAAGAAAGGAGCAGAAGGAGAAATGAACAAGGTAAGGACTTTAGTTACCCTAGTCAGAAATTGTTACTCAGAAGATTTCAGCCCAACTTCACATCATTGCTTCTTAATTTTTGAATACATTCATACAGCCTGAAAATCAATGAGGAAGACAGGTAATTGCCTGCTAGTATCTTTCCTTGCCTGCTTCATCCCACCTGCATTCACAGCACCAGGGAAGCAGATCTGGGATATTCTAATGTAATCATGGTCTGATTGCTAGGGAATTGGTCACCCACTCTGGTTTCCTTCCTCTGTGTGCCCACTGTAGTTTTTTTTCCTTAAAAAAATGAGAGAACTGTTGTTTATGGTATTACTGATAGAATTTCCAGCATGATTCCACGCTCTAACCTTTAAGAACTGCCATACTTTCCCCCTTCTTAGACACAGAAAGAGCCAACCTGTCTCAGTTTTTCTGGTCTCCCTATCTAGAAATCTTTTTTTGGACCCATCACTCTTTCATATGCTTCTCACTAAACCTAACCTCTTTTCTCTGAAATTCACTTGTACTGTCCGTACTGAACAATTAATACTTAGTTGTTTTCCAGATGCCTGATCTTGATTTCCTTATCTAGAAAACAATCTCTATGATTCCTTTACATACCAACAGGCAATAATATGCTAGTTTATCCTGTTTTATTCTGTTTCCTTGGGTGTTGTGTTTCCCAAGTACACCACCCATATGCATGCCATCCACAGACCTCCAAGGTCTCTTCCACCTTCTTGCCAAGATCCAGCACCTACCTTCTCCAGGTAGGTAAAAAAAAATCACAAAACCATGTAGAGGAGGGAAGGTATTACAAAGCCATGGATCTTGTCTTCACTGTGCCCCCAAAAGTCTTCGTTCATTTCTCATTCATATTCTCCCAATAGTTTCATCGAGCCTTCTCTTCTCTCATTAGCCCAAGACACCTGAGCCCCTTTCTGCAAATAATATCTCCTTCTACTTGACTCAGTACCTGTAAGTGGCCTTGAAGATCAATGGGAATTCAGAAGATCACATAAACATTGTGTTCCGGTTATTCAGTGCTACGTAACTAACTACTCCCAAACTTAGTGGTTTAAAATGGTAACATTTATTTTGCTTGTGAATCTGTCATTTGGGCAAGGTTTGGTAGAGCATCTTACCTCTGCTCCATTTGATATCAAATATGATGGTTCAAAACTTGAAAGACTGGAATTATCTGAAGGCTCACATAGTCACATGTCTAGTGGTTGATGTCAGCTGTCAGCTGATGCCTCAGCTGGTGGGTTGGCCAACACACCTATAAATGGTCTCTGTGTGGCTTGGCTGAGTTCCAAGGGTGAGCACTGTACAGCCTTCAGAGCCTGCATTCTTAAACCCTGCATCATGCTACCTCTCAGCCATAGCACTACTTTGGTTCTGAACTCAATAGCACACAAATTACAACATCCTTAATAGGCATTAACTTGGCGCATGTTGGTTACCTTTAGGAATAGGGAGCTCATTACCACATCAGGTAGCTTGTTCTAAATATTTTTGGTGTTCCAGTGGTTGAGGAGTCCTCCCTTATATGAAGTTGGAGTCCTTTTTTCCTGTAACTTCTGTTCATTAGCTCCTGGCTTACTCTTGGGACCTCAGAGAAGAAGCCTCTTTTATACACCAGGCACTCCATTAAGTAGAGGGAGCAAAAAGTCCTTCCTGAGTTCTTTTCTGCTGGATGTTTGTCCCTTCACCTTTGATCCCTAGGGCTCCTCAGATTCCAAGTGAGTCTCACCTGGATAAGCTCTAGGTTGTTAGCACCCCTTTTAAGCACGGAGCCCAGGAATGGACACAATCCTCCCTTATTTTTTTTAAGCTTTTAAAAATGTTTATTATTTAAGACCAAAAATCCTGTGCAGGCTCCTTAGAGAGAATATGAGGAATATATAAAAATATAAAGAAAAAAAAACCCAATCACAATGCCTTTACCTATGAACAGACATTATAAACATTTTGGCTTATTTCTCCCCAGTAATTTTTAAAATATTTATTTATTTATTAAAGTATAATTGACCTAAAACACAATGATTCACTATTTTCATACATTACAAAATGATCACCACAAGTCTAGTTACCATCTGTCACCATACAAACTTATTACAGTATTACTATGTTCCCCATGCTGTACTTTTCATCCCTGTGACTCATTTTGTAACTAGAAGTTTGTACCTCTTAATTTCCCTCACCTATTTCACTCATCCCTCCACCTGTTTATTCTCTGTATCTATGAGTCTGTTTCTGTTTGTTATATTTGTTTATGTATTTTGATTTTAGATTCTCTGACTTATTTTACCTAGCATAATACCCTCGAGGTCCATCCATATTGTCACAAATGGCAAGATTTCATTCTTTTATGGTTGAGTAGTATTCCATTGTATATACATACCACATCTTCTTTATCCATTACTCTATTGATGGACTCTTAGGTTGCTTCCATATCTTGGCTATTGTAAATAATGCTGCAGTGAACATAGGGATACATATAACTTTTCAAATTAGTGTTTTTATTTTCTTTGGATAAATACCCAGGAATGGAATTGCTGGATCATGTGGTAGTTTTATTTTTAATTTTTGGGGAAACCTCCATCCTGTTTTCTATAGTGGCTGCACCAATTTACATTCCCACCAACAGTGCATGAAAGTTCCCTTTTCTCCACATCCTTGCCAACACTTGTTATTTGTTGTCTTTTTGATGATAGCCATTCTAACAGGTGTGCGGTGACACCTCATTGTGGTTTTGATTTGCATTTCTTTGATGATTAGTGTTGTTGAGCATCTTTTCATGTGTCTGCTGACCATCTGTATGTCTTCTTTGGAAAAATGTCTGTTCAGGTCCTATACACATTTGTTTTTTTGATGTTGAGTTATATGAGTTCTTTGCATACTTGGGATATTAACCCCTTATCAGATACATCGTTTGCAAATGTCTTCGATTTTATAGGCAGTCCTCCCTTATTTGTGCATCACATTATGACATGGTAATTAATCATGTACCTTCTGCTCCTTGCTTCTATTGCTATCTAGTGGAGCACTTAACCATAGGATATAATTCAACTGTTCACATATTAATGCCTGGTTTTCGCAATTTTGTAAGATGGTTAAGATTGTGTAATAAACTTCTTTGCCTTTTAACAGCATCTAGGATGTTGGAAGTAATTAAATAACCAGATCCTACATGTTATTTCCAGTTATGACACTTGGTGTCTGTGTAAATGAACATGTTATTTCTCAGCCTCAGCTTGCTCATTTATTAAAAAATAATACCTGCCAGACTTGTTTCATAGGATTGTTCAGTAAAGGTTCAAGTGGGATAACCTTAATGAAGGCACTATTTAAACAACAAAGGACAATAATAGGTGCAGGATATTATTGCCTTTGGTATAAACTCAAAAGGAAAACCCCAATTCAGGGTGAATAAATTAAAACAAAGGGACTCATGAACTTAACCACTAAACTGCCTGGCAATAAAAATGGGGGCAAAAACACATCTATGACAGATATTAGAAATAGCTACTATTTCATTCCAAACATGAGATCAAAATTTTGGGGGAGAGGGGAAGTGAGAAACTGACAAGAACTTCAAGGTGTTTTGCGTATTTGTGATTACTCTTGAAAGATAGGTCGTTGCATAGATGGCAAGATTTTAGTGCTTTTGGTAGTAAAGCAACACTAGAAAAGAGGAGGGGGTAAATACTGTTGTTATCAGGTTCCTTGCATGGCAGGAGTGGGAGAAAGAATTTCAGTAGAAAAGGAAGAAAGACATTTGAAAGGCAGAACTCCTATAAAAGATTGATTGGTGAATGAGGTACCCCCAGTCATTCCCAGTCACCCAGGCCATACATTCTGGAATCTTTTGATATTCCTTCCTCTTCTCTCTCTTGGCTACCCATAGTCAATCATTCCCAAATCTTTGGAGTCTTCTTCTGTGGCCTCTGACAAGTGTCCCCACTTCCAGTGTCTCCCTACTCAGTGACCGTGCCAGATGAAGCACAACATACATACTCTCCCACCCCCATTGCTCAGGAATTGCCAGCATAAGGAATCGCCCCTTAACCTGGTACTCAGGGCCTTGCCTCACAATCCCCAGCTACTTTCTGCCCAGGGTTCTTCAGCATAAGTCTCTGCATCAGCCAGTCACTTTGAGTCCTTTGAGCTCATGACACTCATTTCCACCTCTGCACACCTGCTCATGCTATACCTTCCAGCAGAATATCTTTTCTGCATTTTTCCCAATCAAAACCGATCTATTCTTAACACTGAGCTAAAATGCTACCTTTTCCCTAGGGCTTTCTCTGGCAACTGAAGCCCTCAAAGTTCTCTTCTGCTTATTTTGCCATGTCTTTACAATGTCATTTCATTTTATTTCACCTTGCCTTGTGGCACCCCACCAAGGCTGTAATGTTCACAAGGGCACTCATGCTTCTTTGTATTCCATGCTCAAACAATACTTATGAAAAAAATTAAAATATCTGAACAAGCAGGAAAAAATCCTGCATAAAATGCCTTTTCAAGAGAAAAAGTTAATTTGAGGGTAAGATGTAAAAAGTGGGAGGTGTAATTTCTAAGACATACCACTTGGGACTGATGGGTAGTTCCCAACTGAGCCATGAGCCCTATGACAGGCTGATTAATGGACACAATGAAATGCTGGAGATGAGGAGAGAGAAAAATGAGTCCACAGATTTTATTTCATTTGAGCCTTCTCAAATCCCCTTTGCATATACTACCTCCTTTAAAGTGAAAGCCAAGATGTTCTGAGCACAGAACACAGTGCAAAACAGGCACTCAAAATATTTGTTCAGTGAGTGTATAAAAACTGAGCCCTTTCAGAAAAGCAGTTAGCGAAGGTTAGGGATTACTTAGCAAAATGTTGGCAAATGCATGCACCCTGGAGCCAGGGATCACCTGGGAACCTTCTAATTATCGCAAGAGGTCTGTGATTCCCTGTGCACATCAACGTTATCCAAAGAAGGAAAAAATTAACATGTCTTGTATCTACATTTCTGTTTCAGTATTTTCAGAATTAATGGATACTAAAAGAACAGTTTCTATCCTATAAAGCTCCTGAAAAAATTTTAAAGTCGAAAGGAGCTCCTTGGGAAATGTTGTCATAGACTTTGGAATAAAGGTTGTATGAAATGTTGACTATCTTTACTCATCTGTTTAGGGTAATGTGAGTAAAGGAATACAAATTCCAGCTACCATCTATTTGGTGTGTGCTTTGTGCCAACTTCCACGCTAAGTGCTTTACCTGTATTACTTCATCATTATCCCATTAACTTGTGATCACCCTGAAGGGGAAGTATTATTATCTCCATTTTATGGATGAGGAAATTGAGGCTGGGAAAGGCCAAGCAATTTTCCCAATGTTACATAGTAAAAATAAAGGAGACCGAACCAGGATTTGATCCCAGGTCTTAGTCAGAGGACTGTGCTCCTAACCATGACATATTGGACAGAGCAAGAGGTCATCAGAACCAACCAGTGCCCCCAAGAATTCATGGAAGTTTTCAGGGAGGACACTGGGTTTTCCACAGGAAGTGAGATGGGGCACCATTTTTCCTATCTGCGTACTGAGAGTAAAGGCTGTCTGGGAATGTTGAAGGATTTGGAGAGCCCAGGCAGCAACCATCTGTTACCATCCACCCAGTATAAAAGGCCTCCCTGTAGACCAGATACAGTCTGAAGAAAAAAGACTGAGGTTGAAGCTCATTTGGAAGCCTCCTTGTAGACCCTGCTCTTTGTGCCAGGACAAGTGGCTTTTCTGCTGACAACATATGTGATCACTCTAGTTCAGAAAAATACCCAACACTTGTACTTTTTCTCTAAAGCTTCCCATGACCTAGAGAAAAATTCTTTTCAGCCCCATTTCCCTTCCTTTCTCAGAGATCAAAGAGACATGTTGGTGATTAAGTGCAACTTTTTAGTTTATGCAAAACTTTTTTTATGGATTTCTACTTGCTTGATTTCTAGCTCCCCTTGCAGAGACAACTTCCACTAGATGACCAAGTGCTCACCGGGGAAAACTAGACCTGAAGGCAGAGTTAAACCTTTTCCTCTCTTGTTCTCTTTTGCTCGTTTTCTTTCCTCATAGTGTCTCCCAATCTTGTAGTCATCAGCAGAAATCACACTCCCCCTATGCTGACAAAACCTGCCTACTCCTGGGAGTCAGTGGGCTGAGAGAATGGTGGGGTAGGCCTTTTCTACACTTACAAACCACACCCACGAGCCATGTGGATTTCCTGTGGAGCTGGCCAAAATTTAGGGCACTTATTTAGCATTCAACCTATTCACAACATCAAGACTCAAGAAGTCAACCAATTCCACCTCTCCCTCTCCACCCCAAGTGCCCCGTTAGTACATTTGACTGAAAAAGAGCCAAAGAACTAACTCAGGTGGCCATTCTAAACTGCTCCAGTACCTCCAAAGCACACCTGGCTAGTGTTTATTTACTATTGTTCTTTTAAAAATGTATCTAGGAAGCCAATATCCTCCTTTAATCCAGTAATGTCAGTTTGGGTCATGTTTGCTATGTGCCATGTGGGCAGCAACAATGTGACCCAAGACATGAACCATGTATGACTATTTACCTTATGTTGCTGCAGGTCTTCTTGGAAATAGGTAAGGAATATATTTTGAATGAAAAGTATTCTTCAGTAGATAATTTGTCATTAAATGATGTAAATATTCATAAAACAGAAGTCAGCATTAAAAGGTCATATCTGTGGCAACACTTATATTTTAAATAAACTGAGTTGTATTATGTTTAGGTGGGTGAGTGTATATGTATACACACACCCACCCACCCACATATATATATAGATATAGATATGTTATAAATAATCTCATTTAGTCCCAATAATAACCTAAGGGGGAGGAAAACTCTGCTGTTTTCATCTAAAGAAAACTTAGGTCAAAGAAATTAAGTAATTTGCCTGAGGACTATAGCTAGTGAGAAGATCATTTTGAACCTAAAATTAACATTTCCATCCAAAGTTCATGTTCCTTCACTTACATAAACAGCCCTCAAGTGTACCTGAGCCAAATAAGTCATTTGTCCAGATTTGTACTTCAGAAGCCTGTCTTTCAAAAAATCAAATTGTGGAAAATGAAGATCTCCAAATCTACAAATACCTCTCACTGGGACTTGGCATTCACTTTTCTTCTTCCATTCCTCCCTGTTCATGTACATAAAAAAATTCTAAGTGCCATGCACAGTGCCCAGTGTCACAGGGATGCAAAAAACCAGACACAGGGCCTCCAAAGTTCACAGACCAGTAGGAGAGATAGGAGCTGGGAACTGGTAAGAATCACAAGAACAGTATGAAGTGATTCCCTGTCGTTTTATGTTATAATCCTGTTATTCGTGAATGGTTTAAGTATTTACGCCTAGGGAAAGTGTGCATGGGGATGTGGTTTTATAATTCAGCCTTACTAACTAGATGATGGAAATTTTGACATTTAAGTCTCCCCAAATTCTTGAATTACTTGATTAATACCCAAAATTATTGAGCCACCTGACAATACTATTAAATCCAAGATATATTAATATATCACATGAGTGTATAACAGATTGGCCTCATGAGGAACTTGACTACGATAATATAAGATGAAGATTTATCTTCTGATATTGCCAGAAATAAAATTGTTTTCACCCTATTGCCTCAACCAATTTTACCAGGGGGTAGGATGGGAAAAGGAAAGGACCACAATCTTGCATGTAGACTTAGATTTCTAATAGCCAGGCCTCCTGTAAACAAATGATATCGGACAGTAGCCCTCACAATCTCTCAATTTGTGCTTTTCTGGTGAAAATATTTTGTCTTTGTAGAATGTGGTTAAGGACACCTTCAGGGCAGAGTCACAAACTGGTGGTCCATGGCTAAAGACAGCCTATGAGTAGGATTGACTCAAAGATGTGTTTTGTTTTGCCCACATGGTGATTTTTTCTAATTTTAGAAATTGTTACCAGTATTTAAAAATAGAAAAATTGGGCTTCCGTGGTGGTGCAGTGGGTAAGAATCCGCCTGCCAATGGAGGGGATATGGGTTCGAGCCCTGGTCCGGGAAGATCCCACATGCTGCGGAGCAACTAAGCCCGTGCACCACAACTACTGAGCCTGCACCCCAGAGCCCACGAGTCACAACTACTGAAGCCCGCGTGCCTAGAGCCCGTGCTCCACAACAAGAGAAGCCACCGCAATGAGAAGCTTGCGCACCACAACAAAGAGTAGTCCCTGCTCACCACAACTAGAGAAAGCCCGCGCGCAGCAGCGAAGACCCAACACAGCCAAAAATAAATAAATAAATTTACTAAAAAAATAGAAAAATTACACATAGAACTCTGGATTACTGACCATTCTCGAAAAACTGGAATATCTGATAAAGCCTTACCCCATTCCTGCTTAGCCACAGTGGAGACGGTCTGGGTGGCAGATGCCCCCCCGAGACATGGCATACACTGTCCCCTTCCTCCCTAACTCCACCATGCCCATGTCACTCAGATATCTTACCTGACTGGTCTCAATAAGCTTTGGGGCTACTGAGTACCATCTTAAGTCCTAGAAAGTGAAACCCATTTAGATCTTGGGGCCAGTGACTTCCTGGCCCCACAGATACCATGGGTATAACCTACCTGGGCTGAGACGCAGGACAGCCTCCCAGTTCCTGGAGGAAGGATTGTTGGCTACCTTCAAATGAAGGAATAACTATGGGCAAAGCTTTATCTAGGGAGGTAGTAACAGGGAGACCGAAAATACAGTCCTATTCTTGAGAAGAAAGTCATTTTGGGGCCTGCCACAGGCTCTCCTCTCCCTGTAAGTGTTGTGTCTTTTGTAACTGGAGAGGAAGAACAAATCCCAACCTCAGTACACTGGTCTCTGCAAACCTTGTCCCTCCGGCCCGTGCTGTAGGTATGTGTTACCAGAAGTCCCACCTCCTACTCCCTCTGTCTATATATACCTATTTAGTTTATGTAACTGTGTCCATTGGAACATGTAATGATAATAGTAACAACAAGAACAACAATAACAGATACTACTTATTGAGTATAATAGCATACATTAGCCCATTAATCCTCACAAAGACCCTATGAGTTAGGTCCTCTTAACTGTCTCCTCTTTACATATCAGGAAACAAAGCTTAGAGAGGTTAAGAGGTCAAGAGAATTCCTCACATACACACAGGCAGTAAGTGATAAAGCCCAGGTTTGATTGCACATAATTTTGGCCGCTGGGTGGATGAATGAGCAAACATTTACAGCCTGTATACCGTGGGCCAAGCATGCTCACTTCTATTACTTCCGTTATTCCTCCCAACACTTAATCCTCATTTAAAAAGTGAAAGACTGGATGGCTTAACAAAAAATCCTATAGCTAATAAGTGGCAGAATCTGAATCGGGAGCCAGGTTCTCTGATTCCCAGTCCTGTGTTTCTCCTGAGACAACTTCTGCTACCTTGGTGGGGCTACTTGGTTTCTTTATTAGGACAGAATGCCTCTTCAGGCACGGCTTTCCAGTCAGTTAGTTTTCCAACTGGAAAATAAAACTTTCTCAATCATAACAAAAATGGTCACAAAGAACCAAGACTGAAATCTGGACATTCCAGTTAAAAATAAAGTATTGGGTGGCATGTAGCCTGAGATAATATCAGAATGCGATCAGTCACCTCTCAAGAACCAGCTGTACTTCAAAAGAGATGATGTTAAGGCAGGTTCATCAAAAGAGAGGAATCTGAGATTTGAGAAACAGGTGAATGGGCAAATGGCCAATTTTATAGGTCTCCAAATAGAAAAGAGTACCAAGAACCAACACAGACCTCAGAAATGAGAGATGACTAAACTCCACTCTTTCCACTAGGCTGAAAAGAATAGTGCTCTCCTTTTCTGATCTACACCAGGCATTCACTCCTCCCTCAGCTCATCCCAAATAATGCTAGCTTGGACAAGAGCTTTATCACGATCCCAGGGCCAGAATAAGAAACTATAATTATTGATTAAGGTGTGTGTGTTCATATCAGGATAACCATGGGGCTGAGTGTGCTGGGTGTGGATGGGGGGTTGCTGAGGGCAATTCTCTCTTTATTCAGAGTGGCCCAAAAAGGCAAGTATACCTCGGGTCACTCTCAATCTGGAAGATCACTGAAGATGGAGGAGTTTTGGGCACTGATTTGTTTCTTAGGTTCATTCCAGGGCTTGCAGTTCCCAAAGTGTGTTCCACAGTTTATCAGTTCTGTGAGGTGCTCCTCAAAAAAAGTGGCTTGTGGTCAAGTAAGTCTGGGGACAGCTGTATATTCTAGTCCCCTCTTAGAAATTTACAGTGAAGATTAAAGGCCTGATAACTCCTACAGTTAAGAAAACTACTTAGCTTGGTTTAACCCAGTGTTTCCAAAGCATATCTGGGAAGGACAGCATATTTTCTTTCATGTAGTTCTTGTCTGCACTTCACAGAACTAGTGTTCTTCAGAACACAGTTTGAGCATCTCCCTAAATCACTTGGAAGGGATAAATTCTGCTGAGTGAGCTCTTTTGTGGGGAGCAGAGAGGTGAAGAAAATATACATGAACATTAAAAAATTTTCAGTTACAAAGGGTATATGATAAAATATAAGAATTCGTGGGACTTCCCTGGTGGTCCAGTGGGTAAGACTCCATGCTCCCAATGCAGGGCACCCGGGTTGGATCCCTGGTCCGGGAACTAGATCCCACATGCATGCCGCAACTAAAAGTTCTCATGCCGCAACTAAGAGTACACATGCCACAACTAAAAATCCCACATGCCGCAACTAAAGATCCTGCATGCTGCAACAAAGATCCCACGTGCCGCAACTAAGACACAGCACAGCCAAAATAAATAAGTAAATATTAAAAAAACAAGAATCCGTGTCCTTCCCACCCCAGATTTCATATTTTATCCTCTGTAGGTAACTAATATCAATACTTTCTGGTGTATTCTGTTAAACGTGTGTATATGTGTGTGTGTTTATACAAATGGGAGTTTTTATACATAACATTTTCTGCCTGCTTTTTCACTTTAAAAGCTTAGCAAGTCTTTCTATATCAGCATTTAAAGGTTGGCCCCATTATCTTTAATGGCTGCGTAAGAGTCCATTGCAGCAATGCACCCCAATTTCGTTAACCAATTACCTGTTGATAGGTTTTGAGGGGAGATTTCCTGCTAAGAAAGTTTTACACAGAGTCTAAGCCATGAGGGCCAATTCTAGGATGAGAGGGACTAAGCCCTTGGGTCCTTTTTGGTCTTCGCTGACCATCCCAGACCTGTACCTTAGAGCATATCAGCCAATCTTTCAAGATGGCTGAGGGGGGGGGCGGTGCATATTTTGCTGGCATATTTTCTTTTAAAGCATTTGCTTTGCTTTCCAGGATCAGTGAACGTAGCAGTCCTACCTCAGATGTGAAATAAGGTGCCCACTAGATGCATGGAGTCACTGCTGGGCTCTTTCAGCGTCTTGATATGTTCTGTGGGTTGTCTCACTTCTGTGAGGCTTCCCTTCCTCGGAGGCCTCACTTTTTGCCATATCTACATCACAAGGCTGATGAGTAAGGAGGAGCCAGCTTCTGCTTTCATCCCATGTTCTCCTTTCTTGTCAAGTAATGAGAACATGTTGCAGAAAACTTGGTCATTAAAGAAAAACTAAGCGACTCCACTTCTGGAAAGTACAAAACAAAAATACTTCCCCTTTGAAAGTAATGAAAATAGCAAGTTTTCTGGGTCAAAATTAAAACTCAGGGATCACAAGCACAGTTTTGTTTGGCAGAATCAAAGTTGGCTTTATGAGTCTGCAGCCCTTAGATCAGTGACTCAGAACAGACTTTCGTCCCCAGGTTCTTTGGAACTCTGAAATTTCCCAAGTTAGTCTGGCCCTTCATGTTCACTGACGATAAGGGGAAGCCCGCAGGAAAAATCCTTCCTTCAACCAATACTGACTCAGGGTCTCAGGACTTGAAGAGGATCAGCCTCATTTAGAGAAAGCATGGGGTTTCCTAGTCACTCATGGTCACACATCCCATGTGGGAGAAAGGGAGCAGAGAGCTGTTCTTTAGAGTGAGTGCTTTTTACCACCACACCCACATTCTTCAGTCTTCTTTTTTGTCAGTTTTCCACCTCACAGTCATCATTTCTGGTTGGTGATATACCTACCTGGACACCCTAGCAAAAGCAAATGCAAACCTGTTCTGGAAGAGCAACTCCACAGTTCAGGCCGTACAGATTTCCCACACTGAATAATAAACCTTCCTGAAGAGCTTACAATACAAATTTACAAAACACTAAAGGAAATGATCCTTTGTGAATGAGACAGTGGATAAAATAAGCAGGATGATTAGCAACTCCAAAACTTGAGATGATGGAAGTAAAATATCATAAAATACTGTAAATATGTTAGGCTTTAGTAAGTTAAGCAGATTAAAAATAAACCCATAAGGAGGGAAAAGAAAAGCAATTAAGTACAAGAACCAAATAGAACTTCTAGAAATGAAAACATATTAATGAAACTGAAGACTTAATGAATGTATTAAACAGAAGACTAGATATAACTGAATAGGAAATTAGTGAATCAGAAGACAGATTTGAGAACACTACAGAAAATTCATCATAGAGAGGTTGAGATAGATTTATGAAAGAATGGTTAAGAGACATATAGAAAAAAGTGAGAGGGTCAAGCATATATACAAATATAATAGGAATTCTAAAAGGAGAAAATAGTCTGGAGGAGAGGAAAGGTGATAAGCTGAGAATTTTCTAGAATTGGTGAAAATTGCAAATCTTTACATTGAAGATGAACAATGAATCCTGAGCACTACAAAGATTCATTCCTAGTCATAGTGAAGTTTCAGGGAAAAAAAAGAAACTTGTAATAGTAGGCAGAGAAATGCAGGTTATTAAGGACAAAAATTAGACCAGTAACAGACTTGTCAATAGCAATAATAAAGACATTGGGATGACACCTGCAAAATGATAAACAAAACCAATCATCAACCTAAAATTTATCAACTAATTTATCATTGAACCTTGAGAATGAAATAAAGACGTAGGCAAACAAAGACTGAGAAAGTTTATCCCTCACACACTCTTCCTGAAAAATTTCCTTAAGAAAGTTTATTTTATTGCACAAAGAAAATTGCACCTGAAAGAAAGTAAGGAATGGATGCAGTAATGATTAGCAAGTAAACCGGTAAATGATAGTAAATTTAAATAAGTATTCACTCCTAAAAACACTAATATTAAGAAAAATGAGAGTAGAATATTGATAACAATGGCATAAGATGGAGTGGTTGATTACAATGAGGCTTTTAAAAAGTTTTTGTGTTGTTCAGAAGGAAAGAGATATA